>NC_060138.1:291896805-292521805 GCF_021461385.2 Schistocerca piceifrons | reverse complement strand
CCCAAAGAAAGCAGGTGTTGACAGATGTGAAAATTACCGAACTATCAGTTTATTAAACCATGGCTGCAAAATACTAACACGAATTCTTTACAGACGAATGGAAAAACTGCTAGAAGCCGACCTCGGGGAAGATCAGTTTGGATTACGTAGAAATGATGGAACACGTGAGGCAATACTGACCCTAGAACTTATCTTAGAAAATAGATTAAGGAAAGGCAAACCTACACTTTTAGCATTTGTAGACTTAGAGAAAGTTTTTGACAATGTGGACTGGAACACTCTCCTTCAAATTCTGAAGGTGGCAGGTCTAAAATACAGGGAACGAAAGCCTATTTGCAATTTGTACAGAAATCAGATGGCAGTTATAAGAGTCGAGGGGCACGAAAGAGAAGCCGTGGTTGGGAAGGGAGTGAGACAGTGTTGTAGCCTATCCCCGATGTTATTCAATCTATATATTGAGCAAGCAGTGAAGGAAACAAAAGAAAAATTCGGAGTAGGTATAAAAATCCATGGAGAAGAAATAAAAACTTTGAGGTTCGCCGATGACATTGTAATTCTGTCAGAGATAGCAAAGGACCTGGAAGAGCAGGTGAACGGAATGGGCCGTATCTTGAAAGGAGGATATAAGATGAACATCAACAAAAGCAAAACGAAAATAATGGAATGTAGTCGAATTAATTCGGGTGATGCTGCGGGAATTAGATTAGGAAATGAGACGCTTAAAGTAGTAAATGAGCTTTGCTATTTGGGGAGCAAAATAACTGATGACGGTCGAAGTAGAGAGGATATAAAATGTAGACTGGCAATGGCAAGGAAAGCGTTTCTGAAAAAGAGGAATTTGTTAACATCGAGTATAGATTTAAGTGTCAGGAAGTCGTTTCTGAACGTAATTGTATGGAGTGTAGCCATGTATGGAAGTGAAACATGAATGATAAATAGTTTAGACAAGAAGAGAATAGAAGCTTTCGAAATGTGGTGCTTCAGAAGAATGCTGAAGATTAGAATGGTAGATCACATAACTAATGAGGAGGCATTGAATAGAATTGGGGAAAAGAGGCGTTTATGGAACAACTTGACTAGAAGAAGGGATCGGTTGGTAGGACATGTTCTGAGGCATCAAGGGATCACCAATTTATTATTGGAGGGCAGCGTGGAGGGTAAAAATCATAGAGGGAGACCAAGAGAAGACTACACTAAACAGATTCAGAAGGATGTAGGTTGCAGTAGGTACTGGGAGATGAATAACCTTGCACAGGATAGAGTAGCATGGAGAGCTGCATCAAACCAGTCTCAGGTCTGAATACCACAACAACAACAACAGCAGTCTTCTAACCGGGCTGATGAGACCTGCCACGAATTCCTCCCCTGTGGCAACCTCTTCATCTCAGAGTAACACTTGCAACCTACGTCCTCAATTATTTGTTGAATGTATTCCAATCCCTGTCTTCCTCTACAGTTTCTGCCCTCTACAACTCCCTCTAGTACCACGGAAGTCATTCTGTGATGTCGTAACAGATTTCCTATCATCCTGTCCCTTCTCCTTGTCAGTGTTTTCCTCTCCGATTCTGCGCAAAACCTCCACATTCCTTACATTATCAGTCCACTTAATTTTCAATAGTCGTCTCCAGCACCACATCTCAAATGCTTCGATTCTCATCTGTACCGGTTTTCCCACAGTCCATGTTCCACTACCATACAATGCTGTGCTCCAGAAATACATTCTCAGAAATTCCTTCCTCAAATTAAACCCAGTGTTTCATAGTAGCAGAATTCTCTTGGCCAGGAATGCCCTTTTTGCCATTACTAGTCTGCTTTTAACGCCCTCCTTGCTCGGTCCGTCATTGTTATTTCGCTGCCTAGGTAACAGAATTCCTTAACTTCTTCTACTTCGTGACCATCAGTTCTGAGGTTAAGTTTCTTGCTGTTCTAGTTTCTGCTGACTTCTCATTACTTTCATCTTTCTTCGATTTACCCTTAATCCATATTCTGTACTCATTAGATTGTTCATTCCATTCACCAGATCATGTAACTCTTCTAGATTTTCACTAAGGATAGAAAGGTCATCAGCGAATCGTATCGTTTATATCCTTTCATCTTGAATTTTAATCCCACTTCTGAACCTTTCTTTTAGTTCCATCATCGCTTCTTCGATGTACATATGGAACAGTAGGGGCGAGAGACTACATCACCGTGTAATATTACACTCCTGCGAATCACTATTAAAATTCTCATTCTTTGCACAAATTTTGAAAGCTTCATGAGGCGTAAAATATGAAAAGGATAAATTTTTAATTACCTTCATTATCTCGCTATTGTCGTAGATGGCTCAGAGTCTTGTCTAGGGGTACATTCTTGGAGCTGAAATTTCGATTTTGTAGGTTCTTGATGACTAAATATCTGATGAAGATTTACCTGCGTTAGTCTTGAATTTTATTCTTTGTCACATATTTAAACAACACACCATTTTTACATTTTCCACATTCAAAAAAACCAATAATTACATTGTTGGTGACAAAGTTAGGAAACGTCTACTTCTACCAGAGGCACGCGCACCACTCCTTATCTTCTGCGATACTCACATTATTCCAAAGAGTTTACAAAGCAAAAGGGTTTTAACTTTCTTTAGCAAAGAAGAATCTTTACTAAAATGTACCATTATTTTGTAAATCAATCTAGAAATAAATTTAATAATTAGAATTAGATTGTGTAATTAATAATATGAACTTTAAGTATGCTACAAATTTTGTGATTTCAATTATTTTTAAAAGAGGAGTGATTGTAACTGTTAGTACATGCCAATTGTGACATACTAATATCTTTTTTATACATTTTAGCCTGAATATAATACATCGTATACAAAATGACATGAATTCTTTTAGTGAAACAGCTGAGATAATTTTGACCTATGCAAGAATCGATAGTGCACATAGTATCAGGTAACTCTTATAAAAAGATGTAATGTTACAGGACGGTGATTGATTATAACTGTCTTACACCCTTTTAATCCGTGCATTTTGTTCTTGGTCGTCCACTCTTATTATTACCTCTTGACTCTCGTACATGTTGTACATTTCCCGTCTCTCCCTATAGTGTACCGCTGTTTTTTCTCAGAATTTCGAGCATCTTGCACCATTTTGCATTGTCGAACGCTTTTTCTTGATAGACAAATCCTATGAACGTGTCTTGATTTTTCTTTAGTCTTGCTTCTGGTGCCTTTAGCTTTCCTAAACCCAAACTGATCGTCATTTAACATATCCTCAATTTTCTTTTCGTTCTGCTGTATATTATTCTTGTCAGCAACTTGGGTGCATGAGCTGTTAAGTAGATTTTGCGATAATTCTCCCACTAGTCGGTTCTTGCCGTCTTCGGAATTGTGTGGATGATGTTTTTCCGACAGTCAAATGGTACGTCGCCAAACTCATACATACTGCACACTAACGTGAATAGTCGTTTTGTTACCACTTCCCCCAATGATTTCCAAATTCTCCTGGAATATTATCCCTTCCGCCTTATTTGACCTGAAGTCCTTCAAAGCTGTCTTCAATTCTGATTGTAATATTGGATTCCCTAGCTCTTCTAAATGGACTTCTGTTTCTCCTTTTATCACGTCAGACATATCTTCCCCCTCATAGACACTTTCAATTTAATCTTTACAACCATCCACTCTTTCCTCTGATTTTAGCAGTGGAATTCGCGGTGCGCTCTTCATGTTAACACCCTTGATTTTAATTTCACCGAACGTCGTCTTGACTCTCCTATATGCTGAGTTAGTCCTATCGACCATTCTTTCTTTTTCAATTTCTTCACATTTTCCGTGGAGGCATTTCGTCTTAGCTTCCCTGCATTCCCATTTATTTCACTCCTCAGGGACTTCTATTTCTGTATTCCTGAGTTCCCATGAACATTTTTGTATTTTTCCTTCATCGAACAACTGAAGTTTAACTTCTGTTACCCACGTTTTCTTCGCAGTTGCCTTCTTTTTCCCAATATTTTTTTCCTAACTTCTGTAAATGCTCTTTTTAGAAATATCTATTTCTCTTCAACTATACTGCCTACTAAGCTATTCGTTATTGCTGTATCTATAGCCTTAGAGGACTTCAAGCGTATCTCGTCATTGCTTAGTACTTCTGTATCCCAATTCTTATGATACTGTTTCTTCCTGACTAATCTCTTCAACTTCAGCCTACTCTTCATCACTATTACATTGTGGTTTGTTTCTGTATGTGCTCCTGGGTACGCCTTACAACAGAGTATCTCATTTTGGAATCTTTGCCTGACCACGATGTAATCTACCTAAATCTTCCCGTATCAGCCAACATTTTCCATGTATACCTAGCTCCTCCTCGTGTTATTCTTGAACAGAATATTCAACATAACGAGTTGAAATTCATTACAGAAATCAAGTAGTCTCCTCTCTCAGTCCTTGTCCCAAGCCCATATTGTCCATATTCTCCTGTAACCTTTTCTTCTACTC
The DNA here is from genome assembly GCF_021461385.2 of Schistocerca piceifrons. Lineage (NCBI taxonomy): Eukaryota > Metazoa > Arthropoda > Insecta > Orthoptera > Acrididae > Schistocerca > Schistocerca piceifrons. The sequence continues at coordinate 292,517,331 of NC_060138.1, read as the reverse complement.
CTTCCCCTACAACCGTCCTTCCTTCCTTCCTATTCATAACGAGTCCTACTCCCATTATATCATCTGCTGCTGCTGGTGATATTACTCTATACTTATCTTACCAGAAATCCTCGTTTTTTTTGCATTTCACGTCACCGACCCCTATTATATCTAGATTGAGCCCTTGCATTTGTCTTTTCAGATTTTTTGACTTCCCTAAAATGTTCAATCTCCTGATATTCCACGTCCCGTTTGTTATTCAATCTTTTTTTCTTGTTCACCTCCCCCTTGGCAGTCCCCTCCTGGAGATCCGAATGGAGAACTGTTCCGGAATATTTTGCCAAAAGAGAGCTCATCATGACACTTATTCAATTACAGGTCACATGTCCTCTGGATACACGGTACGTGTCTTTAATGCAGTGGTTTCCATTGCCTTCTGCATCCTCATGTCGTTGATCATTGCTGATTCTTCCGCCTTTGGGGGGAGTTTCCCACCCCTAGGACAAGAGAGTGCCCTGAACCTCTGTCCGCTCCTCTGCCCTCTTTGACAAGGCTGCTAGCAGAATGAGGGTGACTTCTTATGCCGGAAGCCTTCGGCCGCCAATGCTGATTATTAATCAAAATTTAAGCGGTGGCGGGTTTCGGACCCGGGACCGATGACGTTTTGATTACTAATCAAACACGATACCCTTTCTTTCTTTTTCTTTTGTGTTGACCTCATTTTGTTGTATATTGTTCGTTGAATTCGTTTGGGGCAGACGTCCGATGACACCCGTTCAGGCTTTGTTGAAACGATTTTTTTTTTCACTGACCGAGACTCGAACTCGGGATCTCTGCCTTTCGCGCAAGTGCTCTATCAACTTTTTCTAACGTAAACTGCTTCAGTCTAACACAACTCTTACTGCCTATCTCTGTCAAAGCTTAACATATATTTTTCCACTCCAAAGCAATCAATTAAAATAAAACAAAAGAAGTCATTTCAACAAAACAAAAGGCTTAAGTTATAAACGTGTCTATGAAGGAAAATGGCGTTAATGTTAGCGTACCCACACTTTCTTTCCTCCGTCACTTCTACATCGTGTAACACTTAAATCGAAACAAGAGTGTCCACAGAAAAAGGGGAGATACAGCATATTAGAAAAAAATCTCACGATAACGTGGCATCCTGAGCCACGTCCAATCGGCTGTGACTATATGTTAAAAACACGCGGATCTGCGTCATATCCACTCACCATCGCTTACTGGTTGTAATCTCCAGCAAGCCACATGATGGCATTGTTCTTCGATCGGGGAAAGAAGGATGAATAGGGACGCATGAGAATCTCCCCCGAGACAGCCGCCTCCGGCTTCCTGAGGAGAAAAGCCAGATGATACAATGTATCAGTTTCACGGCAACGATTGCAGCGATCCGTCACATTAAGGCCAATACGAAAAAGTCGTACCCTTAATTTCATTCCTGACATTATCAGCCCTCCTTTGAATTTCATGAATTTATTTTATGACTTCATTCTGTCTTTTATCCTCCTTGTCTTGTCACTACTGAATTTCCCAAATTTCATTAATGAGGTTCTCTTGTTTTTTGTCTTCTCTCCTTCCCATTCCATTCTCTGTTTGTCCTCCTCCTGTCATCTCTTCTCTTCTTTTTGTACAAACTGAACGACTGCGCACTTCCAGTAATGTACCCTGGACAAATGCACGGCACTCAACCTCTCTATGACGCCTTGCTTTTTCTGACTGCACCTCTTTCCGTATGTGAAGAACATACATGACTCACCACCTTAGCACTGTTTTCATTTTGTGAGTGAACTGCATCCTCATCATCGGAGCATTCTGCATTTGCTATTTGCGCCCTATTTGCAGAGTGATTTAAATTAGTTTCTTCTTCCGTTCTGCCTTGTTCTGCGTCAGTGGCTGACTAGTGTTTCATTTTGGACGACAATATTGCGCGACCTTCCTCACTATACGCACGAGCTTTGCTACACCTAAGCATTCAAATCGATTGCCACTCCAGAAGTTTCCGACTCTGACTCATGATGCACCACAACTTTGCTTTGATCTTCTTTTAAATAACGCACAAATAACCAAACCTAGTCTAAAATGTCGTATACATCCCCCCAGAAGCTTGCACAACGGTTTTCCCAACGACGTAGCATCAGACAACAAGTAACGCAGAAATCTAAGACAAGTCACGATGAGCAAGGCAAAAAAAAAAAAAAAAAAAAAAAAAAATAGACGCAAACAAAATATATACCGAAATAAAATGACTAAAATGTACTACAAGTTGTTGAGATACAACTCATAGCACCAAACGCGAGTCTAAATGTTCTTCGTGCACCACAGTCTCACTTTGAAAAAAAGAAAAACACGTGCTCCGCAAAATAACACACTAAGTACCACAGGAAAAGTGCCATGATTCGAGATCCTGGACAAACGACGCCAACTGCAAGCTGTAACGTGCTTCAATCATAAATATATGTCTGAGAGAAGTTAAATGTTATTATCTTTACATAAAGAAAAATATGTTCTTGGCAATGTCCTTCAAATGGCTTGATACACCCTTCACTTTTTTTCGAATTACTGATTTTACTCATGGTACTTTTATTGCCCTGTGCCTGTAATCACTTTCAGAACAAATTAAATTAATTAATTCATTAAAATTGAACCACAGATTGCCGGTGTAAACATGTACCACCACAATAAAATAGAAAGAGTGGATAACAGAGGAAGTATGAAGGAGAACAGTGGCATATTTAAGTTTACAAAATAATGACAAGTTTTATTAAACTTTAAGTTAACTGCAAATTTCTAGAGCACCAGCTGATGAATCTTACACAAATACGACAAACACAAATCAGTTAAGGAATGCGTACATTGGCGTGGAATCTCTACTAATTCTCTCATTAATTAGTCCCTTTTACTACGCAATACGACTTCGTGTACATGAATCCATTGTGCGGCGCATCTGTAATCAAATAGAATCAGCTGTGATGAAGTAAACCACAAACTATGATTTACTTGGGAACAGGGGGCTAAGAACTAATTTTAATAACCCTACGCCGGTGCAGCAATACATTCCACTTGCACATTGATCCAGGCGGCAGCAGAAAACGGACGAGGAGAGCTGCATTGCGGCAGCTGTAATGTTCCGAGGTGTCCACGAAAATATGCAAACTACGTGGAATGGCGTTCTGATTATTAGAACGCGGGAAATTTTCCTGTCAGAGCCCTGAAACCCTGGCAGACTTCAGTGTGAGGTGCACCCCTTCGCTGGTCGGGCCAAACAGATCTGACTCACAGGCACGATGGTGCGTGCTGGAAGTGTCAAACGGCAGACGGCTGACTCAGGACGAATACATTCACCAATATATAGGAGACGACGTGCAATTCCGTTGCCTGTATAGCTGGGAACTGCCACTGGCTTTCAGCGCACCACAAGGTACAGACCACAAGTCCAACCCACTAGGAAAAGACCTGACCTTCTCCACCAGGGGAGGACCAAAAGCCGAAGAAAACAAAGAATCACGAACAAGTCTCGACACGGGAGCCGAATTAGAAAAACCGAAACCGTCCCCAAGTTGCTCAAAGCAATCGAACTCCCATATACTCACTGAAGCTCCGCGCTTGACTGTTCTTTTGTCCTCGTAGCCAATCCAGACACAGCATCTAGGTTTCTCTCGCTGGGGCAGCAAGCCTTTACTTTGCATATCACGAGAGGAGCCAATCAGTGACTCCAGATCTGCCTTGCCTGAAAAACGAAGTTCTTAGACAAGGGAGGTGTAGTTCTGACGGTAAGAACGGTCATGTTTCGGCAAAAACCTCCACCTGGATGGGCCACAACCCTCATTTACAGCCGCGTGGTCTCAGGCGCCTTGCACGGTTCGCGCGGCTTCCCCCGTCGGAGGTTCGAGTCCTCCCTTGGGCTTGGGTGTGAGTGTAGTCCGTATCATATGTTAGTTGGAGTTAGATTAGGCTTCGTGTAAGCCTAGGAACCGATCACCTCAGCAGTTTGGCACCATAGGAACGTACCACCACCTCATTTACAGAGTGATCAAACTTTCCCGGCTGACCATTTCCAACTTCTCAAAGAAGGCTGTTAAGCTTCCCAGACAGTCATGCCCGTGAAATGTTTGTTTTTCCCGCTCGCTGAAAGATCCTGGAGGACTTCTGGCATCGAGGGGGGAACGAGGTTTACGGTCCTGCCTACACTAACACCAGCTGTTCTGTCTGTATCGTCCCAGCTTTTAACATGAGAATGCACAGAGTTTTCTGACCTTTTCATGGCCTCCACCACCCCCTATGGCCACCTGACCACCTTCACAGTGAACGGCCGCCTGGCCCTGGTGAAATATCTTGTGACCCGGCGCCATTATGTCTGACACTAAGGGGAAGGAACAGAGAGTTTCGGCCAGAAGTCCCTCTGCAGGTAAAATCCACTGAGAACTGGTTTCCAGAATCACTCATACGGACAGGTCGCTGCACTCAGCATTTATGGCCCCCAACTCATCTCTCTCCCAGCTGTCTATCTCCTCCACAATAGTCCCTCGGGTACAAAGTCTCTACAGGTTATACATGCATTTTTAAGCACATTCTACCCACAATTTTCTCATGTAGAAAATATCATACGCCACACACACAGCAAATGTAGTACAGGGGAACACCGAGGTCGTGACCTAAAATATGAACGTTAATCTGACTGACAATGTTGTTAGAGTGCGAGAGTGGAATTGCATTGTTTTGCCTGTCTTTCATTTCTGTTCCCATTATTTCTAGTTGTTGGCGTAAGCATGCATTACTGCATTAACAGCAGTTTTTGTTTCACAGTTAACGTTTGGCTAGTAGTAACTTCTTCATTAGTTGGAAATATATTTATCTGTAAAACATCATCTGTTTCTTTACGATAGCTTCGTTTCACTGTCCAAATATTTCTCACATTATTGGGCTCATTACTGTGCCCGAAGTCAGCACCACAGGATGGTCGATTTACAGTTGGAACAGCGTCAGCCTTCATTTTCAGTATTCAACAGTTCACTTTTCAAATCCTTTTCATAGTCTGAATCAGTGAAATGAATTGAGCAAACCCGAACATTTGCAGCTCAAAACGAATCTGAATATTTACGAACTTTTATTCATCTTCGTTTCGTCTTCTTGTTTTTAAGAAATGTATGAAATATAATTCGTAACTCATTTATTTCTCTACTGTGGTTAGTACAACTGTCGATCATCCAACAAACCTTTATTTTTCACTTGAAAACTTGCTCAAAAAATCCTTCAGTGTACTATTAATTACGGCGTAACTCTGAACTCAATCGCCAGTCACTAACAAAAATTCACATTGCCGTAAATAACCTTGGTTTCGCTCGTAAAAGCAATTACATAACAATACGTTACGGAATTTGAGGGCAACTGAGCACTGGTTACTTTCACTCTGACGTCAGCGGCGCTTCTTGCTACTGCGCATGCACCTCGTGATTCCTACCGTGTATCGCCGCATCAGTGTTTCCACCTATGAGCTCTCTCTCCTCTGAATTTAACACATAAATTCCCAGTGTACTCTTAGTCCTGTTACCCTTGCTTTTAATTTCACAGAATGTCAGTCCTTCCGACGACCGTTCTTCTAATTTTTCTGGCATGCATTGCGCCTTGTCACCGCTGCAGTTCATACTTACTTTTTTCCTTAAGTATCTTACATTTCTGTATTTCTCAATGTCCCTGCAAATTTTTTGCGCTTCCTTCTTTCGTCGAGCACTTGAAGTATTTCTTCGTTACCCAAGGTTTCTTCGCTGTTATCTTCCTTGAACCTACTTTTCTCTGTACAACTTCTCTGACTGTCCATTCCTCTTCGAGTGTAGATGTCATTACTTAGACCATAGTGCACTTCAAACATAACCCATTATTCCTCAATACTTCACACTGAGAAGACAAATGCCATGGGATAGCGATATGCACACATATAGATGACGTTAGTATTGCGTACACAACGCATGGAAGGGTAGCGCCTTGGCCGTGCTCTCATTTGTATTCAGGTGATTCATGTGAAAAGTAATTTGCCGTTAATGGGCTATGGCAGCAGACGACCGAGGCGAGCGCCTATGCTAATATCATGAAATCGCCTCCACCGCCTCTCCTGGGCTCGTGATCATATCGGTTGGACCTTAGACGGCTGGAAAACTGCCACCTGGTCAGATGAGTCACGATTTCAGTTGATGAGAGCTGATAGTAGGTTCGATTGTGGCGCCGACCCGGCGAAGCTATGGACCCAGGTTGTCCACAAGGCACTGTGAGAGCTGGTGGTGACGCCATAAGGAGGTGGGCTCTGTTTAGATTCAATGGACCGGGTGCTCTGGTCCAATTGAACCGACCATTGACTGGAAATGGTTTTGTTCGGCTACTTGGGGATCATTTGTAGGCATTCGTGGACTTCCTAAACAATGTTGCACGATGTAATCGGGCCTCAGCTGTTGGCGATGTGCTTAAAAAACATTCTGTACACATCAAGTGAATGATGTTGCCATCCAGATCGCCCGACGTGAATCCCGTCTAACGTTTATGAGACATAATAGAGGGGTATGTTTGTGCAAAAACTTCTGAGCCGCAAGACGTTCACAGTTGTGGACCGCTATAAAGGCAGCAACATAAAAATTCCTTCAGGGGGCTTTCAACTACTTCTTGAGGGCATACTACGTCGAGCTCCCGCGCTATGTCGGGCAACAGGAGGTCTGACACGGTGTTAGGAGGCATCTCATGCAAATGCCTTTTGTAACCTCAGTACATTATTCCACTGTTTTCCACGTTGGTATTTTCGGACGATTATTTTAAACTTCACCAATACTAAACTGTGATCCAAGGCTACATCTGCTCCAGGGTAAAGGTTTTACAATCCGGTAAATGATATTGGAATCTCTGTCTAGCTATGATGTAACCCATCTTGAATCTTCCGTTTCTTATGGCTTTCCCATATACCTCCTGCTGTTGTGATTTTTCAACGGTGTATTCCGCATCATTTCCTTTCTTTGAGTCATCAGTCTTCTGACTGGTTTGAGACCCGCCAGTTTAGCCGAGCGCGCTAACGCGCTACTTTCTGGACTCGGGTAGGCGCGCCGGCCCCAGATGGAATCCGCCTGGCGGATTAACGAGGGCCGGTGGGCTGGCTAGCCTGGATGTGGCTTTTAGGTGGTTTTCCACATCCCCCTAGGAGAATACCGGGCTGGTCCCCACGTTCCACCTCAGTTACACGGCTCACAGACATCTGAACACTTACGCACTACTCGTATTTCATGGATTACACTAGTCGCAGACAGTTGGGGTACACTAATTCCTTCCTGGGGGGGGGGGGGGGCGGGGGGCACGGGGTGGCGGCAGGAAGGGCATCCGGCCACCCCTTCAACTAACATTACGAGATCCGATTAACTATGCCGACCCTGCGTATCCGCGGGAAAAATGGCACAAGCAAAAGAAAGAAAAGTCTTCTGACTGGTTTGATGTGGCCCACCACGAATTCCTCTTCTGTGCCAACCTCTTCACCTCCGAGTAGTACTTGAAAACTATGTTCTCAGTTATTAACTGGATGTATTCCAATCTCTGCCTTCGTCTATAGTTTTTGCCCTCTACAGCTCCCTCTAGTACCTTGTATGTCTTTCCCTGATATCTTAACAGATGTCCTATCATCCTGCCCCTTCTTCTTGTGCCAGTGCTTTCCACATATCCTTTTCCTCTCCGATTCTGCGCAGAATCTCCTCATTCCTTATCTTATCAATCTACCTCATTTCCAACACTTCTCTGTAACACCACATCTCCAATGCTCTGCTTCTCTTCTGTTTCAGATTTCCCACAGGCTATATTTCACTGCCATACAGTGCTGTGTTCCAAACGTACTTTCTCAGAAACTTCTTCCGCAAATAAGGCCTATATCTGGTACTAACAGACCTCTCTTAGCCAGAAATGCCCCTGTCGCCAGTACTAGGCCGCTTTTGATGTCGTCCTTGCCCCGTTCGTCATTGGTTAATTTGCTGCCTACACAGAAGAATTCCATAACATCGTCTACTTCATCACAATCAATCACGATGTTACGTTTTTCACTGTTCTCATTTCTACTAGTCCTCATCACTTTCGTCTTCCTTCGATTTACTCTCAATCCACATTCTGTACTCAATAGACTCTTCATTCGATTCAGCAGATCATGTAATTCTTCTTGACCTTCACTCAGGATAGCAATGTATTAACGAATCGTATCATTGATATCCTTTTACCGTGAATTTCAATCCCATCCTGAACCTTTCTTTTATTTCCATCATTGCTTCTTCGATGTACAGATTGAGCCTTTTTAATCTGAGCATTTCGTTCTTGGTCGTCCACTCTTATTATTCTCTCTTGGCTCTTGTAGATATTGAATATTACTCATCTCTCCCTATAGCTTACCCACATTTATCTCAGAATTTCGAACATCTTGCACCATTTTACATTGTCGAACGCTTTTTTCAGGACGACAAATCCTATGAACATGTCTTGATTTTCTTTAGTCTTGCCTCTATTATCAACTGCAACGTCACAGTTGCCTCTCTGATGCCTTTATCTTTCCTAAAGCGAAACTGATCATCATCTAACACGTCCTCAGATTGATATTCGATTCTTCTGTATATTATTCTTGTTAGCAACTTGGATGCATGAGCTGATAAGCCGACTGTGCGATAACTCTTGCTCGACAGCTCTTGCTGCCATCGGTATTGTGTGCGTGATATTTTCCCGAAAGTCAAATGGTATGTCATCAGACTCATACGTTCCACACACTAACGTGAATAGTCGTTTTGTCGCCATTTCCCCCAATGATTTTAGAAATTATGGTGAAATGTTATATATTCCTTCTGCCTTATTCGATCTTAATTCCTCTAAAACTCTTAAATTCTGCTTCTAATACTGTATCAAGTACCTCTTCTAGTTGAACTTCTGTTTTTCTTGTGTCACATGCGACAAATCTTCTCCCTTATAGAGGCCTTCAGTGTACTCTGTCCACCCATCCGCCCTCTCCTCTGTATTTGACAGTGGAATTTTCGTTGTACTCTTGATGTTACCACCCTTGATTATAATTTCGCCGAGTGTCGTCTTGTCTTTCCTATATGCTGAGTCACTCCTTCCGACAATAACTTCTTTTTCGATTTCTTTACATTTTCATGCATCCGTTTCGTCTTACCTTCCCTCCACTTCCTATTTATTTCATTCTTCAGCGTCTTGTATTTCTGTATCCTGAATTTTCCAGAACATTTTTGTACTTTCTTTTTTCATTGATCAACTTCTTCAGTTACCCACGGCTTCTTCGCAATTACCTTCTTTGTACCACTGTTTTTCTTTCTAACTTCTGCGATTGCTCTTTTTGGAGATATCAGTTCCGCTTCAACAATACTGCCTACTGAGCTATTCGTTATTAGTGTATCTATAGCCTTGGAGGACTTCGAGCGTATCACGTCATTCTTTAGTACTTCCGTGTCCCATTTTTTTGCGCGTTGACTCTTCCTGACTAATGTTTTAAACTGCAGCCTACTCTCCCAAACTACTAAATTGTGGTCTGAGTCTATGTCTGCTCCTGGGTAAGCCTTACAGTCCAATATCTGATTACGGATACTCTGTCTCACCAAGATTTAATCTAACTGAAATCTTCCCATATCACCCGACCTTTTCCAAGTATTCCTGTTCCTCGTGTGATTTTTTAACAGTATTCGCTATTACGAGCAAAACTCAAATAGTCCTTCTCTTCTCTCATTCCTTGTCCCAAGCCCATGTTCTCCTGTAATCTTTTCTTCTACTAATTCCACTACAGCTGCATTCCAGTCTCCCATGACTATCAGATTTTCATCTCCCTTTACGCACTTTACTACTTTTTCAATATCCTCAGATACTTTCTGTATCTCTTCATATTCAGCTTGCGACGTCGGCATGTATACCTGAACTATATTTCCGATGTTGGTTTGTTGTCGATTCTGATAAGAACAGCCCTTTCACTGAATTGTTCACAGAAACACACTGTCTTCCCTGTCTTCCAATTCATAACAAATCCTACTGCCATCATAGCATTATCTGCTGCTGTTGATATTACTATATACTCTTCTGACCAGAAATCCCTTTCTTCTTTCCATTTCACTTCACTGGCCCCCACTGTATCTATAGAGCCTTTGCATTTCCCTCTTCAGATTTTCTAGCATCCCTACCACGTTCAAGCTTCTGGCATTCCACGCCTCTAGTGGTAGAACGTTATGCTTTCGTTGGTTATTAAAACTTTTTCTCAAGGTCAGCTCCCTCGTGACAGTCCCCTTCCTCAGATCCGAATGGGGAACTATTCCGGAATCTTTTGTCAAAGAAGAGATCATCGTGACACTTTTTCAAATACAGGCCACATTTCATGTGGATACACGTTATGTGTCTTTAATGCAGTGGTTTCCATTGCCTTCTGCTTTCTCATGCCGTTTACCATTGCTGGTTTTTCCTCCTTTAGGGGCAATTTCCCACTCCAAGGACGAGAGAGTGCTCTGAACCTCTGTCCAGTCCTCCACCTTCAGGCACTATTATCATAATTATTATCATTATTATTATATTTATTGCCACACTCATTTAATAATTCAACCCTCTCATTCCTATTTCCGAGGTCTTCTCCCATAAATGACTACACTTCCGAAAATGAGCAGTAGCGAAAACAAATAGGATCTTCTAAACCAAGTAAAGGCAGTAAGTGCAGTAAATTATTGTCCTTCAAAAAATGTGTGTTACAGCCGGGGGCGTCTACGCCGGAGTGACAATGGTGTCTTCTGTGTACGTCATCGTCTCGAGCGTCTTGCTGATAGAAGCTGCCATTAAGGTAAGGCGAGGCACTCTTCTTACGCCCGAGGCTGTCTCAGAAAAGTGTTGGTATTCTGTTCAACTATATGTTTATTCCATTTACTAGGAGTATCTTTTGGCGGAAGAGAAACCTCTTTACACGACCATCCGTCTCGCGGCAGCTAGTCAATCGTTATGATAGATTCTGTCCGATGTAAAATTAACACCACGACATCATTCAAGTGCCACGGTTGTGTGGCGACGATGAGATAGAAAGTGACAATGTAGTGCGAGGATGTAACAATGTGGTGGAAAGTGTTTGACTCATATTCATTGTAGATTAATTACAGTGTATGCTGAAGGTCTTAAACACACGGTTTCGAGCGTCCTTTAAATTTCATCAACTACAGCATAGACGAACATGATGAAGTGGACTATTCTGGCTGTTATAGTGACCTGAATGCTGGGGGTGTATTCAATTGTCATCAGACACGATGACTAATTTCGAAGTTGTAGCTGCTTTTCCTGCTTGGTAAATCCGTTTTCTCCACACTGGTTGTAGCGCCTTAGAAACCAAGGGCTTCCCTTAAGTAAAAGTAACTTTAAATTACTAATAATTAAGGGAAGAGAAACGTATAACTTCGAATACGCTAGTTACCTTAGGTTAGAATTTATGGTCGAATTTTGCAGGCTTAATTACGCTGGATTGAGCAAGATGAGCTTTCAGTAGCACGCCCATCTACGGGAGTCAGTGGACACGAAGTTTCAGTTTGATGGCGTTAGTCGTTAACTGTTAAAATTCAGGTGTCGACAAATGAGAACCGTTTCGAAATTAAACCACTGACTTAGAATTCCTTCTCGGCAACTGTATTAGGTATAGATCCACTAATCCAATAGTAACACGTTAAAACTTGTACTCGAACATGGAGTTCCTCTTTATCGTGCTCCGTTGCCTTAACCACTCCAGCAATTTGTGTACGCTCTCTGGACCGACTCAGACTTCCATGCCACACTGTCTACAGCCTTGTACAGTACTGTAGGTTTGGGTCGGTCTGCGACCACTCGCATTAAGCGAGAAATTCGGTTTTACCATTTCCAGACTGGCAGAAATTATTATGCGTCGCTACCGGGTAGCAGAGCTCAAGTGTGTCTGTTCCTTCAGACTCACATGTAAGTATTATCAGCCTAGGGGGTGGTGGTTAGGTTGGGGTGCCAACCGAATGGAATTGCACAATTGCTATCAGGTCTAAGGATGGCTATAGACGCTGGTGCAGTCGTCGCTATGGGGTTGGTAACATGCCGATATTCTCAAGTTCGTTTGGAAACGGAGCTAGTAAAACTGGGAGCGCATCCAGCCGCACTCTCACTCTGTAGCAGCACTTCGTTTGGATCAGATCTTGGTGGAGATGAGTCGTCCGGTATAGGGCAGGGAAGATAGACTGGTAGTACAATAGCCGCTAGCCTAAGGCGTCCATCTTCGTCTCTTTGTCAATACAGGCTAATGTGCATGTTTAGGAATCAATGTTGGCGAGCCGAGATAGCTAAACATTCCTCTGTGCATTAAGCTATGTTTCACAGTCTATTACTTTACGAACATCATCGCGATGTTGTCAGTAATTCACCGCCATCGTAGATACCGCAACTCTAGATTCGGCAGCTTACTCTCCAGGCCTCGTTGCAGGTAAAAATAACGTGACCGTTTTTCGACAACAATTTGTTAATTATATATAATTCTACTTAATCAATATTAGATTGCAGTTGCAGACGTATTTGTTTTATATTTGTCGGCGGAGGAAATCAGTTTCTAAATTTCTGGTCTAGTTGTCAAGTAGGAATGGAGGCTATCCTATTATCTGTTGATAATAGTCTTGCTAACCAAAATGACTTTCGAAACTGCGACAGTTAACTGTTTTCACTTGTCCAACTCTTATTCATTAGAAAAAAAACTTTCGACAAGTGCGTTACTTCCAGTTAAACATGAAACGCATTCAACAATTATACTAAATTTCTTACAGTTCAGACTGTTGTTACGGAAATGTGTAACAACTCCAACCAACGGTCTTCGGTAGCAACATTTTTAGCGTTCCAGCTTAAAATTTTATATCTGTGACGAACTTGGAAATAAGCGAAACTCATCGAATACGTCCGTATCGTGGTCCCTGCTAAGATATCTTAGTGTAATCAGCAAATCCGTCGCAGTACGTATTTCATCTCAGTTGGTATTTTTGTCAAGGTTACCCATTCAAACACTTCCTAAGTGTGATTTGAACTGACACCACTGATCCAAGTATTCTTTACTAGTCTTATAAAATTCAACCTTCAGTTTCTATACCTTGAAAAACAGCGTCAGTTTCTTGTAGTATTGTTATTAGATTACGGACGGCGTGAGAAAGAAAAAGCAAACTTTCGTTAAGTGCCAAGTTATGCAGGAGACGCTTAATTTCCTTTGTATATTCTACAGCAGACACATACTGTTCTTCAGTTGTTACCACCGTTCGATGTAAAGTCGCTGCCTGTAGATACAAAACGTATAACCATATTTCAGAGGTGGGATTTTCGAGAAATGTTTTTAAAGTATTTGGGCATTTATCGAAACTCAGAAAATAGCATTTTAAGTGCTCAAACATTTCTAAAATTCTTTCAAGCCCCGGCATTATCGCGAGCCACTTGGTTTTGCTGAAGCCCAGCAGTTCCTGATCCTCTCTGTCAGTGGAATCACAGAGCTCATTGAGAGCTTCCAATAGAACGCTATAGATGTAAAAAAAAATGAGTAAATTTTCACAATAATACATTCGAAATCCACAGGGAGCAATCTGAAGCTGTTTTGATTGCGTTGTGAACTATATGGGTTCCATATCCAATCCCAGTGAATTACCTCGATATGTTCAATTTTGCGTAAGCATTAGTCCTCCCTTTTCTGTCCTTTCCTCTAAAGCTGATCTAGTATTATCTCCACAAGATGCCAGAACTTTCTTATTTAAATCATTTCGCCATAATGCCTCCTTCAAATAACCGACAACAGTATCCGATGTTTCACAAGGCTTCTCTAGAAACTCTAAAACCGTGACTATCATACGTTTACAAGGTAAAAAATATCGAATCAAAACAACGAATACTTTTAATGAATTGTGAGTGATAGCCTGAAGCATCCGTTCATAAAGATATGCAGAGGGCTTTACAGAGATGCTCTTTCAATTCACCCGTCACCATAGGTGCCAGCACATTTACAATAATAGCCTGCGATTTTGTACGAGGACACCTAATTTTTTTCTCAGGACATATCTGAATTAAATTAGAGGCACATGTCCATTATAATTATCCGGGCTGTTATGCCGTGGTCGGTTGATGAATTCTGAGGTGATTCCCAAAGTTTCGTCTCCGACTGCGGGAGACATTTTCAAGGGGGTCCGTAGCTTGATGGAAGGTCCAACACACACACTGGCTCGCTACTGACTGCTGCTAAATTCCGTGTCCGCGCGCCCCCGCGCCGCGGCGTGACGTCACGTGTTTTGAAAACCTCAGTGCAATTGGCCGCTGTCCGTCGCCGTCGATCGCCGTTGCCATCACCCAGTAGTGGACGAGTGGTACACATATTCTTTAACACCGGCATCCATATACCGTTTAATTTGACGCCCTCCGCCTTTCGGTTGAAATTATTTGGGTGTTTAGCGACTTCGATTGCCTCCCTGTAGAGCCTTTCGTAGTAATCGCTCGTGGCCGCTAGTACTTGAGTCTCCTCGAAACGAATATTGTGGTTCCCTGGCTGGAAAGCATGCTCCGCAACAGCTGATCGTTACGTTTCTCGTCTTCTACAATTTCCCTTGTGCTCTTCCATACGATTAGAAACAGTTCTTTTGGTGGTACCCACATAAACATCACCACAGCTGCATGGGATCCTATACGCTCCAGATTTTTCCAATGGTTTGCGAGCGTCTTTGGCAGGCCTAAGGTATTCCTGTATCTTCCTGGTGGGCTTGTAAATTACGGTAATATTCCGCTTCGTCAAGATCCTCCCTATTCTTTCCGTTACATTTTTAACAAGCGGCAGGAAAACCTTAGATTTTGCAGTAGCCTGTACGTCAGTATGATTTCTGCGTGGCTGCCTCAACGCACGTTTTATTTCGGCGGACGAATATCCGTTCTTCGTTAGTGCATTGTGGAGATGTTCCATCTCAGCGTCGAGCAACTCAGGTTTACAAATATTTCTAGCTCTGTCCGCTAACGTCTTGGTAACACCCCGCTTCTGTTGTGGGTGGTGGTTCGAATCCCGGTGCAAATAACGGTCCGTGTGCGTGGGTTTGCGGTACACTGAGTGGCCCAAACTACCATTTTCGTTTCTAAACACAAGCACATCGAGGAAATGTAGTTTGCCGTCTACCTCCTCCTCCATAGTAAACTGAATTCTTGAGTTTATACTGTTCAGATGTTCGTGAAACCGGCTTAGTTCCTCCCTACCATGTCTCCACAACACCAACGTGTCATCCACGTATCGGAACCATACATTTGGCTTCTTGCTGGCAGTACCTAAGGCCTGTTCTTCGAATTTCTCCATAAAGAAGTTTGCAATTACGGGACTTACGGGGCTTCCCATAGCCACGCCATCCGTTTGCTCATAAAACTGTTCATTCCACTTGAAGTATGTGGTCGTCAAGCAACACTTAAACAGCTCTAAAATATCGGCAGGAAAAATTCGATCCAGCTGTTCCAATACATCATTAAGTGGAACCATGGTAAACAGCGATACCACATCGAAGCTGACCAATATGTCCTCCGGCTGGACCACTATGCCATTCAATCTGATGATGAAATGTGTCGAATTCCTTATATACGAGTCCGAACGGCCCACATGTGGTTTTAACAGCGTAGTCAAAAGCTTGGCTAACGAGTTGGTGGGCGAACCAATGGCACTTAGTATCGGTCTTAACGGAACATTTTCTTTATGAATTTTGGGCAATCCATAAACATCTGAACAGTATAAACTCAAGAATTCAGTTTACTATGGAGGAGGAGGTAGACGGCAAACTACATTTCCTCGATGTGCTTGTGTTTAGAAACGAAAATGGTAGTTTGGGCCACTCAGTGTACCGCAAACCCACGCACACGGACCGTTATTTGCACCGGGATTCGAACCACCACCCACAACAAAAGCGGGGTGTTATCAAGACGTTAGCGGACAGAGCGAGAAATATTTGTGAACCTGAGTTGCTCGACGCTGAGATGGAACATCTCCACAATGCACTAACGAAGAACGGATATTCGTCCGCCGAAATAAAACGTGCGTTGAGGCAGCCACGCAGAAATCATACTGACGTACAGGCTACTGCAAAATCTAAGGTTTTCCTGCCGTTTGTTAAAAATGTAACAGAAAGAATAGGGAGGATCTTGACGAAGCGGAATATTACCGTAATTTACAAGCCCACCAGGAAGATACAGGAATACCTTAGGACTGCCAAGGACGCTCGCAAACCATT
Organism: Schistocerca piceifrons; assembly: GCF_021461385.2. Lineage (NCBI taxonomy): Eukaryota > Metazoa > Arthropoda > Insecta > Orthoptera > Acrididae > Schistocerca > Schistocerca piceifrons. Next base: position 292,501,081 of record NC_060138.1, on the reverse strand, counting down.
GGAAAAATCTGGAGTGTATAGGATCCCATGCAGCTGTGGTGATGTTTATGTGGATACCACCAAAAGAACTGTTTCTAAACGTTTGGAAGAGCACAAGGGAAATTGTAGAAGAGGAGAAACGGAACGATCAGCTGTTGCGGAGCATGCTTTCCAGCCAGGGAACCACAATATTCGTTTCGAGGAGACTCAAGTACTAGCGGCCACGAGCGATTACTACGAAAGGCTCTACAGGGAGGCAATCGAAATCGCTAAACACCCAAATAATTTCAACCGAAAGGAGGAGGGCGTCAAATTAAACGGTATATGGATGGCGGTGTTAAAGAAGATGTGTACCACTCGTCCACTACTGGGTGATGGCAACGGCGATCGACGGCGACGGACAGCGGCCAATTGCACTGACGTTTTCAAAACACGTGACGTCACGCCGCGGCGCGGGGGCGCGCGGACACGGAATTTAGCGGCAGTCAGTAGCGAGCCAGTGTGTGTGTTGGACCTTCCATCAAGCTACGGACCCCCTTGAAGATGTCTCCTGCAGTCGGAGACGAAACGTTGGGAATCACCTCAGAATTCATCAACCGACCACGGCATAACAGCCCGGATAATTATAATGGACATAATATTTCCGGCCGTGAAAGTTTACTTTTTAGTATCATTAGAGGCACAGTCATTTGAGCCTAACCTGTGGTTTTCCTGAATCGTGTGATACGGCCATGCACCTTCCACTGAAACTACGGTTGAATCCATCGAAGCCAGCAAATCGGTTCCATTTAAAAAACAAAAAAAAAAACGAAAAAAAACAAGTATTGACGGTCTGGAAGCACCACTGATGCACTACTCCTTTGTTTTACAAATGGATCCTTGTTATGCAAAGTAATATTAAAGGTACACTTGCGTTTAGGCATTTTTTCTCATGGTACAGACACACAAACACGAAAACGTTGAATGAGTTGCTTGATTGTGCACGTGCGCCCGAACATTCCAATGCAAACTAAGACTAAACAATGTCGCTGCACATCAAGTTCGCGCTTGCGCGATGTGATTGTTGGCTAAGTTGAGCGGCTGCACCTGCCGCGCTCTTGCATGTTACTCCCTCTCTCCTCTCCACGACGCCCGAGGTGCCGCCGCCACCCGCACGTTTCGAATGTATTGAATATAGGCAGGTAGGGGGTACGTCTAATCAGTTACCCATTGGTCTATTTGCAAAAGTAGGCATTTTTGCTCTTGCTGGGGACAAAGGGACAGACAGCCTGAAAGCGGGACTGTCCCGCCCACAGAATAACGTATGGTCACGTTAGGTAAGGAACCTTGGAATTCAGTAGTCGGCAAAAGTTCTCATCCTTGCTACACGTGCCTCAGTCTTTCCAACCATTTTCCGTATTTAGGCCTATTGTATCTGTCTTCGAGTGTGTTAAACTGAGTTCTTCATGAAATAGTACGCTAGAGTTAGAAACAGTGATTGTTGTGCTCACTACCATGCTTGCGATAGGGACAGATTCTGTTTCTTAAAATTTCTGTAGCTGATCTCTATGAATCCTTATGCAGTACCTGTTTTGTACAGTGAACTGTTCTGCATTTTGTCGGTGATTTACAATCTCTATACGTCTCTTTGGTTGAAATGGCTCTTAGCACTCTGGGACTTAACATCTGAGGTCATCAGTCCCCTAGAACTTAGAACTACTTAAACCTAACTAACACAAGGACACCACACACATCGATGCCCGAGGCACGAATCGAACTTGCGAACGTAGCAGTCGTGCGGTTCTGGACTGAAGCGCCTAGAACCGCTCTGTCACAACGGCAGGCTATACCTCTCTTTGTTTACTAAACAATACACTAGTGTACTTTACCACACGTTTTCTTCTTATTGCGTTAATTTGTTGAACCCGCTATATTAGTTCTCCCTTATTTTCTGGCATGCCAATGTTCCACATACGTGATGGTCTGGAACGGACCCCCGCCCCCCTATCCCTTCTTGTAGGTAAGTAATTGATCCGAAAGGCAATTGCCGGAAGTTTTAAGAAATAACTAAGTCACCATCCGACCAAGCACATAGCTAATAATAGCATAATTCATTCAAGGTTAGGCAGTTCAACACTCTCAACTTTTTTGTAAGTTACATGCATTTTCTTCGAATCTCATTTCATTTGCCGTCGACCGCATTAAGCTGCTCGCTTTACAAAGTAGCTTTTACAAGGGCGTGCCGAAAAGCAATACCTCCGAATTTTTTATTGTATTTTCGATATCGGTTGAAGTATTACATGTCGTGCATATTACTCGGTCGACTTTCCCGCTTTGTTGGCGAAAGGTGCATATCTCTGCCGCTAGAGGGCTCAGAATTGTAGCGTGTAACATGACGGCGTGTAAAGTAACTATGTCGGTGTGTGAGAAACAGCGTGCAGTAATCGCGTTATGAGTTCATTCATACACGGAGTACCCTCTCCTTCCGCATGACACTACCGGACCGCATGCATGCGCTGCGACATCTGTAGGAGTCTGACGCCTTGGGTTCACTGTCATCCGTCATTCTCCTTACAGTCCCCGACGTGGCCACATCCGATTTTCATCTCTTTCCAAAACTTAAAGAACGCCTTCGAGGGCTTCGGTTTGATAGTAATGGAGTGGTGGAAGCGGAATTGAGGTTGTCACTCCGTCAACCAAGTCAAAAATTCTACAGTGGCCTTCTCAGAAAACTGGTGTCTCATTGGGAGAAATATGTTGATCATCATGGCGACTAGGTTTCGAAATGAAAAATAAAGATGTAGCATGTCAATAACGTTTGTTTTATTTAAAAACCAACAGGAGTTTTGATATAAAAAAATTCGAAGGCATTATTTTTCAGCACGCTCAGGTTGTTTGGAGCTGCATTGATTATCTACGAATTGGTCTCTCGCAATAATAAAAAATTCAGCTTTCTGGAAGCAAGTTTTACGGCACTTTATTCCACTCAAAATTCTTCCTAACTCCCAAAGTCGTCAGCTGTTGTATCGATACCATTGAGCTATTTTAACATATTTCGTTGTTATCCTATGATAGCCACCATATTGAAACTAAGCTTTCCAGCGAGCTAAGTAAAATATGCGTATCTCAGGCAACTAAATGGTAGAGATGGTTAGCCAGACGCGATTGGCTTATTGAAACACACTGGAGGAGACAGAAGCTTGCATCGGCGTCTCACGTGAGATGAGATTAAATTCTTTAAAATACGGATTAACCTTATCAACTTTGAAATCGTTTAGTGCTCATGGAGTGTAGGCTCGCAGTTCGTAGATAAGCGCAAAAGGGCGTTGATGGTTCGGTGTTGGGAGATAGGTCGGAAATACGTTGTGTAATGGTATTTTGAAAGAAAAAGAGCCCAACGTAGTAGTTCCGTCGTTTTCTTTCTTCTTTTCTTCTTCTATAGAGGCAACATCATAGAGCGACCTCCTCGTCCAGGCCATGAAGCGTCAAGGAATATCGACCGGCCGCAGTATCATCATTTGCCTTGCAGCATCATGAGGATGCGATATGGAGGATCATGAGGTCAGCACACCACTCTCCCAGACGTTTTGTCGATTCACACATTGCAGCCGCTACTTCTCAACCACGTAGCTCCTCAATGGTATCACGAGGCCGAGTGCGGCCCCTGTACCTGTCTTCCCGCTAACGAAAAATCTTTGCCCGTACCGGGAGACAAACCTGGGTCATCTGCTATGCAGACATATATGCTGACCATTTAGCTGTGGCGGTGGACAGGCAACATAAAACGTGAGCATAAAACAAAGTGACAGAGCCAGAGGTTGCTAACCAAATGGCATCTGATATCATAAAGGGATTTACAAAAATTCTGAATGTCATAGAGAACTGTCAATGCTTTTTTATTTTCTTCATTTTTATCCTTGCATGGCTGCTTCTGTAACACCAATGAAAGATCATTGGAACTGTGCTGGCACACAGGTGATCTAAGAGTTGATGCGGCATATTGGTGGAACTCAAATGGTGTGTTTACCACTGCAACACACCGTTAATCATCATCCATAGGTGATGCGTCTCTTATATAGATTTTAGGAAAATATACGCCTCTTGCTAAGTAGGGGAACATTTTCTCTGGGGAGGGAATAATAAACGTATCTCAAATTGTCCTTTAACTATAGACTTGAAATTTCTGCCAAGCGACATGTTCCGCTTCCACGCAGTCGGTATGCAGGTGGATTATTGGTTCGAAGATTTGAGGGAAATTCCCTTTTGCTCTTGAAATATATCGATCTCACTTCTGGGGAAATTTCAAACGTTGAAGGAGACCGGTGGACATGAGGTACACTATGTGATCAAAAGTATCCGGACACCCCCAAAAACATACGTTCCACATATTAGATGCATTGTGCTGCCACCTAGTGCCAGGTACTCCGTATCAGCGCCCTCAGCAGTCATTAGATATCGTGAGAGAACAGAATGGGGCGCTCCGCGGAACTCACGCACTTGGAACCTGGGCAGGTTACTGAGCGTCACTTGTGTCATACGTCTGTACGCGAGATTTCCATACTCCTAAACATCCCTAGGTGAACTGTTTCCGATGTACACGTACAGCACAAAAGCGTAGAGGACGACCACGTCTGTTGATTGACAGAGACCGCCGACAATTGAAGAGGGACGTAATGTGTAATAGGCAGACATCTATACAGACCATCACATATGCATTCCAAACTGCATCAGGTTCCACTGCCAGTACTATGACAGTTAGACGGGAGGTGAGAAAACTTGGATTTCATGGTCAAGAGGCTGCTCGTAACTCACACATCACGCCGGTAAATGCCAAACGACGCCTCGCTTGGTGTAGGGAGCGTAAACATTGGACGATTGAACAGTGGAAAAACGTTATGTGGAGTGACGAATCACGGTACACAATGTGGCGATCCTATGACAGGGTGTGGTTATGGCAAATGCCCAGTGAACGTCATCTGCCAGCGTGTGTAGTGCCAACAGTAAAACTCAGAGGCGGTGGTGTTATGATGTGGTCGTATTTTTCATGGAGGGGGTTTCAAGCTTTGTTGTTTTGCGTGACACCATCACAGCACAGGCCTACATTGATGTTTTAAGCACCTTCTTGCTTCCCACTGTTGTAGAGCCATTTGAGGACGGCGATCGCATCTTCCAACACGATCGAGCACCTGTTCGTAAGTACGACCTGTGGCGGAGTGGTTAGACGACAATAACATCCCTGTAATGAACTGGCCTGCACAGAGTCCTGACCTAAATCCTACAGAACACCTTTGGGATATTTTGGAACGCCGACTTCTTGCCAGCCCTCACCGGCCGATATCTATATCTCTCCTCAGTGCAGCACTCCGTGAAGAATGGGCTGCCATTCAAGCCGGCCGTAGTGGCCGTGCGGTTCTAGGCGCTACAGTCTGGAGCCGAGCGACCGCTACGGCCGCAGGTTCGAATCCTGCCTCGGGCCTGGATGTGTGTGACGTCCTTAGTTTAGTTAGGTTTAATTAGTTCTAAGTTCTAGGCGACTGATGACCTCAGAATTTAAGTCGCATAGTGCTCAGAGCCATTTGAACCATTTGGCTGCCATTCCCCAAGAGACCTTCCAGCACCTGATTGAACGTATGCCTGCGAGAGTGGAAGCTGTCATCAAGGCCAATGGTGGGCCAACACCATACTGAATTCCAACATTACCGATGGAGGGCGCCACGAACTTTTAAGAGATTTTCAGCCAGGTGTCCAGATAGTTTTAATCAGCGTATCTGAGATGAGACTGAAGATTTCGTCGCAGTATGTTCTGGGTTATGTGTGACCCAGAGGCGTGGCTGCAAACGCTGGTAAAAAGGTCATTGGTATCCTGGACTGGAATGATTTCTTGGACAAGATTGCCAGACCAAGGATAGTGCAGGCGCCTACGCTGAGATTGTCTCTGAATGTGAAAACGCTGTTGAATAATTGACTGTATACAGATCTGCATGAAACAGGGATGGTTACATTACTATTTCTACAGCTACATGGATACTCTGCACATGACACACTTATGTACCTGGCAGAGGGTTCATCGAACCATCTTAACAATAATTTCCTATTATTACACTCTAGAACAGCGTGCGGAAAAAATGGACACCTACATCTATCAGTGCAAGCTCTGATTTCCATTATTTTATTATTACGATCGTTTCTCCCTATTTAGGTCAGCTTTAACAAAATAGTTTCGCATTCGCAGGAAAATGTTGGGGATCGAAATTTCGTGAGGAGATCCTGCCGCAACGAGAAACACCTTTCTTTTAATGATGTCCACCCCAAATCCTGTACCATGCCCGTGCCACACTGTCCCCTGTTTGCCGATTAACACAAAACGTGCTGCTCTTCTTTGAACTTTCTCAATGTACTCTGTTAATCCTGTCTGTTAAGGATCCCATACACTGCAGCAGTAGTCCAAAAGAGCACGGATAAGCGTAGTGTAAGCAGTGTCTCTAGTAGATCTGTTCCATCTTCTAAGTGTTCTGACAATAAATAAATCGCAGTCTTTGGATCACCTTCCCCACACCATTTTCTATGCGTTCTTTGCACTTTAAGTTGTTCGTAATCGGGCTTCCTAGGTATGTAGTTGAATATACTGTTCTTAGATTTGATTGATTTATCGCGTAACCGAAGTTGAACGGATTCCTTTTAGGACTCATGTGGATGACCTCACACTTGCTATTATTTACGATCAATAGCCAAAACCGTCGCATAACTGAGACGATACTCCATAAACATGCAACTCGATTACAAGCCGCTTATGAGATACAGTGTCAAAAGTCTTTTGAAAATCTAGAAATACGGAATCAATTTGAAATTCCTTGTCGACAGCACTAAACACTTCGTGTGAGTAAAGAGCTAGATGCGTTTCAGAAGAACGATGTTTTGTAAATCCGTGTTGACTGCATGTGTCAATAGACCGTTCTCTTCGAGGTAACTCATAATGTTCGAACACAATAGTGGTATATGTTCCAAAATCCTGCTGCATATCGACGTTAACGATATGGACCTTTAATTTAGTGGATTACTCCTACCTCTCTTGAATATTGGTGCGACCTGTGTAACTTTCCAGTTTTTGGGTATGAACCTAACGCCGAGAGAGCTGTTGTATACGATTGTTATGTATGGAGCTATTGCGTCAGCATACTCTGAAAAGGACCTAGTTGGAGAACAGTCTGGACCTGAAGATTTGCTTTTGTTATGCGATTTAAATTGCTTCACTACTCTCATGATATCTGCTTCTAAGTTGCTCATGTTGGCAGCTCTTCTTGATTGAAATTCTAGAATATTCAAGAGAGTATAATGATTGCTACTATTGGCAGACCAGGCTGATTAGTGGTAAAGAGAGTACCGGAACGTCTCGAGGTCGAACCCCGCTGGGACCGCGAAGCACCATATCTTAATTATGGGAATCCTCTCCAGGAACAACACATTCCTGCTTTCTCAGGTAGAATCAATGGTGTAGGCAGACTTGGTGTCTAATAGAAAGACTTACACCAGGGCTTTGAGGCACACGGAATTCCGCATTATAAAAAGATCTACACCCAAAAGGAGAAGGCGGATTTCGGTCTTTGGTGGCAAGCAAGTAACTGGTACCACACATACGAAATAACTACACTACTAGCTTTGAAGGACCAACAAAGCTATTCACCTGTTTCTAGTTCTCTGATTTTCGGACGATACGCTTTTCACTTTCATAGAATTTTATGCTCCAGACGTACATTTTCAAAAATTTCTTCTCCATTTCTGTATCAATATATGGGTACCAGCATAGCACTTTAGTTACGGAAGTCTTGCTTTGTCTGCGTCCACCTACTTCTCATATATTTCTAGCTTAGCAAATCTCATCTACTCTTCCTTGCTATATAGGACATCTGTTTCACTTCTTTCACTGCTGCGTTTTCTCAATTTCGAAGTTAATCAAACCATTCTCTTTATTACTCTTCATACCTTTGTCTTTGTTTCTTTAGATTTTGACAATATTCTTTCAGAATAAAATTCAATCGTCAGTTGCAAATACACTTTTATTTCGCTTGACCGGTTTCGACAAATTAATTTTAATATATTCAGAAGACTGCAAACTTAGCGATATTATCAGTCTTTAAACATTGGCCATACATTTATTTGAATTATAAGAAGAATATTACAGAAACGTACATAGGATTTCTTTATCGGGTGTCTTCTTCATAGAACCTGTTGGAAGAATTTAAATATATAAATATTTCCATATAAATTCAAAAGATCTGATGTCATCAACTTGCAATAGAAAGCGGACACTATTTTAATTGCACAGCATATCTTATGAAGTGTGAAAACGAGCCTATTATTTTTATGTGTCAGAATCACTTGTTATGTTTTGTTAAATGTGTTATATACAACTTCTTTATATACCTTACTTATGCCTTTTATATGCTTTTATACAATTGCTTGCTGATAGCACAATACCTTTGCATGTACACACATGTGTTTCAGTTACTTTAAATTGTGAATCTCTGATTGCAGTAACCACATACAAAATGTACATTTTTGCACACTTGATCTTATATCTATAAAGAAGATACTGACATTTGCCAAAGACAATACTACGTAAGTTTCTGTAACACACTTTTTATACATTACATAAATGTTTAGACAATGTCTACAGATTGATAATTTCGCTGCGTTTGAAGGCTCCTCAGCATGACTAATTAATTTGTCGTTCGGTAACACGAAATATATATTTGCAACTGACGACTGAATTTTATTCTGAAACATATACTACAGACGCCAAAAATTACAGCGATGGATAAAATAACACATTCTCTGCTGAGTTTTTGGCCATTTCTTTCAACAGGTCATCAAAGTCTTTAGTAATGCACAGTTCAGCTGACATGTATAGCCTTACTGTTTGTTGCACAGGGTCACACAAGTACCTCTTCGTAACACTCGGGACACTGATCTTTGCTGACTGACTGCTTAGATCTGGTTGTTGTTGCTGTTGTTCTCGTTGTAGTCTTCAGACCGGAGACTGGTTTAATGCGGCTCTCCATGCTGCTCTATAATGTGCGAGTTTAATCTTTAAATAACTACCGCAACCCTCATCACTCATCTCTTTGTCTCCCTCTGCAATTTTTACCCCCGAATACTACATTTTTGAATCCCTCATGTCTCAGAATGTGTCCTATCAACTGATCTCTGCTTTCAGACAAGTTAAACAAAAAATTTCATTTCTCTTCAGTTCTATTTAGTGATAACTCATTAGGTACATGATCTATCCATTTAATCTTCATCATTATTATATAGCACCACATTTCAGAAACTGCTGTTCTCTTCTTGTCTAAACTGTTTATCATCCACATTTCACCTCTGTACAAGGCTTAACTGCAGAAAAATGCCTTCAGAAAAGTCTGTCCTAATATTTAAATTAATATTAGATATTTTGTACCTCACAACAGGGGTAGGATTAGATTTAAGGAGACATTGTATGTTCGATACCGCCAGTGTCAAATTATCGAAATTTGTGACCCATTATCTTGGAGGCTTTCTAAGACACCAACTTACAATTTTTCATAATTATTGAATGGACCTTCCTAGATACACTGAACTAGAATTGTTACTAAAATTGTATTGTGGGACATGTTATCTTTCTTTTTTCTTTTCAACCACTCAATTTATTTACAGATATTTGTAAATCAATGAACATAAAAACAAAACGACTCAGTATATTTTAATTAATGTATTTCAATATGTGTTGAACCTCACCCTTGGCATGCTGTGAAAATTTCATGTCTCTACCATTACTACATTTTTAGAAAATGGGTCATTTTCTACAAAAAATGTAGTTCAGGAATATTGAGGTTTAAAACTTTTTTATTACAAATTCTTATACAGACTTACATTTCTGCTTCTTTTATGCACTAGAATTCCATTGGCCCATAGTCTGCGCCTTCTTCAGTTTCACAACAGCCCAGTGCTTGCCTCCTCCTTTTCGTTCTTGTTCCTTTTGTCATTTTCTGTGCAGCTAACTCTGCTTCACGTACAAGAAGCTCGTCCAGTTCCCACAGTCCATTAGCTGCATTCTGTCCAAATCTTGCCCAAAACTTCTCCGAACCTTGTCTTTCACAGTTCTCACCATTAAAAGTTGTTACAGCATCAGACACTGCTAACGTTAGAGTCATAAGGCCAACAAAAACAATTTTAGGCACACAGCAGCGCACAATATTATTGAGGGACTCATTCACATTCTGGGTCTTCCCATGCAAACACATTTTTAGTAGTTCAGGATTTGCCAGATATCTGTAAATAAGTTCGATTGCCTCCATTACTGCCAAAGGAAGAGAATGTTTGTCTAAATTCATGCAGGTTGCCAGAAAATTCAGCTTGCCTGTATTTACACCAAGTATTTGGTGGAGGTGGACACAAAGCAGGCTTTTTCATCAATTGGTATTCCATGAAAGAAAGTGCTCCACACAGCTCTTTTTATCTTCTCTAAATTGTCACAGTTATCTCTGATGTCCTTCCCATAATATTCCTGTAATTCATCAATTACTTTGTCCGTTAGTCTTCCAGCACACTTTATTGTCTTGCCATCAGACAGTTTTGTGTTACCCAGCTTGGTGTCTAGGTTATGCAGACGTGTTCCCATCCTTTCCTTGACATGTCCTACACACTCTAGTTTTTGTATAGGAACGATATGTGGCTTACTGTTTTGTACTGCAATGAAAACCATGCTGTCTCCATCACCTAAGTAATTCACTAATTCACTAATTCACATATCCTTCTGCGAACGCTGGAAAATGTTAAATGGTCCTTTCGCCTCGATTCCTCCACTTGTACCATCATAATTTCTTATACACTGCTGATTATTACGTAATCTGTGCTTCTGGTTCACTGTACAACCTTGGCAGTACTTACTAAGAACTTCAAAACCAAAAACTTTTGCAGTGTAAATACTTATTGCAGCAGTAAAACCATTTTTAGAACCAAACCACGATTTTGCCGGGATCCATCCACAGCAATTTCGGTATCACCCTGTTTTTGTTCAACAGCCTCTGATGTAGCAGCAACCACCGAATCTTCAGCCACAGCATTTACAGAGTGTCCAATCGCTGTTACATATCTGGTATACCTATAAAGTGGTTTTGTCAAATTCAACACAGTGGAGAGAACCTTACCAGCCCGTTACCAATGCATCTAAGGCCACAGAACAGTCTCACATTAGTTCCATACAATTTATTACCTCAACCCTTTTATTCAAGTATGAAATGATTTTTCGTTTTTGCACTTCTGATAATTAATAATTAATTTAGACACAACATCTATTATAGCTCCAACATCCTCATAAAGTTTAACTTCACCACCACAAAGACAGGAAGAGACAGTTTCAGAAAGAACTTGTGCAAGGATTTTCCGATCAATAGTTACGTGGTACATAATATCATTACTTTTACCACTGTCACCCATTTCTAGAATTACTTTCCTTTTCGATGCACTAGGGGGCGTGGTCACTTCAGAAACATTATCGAGGTTCCTTCACTGATATCGCAAGTGTTTTCAAGCACTTCAGAAGAAAATGCAGGTCCCACATATCTGTTACCCGCAAATTTGCGTTTCTTGACGTTACTTTTACGGTTAGTCACTTTATTTACGTATAAAAAGCAATAGAAGTTAGCTTACTACAAAAATAGCCGATAATCACAATACTTTCAACTTAAACTAGTATCAGAAACAAAGGACTGATTTGTTTATTCGTAACGCAAACTTCTGAGACGTAGCAGTAGGCACTAAACAAAGCAATTAACACACTTCTAGACTGTGCAGTTCCCAAGATACGACTGCTCAAATGTGGCAGTATATGCATAGCGGCGAAATTTGACACACACACATCAACATTCAAAATATTATTTGAAGGTCTCACAATTGTCTGATTTTAAAGTATTATATACCAAAATGTTCAGGAAAGTCCAAAGTACATTATGGAGCAGACAACAGAAAATGTCAAAGTTTAACTAATTTCACATATATTCACTATGTTCCCTTAACAAAAACACGTGGAAGGTGGACCCATATATTTCATCGTTTGTTGTTTCACGTTATGCACTCTATTTCTTAACAACAACATTATTATCACAATACAAAACTTATTAAAAGAATCAGAATTCTCACCGAAGCTTAACAGGCTCAGTTCATTAAAACTCAACTGTCACAATTGTACCATTAAGAGCAGCGCGTGGAAATGGGAAGTACACAGCTAACAAAAACGAGAAAAGTCACACCAACTGGGCGTGGCTGCAAGCTGCTTCACAAACAATTCTATCAATGAAATGAACTAAGACACCAGTCATTAAACAGCAACTAACAGTTGGCAAGCTTAGGTAACCGTTACAGAATTAGACAGCATTCATCCAAATACAGGAATGATCACAAGATACGTTAGAGATTGTATAACACTTAATAAAAAAAATCCCTTAACTAATAAAATACAGAGCCCATCAAAACAAATAAACTGTAAATGTATAAAATTTAATTGTGTATGTGAATTACTAAGGGATCAAACTGGTCATCGGTCGCTAGAGTTACACACTACTTAAACTAACTTATGTTAAGAACAACACACACACCCATGCCCGAGGGAGAACTCGAACCTCTAGCGGGAGGAGCTGCGCAGACCATGACATGGCGCCTCAAACTGCGTGGCCACTCCACACGGCAAAATTTAAATGGAAATGTCCACCTGTATACTCCAACCAAACATTAACAACAACCTTTAATAAATATAAAGTCGCCCAAATTCACCAGTAAGTCGGAAGTACATGCAACTGAAATGTACTTCCAATTGGTACATACCAGCAGATACGTTGATGCAACCTTTAATAAACATACAATTGCCCAAAATTCAATATAAGTTGGAACTACATGCAATAGAAATGGGCTTCCGACTAGTACACACCAGTAGAAACTTTGACACAACCTTTAATATATATACAAGTGCCCAAATTCAAAGTAAGGTACAGCAGATAGCTAACGCAGCCAACAAGGAACGAGCAGCCAAATATGACAAGCGTAGTAGCTAACGACTGTGGATCAAGGTAAGGTTCGGCAGTTTATATTCATAAGTAATAGGTCTTAAACTTAATACACTGATAAGTAGCAGTAAGAGCGCAAGGTTAACCTCCAGAACTCTTCAAATCACCGAGTACATCAAACAACTGATTCCCACTTAAATGGCGACACTCCGCCATGACATGCACCAAATGATCAATTTCACTGAGCCATCACAATGCGACTTGCAAAGGTGCCCAACTGCCAGTCAACCCAAATGCCGTGCAACAACAGAAATGCCGCTATGGCAAAAGAAAAAACACCTCTGCTCCAGGCCTAGGAGCATTGTTGCCGCCAAAGCTACCCCACCAACACAATCAAAAGTGAACAGTAATCTGCCCAAATAAGGCTTCACACAAGAATGGCCAAAGAGTAGAAATTGCGAACTAATGCCACAAGCGGCTATTGCTATGGGTTAACACTCCCTAAAATTACTATCATTCACAAGGGAAAATGTCAGAGACACAGCCCCTCGTGCTCCTGCCGCTAATAAAACGAGTACACCACTCGTTTGTTGCATACTTTTACGAGCAACCTACAAGAGTGACCTATTTACAGATACCTGTGTTGTTTCTAGATTATTTTTGTAGTTTCTTGCGTGTTTGAGTGCTTCCTAGGCACAAACTTTTAGTTTAATAACAGTGTAATGTACAGTACAGCCGCTGTTATCGATCTTTATATTGACCCTCCTACAGTAAAGGCATATTTTTTGTTTTGGTTAGTATAGCTCAGTGTCGAATAGACCATCAGAGCACAGCATGTCGTGTTCCTGCTGCTAATAAGGCCAGTACGTCATTCGTTTGTTATCTATTTTTATGAGCTTCCAACAGGAGCTTCTGCAGTAACGGATAGTAACTGTGATTGCTGTGTGCAGATGCAAGCTGCGTTGGCGGCCCTTCGCTCACAGCTCCAGGGTGTGTTGGCTTCCATGAAACAGTTTGAGGCTGCTGCCAAGGGGTATCACTGTGGGGCTTCGACACGAGGAAGCGAGGGACATGGCCCCCAATCGGTCTATTGTTGTAGTCGCCCCAAGTACTGCCTGCACTGAGGTCGACCCCTCACCTGTGGTTGAGTGGGAGATCATTCTGGCAGGCAGCGAAAAACTTCCTGAGGGTCCGATTGTAGGGCCTTCCTGGTTCATTTGATGTACAGGTTTCGGGGGTTATCTGTGGCTGACGGTGTCTCTGAGCCGGATGCACTCGTCCACCCTGTTCCGAGGAAGCTTCTCGGCCCACAAGGTCAGAGCATTCACAGAGGGTGGGTTTGCTGGTAGTTGGAAGCTCCAAACTTAGGCTCGTAATGGGACCCCTTAGGAACATGGCTTCCAAGGAGAGCAAGGAAGCCAGTGTGCACTCCAATGACATGTGTTGCTTCTGATCTGGGGAGTTTCTCTATGGTTTCTGGAGGCTAGCGGAAATGGCAAAGACTGCCAGTCTTTCTCCCGAGATTAAGGCGGAGCTCACCATGTGCAGCATCGTCGACAGAACTAACTGTGCTCCTGGGTTCTGGTTAATACGTCGGGAGACCACTACACAAAGGAGGCGGCTACACGGGTAGTGGGGCCTGTGTGGAAGGGACTGGGCTGTTTTTTAGGTTAGAGGATCTCAGGGAACCACAGGAAGGGCGTCCATCTAAAAGGGGACAGGTAAAACACACTTAAGTAGTTGTAGAAGCGATCGGTGTTGTAGTTATAAAATTGTCGTAGCTGTGTTGGGAAAGAACCAGAGCTCCAAACCCAAATAGAAAGCACTGAAATTCAAATAGCTATAGGTACAGAAAACTAGCTAAAGCCGGAAATAAGTTCAGCCAAATTTTTTTCAAACGATCTAACAGTGTTCAGAAAGGATAGATTAAATGCAGTTGGTGGTGGAGTATTCATTGCTGTCAGAAGTAGTTTGCCTTGTAGTGAAATTGAAGTAGGTAGTTCCCTCGAAATAGTATGGGTAGAGGTTATAACTGACAATCGGACTAAACTATTAATTGGATATTTTTAGCGACCCTCCGACTCAGAAGATATATTTGCTGAACAGTTCAAAGAAAACTTGATACTCATTTCAAATAAGTACCCCAATCATACAATTGTAGTCAGTGGTGACTTCAATCTACCCTCGATACGCTGGAAAAATTATACGTTTAAAGCCGGCGGCAGGCATAAAACGTCATAAGAAATTGTACGGAATGCTTTCTCAGAAAATTATTTTGAACAATTATTTCATAAGCCCATTTCAGGAGTAAGTGGTTGCGAAAGCATACTTGACCTATTAGCAACAAATGACCCTGGAGAAATAGTGAGTAGCGTGACGAATGCAGGGATTAGCGACCGCAAGGCCGTTGCAGCTAGGCTGAATGCCGTAATACCTACAACCATCAAAAAGAAACTCAAACTAAATCTATTTAAAAAAGCTGATAAAATGCTCTTAACGCCCTTTAAAGAGACAATCTTTACTCCTTCCGATTTGATCATGTAAGTATAGATAAATTGTTCAATGATTTCAAAGAGATAATATCGACAGCAATTGAGAGATATATGCCACATTAATTAATAAGTGATGGTACTGATCCCCATGGTACACAAGATGGGTCAGAGCGCTGTTGTAGAAGCAGTGAAAAAAGCAAGCCAAATATGAAAGAACTCAAATTCAATAAAACTGGCAAACTTTTGCAGAAGTTCGAAAGATAGGGCGTACTTCATGCGAGATGCTTTTAATAATTTCCACAACGACATTCTGTCTTGAAATCTGGCAGAAAACACAAAGAGATTCTGGTCATATATAAAACACACCAGTGGCAAGACGCAATCAATACCTTACCTTCACTGCGCGTTTACAGCGGCGAAGTCACTGATGACAGTGCCACTGAAGCGGAGTTATTAAACACAGATTTGGGAAACTCCTTCACCAAAAAAGACAAAGTAAATACTCCCCAATTCCAATCAAGAACAACTGCCAAGATGAGAAACATAGAAGTAGATATCCTCGATGTGACAAACCAGCTTAAATCATTCAGTAAAGCCAAGGCCTCCTGTCCAGATTGTGTACCAGTCAGATTCCTCTCAGAGTATGCTGATACAACAGCTCTATATTTAGCTATTATATACAACAGCTCGCTCACAGGAAGATTCGTACCTTAAGACAGGAAAATTGCTCAAGTCACACCAATATCCAAAAAGGGAAGTTGAAGTAATCCGCTGAATTACAGGCCCATATCACTAACGTCGATTTGTAGTAGCGTTTTGGAACATATATTGTATTCGAACATTATGAGGTACCTCGAAGAAAACGATTTATTGACACATAGTCAGCACGGATTCAGAAAAGCACAACTTATACTCATGAAGTAAGGTAAGGTAAAGGAAGGTGTGTAGTTATTCACATTAGTACTAAATGAAATCCGCTAAATTTCAGTTGCGTGATAAGTCACACAAATCAACTAAATAATTAGCGATTACAATTACAAATAACCTAAACTGGAATGATCACATACATAATGTTGTGGGTAGAACAAACCAAAGACTGTGGTTCATTGGTAGAACACTTAGAAACTGCAACAGTTCTACTACAGAGACTGCTTACACCACGCTTGTCTGCCCTATTCTGGAGTATTACATTGAGGTGTGTGATCCGCATCTGGTGGGACTGACGGATTACATCGAAAAAGTAAAAAGAAGGGCAGATCGTTTTGTATTATCGCGAAATAGGGGAGGTAGTGTCACAGACATGATACGTGCACTGGAGTTGCAATCATTAAAACAAAGGCGTAAAAGTTGCGACGGGATCGTCTCATGAAATTTCAATCACTAGTTTTGTCCTCCGATTGCGAAAACATTCTGTTGGCACCCACCTACATAGGGGGAAAGGATCATCACGATAAAATAAGAGAAATCAAGGCTCGCACAGAAAAATTGAAGTGCTAGTTTCTCCCGCGCGCCGTTCGCGAGTAGAACGGTGGAGAGACATCTTGAAGGTGGTTCACTGAACCCTCTGCCAGGCACTTTATTGTGAACAGCAGAGTTGGTTCAAACGGCTCTGAGCACTATGGGACTTACCTGCTGAGGCCATCAGTTTCCTAGAACTTAGAATTACTTAAACCTAACTAACCTAAGGACATCACACACACCCATGCCGAGGCAGAATTCGAACCTGCGACCGTAGCAGTCACGCGGTTCCGGACTGAGTGCCTAGAACCGCTCGGCCACCGCGGCCGGCTGAACAGGAGAGTTATCACGTAGATGTAGATGTAGATGTCATAACCTGCTGATGCAGCAATTCAATCATATACATATATCAAGGTTACTTTGCCTCCCACAAAGATCACGTTGTCGAGTTGCCGTAACATTTAAGCTTGCAGAGTAGACCAGGAAGTTACCGACCAGGCTGCACGCGACATCCAGGTCTTTGGGCAGCCCACCGCTACCAATCCTTAAGCGAGCCGGTAAGGCTCGCGCCTGACCGACTTAACCATTCGCAGCTTCTCGAGACCCGGGCCGGATAGTCGGAGTCCTTAAAAGCAAAAGCTCTGCAGCCATGTGCCCCCCAGACCCCGCCATACCAACAACACACACACCTCGAGCAAAGACCTTAGTTCGCGACACACGATCGTATCGATGTCGGCAACCTAAGTAGTTGTGGCGCCAGTGGAATGCCATGCCGCCAAGATTAGAGCCACCACGGCTGAACGTTAACAAATTTCTCTTCTTCAGAAACGCTACTTTTGTCATTCCCAGACTACAGCTTGTATTTTCTATACTGTGACAATCATCCAAATAGAAAAAGACATCCACCACTAGTACAGTCTGATTTCCTATTGTAATTCCTTGAAGATCGCCTGATTTATTCGACTACATTCCATTCCGCCCGTTTTGGTTAACCTTCATCCTGTATGTTCCTTCCGTTCAGCTGCACTTTCAAGTCTTCTGCAGTCTCTGACAGAATTACACTACCGTTTGTGGAAACTGCAACACCTAGAAGGAAACGCATGAATTCAATTAATTTAATACCACAGGTTACGTACATGACAAGTAACATATGATTGCCTTTTAAAATCTGTCCATGTCCTTTGCGCCCTACTATTCATGATGTCTTGTGGCCACCATGCGCTACAATTAGAGCTGCTATGCGCCGTGACATCGAATTAGTAAGGTTCTGAATACGTTACTGAGGGATTTCCCCCCTCGCAGTTTCTATCCGAGCCCACAAATCCGTGACACCAGTTACTACAACACCGTGACGCACCAGGTGCCGACCAACCATATCCCAGACATGTCTGGCGAACGTGCAGGCCACGGAAGCAAAAGTAACCGTCGCTCTTTGAAGAAGGCCTGTACATTCCTCGCAATATGTGGTCGGACACTGTCCTATTGAAATGTGCCCTGTGGAGATGTCTGACACAGGGGAAGTACCTCAGGCTCCACAACCTCCGTTAGGTACCAGTTGCCGTTCAAAGTGCCCACAATACGTACGGGGCGAGCTCGGTTGTTGTAACCAATGGTACCCCAAACCATCACACCTGGTGTTTGTCCGCTATGCCGCTCCACAATGCAGCCCTCCAGGTTGCGCTCACCATGGTATGGACGGATATGTATGCGGCCATCCCCCCCCCCTCCCTCTCCCCCCCTCCCCCCGCCGCCTAACACGTTGAAGCGGGACTCATCCGGAAAGATTAAAAGATTACATGTTGCTACTCAGTACCCCAGTGACGGTGTTCACGTGCCCATTTTATTCAGAAGAGCTTGTGGTTTCCGGGTTCCTGGACAATAGAAGCCGACGTAATGGCATGCGTGCAACCAGTTCAACCTGCAGCAAACGGTGACGAACCGTCGATGCAGACAAGTTGACACCTGTTGCAGTGCTCCAGCGACGAGCCAACACTGTGAATGACGCTGTGCGGTCCGTAATGGCCATGCGGACAATATGACGGTCATCCAGTTCCGTGGCGATGTTTCGTCGTCCAGTTCCCGCATGTCACTGCGAACGACCTACCTCTATCCACTACTTCCACTCACGCATCACTGTCGTAGCAGCATGCCCTGTGCGAGCCGAAATGTCACGATATGAAACTCCTTTTCCCGGACACCGATCATTCTGCTCCGCTCGAAGTCGCTCACATGGCGATAAGGTGCCCTTTAACGTCGGCGAGGCATACTGGCACTCACTGTACTGTTTCCACCTTGTGTGACAGCTCTGCACCGACTACAATAGGCGCAACGCCGACGCTGTCGGAACTACACGTGTACCCTATCTCGCGGCAAAAGGTATCACGTATTGCTTGACACTCGTCGCCAGTACCACCAAGTGTGGCGCTACTCGGGTAATTCCATCTCGGAGTTGCACTTTTCACAAAGCACGACTCACGGCCCGTCCTCACAGCTTCACTTCTGCCAGTACCTCGTCTCCTACATTCCAATTTGGTACTGGCAGAAGTGAAGCTGTGAGGACGGGCCGTGAGTCGTGCGTGGGTAGCTCAGGTGGTAGAGCACTTGCCCGCGAAAGGCAACGGTCCCGAGTTCGAGTCTCGGTCCGGCACACAGTTTTAATCTGCCAGGAAGTTTCATAACAGCGCACACTCCGCTACAGAGTGAAAATCTCATTCTGGGCAGTGTATAATGTCGGCGGCAAACCTGAAAGTTTTTATTTCTTCTCCTTCTTCTCCTTGAACTTTAATATCTGCTCCAAATATTTCTTTGGCTTTCTTTATTGCTTGCTCAAACTACACACTGAATATCATGGGGGATCAACTACAACCCTGTCTAACTCCCTTCTCGCCGCGCGTGTTAACCGTGCGGTCTAAGGCGCCTTGTCACGACCCACGTGACTCTCCATGTCGGAGGTTCGAGTCCTCACTCGGGCATGCGTGTTAGAGCTAGATTAAGTGGTAAGCTTAGGGACCGATGACTTCAGTAGTTTGGTCCCATAAGACCTTACCACAAATTTCCTTCTATGCCCTTCTCAAGCGCAGCTTCCCTTTGATGCCCTTCGACTCTTATAACTGCCGTCTGGTTTCTGTAAAAGTTGTACATAATATTTCATTCCTTGTATTTTAGCATCTCTGCTTTCATGATTTCTAAGAATTTATTACCGTCAACATTGTTGAAAGCTTTCTTCAAGTGTGCAAACGTTTTTCTTTCAATAATTTATGTTCTAAGATAAGTCGTTGGGTAATATTGCCTTACGTGTCCCACCATTCCTTGGGAACGCAAACTGATTTTCCCCTAGGCCTACTTCTTCCGTTTGTTCCATTCTCCTGCAAATAATTCTGGTCATTGTTTTTCAGCAATGTCTTATTAAACTAATAGTCCGGTGATGTTCACACCTGTCAGCACTTGCTTTCTCTGGAATTCGAGTTATCACATTCCGGATGTTCTTTCCCTGTCTCAAACACCTTGCGCACCATGTAGCATACTTTTGCCATGTCTGGCTCTACGAAGGATATAACCATCTCTGAAGGAATGTCGTCGAAGATCTCGTTACGTAGGTGCCAACCCTACCATATATCTTTCCACTTAAGTCTCTTACTACTCCAGTATACTGTAATTTTACAGAAATTAAGCTTCGAAAACTACACAGTCTACTCAGAGGAATGTGACCGCTGCCTATGTTCGACGACAACGTGCAAGAACCATTTACAGATGACAGGTGCCAGCATTAGCGGTGGAGTGTATATAACGCTTGTCAGAGGGGCGCTAATAGCATAGGTACATAGGGAACACACCCATCTATAGGTCCACGGTATTAGCGATAAGTTGAGAAAACTGTCTCGAAAAACATGTGCTACAAAACGCCACTGTTTCCTGCGCATGTACCCCGACATCAATATGGGATATGATCACCATGCACACGTACACAGGCCGCACAACGGGTTGGCGTACTCTGGATCAGGTGGTCGATCAGATGCTGGGTATAGCCTCCCATTCTTGCACCAGTGCCTGTCGGAGCTCCTGAAGTGTCCTAGGGGCTTGATGACGCGCAGCGATACGTCGACTGAGAGCATCCCAGACGTGCTCGATGGGGTTTATGTCTGGAGAACAGGCAGGCCACTCCATTCGCCTGATATCTTCTGTTTCAAGGTACTCCTCCACGATGACAACTCGGTGGGGCCGTGCGTTATCATCCATCAGGAGGAAGGTGGGACACACTGCAACCCTGAAAAGGCGGATGCAAAATGAAGTCCCGATACACCTGACCTGTTACAGTTCTTCTGCCAAAGACATGCAGGGGTGCATGTACACCAATCATAATCCCACCCCACACCATCAAACGACGACCTCCATACAGATCCCTTTCAAGGACATTAAGGGGCTGGTATCTGGTTCCTCGTTCACGTCAGATGAAAACCCGTCGAGAATCACTGTTCAGATTATACCTGGACTCGTCCGTGAACATAACCTGGGACCACTGTTCCAGTGACCATGTACCGTGTTCTTGACACCAGGCTTTACAGGCTCCTGTGACCAGGGGTCAGTGTAATGCACCTTGCAGGTCTCCGGGCGAATAAACCATGTCTGTTCAGTCGTCTGTTGACAGTGTATCTGGAGACAACCGTTCCAGTGCCTGCGGTAAGGACCCGAGCAAGGCTACCTGCAGTACTCCGTGGCCGTCTGCGGGCACTGATGGTGAGATATCGGTCTTCTTGTGATGGTGTACACTGTGGAGGTCCCGTACTGCAGCGCTTGGACATGTTTCCTGTCTGCTGGAATAGCTGCCATAATCTTGAGATCGCACTTCGTGGCCCACGGAGAGCCCGTGCTACGACCTGCCGTGTTTGAGCAATCTCCTGTCGCCCTAGTATTCAACCCCTCATAACGTTATCAATATGTGGTCTTTGAGCCATTTTCAACTCACAGTCACCATTAGCACGTCTGAAAACGTCTGCACATTTACTGGCTGCACCGTACTCTGACATGCATCAACGCACCTCTGCGTATGTGTACTGCTGCCAACGCCCCCGTGCGACGACCGCAGGTCAAATGCACCGCATGGTCATAACCCGAGGTGATTTAAATCCGCAAACCGCCCACCAGAGCGTTGTTTCACCATGTATCAGCATTATCCTTAATTTGTGAGCATGAGTGTATATAGTGCATGGCAAAATGGTGCTATCAAAATCGGCGCCGAGACAACCGGACCTGTTCAACGGCTGAAGAGGTGTGTACTGGAGAATAGACGTGTAGCTGTTGAGCAACTGACCGCTGAGATGAACCCGGGGCCTATCAACAGTGTCCCCTCAAGGAGCGTTCAGCAAACGTTACTACGTAAGGGCCTGCGCAACGGGCACCTGTTTCATGCACTCGTGCTCACTGCTGTTCATCGGCGACTAAGGCTGGTATTTTGACGCCATTGCCACAAATGGACGTCCACCGAGTGGCGATAAGTGGCCTTTTCTGATGAATCACGTTTTATGCTCCATCGGACAGGAAAGTTTGAAAGCAAACACCCTACAACTATAGTCAGAAGGGTCCAGGCCATAAGAAGGAGTTTTGTGATCTGGCAAATGTTTTCGTGATATTCTATAGTCAAAATCGTTATTCTAGAAAGCACAATGGATCAACACAAGTATGCATCCTTTCTAGGGGACCATGTGCACCAATACATGCAGTCTGTTTCTACTCGGTACTGTGGCCTCTACCTGCAGGACAATGCAACGTGTCACACCGTTCACAGTGTACCTGCGTGGTTTGAAGAGCACCAAGATGAGTTTAACGTTCTCCCCGGGCCACCAAACACCAGGATTTATACACACTTGAGAATCTGTGGGACCACCTCGATTGGGCTGTTCGCGCCATTGATTCTCTACTCAGTAGGTATCAGCATGGGTTTCGAAAAAGACGATCGTGTGAAAACCAGCTCGCACTATTCGTCCACGAGACTCAGAGGACCATAGACACGGGTTCCCAGGTAGATGCCGTATTTCTTGACTTCCGCAAGGTGTTCGATACAGTTCCCCTTCGGCAGGACGACGGTTCAATCCCGCGTCCGGCCATCCAGATTTAGGTTTTCCGTGATTTCCCTAAATCACTCCAGGCAAATGCCGGGATGGTTCTTCTGAAAGGGCACGGCCGACTTCCTTCCCCATCCTTCCATTATCCGATGAGACCGATGACCACGCTGTCTGGTCTCCTTCCTCAAAACCAACCAACCAACCGACAGTTCCCCACAGTCGTTTAATGAACAAAGTAAGAGCATATGGACTATCAGACCAGTGGTGTGATTGGATTGAAGAGTTCCTAGATAACAGAACCCAGCATGTCATTCTCAATGGAAAGAAGTCTTCCGAAGTAAGAGTAATTTCAGGTGTGCCGCAGGGGAGTGTCGTAGGATCTTTGCTATTCACAATGTGCATAAATGACCTTGTGGATGACATCGGAAGTTCACTGAGGCTTTTTGCGGATGATGCTGTGGTATATCGAGAGGTTGTAACAATGGAAAATTGTACTGAAATGCAGGAGGATCTGCAGCGAATTGACGCATGGTGCAGGGAATGACAATTGAATATCAATGTAGACAAGTGTAATGTGCTGCGAATACATAGAAAGAAAGATCCATCTTTTAGCTACAATATAGCAGGTCAGCAACTGGAAGCAGTTAATTCCATAAATTATCTGGGAGTACGCATTAGGAGTGATTTAAAATGGAATTATCATATAAAGTTGATCGTAGGTAAAGCAGATGCCAGACTGAGATTCATTGGAAAAATCCTAAGGAAATGCAATCCGAAAACAAAGGAAGTAGGTTACAGTACGCATGTTCGCCCACTGCTTGAATACTGCTCAGCAGTGTGGGATCCGTACCAAACAGGAGATAGAGAAGATAAAACGAAGAGCAGCGCGCTTCGTTACAGGATCATTTAGTAATCGCGAAAGCGTTACGGAGATAATAGATAAGCTCCAGTGGAAGACTCTGGAGGAGATAGGCTCAGTAGCTCGGTACGGGCTTTTGTTGAAGGTTCGAGAACATACCTTCACCGAGGAGTCAAGCAGTATATTGCTCCCTCCTACGTATATCTCGTGAAGAGACTATGAGGATAAAATCAGAGAGATCAGAGCCCACACAGAGGCATACCGACAATCCTTCTTTCTACGAACAATACGAGACTGGAATAGAAGGGAGAACCGATAGAGGTACTCAAGGTACCCTCCGCCACACACCGTCGTGTGGCTTGCGGAGTATGGATGTAGATGTAGATGTAGATGCCGAGAAATCTAGGGCAGCTGGCCACTGCGTTGGAGTCGGCACGGCTCCACAGCTCCGTCGGTACCTTCCAGAACATTACTGACAGCTACCCGTTGTAATCGTACCCTCCCACAAATCACTATTAAATTTTTGTTAGCGTCTTCATTAGTTTCAAAAGCTTCGAGAGGCGTAAGATATACAAAAGAAAAACTTTTTAGTTATCTTCATTTGCTCTTCTTGTTTGCTCCAGTTCTTGCGTCTAGGGGTACATTCTTGCGGGTGAAATTTTGACTTACTGGGTTCCAGAAGACTAAATAACTGATGAAGTACTATGTGCTGCTATGATTTTCTTTTAGTTTTTCCCATTTTTCTGTATCACACTAACATCACAATTTCAATTTTCATACAACCATCAATTACATTATTGTAGACTAAATTAAAAAAAAAAAACACGCGCGTTTCCATCAGAAGCATGCCCACTACTCCTTACATTCTGTGACACTCACTATATTCCGAAGAGCTTACAACGCAAAAGAGTTTACAAACTTTCTTGACAAATGAAGAATCTCCGCTAAGATATATCATTATTTTGTAAATCAGTCCAGAAATAAATTTCTTAACTATCGTCAGATTATGCAATTTACGAGGGCTGTCCAGAAAGTAAGTTACGATTGATCGCGAAATGAAAATCACAGTGAAAATCAGAAATGTTTCATTTGTAAAAGTTAGCTACACCTTTCAGCTACTTCTCTACGTAGTCGCCGTTCTGACTCAGACATTCGTCGTAGCGTTGTACCAACTTTCCAATACCCTCATCATAGAAGGCAGCCGCCAGTGCTTTCCACCAATTCTCTACGCTGACCTAAAGCTCGCTGTCTGTGCCAAAATGTTGTCTTCATAGCCAGCGGTTCGTTTGAGCAGAGATGAAACTCAGTGGGAGACAATTACGGGCTGTATTGTGGGTAACCAAACAATTCCAATTGAAACGATGCAGGAACATCTTCATTGCCCCTCCGGAATGAGGCTGAGAATTGTCTTGAAGAAGAAACTGCACGACAGTTACGTAATGTTGGTTGCATAGCTTCAGGGGAAAATTCTCACCAGGCCCTCGGACTTTTCGGGAGACACTACTTTCTATAACATCTTTACGCGCTCACTAAGAGCTCAGGAATGAAAAGAGCGACATAATTCTACCTAGAGTCATACTAGAGACACTGCCCAACACATCTTTGCAAGGCTTTATCGGATTTTCATAGTCGTTTCCTTTTCGCGACCGATCGTAACTTACTTTCTGGACAGCCCTCGTACAATAGAAATTTTTAGTATGCCAGATATTTCGTAATTTCATGTATTTCTAAGAGAATAATAATTTTAACTGTGGAACAAATTCTTATACATTTTAGTCTGAAATATAATACACCCTATACAAAATCATATGAAGTTCATTCAATTAAATAGCTCAATGTTCAGCTATACAAGAATCGGTAGTATACACGGTATCAGTTATTTCTCTAGAATAAGGTTATGTTGGAAAGGGTTGTCCCATTACACCGTGTTGCAAAGGGTGGTTATTGTGGCTTTTGACAGAGGGTCTCATTAATGTGACTGGACAGTTTACATCTAAATACAGCAAAATGCACGTGCTGATGTACCTATCAAACAGTGCCAAGAACAAGTTTATCTATTTAGTAAATGCTTTATTACGTATTTTCACTTATTCTAATTTTTATACACAAAGAAACGTTTATTAATAAGGCAGATACACAACAGCAGATTATGAAGATATTTTCCATTACCTTACTTCCCTACGGGTTGCCCACAACACAGAAAATTTGGTCAGTAATTGTATAAAACACATGTGCAACGTCAAGTGTGTAGTGTTATTACTTCTACTAGCGTGAAGCAAACTGTACGATGTTCCACTTGTTTGTATCTCAGTTTTTAATAAATTATGAATTAAAGGAAATTTTAGTTAGTAGCTAGCTATGTCTGCTAGCTAATTTGTTTATGCATAGCAAATGTTTCTCTTCTACTTCCCCTAACCTACTGTGGCCATATGATCAGACTTTTTTTTATCGTTAGTAGTTCAGTATTCATATTTTAGTCACTGGAAGAATTATCTACGACAGAAAATTAATTTGATCAACCCCTGAAATAGTATTTTTTAAATTGTGTTGATATTCATCATTTAGTTTCTCAACCTCCTTAACAATCAACTGGTAAAGAACACTCCTTCAGAAAGACGTGAGAGGTAAATTGATGCCATTTCTTTACTTGAGCATATAACTGAAAATGCAACAGGTTGTTAAATGATCAAATATTTTACATTTACAAAAGTGTCTTCATACAAATAAAAATTACTGTTGTTAACTGTATATGCATATAAATCTTGTAATACATTATCCTTTCTCTCGTATCCCCACAGATTCGACACAGTTTTATCTTCTGGTGGCTTCTCGCCAATGCTGGAATCATCATCACCACGGCAATGACTATTCCATTGACCATACTGCTAATATTCTTTCGCGGATCGTTTATGTGGAACATGTTATTAGTCGCACTCGGACTCTTAGAGCTTGGTAAGTGTCGTTTACATCAGAGTAAGATGAGCTGAAGCCTCCACTAAGCGTCATTAGTACTAAAGAAACTGAAATATGTGTAAATGTTAAATAATTTCAATAGAAAGATGGGCCGTTGCGTGTGTTAAACTAGAAGATAGATATAAATCTTCTTTCCAGGAGGGGGGCGAAACCTATTTCATATAGTCACATAGTCACAGTAATGGCAATAAACAGGATTACGTTTACGGTGCCACTGAAGCACATGAAAGATTACGAAAATTTCATTTCCACTGTATAGGGGAATCATGAAGCAATAGATGAGCGATTAGATATCAGACTGAATTGAAATAGACGGATTTTAAGGAACGAGAGTCAAGGAAGGCTGCCTAGTTTTGCGATATCAAAGACTCGAAATTACCAGAAGACTCGCCGAGAAAAGACTAGTGGACTCAATAAAAAGTAATCGTACTAGATCACAGTCATAGACAGATTGCGTGGGAGCAAATATATACTCAAGTAATGACAGTGGTGATGACAGATAAGCTAAAATGTCAAATACATTTACAATAATGACGTCATCACATGAATTATTTCACTTTTAAACTAATAAAAGATACGATAAATCTGAAAAATTACATTGTGGGCCGTAATAGGCAGCAGTTTTAAGGCCTACAAAGTAAACTCTTGAATAACAATTCGTTTTTCGCTACGACGGAATGATCTCATGAAATTTAAATCACCAATTTTCTCTTCCGTTTTCGAATACATTCTGTTGGCATCCACCTACATAGGGAGAAATGACCATCACGATAAAAGAAGAGAAATCAGGGTACGCACAGAAAAATTATGTGCTCGTTTATCCCGCGCGCCGTTCTAGAGTGGAACGGTAGAGAGACAGCTTGAATGTGCTTCATTGAACCTTCTGTCAGGCACTTTATTGCGAACAGTAGAGTAATCACGTCGATGTAGACGTAGATGTAGATGTAGAAACGTGCAATACCACCATGGTTAATTGGACAGATGCTTCTCAAAAGAGGATAAAACAAAGGAAAAAAACGAATTAGCAGGTTGATAAAGGAATTCGAACACACGACACCTTAACAAAAAAGTGTGGGAAGACAGGATGGCAAAAAAAGCCACATTTTGCTTACAGCTATGCAATCTCAGAGAGAAAGGAAATGTGTAAGTTGAGCTTAGTTTTTCACTTGTTGTGTCAAATGAAAAAGCAATAAAATATACATGGGATGGATCAGCATGAAGAGGAGTTTAGAAGCACGATATCCTTAGAATAACAATAAGTGAGAAATTTTGAAGAAGAAGGTGAATGCTTTTTGCGTTAGAAATTTGGACAGTATTGAACCTATCTTTTCTTCGCCAAAGAATGATATGCTTTTTCTATGGGGATGGTTTATAAATGGAAATATAAATTAGGTGTAGATATTCCAGAAGGAAACAGAAACGAGATTTAGAGCTACTTGAAATGTTAACTAATGAACAAATCATACTTATAATTAAATATAATATAAAGAATAATGGAAAATGCAATTAAGTCTTATTTTGACTATAGTTTTTAACATGTACCGAAGTAACGGGGCGAAGGAAAGGAAAGAAAAGTTGAAAACAGGAACAAACCTGCTTGGGAACTAACACACTCTTAACGCCTGCAGAGTATTTGAACCATGACGCTCTATATAATAGAGAGCTAAGCTGCTGAAGTGGTGGGTCATGCTTGTCAGTACAGAATAGCTTAGAATAAGTAATAACGGTAGTAAAAAAAGAATACGAAGAACAAGAATAACAACCACATCGACCACTTAAGAACCAAAATTTAGACAGACTGAGCAGAATTGCACTGGAGGAAAATTTTATTGGCAGGGAAAGAAAACGTTTGAGAATAAGACTTTTGTAAAACAGTACATTCTAGAAGAAGTTAGTGAAACTGTACAGCTGAAGACTGCATTGCCTGTAAGAAACCCTATAATACAACCAACTAACAATGAACCTTGCCACAATGGGGTAGTTTCTGTGAATTAACGATATAGTCATAAATAAGTGCAACCACATTGGTGGAATACAGACCGTAAGGCCAGATAACATGTGGTTCCTGAAACGGGACATCAACCTTTTCAACAAGAGGCTGAAAGAATGCTGTGTCCTTGTAACGTTAAGCAGTACGGCCTTGCGGTGTTGGAACTGCAGACGGTATGACCTTGGTTGCTACCCCATTTGAATACTGCACTTTACCTGATGGTCATTAAAGACGTGG
This sequence comes from Schistocerca piceifrons, assembly GCF_021461385.2. Lineage (NCBI taxonomy): Eukaryota > Metazoa > Arthropoda > Insecta > Orthoptera > Acrididae > Schistocerca > Schistocerca piceifrons. The sequence continues at coordinate 292,472,021 of NC_060138.1, read as the reverse complement.
TGGTACAGTTTGTGTCACTTTCTGCGGTAGGATTTCCACACGATGATGCACTATTCTAATATATTTATGTTCGAGAGCACCTAAACAACAAATGTCCTCCTGATCACCTCATCTGACACTTAATCGTATTTTGCTTTCCGATGAAATGGCGCCGTTGGTGAATGAAACCCCATAGAAACTAGTAAATTAGCTCTCAGAGTCATATTTATCTGTCATATTCTACAACAAACAACAGGAATATTTAAGAGGAAGGAAGAAAAATGTTTCTGTAGTGGTAGATAGGACGGCTTGGCTGAGCCGCACCACGGGTCATTTTCACTCCAACGCAGGCATTGAGACAGGCTGTCCTCAGACTAAACAGCTGTTGTGACCTTTAATTAGTGATGATACGTTTAAGTACTTTCTGTGTGTAAAAAGTAATACTTGCCTTCGATCATTAGTTACTTACGTCACACTACAAAGTTTAGGATCATCTACCCTAAGTTAGAACAGTCCACGGGTGTACTGCCGGTCCATAGTGTCCAACGGGCACAGTATTTCGGCGATCAGACATGTCGCCATCGTCAGGTGCGCTGACGAGCTGAGCTCCTGAGGGCGGGCGGCCGCCCTAGGTCCTAACGATAGCGACATGTCAGATAGCCGAAATATTGTGCCCGTTGGACACTATGGACCGGCGGTACACACGTAGACTGTTCGAGCAAGAAACTGGCCGGGAGAAGTTGAAGAATCACATCTACCCTTAGTGATTACAGCACCCAGCACATGAGAAAGGAAAATGCAGTTTTAGTTTGATGGTCACAGATTCGATTGAAGCACAAGTTAAAATGGTTTCAGCATTTTATAAAAGTTACACAAAAACTGCCTTTTTAAAAAATATCTTTTAAGCGTTGAGTAAGTATCTGTTTCATATAAATACAGCTTAATGCAAGACAAACTTATCAGAAATTTTATGAGGTTTGGACGCAATCACGGAAATTAAAAGTGCTGCAATGCCTTGTCGCTCATTGTCCAAGATGCACAAAACAGACAATATGAAAGAAACTGGCGATTCAGCAAAGGGTTTGATTCTTTGCGTAATCAACTAGCAGTGTTTGCTGACAGAAATGAGTGTGATATGAGAGCGTCGTGTGGCTGTTGCAGCTCTGCAGATGTATTTCCTGCTGGTGGTGTACAGCTTCTATCGCGCCAGCGAGGAGGGCGCACCGGCGTAAAAGAGCGAGTGTGCGTGAGATGCTCCAGAGCCGCTGCGTGCACCTGCCAGCACTGTACCACGAGGTGGGCCTGCAAGGGCGTGCCTACAGCCAGCTGTGTTTCGTAGTGGATGGCTGTGAACAAGTTAGCAGTTCTGCACGACTCCGTCAGAAGGCAGTACCTAAAAAGGCAACCAAGCAACTGTTCCACTACGACTGCTCATATACACAGTTGTCCATTTTTCTGACAAAAGTTTTAATAAATTTGGTATTTAATACACAACACATTTCATAAAACTCTGAGGTGACAAAAGTCATAGGATACCTTCAAATATCGCGTCGGACCTCCTTCCGCCGGGCGTTGTCCAGCAGCTCGACGTGGCATGGACTCAACAAGTCGTTTGAAGTCCTCTGCATAAATATTGAGCGATGCTGCCTCTGTGGCCGCCCGTAATGACGGAAGTGCTGCCGTTGCAGGATTTTGTGCGTGAACTGACCTCTCGATTATGTCCCATGAATTCGGTGGGATTCACGTTGGGGGATGTGGGTGGCCAAATCATTCGCTCGAATTGTCCAGAACGCTTTTCAAACCAGTCGTGAACATTTATGACCCGAGGACATAGCCCATTGTTATCCATTAAAATTCTGTCGCTGTTTGGGAACATGTAGCCAACATACAAATTTCCAGTCAGTGACCTGTTCAGTTGGACCACATCACAGACACTACTGGCCATTGAAGTTGCTGCACCACGAAGATGACGTGCTACAGACGCGAAATTTAACCGAAAGGAAGAAGATGCTGTGATATACAACTGATAAGCTTTTCAGAGCATTCACACAAGGTTGACGTCGGTGGCGACACCTACAACGTGCTGACATGAGGAAAGTTTCCAACCGATTTCTCATACACAAACAGCAGTTGACCAGCGTTGCCTGGTGAAATGTTGTTGTGTTGCCCCGTGTAAGGAGGAGCATTGCGTACTGTAAGTAGGCTGTTTATGTTTTCTCTATGTAAGTAGGCTGTTTATGTTTTCTTATTGGCAACGTTACGTAGCGCTCAATATGAAAATCACTGGCTGTGCTGTGTGCAGTCTGTGGCTAGTTTGCATTGTTGTCTGCCATTGTAGTGTTGGGCAGCGGCAGCTGGCTGTGAACAGCGCGTAGCGTTGCGCAGTTGGAGGTGAGCCGCCAGCAGTGGTGGATGTGGGGAGAGAGATGGCGAAGTTTTGCAGTTTGTCATGAACTGATATATATATATTATGATTTGTGATGATATTAAGGTAAATACATTGTTTGCTCTCTATTAATATCTTTCATTTGCTAACTACCCCTATCAGTAGTTAGTGCCTTCAGTAGTTTGAATCTTTTATTTAGCTGGCAGTAGTGGCGCTCGCTGTATTGCAGTAGCTTGAGCAGCGAAGATTTTTGTGAGGTAAGTGATTTGTGAAAGGTATAGTTTAATGTTTGTCAGGGCCATTCTTTAGTAGGGAGTTTTGAAAGTCAGATTGCGTTGCGCTAAAAATATTGTGTGTCAGGTTAAGCACAGTCATGTAAAATTGTTCAAAGGGGACGTTTCATATCGCAACTTGCAAAAACTCAGGATAACTTAAAGGACACAGTAGATTCGATTTCAACACAAATGGACACTCTGAAACTTGGTTCAGAAAAACACACTGAGGAAATGTGTTCATTATCAGAGAAAGTAGTTGAACTTTCGGATCAGCTAAATAATTTATCTGCGAAGGTAGATGATAATCTGAATGACGCAAAACCGGTAGTCTTTAATGACACAGAACAGAACGCACAAATTAGGAAACTGAAACAAAATCTGAATCAAATTGATACGCAACACCAAAGAGAAATCCGGGAAGTACAAGATCAGCTGACACAGGTAATACAAGAATTACGTATTTCAGAAGACACTCGCGCTCCAACACGGGAAGAGGGACTTAGAAACACGGAAAAGCCGCAAAATAATAACACAGGGCATTTCGGAAGTTATGAAAGAAATTGGCAATGTGCACCGAATTTTGAGATGGAACGGCCGACACGACCTAACAATGACCGATATGCGACTCGCCGACATGATGATTTTGACTATAAGCTGTTCATTACTACACGTAAATTCAAAACATTTAAGAATTCTGGCAACGACATTCATCCACAAGCATGGCTCCATCAATTCTCTCATTGTTTTCCTCCCAACTGGTCGTTAGAACACAGATTAGAATTTATGTGTGGCTACTTGGAGAATGAACCAGCTGTAAGAATGCGATCGGTAATTCACGATTGCCACAGTGAAGGAGAGTTTTACCATGCCTTCCTCTCAGCATATTGGTCTCAAGCCACACAAGACCGGGTAAAACATGGTATCATAATGATGAAACATTTCGAACAATCTGAATTCTCCAGTCTTGTGAAATATTTTGAAGACATGTTGCACAAGAATCAGTACCTGTCAAACCCATACAGCCCCTCAGAACTCATCCGCATTTGCTTAATCAAATTACCTGAACATTTACGACATATTATTTTAGCAGGACGTTGCAAAGATGACATTGAAGCATTTCAGGGTCTGTTACAAGAATTGGAAATTGACACTGACAATCGGGGAACGCGGAAACAGGAGCACAACAATTACAGGTCACATCTGTCACAATTCCACGATGAAAGAAGTAATAACTGGACACGACAAGGCTATTCTCACAACACATATCGTGACCAAAACAGACACCACCCGTATGACAACCGTTGGCAGAGTAGTAATAACTACAGGGAAAGATCACCTCTCCATGGTAATGACTATCACAGAGACAATCAGAGAAACAGACAATATGGGAACCAAAACAATCATTATCAAGGGAGACAGAATAACTTTAGACGCAACGGTCCAGCGCGCAGTTACGATTCGGGGATAAATTCTCCACCACATGACCGACAAACAAGAAACTATGTAAACTACCGACAAAACGACAGACGTGAATTTCATCAGAACTGGCGGAATTCTAACAGAGCTGGGCCCTCTCGGCAAGGCGAATTTGTAGAAGTTAGGTCTCCTAATCCCAATAACAACGCGCGCCAACAAAGAGACAGACAATGACCCGCGCCGCAGGCACTCACGTGCGCCAGGTGGCTCAGAAAAAAATAACATTGACGCTAACCTTGAGCAAGATTCCAGTATTCTTTACGGACGAATACCGCATGATAATTGCGTTAAAGTTGAAACTCTGCGTGCTAGGAAGAGTAAAGGTTTACACCACATTTCACATGTAAAACCGTTTATTGAAAGATAATCTGCTTTTTAACTTAGTCTTTGTCATAAAATTTTTCGCTTCACATTACTAATATGCTTTGTCAGACTTAGAATCTGTTAACATACAACAATGTTTGAAGTTAAATATCCAATCAAGAACCAAGAGAACTTATTTAAACAGAAATGACGAATGCATTGTTATAGTGAACAGACGTCACAGTGTTATTGTGTGTGTACATTCTTGCTTGTTAGTTGTACGATTACGTAACGACTATAAGGCTCACATACTTAGAACATTTACCAGTACTGCTAATGAGATTTTAATGCAACATTTTGGTTACCTGAAAATACATTCTGTATTTAAAGTGCTTTCTGAGAGATACCAGATGACACAGAGGTTAGTTTATGTGACAGCTACACGATTTTTATCACGACGCTACTAATGAGTGACAAGTTACAATGTTGCTTTTGCGGTGTATCTGTCTTATATCTGCACAGTTTTCTGAATTCTTCTGGAAAGTAAAACATATTTTAGTAGTAACTTTTGTGGTATAGCTAAAAGGAGACAGCTTTTCCGTAGCACAACAATACGTTACAGCACAGTACTTTCTTCATCACAACAATAAGCGTAATAACTACGATATCTATACGCAAAGCATTTCACTTTGGTTTATCATGAGGTAAGTACATTGGCTTCTGCGGAACTTAGCTTTCGGAGGAAAATAACTACGACACTTCCACAGAGATTATCTTACAACAAGATGCACATTTAGCGCTACAGGACACGCATTTCAGTGATCAATTTTATACTTAAAACATTTATTTTTAAAGATTTTTGAATTACAAAAAAAGTTTTCCGTGATATATTTCATTCCATTGGTGTAATCTGTAACACCTGAGGGTATAATTACATTAATCCTCAGGGGGGTACACGCTTACTTTGTGTACCATGTGTTTGGCAAGCACAAGGAGCCCTAGCTAATATGGTATTTGCTTATACAACTTTACACATCGGTACCATATTTCTCTAACACACAAATTACACAGCTATCTGATCATTTAACTGAGAGATAAACATGTTTTTTACTACGTCAGTGACACATGTTTACGTAATTACACCGTTGGATAACTTCACACTTATGAAACTGTATTTTGTCTGTACTTTGTAAACTGTTCATATTTTTTTTTTTTGGGACCATTGTGATACTATGAGAGCTTTGAATGATGTATTTGGTATGGATTCATGATTTTTAAAGTACGTTTGAGGCAGCTGACACTTTTGACATGAGCAGAGAATTTTTTTAGGCTTGGAAATTATTGGAGGAAGTTACGACGATTTTGAGATTTGACTGAGGTGTTATGATGTTATTATTACGACGACGATGTGTATTATGTTGTTGAGGAATGTTTATTATGCTACGTATTTCTCATGATGAAATATTGAAGAAGTGTCGACGAATATGTATATGTATAATGAGGTAAGGAATAATGAGTAGTGTTTAGGGACTCTGATTTATGAAAAGGATGTTGGAAACCAAGAAACGTACTTTAAGAGTTATGAAATGTGTGTGTATATTCGTGAATGTATTACAATGCAGACGAAAATTTTTTTTGGACACTTATATTTATAGGATTTTGTTTCTACAGATTTGCAACGCTAATTCTTGACCTGTGAAATATTTTTATGTGCGACTGTCTCTGTAGCGGAAACTGCTGTCGTAAATATTTCCGTAAGAAAGTTAACGGACCACCTACACATAATGCGTCGTGGGCACCCAGCTGTGTCAGATGCCTGGAGAAAAAGCCATTATTGCGAGCCCTTTTCAGCGGCACAGGTAAAAAAAAAAGGGGACGTGGGACGTGTCAAACACCTGGAGAACAAGCCATTAGGGTGTGCCTTTCATCGCTAATGCGACACCCTCGTTACTTGAAAACATATGATTACTCGCACTTTGTGCTAATTACTGAAATGCTTATGAATTGATGGGAAATATTCGTACATCTGCACACCTGATTATGACAAGCGTCTTTCTATGAGAGTTGAGAGAATTTCTACTAACTTACGAAATGCCACATGACTATTGAATGATATTTTTATGCTTTGCTTTTCATAGTTGCTTATTTCATTTGACATCTGTTTTCCAGCTGTGTTGCAGCATTGCTTTTATAAAATAAAATGCATTTGCTAATGTGAACACTTTCTGTCAACAGATCTATTAAATAATTATTTTATGATCCACATTCTTTAAAAAAGGAGCACTTGGAAAGGAAAGAACAATAAGAAGGAACTAGTAACTGCATTCATAATTTTCTTTTCAAGTAATTGGTAACTTTTTGGTAGAATAACTTCTTGTGGTGCACCACTTTAATTACATAGACATTAAGATGTGAATATACATTTCCCTTATCTGCATTGTTGTTTTTACTGTAATATTTTTTCTTCTTGAGCTATGTCATGTTTAGATATAAGCTGCTGTTTGCCAGGCATAGTGCTACTGAACTTTAATTTGTGTTACTCTGCTGAGCCAATTTTACTACTCATTGATTTTTCATGTTGCTGCACATTGGCTCATATTAGTTGTAATTTTGCATTTTATCTGTTAATTTAGATTTACGGTAGCTTGCTTTGCAATTTTCCAATTTTTTGGTAATTGCTGTTTATATTATTTGTTATGTGATGCTGCATTGCCTCGTCCCTTAGTTTAGCATCTGAGCTCAGTAGATTTAAGTTAGCTTAAGAGGGGGTAGACTATATAAGAAACTGACTATGGACAATATGAAAAAGATTTGGGCCAAAATGAGTATTGTACACTGAAAAATAATTATATTGAAAGAAATATGAATAGAATACAGAAAGCATGCTTAGATAGAATTTTTTTTGGTGGAAGCAAAGGTTGAAATAAGACGAAAGATCTATAGAATGAAGTTTTGGGATGGACTGCAGTACCAAATGTTACACTGAAAACGAACCCTGTCCTTTCCTATTGGTGTTATCCCACTATGTGTGTGTGTACCCTTGTGTATTTGTTTTCTTCCTGTCTCTGTGTAGTTTCATAGAATTTTTTCTTCTTTTAATATTAAGCTACATTCACTATGATGAGGAATACTGTAATCCTCAAATATAATTGGCATTAATAATATGTTATTTACCTTATAAATATGCTTACACATTATTTATTCTGTTTAATGCTCATGTGTGAAGTTGATGTTTCAAAAGTTATTGTGATCTTTTATGTATGTACTCATGTCATAATTCCACTGATGTATATGTTAGTTCGATTCTTTTGTAAAGCCTGTACTACAAATGTTATCTATATTGTTATGTTTTTAATGATGTATTTTGTACCTTTGTTATTGTATTCTTATGTTATAAAATTGTAATTGTCACCAGTTCATGATATTATTAACTTGTTAGTTACATTTCACTGCACACGTTTCTGTTGGTCATAGTATATGGACAATATGTGAGAAGTAGGGACTGATAGTGTTTGCAGGTTTGTTGGTAATTCAGCAAGGGACTGGATAACAGCATTGCTGGTTCTAAGGACAATTAAAAGAAAAACTTTCTGAGTGCACAAGTGGTGGTTTATGGACTTGCTATATTCTCTGCAAGAATCTTCGATGGTGATTGTGCACCTGCACAGTCGCAGCGGATGGCTGCTGGCCGTCTATACCAGGACTACAGTGGGTCTGCACCTCTGGTGGCCCACCAATACCATTATCTCTACAAGGACTACAGTGGGTCTGCATCTATGATGACGTACCAATACCATTATTTCTACAAGGACTGCAGTGGGTCTGCACCTCTGGTGGCCCACCAATACCGTAATCTCTACCAGGACTACAGTGGGTCTGTTCTGTGTTGACCTACCTACCAATATTCTTCCAAACTACGACTGCTGTGGGTTTGCTCTGTTGTGGCCCATTACCTGTATGCATGTCAAGAGTCAGCACTGTCTTTCCGTTGGGAGGACAACACTGCTTCTTCAAGACTCCATGGAAATCCACTACTTCCGTGTGCATTTTCTTTTACTGCTCAGACTTTGAGAAAAACACTGCTATTCTCCTGTTATGTACGATTAGGACTGTCTTTATGGACTGTGAGACAATTTTAGCTTTTGACCAACATTGTATTAATAAGTGTGTGCATTTTATATCTTTGTTACTGTAATTGTGAAAAATTTTTGTCAAATCTGTATTGGCCACTGCCCCATCCAATTTGTAAAAATTTTTGTGGGGAGCATGGGGGCTATGTAAGTAGGCTGTTTATGTTTTCTCTATGTAAGTAGGCTGTTTATGTTTTCTTATTGGCAACGTTACGTAGCGCTCAATATGAAAATCACTGGCTGTGCTGTGTGCAGTCTGTGGCTAGTTTGCATTGTTGTCTGCCATTGTAGTGTTGGGCAGCGGCAGCTGGCTGTGAACAGCGCGTAGCGTTGCGCAGTTGGAGGTGAGCCGCCAGCAGTGGTGGATGTGGGGAGAGAGATGGCGAAGTTTTGCAGTTTGTCATGAACTGATATATATATATTATGATTTGTGATGATATTAAGGTAAATACATTGTTTGCTCTCTATTAATATCTTTCATTTGCTAACTACCCCTATCAGTAGTTAGTGCCTTCAGTAGTTTGAATCTTTTATTTAGCTGGCAGTAGTGGCGCTCGCTGTATTGCAGTAGCTTGAGCAGCGAAGATTTTTGTGAGGTAAGTGATTTGTGAAAGGTATAGTTTAATGTTTGTCAGGGCCATTCTTTAGTAGGGAGTTTTGAAAGTCAGATTGCGTTGCGCTAAAAATATTGTGTGTCAGGTTAAGCACAGTCATGTAAAATTGTTCAAAGGGGACGTTTCAGTACAATCACGTTTCCGACTTTGATAACGGTCGGATTGTAGCCTATCGCGATTGCGGTTTATCGTATCGCGACATTGCTAATTTCGTTGGTCGAGATCCAATGACTGTTAGCAGAATATGGAATCCGTGGGTTCAGGAGGGTAATATGGAACGCCGTGCTGGATCCCAACGGCCTCGTATCACTAGCAGTCGAGATGACAGGCACCTTATCTGCAAGGGTGTAACGGATCGTGCAGCCACGTCTCGATCCCTGAGTCAACAGATGGGGACGTTTGCAAGACAACAACCATCTGCACCCAACAGTTCGACGACGCTTGCAACAGCATGGACTATCAGCTCGGAAACCATGGCTGAGGTTACCCTTGACGCTGCATCACTGACAGGAGCGCCTGCGATGGTGTACTCAACGACCAACCTGGGTGCACGAATGGCAAAACGTCATTGTTTCGCATGAATCCAGTTTCTGTTTACAGCATCATGATGGTCGCATCCATGTTTGGCGCAACCCCGGTGAACGCGCATTGGAAGCGTGTATTCGTCATCACCCGGTGTGATGGTATGGCGTGCCATTGGCTACACGTCTCGGTCGTCTCTTGTTCGCATTGACGACACTTTGAACAGTGGACGTTACATTTCAGATGTGTTACGACCCGTGGCTCTACCCTTCATTCGATCCCTGCGAAACCCTACACTTCAGCAGGATAATGCACGACTACATGTTGCAGGTCCTGTAAGGGCCTTTCTGGATAGCCTACAGAAAACTTTCGACTGCTGCCCTGGCTAGCACATTTTTAAGATCTCTCACGAATTGAAAGCGTCTGGTCAATGGTGACCGAGCAACTGGCTCGTCACAATACGCCAGTCACTACTCTTGATGAACTGTGGTATCGTGTTGAAGCTGCATGGGCAGCTGTACCTGTACACGCCATCCAAGCTCTGTTTGACTCAATGCCCAGGCGTATCAAGGCCGTTATTACGGCCAGAGTTGGTTGTTCTGGATACTAATTTATCGGGATCTATGCACCAAAATTGCGTGAAAATGTAATCACATGTCAGTTCTAATATAATATATTTGTCCAATGAATACCCGTTTATCATCTTCATTTCTTCTTGGTGTAGCAATTTGAATGGCCAGTAGTGTAGTTCATACCATGTACACACGGCTCACACCATTGTGGAGCCACTACCAGCGCGCAGGGTGCCTTTTTAACAACTTTGGTCCATGGCTTCGTGAGTTCTGCATCACACTTAACCCTACTACCAGCTGTTACCAACCGAAATCGATACTCCATTGACCAGGCCACAGTTTTCCAATCGTCTACTGTCCAGCCGATATGGTCACGAGCCAAAGAGAGACGGTGTAGGCGATGTCGTGCTGTTAGCAAAGGCAATCTTGTCGGTCGTCTGTTACCATACCCAATGAACGCCGCACTGACATAACGGATACGTTCGTCGTACGTCCCAAATTCATTTCCGCTTCTACTTCAGCGTTAGTACTGACAATTCTACGCTAACGCCGCTGCTCTCGGTCATTAAGTGAAGGCCGTCGGCCACTGCGTTCTCTTTTGTGACAGGTAATGCCCAAAATTTGATATGCTCGGGGTAAGGATCTCGGAATATTTAATTTCCCGCCGATTTCTGAAATTGAACGTCCTATGCATCTATTTCCCGCTACCGTTCCACGTGCAACGTCTGTTAATTCCAATCTTGCGGCCATAATCACGTCGGAAATCTTTATAAAATCAATTACCTGAGTACAGGCAACGGCCTTGCAGCAGTGGCTACACCGGTTCCCGTCAGATCGCCGAAGTTAAGCGCTGTCGGGTGTGGCCGGCACTTGGATGGGTGACCATCCGGGCCGCCATGCGCTGTTGCCGTTGTTCGGGGTGCACTCAGCCTCTTGATGCCAATTGAGGAGCTACTCGACCGAATAGTAGCGGGTCCGGTCACAGAAAACCATCATAACGACCGGGAGAGTGGTGTGCTGACCACACGTCCCTCCTATCCGCATCTTCATCTGAGGATGACACGGCGGTCGGATGGTCCCAATGGGCCACTTGCGGTCTGAAGACGGAGTGCTTTTACCTGAGTACAAATGACACCTCATTGTGTATACGATACTATCACCATCTGAATATTTGCATATAGCTATCCCATAACTTTTTTCACCTTAGTGTACTTTACTGTGACAGTAACGAAGCTCCATCAAGCATAATCTTCACTTATGTCTGTGACTGTATTACGAAATTTATAAAATTTTCAGTCACATTGATACCCAATATTTATTGCCACAAGGCGTTTCGACCGTCAGCTGTCATCAACAGATTACTTATTACTTGTAGATCAATTTTTAATTAGATATACATGTAACCCGCAGAAAGATTTTATGCTTAATTTGCCACTGACGTATTTTTTTACATAGCTTTCAACGTAAGCACCATTTCGCCATCAACAGTTAAGCTATGTAGCCGTCAACAATCACTCTATTTAGTCACTAATTATTATGAAAGCCAGTGTACTTATCGGCAACACAAATGTTGATTATAGCCTTAGTAGCACACCCAGCAAAATATCTCTTTGCACTTGGCATGAATCTTCAAATTAACAGCTTATGTGTGAGTTATAGTTAGGCACAGATATTGGCAATATGCTGATAAAAGCATTGTGTCAATAAATATTCGGAATTAAGCGTGACTGAAGCTGACAAAGGTCGTTAAAAAAAGAAAGAAAAACGATACACAAAAGTTCCAATGCAGTCGGACAGGTAAGAGCACCACAGTTTTTCTGTAAGGAGCTGACAACAGCAAGCTGGTGACCGCCCGCCATCTGCGAAGTATATTGGCGAGAGAACGCATTTTTCCACGAAATCTAAACATATTCCAATGATAGTGCTAGAAAGAACTGTCTAGAGAAACGTGGACCTACACGGAGGTGAACGTAGTGCACCGCTGGTGGGTACCTTCCCCAGGGGGCAGCGAAGACTGAGTATTAGTTCCATTACTGAGGTAATTTTTGATCTGTACTACATAACAAATTTAGTTTTACATATAATCGTAGACAACAGATCACTTGACTCACGACCGAAGAGGCTCAGTCCTACATAAACATAATCTCGTCATAATATCCAAAATTAAATTATATATTTATTGAGACGAAGAATTAAGAAGCTGTTATTATTAAATGACGCGATCAAAATATTTTTTCTGCTATTTTGTACTACATATCCCGCTAGGTGTACTAGGAAAGATACTTATAATATTCATTTTTTCCTAAACCTGGAACAAAGAAAGTTGAAGTAAGGGAACACTTGTGCATTTCTGGCGTGTCACAGATACCACTAGTCACCGTTTAACTACATTCTATCAGTTAGATTTGCAAAGATATGCATGGTTAAGGCTTGTGATAACAGCGCAAATAGGTAAAGTAAAAATATTGGCCTTCAGAGAAAATACTGGACTTACCCACACGCAATGTACTTTTACTTTCCTTGTGGAGCCCAGGACCTGTTTACCAGTTAATGATGTCACCATAGTTTCACTAGCAGTAATGAGTAATTTTTTGATAATTCACGATATTAGCACACTTTTGCCACATTCACTGCAGTACTCAAATACTTAGTAACGAAGGATGTACTTTCATTTTAAATCCATTGTCCACCACCTAACAGAATAGCAAAGACGAAGTGTTAAAAGTTCTTTGTTTCAACATATGAACAGTTTCTTATACTTTGAATAAAATTTACTCTGAAGAGAATAGAAATACTGAAACAAAAACATGGACAATTAAACTCATTGAGATTAATATTACCCAAAGTAATTTGGAACGCCATACAGTCCAGAAGCATTACAAATATCCACCGTTGCGCTTTCAGATGTTGTGGAACTGATATCTCAAGCGAATGACGAATTAGTAGGGATTCTAAATGAATTCATTGACCGGATTCAGAAAAAAATATTAATCCGGAAGAAGGGAGGGAAGAGATTGTTGTCATGACAAAATTTCATTACTTTGAAACATAACATCCATATTAAAATTATTGAGATGGTCAAAAATTAATCTTCTATGAGATGCTTTTCTTAAATATTTTTAAAGTGGAAGTACTGATCATATTTTTAGTGTTGTATGTGTGATAATAAATTAAGATTATTAAAAATGTGTTTTTGTGTATACCCTGAAAAAACGTTTCCCAGTAAATGCTTGAAAACGAAGCTAGCTCGATAAATTTATCGATCCTTAAACATGTGTGGGAACGTCGATGTAGCTCCCACAAGTAGGAGACCGGTAGGTTATGTCTGTCTCTGTGCATACACATTGAAGTCCCGCTACTTACAAAGTAGCAACAAATAAAAACAGAAGCGCGCTGATATCAGCTGAAAAAATTATAAACAGGCGGAACACGGATTTCGTCTTCGCACCCAAAGTTGTTGACCCTCGCTGGTACATTGGACCTTGAGGTGGAGTTAGCCGATGGTGGAAAGAGCTTCCACGTCTCAGATTTAACCATCAAGAGGGTCAGATCTTGTCGAAAACGTCTGCTCACCAGTCTGTGCTCCAATAGGGAACTCTTCATTTGTCTATAACGTATGAGAAAAAACCTCATTGTGGTCCTTGGTGATAGTCGATAGCAGCAGGCAATGTACGCCCCTTGTGTACCGTCTCACCGTAAAGATGACTCTAACTCAATACCACATTGTAATTCAGGATTTTTCTAACCTTTTCGCTGGTGACCCCTTTCATATTCATTCACGGTCTGCAGTCGCTGTTATATGTGCAATTAATATTAAGAGCGTATACCAACAACTCATACCCTAGTTTCTGCGGATACTGTTCTGCATAAACAAACACTAGCACAACGACCCTCTTTGCTCAAAACTTGAGCGTGCAAATTATTTTCCGCGGAGAATATCTGAGAAAAAAAATTGATCTAGACGAATATGTTTCGTTAATGAATTATGATTGAAGTAGTGGATTTAAACAGAACAATGGAAAAGGTACTGACAGTAAAACTAAGAGAATTATACTATTAATTAATTATCTACAACAACTGTACTATAAAACTATATATTTTATAGAAGGCTGAAAAAAAATAAAGCTACCTAGAATGTGATGGATGTGACTGCTTCTTCTGGCACAATAGTTCGACATAACGTCCATCACTCCTGGTATCATGGCTCAATCTATGTTCTAAGGACCTTTGATTTAGTGGGTACATTTGCTGAAAATAACAGTTCACGTAATTACGTTGTAGCCAGAACTGTCACTGCTAAATCCGACAATACCGAGCCGGCCGGTGTGGCCGAGCGATTCTAGGCGCTTCAGTCTGAAACCGTTCTAACGCTGCGGTCGCAGGTTCGAATCTTGCCACGGGCTTGGATGTGTGTGATGTCCTTAGGTTAGTTAGGTTCAAGTAGTTCTAAGTTCTAGGGGACTGACGACCTCGGATGCTAAGTCCCATAGTGCTCAGAGCCATTTGAACCATCTGACAACACCGGGATTTCTGTCAAGTCGAAAACTGCTTAACGTTTTTATTGGAAACTCAAGTTTGCAATAGCGTTCACAAGAAGGCTCTAAAAATTAGTCTTGATATTTTTCACTTGTTCCATTTAAATTGTAAAAGGATTCACAATAAAATCTTATGTTTGTTTACTTCTGGTGAAAAATTCTTTTCAAAATTATATTCTAGCAAAACAAGTTATTAGTTATAACAAGCTTTGAAGAAATCAAACTTATAATCAAAAACGACGTTGTCTCTACCTAAACCTCTACATACGAGATTTTTTCAACATTGTGTGTCCAGATGTTTAATTTGTTCATTGTAGTTGTCGTGGGATGCAGTACAAAGACTGGTTTGATGCACCTCTCCATGTTAGGCTGTCCTGTGCAAGCCTCTTCACTTCTGGATATATATTGCAACTCACATCCATTTTAACCTGGTAGCTGTGCTCGTTTCTTCGTCTCCCTGTAACAATTTTACACTCTACACCTCCCTCCAGTATCAGACCGACAACTCCTTGTTGAGTCAGGACGAGTCCTTTCAACCGAGTTCTTCTTTCGGTCAAGTTGTGCCATAAACTTCTTTTCTCTTCAGTTACACTCAGTACCTCCTCATTATTTAAGCGATCTACCCATCCAATCTTCAGTATTCTTCTCTAGCGTCATTTTCTAAAAGCTTCTATTCTCTTTTTGTCTGAAAGTTTACCGAACGCGTTTCACTTCCATATAAGGCTACATCGCCCCCCCCCCCGCCCCCCCAATATATTCCTTCCACGTTTCAACTTTCCCTTCCTTGGTTGGTACTGGCTTGATATTTAAGTTTTTGGTATTCAAAAGTTGCTCCTCTTTTCTCCAAAGGCCTCTTTAACAGTCCTACAGGCAGTACGTACCATTCCATTAGTGGTACATGCTTCTACACCCTTGGATTTGTCCTCTATCCATTCCTGCTTCACCATTTTGTGCTTTCTGTCGATCTCATTTTTTAGACGACCATAATCGCTATCGCCTGCTTCTTTTGCTGCATTTTTATATTTTCTCCTTTCGTCAGTTAACATCACTACCACCTGTGTTATCCAAAGATTTTAACTATATCTTGTCTTTACACTTACTTGATCTTCTGTTACTTTCAATGTTTCATTACCAAAAGCTACTCATTCGTGTTCTACTGTATTCTCTCCCTGTGTATCAGTCTAATGTCGCCTGATGGTTCTCGCGAAACACTCAGTAATCTCTGGTTCTTTCAATTTATCCAGTTTCCATCTTCTTACTTTCCTTCCTTTTTGCATTTTCTTACCTAAAGTTCACAACCAATAAATTATCAAAGAGTGCACGTCTGACCCTGGAAATTTATGTATGACAGACTGAATTTTATATTATATTTTTAAAACGAACATGCCAGACAGAATAGACACGACTGTGTAAGACAGCCAGACGTATATATGCAAGATATGGTAAATAAGACATCAGGCACAATAAGTAATTGAAGTAAAGTGAGTGATGAAAGTTTAAAATTTGTGCCAGACTGGGACTTGCACCCTTAAATTCCACTTAAGGCGATTGATTGTCTAAACCACCTCGGCCATTCGGACACGCTTCATGGCCGTTCCAAAATCAAAACTGGCCACACGCTATCAGCGTCCCTGTCCATTAACCTCATTACCTCATTGCTCGCAGCATTACCTGTTTTCCTGCAATTGTTTCGTATCAGGAGCCGCTTCTGCTTATATATATATATATATATATATATATATATATATATATATATATATATATATATATATATATATATCACGTCCTTTTGCATTGATGCATGCCTGCATTCGTCGTGGCATACTATCCACAAGGCACTGTTGGTCCTCAGCGGTGATTCGGCCTAGATCCCTCAGAGTGGTTGGTGGGACACGTCGTCCATAAACAGCTCTTTTAAATCTGTCCCAGGCATGTTCGATAGGGTTCATGTCTGGAGAACAGGCTGGCCACTCTAGTCTAGCGATGTTGTTATCCTGAAGGAAGTCATTCACAAGATGTGCACGATGGGGGCGCGAATTGTAGTCCATGAAGACGATTGCCTCGCCAGTATGTTGCCGACATGGTTTCACTGTCGGTCGGAGGATGGCAATCACGTATCGCACAGCCGTTAATTCACCTTCCATGCCCACCAGTGACGTACGTCGGTGCCACATAATGCCACCCCAAAACAGCAGGGAACCTCCACCTTGCTGTACTCGCTGGGCGGTGTGTCTAAGGCGTTCAGCCTGACCGGATTGCCTCCAGACACATGTCCGACGATTGTCTGGTTGAAGTCATATGCGACACTTATCGGTGAAGAGAACGTGATGCCAGTCGTGAGCGGTCCATTCGGCATGTTGTTGGGCCAATCTGTGCCACGCTGCATGGTGTCGTGGTTGCAAAGACGGATGGACCTTGCCATGGACGTCGGGAGTGAAGCTGCACAACATGCAGCCTATTGCGTACAGTTTGAGTCATAACACGACGTTCTGCAGTTTCACGGAAAGCATTATTCAACATCGTGGAGTTGCTGTCAGGGTTCCATCGAGCCATAATCCGTAGGTAGAGGTCATCCACTGCAGTAGTAGCTCTTGGGTGTCCTGAGCGAGGCATATCATCGACAGTTCCTATCTCTCTGTACCTCCTCCATGCCCAAACAACATCGCTTTGGTTCACTCTGAGACCCCTGGACACTTCCCTTGTTGAGAGCCCTTCCTGGCGCAAAGCAACAATGCGGACGCTATCGAAACGCAATATTGACTGTCTTGGCATGGTTGAATTACAGACAATACGAGCCGTGTACCTCATTTCTGGTGGAATGACTGGAACTGATCGGCTGTCGGCCCCCCTCCGTTTGATAGGCGCTGCTTGGGCATGGTTGTTTACATCTATGGGAGGGTTTACTGACATCTCTGAACAGTGAAAGAGACTGTGTCTGTGATACAATATCAACAGCCAACGTCTGTCTTCAGGAGTTCTGGGAACAGCGGTGATGTGGTGTGGGTGGAACCTGTTCTGTTGGTCATGTCTGAGCTGATACCACCCATATACACTGCCACAAGAAACTAGTACATCCTTTTTCATGTTTCCACGCAACCATATCGCCTACATAAAATGATTACACTTACAGATCAGCGGCACAACGGTTCTGAAGTATCAGGTATCGACCCATGACGAAACACCAGTAATACCGAAAATGCAGATAAAATAACTTCTGCACCATCCAAAATGTTTGCCGTTTAATATCCGTTGATAACTTGTATCGTACTTCTAGTTCTGAATCTGTAAGCTTTATTACAGAAACTGTATTTAATACGCAATCAATGTAATAGTGTATTTATTTCTGACCGTATATAACTGATTGTAATTGTAATGAAAATATTGTAAATTGTTAGGTAAAAGCCACTTGTCGTCTTTCCGTTGATAACAAGTTTGAAACACATTGACTTTTGAGCGCTTTAATTTTTCCGGAAATCCTCAATGTTGCAGTATTGTTCCACAAACTAGAATTTCCTTTTCAAATAACTTCTCTGCTAACTCTAAGCTGTTATAATAGTTATCCATGTATAGGTGATGCCACATTGCATAAGAAGATGTCAATAGTTCCATGACTGTTTTTGCTAAGGGCTGTCCAGCGCCGGAATATATCCTGAATGAGGAAATGTATCCCGTACTCGAATCACACAGCTTCCGAATGAGTATGCCATATTTCGTAATTTTCGACGAACTGTAAACTTTAAAATTCAACCGTCCACGCCACGGTATCATTCCTTCATCAGTTGAGATGTTTTGACTTAGATTAAACGTTTCTTTAAACTTTTTGGAAAAGTAATCAATTACGAATTGCATTTTGAAAAGCCGGTCGGTGTTATCCTGTACACTGTTGTTGCTGGAAAAACGTACAAATGATAATTTTTGTCTGAATCGGTTGTGGGGCATCGTTTTGCGAAATATCGGTGTCTGTCAACAGATTCGTTGACCAATAATTATCGATCCTTGCTTTTTTTACAGTTCCAATAAGGGTAGAAAGCCCAGACCTTTATCTAAGTTCGCGTTCCGTAACGTCGACATATTTGGCATTTTTTTTAACCAGTTTCCTTCTATTGCAATATTGACTGTAGTACTTGTTGGTTCCATTGCTCATACATCCAAATAGATCGTGCTCAATATATAATTCTACGATATCCTCGACGCTCTGTTTATCTCTGGGAAATGTGTTTGGACCCGGAGATCCTTCAAATTTATTATTGGTCCTCTGTAAATCAAAATCTGAACACTTTGCACTGCCTTCTTCGTCTGCTTCATTCCGAATTCCGAATTAATTCGCAACCGTAGCGTTCCGCGAATTCTTCTTGGACGTATTTCAATATGTTCCCACGATTCTACTTCACTTTCATTTTTTTAATATACAATGTCTTCTTCCCAATCGGCCAAGTCGCCCGGAACGTCAGCCAAGACGTCCGCGTGATCATCGTAAATAATGGTATCGTCTCTTTCGTCTCCCATGATGAAAGGGCACAAACACTTATAAAAACAACGAAACTTGTTGACGTGTGTAACTTATTGTTACCTAAACAAAACACCAACAGGATGCAAAAGATACTAAAGTGCTGTCGCTGGCCACTGCGCGGTACTATGCTCATGACACCACTGTGGTGTCGCCGGCCACTGAGCGATGACACCACTGTGGTATCGCCAGACAGAGTGTTACATGAAAAATTATAAACTGAAGTAGGCATTACCCAGTGACACTTCTTTCCAAAAGTATGGCTCACTTGAATAATAAACTGCAATAGTTATAAGTTGTAGGGCACCTGTGTTGTCATTGTCCTCAGACATTATTACAAGGCAGTGTCCCTTTCCTTTCCATGCAATCACCCAGTGTCGTAAGAATATGAAAACTGATTAACTGTTTCCTGCCAGTTTTGTGTGTTTGCTAATTACCAGTTCAATCTAGATTTTCTGCCTCAGTAATTATTCATTCTTCTAATGTGTAACAAAGGCTTAAATAATTTGCGATTTTGCCTATTAATTCCATTCACTCAAAGTAACGTAAAATTTCACTGGCAACAGTAATAACTAAACATACAGCATAAATTAAGAGTCTACATTTCATTTATTCTGTATTTAGCTTAGCGAGTGACTTCTGCTGGCTTGGCACGTTACTTACTGTTGTTTGAAAAGCAAAATCAGTTGCTCATTTGCTTAAAGTAAATTCACTTCAGTCTTACAGTAATAAAAAGTAAATTGCTTGCCTTTTTCTAAATTTTGCATCACGTTCCACTGAGGTTACTTTCAAGTAATTTTTTTTTACATAACAAAGTTTAAGTTAAGCCAGTCATTTAATTAACCAGTAACTTCATTTACTTTACTTTCAAAATTTAGCATTTCAGAATAAGTAACTGCAAGCTCAGTGCTTTCGGATTCATTTATTTTCTCGTGAACAGTTGTGCTGCAGAAAAGCGTGACATCCTTCTGTTGCCACGCCAGTGATTATTTGCTTAAATTTCTTTGCCATTACCTTTCTTAAGATTTTGGAGGCTCATTGTTCTAGTTTGCTGGCGACCGTTTAATTATCAGCGTTTTAGCTAATCAGTGTTTTCCTTGTATTATCGGTAAATTTTGCACTGAACATTGCGTAGCATCCTTTTCTACCATGTGTGGTTCGTGAGCGACTGCACCATATCCGACCCATTTCAAAATTATCATTAAGATTTAGCTTAAGTTTAGAATAGATTCTTCCTTCAGAAGAGTCTGTTGTACACTTTCCTCCAACTAAATGGTGTTACTTTCCTTCGGTAACGATAATCTTGCTCACTGCACAATTTCATTAGGCAAATGCTATCACGGTCAGTTATGTCGCAATCCAGTCGGTCGATTAGGAAGGAGGAGGTTAGAACCACTGTTAGTTCGTGGTGTTGGCTCCACAGGCGACAATGCAGGCACCGATTCTGGCGCCCAGACAGTCATACAGATGGCGAATACTGTCCTGGGGTACGCTATGCCACGCCTGCTCTGCATGTTAAAAAGTAGTTCTGTTAGAGATGTAGGTTGGCTGGTCGCACGAGTTACTTCTCGTCCCATCACATTCCACACGTGTTCGATTGGAAACAATTCCGGAGATTCTGGTAGCCAGCAAAGTTGCCGCACATCTAGCAGAGCACGCTGGGTTTCAGGGTAGTGTGTGGTAGAGCATTATCCTTTTGGAACAACACATGAGCTTCGTCCTGTAAGAATGGCAAAAGAACGGGTCTAATAACATCCTGCATTTACCAAGTGGTGGTAAGCGTCTCCTCCAGAAACCCAAAAGGTGAACGAGAGTTGTAGATTATAGCACGCAATACCATAAGGCCTGAGGTGCTGCCAGTGTGTCTTGGACGAGTGCACGCTACTACATAAACCCACACAACCATCACTTGCGTACAGGCGGTTTTTTTTTTTCGTTGCTGAAGACCACAGCGCGCCGTTCCATTTTCTAAGTAAACCTCTGCCATTACCAGTCGAACTGTGCACATTGATGCTGTGGCGTTTGTGGAGGACGGGATAGAGGTGTGCATTGCCGTAGTCCCACTGCTAATAACCAGTTCGCACGGTTCGGATTGACACGTCTGGACTCACAGCCCTCTTACCTGTGCTGTGGTAGCTAGCTTCTCATTAATTGCACAAAGGTTTTCTGTTTCCATAATCCCGCAATTTTGCTCGTACACGACTCCATTCATCAGAAAGAGTGCCTCATCAGCAAACATTATTTTCTTGTTCAACGTGTTGTCCGCTCTGTGTTTCTCAAGCATCCTATGGGCAAATTATTTACATTCAGAGGAAGCTGTCGCTCCCTGCAGCAGTTATTGATATTCTTCAGCTCTTACTGTGGTTCGTATTCTTCAGCCAAAATTCCTGTAGACGGTAGCATCGTCCTCGAATGGACTCATCAAGCTTCTGACATTATCCACAAGGGTATTCATATAAATTGTAAACATGTAGACATCAATGACCATACGACTCTCCCTTGGTGTGCTCTCCAAATCACCAACCTCTGTCGATTTAGTCCCTTAAAATTTTGTTGATTCTTATCTACTAGCAACTTCTGAGTTCAGTCACAAATCTCGTTTGGTACTCGGTAATTATGTACTTTCTTGACTAAACGACAGTGTGGAACGTTGCTGAATGCCTTTTGGAAATCGTGAAACATAGTGCGAACCTCGGCGTCTTTTTCTACAGCGCAGTGGATTTCATGTATGAACAAAGCGAGCTGTCTCAGCACTTCTGTTAGAGAGATCCATGTTGATTTTTTATAGAGGAGATTTTTTGCTTTCCAAAATCGTCATAATGCCTGAGCATATATATGTTCCATAAACATACAATAATTGAGGTCAGTCGTATAGGCCAGTCACTATGTCTATCTGCTGCACGACACTTACTGGAAACGAAAATGACCTATGGTTTTTTGCGATTTTCTATTTTGCTATCATTTATCTGAATATCAGCAATATCGGCGCTCGTGCAATTATTGAAAGGACAAACCATTGTCTGATCTTCCAAGGTGGAACAATTTGGATAGACCGAAAATAACATTTCTCTGTGTCATCTACCGTTTCGCTGCCAGTAGGGTCTCTGAGTGACTACTGAAGTGATAGTTTTGACCCACTTACTGAGTTTACATAGGATGGTTACAGAGTGTTAGTAAGCTGAATATACCGACAGAGAGTCTGAAACAATGTTGCAGTCCGGATCTGTCGGACAGACTGGGAAATCTGCTGACCATACACGAAAGTGGAGCAGCCGATAAGCTGGGTATAGTTGACTGTGGCATGGGACAGCACATTAGTGCTTAATTATTAGAAAAAGAGCAGTCCTTGGTTCATGGAGTAAAAAAGAACCACTTATTCATTTATTATGAAATAGTGGGTGAGCTCTTGAAGACTTTATTACACGTAGGAAATAAAATTCATGCTATATCAGAAGGTTATTATTATAACATGAAAAAGAAAAGCGAGACTGTCAATATTGCTGCCCCAGAAATTAGGACTACATCATTCCGTTATCCCAAGGAATTCATTGCTCTCTGATGTCTGTGTGTGTCCCGAATGCAAGGCTCTGAGCCGTTACAGTGCTTAGGTTTCTGCATTGCTCCGTATTCTGCTGCTATAATATGTATTTGTCAGTGTAGTTCCTCTACTGTCAACCCATCTTACGACCAAAAAACAAAACTGAAAGTCAGACAAAACTTCAGATATGTCAGTGATTTGTTATAAAGAAGCCAGTAAAATTAATTCATGAATTCGGTGATACAACTGTAGTGCCTTTTATGAGGGACAGTGGACGGAGACACATCTTCAAGGGAGGAAGAGAATGAACATTAGGGATGAAAATTATTCATGAAGTGGTAGGATCATTTAAGGATGTAAAATAAACGGTAGTACATGTAGTAACTGCAAGCAGAATTTAAATCCGGAGAGAACTGGAAAGCATATTCTGAGGAAATGAAAATAGATAAGACTGCATGGAAAATAGCTAAGACGGTGAGCGCTACTGAAGTCATTAAGAGGTGATGTGATGGTGTTAGTGATTGAGGAAAATACTCGTTAAGTGTTACTGACGTGGAAGGTATACATAGATGGTTATGAAAGCTGCAAAAAAAGGAGAATAGTGGTGAAGATGAATAGTGGTACTAGAGGGACAAAGCAGTGAGATAATACAGGGTGTCCCACATAATGAATAGGTAATAGTAACGTTAAAAAACATGTAGTTGCCTGAAACTTCCTGGCAGATTAAAACTGTGTGCCGGATCGACACTCGAACTCGGGACCTTTGCCTTTCATGGGCAAGTGCTCTACCATCTAAGCTACCCAAGCACGACTCACGTTCCGTCCTCACAACTTTACTTCTGCCAGTATATTCGTTGATGGAGCCTCTATTTACGTAACACTTCACAATCTCCATTCGTTGTTCTAATGCGAACTGCCCCATTTCTCCAACAACCCAACAATACGAGCTTCTCACTACAACTGGCGGATGAACACACAGTTGCACTTAACTTTCCGATGAAATGGAATGTATCTAATTTTCGAAGCAGTAAGACTACTTCACAAGCAATTTGATTAGAGGTGATTAACTAGTATGTGAGGCATCCCAGTTTTATCTGGGACACTCTGTCGTAGATATCGTTTGTGTAGATGAAAATAATAATACGCAGCAGTATGGCAGAAAAGGATAAAAGGGAAATTCATCTGCAAAAGGGAGAAAAAAAGGTGGATGAGAGGTGAAATAGAAATTCAAATAATGATATTGTAAAAAGTAAGAATATAGCGGAAGTGTACCCATATGATACGAAAAATACCTAGATTTTGCTGAATGAGAACTTTCTTCAGAAGATGGAATTAGTGTGATCTAAAGTGAGAAGCTACATACATCAAGACTCACAGGTATTTGCTGTAGAACTGGTTATACCCTGGAGATACTGTAAGTCGTTATGTCTTGTAATGTGGAATGATCAAACTAACTAGCACTGAATAGTTTGGAATAATTAGCTGTGAAGGAAGTATATGGTGTAGAATGTTGGAAGTAACAACTTTAATTAGAAACAGTATCCTGTTATCACAAAAGAATTAGGTGATGGGCGAATTGTGGGGCCCTGGAAATATTCTAAGCTCCAAGTTGGTGTGGCCGCAAGAGCATCTCGTGTAGAGGGGGTGGCCGCTCGGCAGCCAGACCACGTGGCGACGGACGTTGAAGCAAGAGGGGTCCAGCCTGAGCGCGTGGCCGGGAATTCCATGATGACGCTGTGTCTCGATGAAAGAGACTTGTATGCCGAGAGTACCAAAGATGGCGGATTCTGTGAAACCATCATGGCAGACATTTCAAAGTTCGTATGAAAATTAATAGTAACCAGATGAATCATGGCCCCTCAAAAAGAAACATGTACATTACTGTTATTTGCAAGACGATTCTGATGGTTTAATCAGATTTTCAATATCGTTGTTAGTTTAAAGTTTAGTTTCTGATGGTAAATTATACAAGTAACACCCAGCTGTGAATTTCCAAAATCTAAACGCTTCATCCGATTTCGACGATCGACGTGTCTTTAGAAAGCTATTAGTGTAAACCTAAATTGGTACGAATTGCAGGCATGTAACTGGAATAGTACATGAGTTACTGGAGGTCAAAGTGTCCAATTACTATCGATCGCTTCAGGCCATAAGTTACACGAAAAACGGCAGCAGCATGCTTATAAATATTTTTGTTCATCTACGTCTTTGTTTATATCCGACATACGCTTTTCATGAAAAATTGGTCAATTATTTACTGTCTTTCAGAAAACACAGAGACTTTAGGCGACTGGCCTACTTTTGCTTGGTATTCCTTTGATATATATCTATTTACTTTGTTTGTGTATTTAATAATGTGTGTTAGAGTTTGTTTATGGTCCAGCCGCAGTAATAGTTACTTAATTTCAAGTTGTTTAAGGTTAAATCAGGCATTTTGTATGTGTTTCAATACGTTTATAAGTATGCATTGGCTTGGAGACATGGAGAGAGCGCTCTAGCCAATCACAGAGCTCGTGAACGGGGAGACTCGATGGAAGTGGGACAAGAGCATCGTTTGGAGAGAGGACAGGGGAGTTCTGAACAGGGCGGAGTGAGGGACAGTCCCACAGGACATGGGGAAGTGGTGGGCGTGACGGCGCGACAGACACATGGTCGTGGCAGAGACTTGGAGACTGTGGAGCAGTTTGAGCGTAGTCACAGCAGAGAGAAATACTTTGAAGTACCAACTTGTGCACTTGTGACATATCCGTGGCTTTTACAGTGAAGGCGTAGTGTGCGATTAGAACTGAATATCTCGCGAACTATGTTGTTGTTCGCAACTAATTACGTGCAGTAGGATTCTTCCGTTTCCCTGTTATTCAACTTATGTTTTATTTAATTGCTGGACGATCGACACAAATAAGTATTTTTTAGAAATATAGAACATTCTCAAAAGTACTTCTACTATCGTACTCATTATTTAAATTCATGAACCATGGACTTTGCCGTCGGTGGGGAGGCTTGCATGCCTCAGTGATACAGATAGCCGTACCGCAGGTGCAACCACAACGGAGGGGTATCTGTTGAGAGGCCATACAAACGTGTCGTTCCTGAAGAGGGTCAGCAGCCTTTTCAGTAGTTGCAGGGGCAACAGTCTGGATGATTGACTGATCTGGCCTTGTAACACTAACCAAAACAGCCTTGCTGTGCTGGTACTTCGAACGGCTAAAAGCAGGGGAAAACTACAGACGTAATTTTTCCCGAGGGCATGCAGCTTTACTGTATGATTAAATGATGATGGCGTCCTCTTAGGTAAAATATTCTGGAAGCGAAGTAGCCCCCATCCGTATCTCGGGGTTGGGGACTACTCAGGAGGACGTTGTTATCAGGAGACAGAAAACTGTCGTTCTATCGGTCGGAGCGTGGAATGTCAGATCCCTTAATCGGGCTAGTAGGTTAGAAAATTTCAAACGGGAAACGGATAGGTTAAAGTTAGATATAGTAGGAATTAGAGAAGTTCGGTGGCAGGAGAAACAAGATTTCTGGTCAGGTGAATACAGGGCTATAAATACAAAATCAAATTGGGATAATACAGGCGTACGTTTAATAATGAATAAAAAAATTGGAATGTAAACAAGCTACTACAAACAGCATAGTGAACAAATTATTGTGGCCAAGTAGATACGAAGCCAACGCCTGCCAAAGTGGTAAAAGTTTATGTGCCAACTAGCTCTGCAGATGACGAAGAAATTGATGAAATGTATGATGAGACAAAAGAAATTATTAAGATAGTGAAGGGAGACGAAAATTTAATAGCCATGGCTGACTGGAACTCGATAGTAGGAAAAGGAAGAGAAGGAAACGTAGTAGGTGAATATGGATTGGGGGAAAGAAATGAAAAAGGAAGCCGCCAGGTAGAATTTAGCGCAGAGTAAAACTTAATCATAGCTAACACTTGGTTCAAGAATCATGAAAGAAGGTTGTATTCATGGAAGAATCCTGGAGATACTGGAAGGTTACAGATAGATTTAATAACGGTTGGACAGAGATTTAGGAACCAGGTTTTAAATTATAAGACATTTTCAGTTGCAGATGTATACTCTGACCACATTCTATTGGTTATGAACTGTAGATTAAAACTAAAGAAACTGGAAAAAGGTGGGAATTTAAGGAGATGGGACCTGGAAAAACTGACAAAACCAGAGGTTGCAGAGAGTTTCAGGGAGAGCATTAGAGAACGATTGACAAAAATGGGGGAAAGAAATACAGTGGAAGAAGAATGGATTGCTCTCAGAGATGAAATAGTGAAGGCAGCAGAAGATCAAGTTGGTAAAAAGACGAGGGCTAATAGAATTCCTAGGATAACAGAAGAGGTATTGAATTTAATTGATGAATGGAGAAAATTCAAAAATGCAGTAAATGAAGCAGGCAAAAAGGAATACAAACGTCTCAAAAATGAGATCGACATGAGGTGCAAAATGGTTAAGCAGGCATGGCTAGAGGACAAATGTAAGGATGTAGAGGCTTATATCACTAGGGGTAAGATAGATACTGCGAACAGGAAAACTGAAGAGACCCTTGGAGAAAAGAGAACCATCTGTATGAATATCAAGAGCTCAGATGGAAACCCAGTTACAAGCAAAGAAAGGAAAGGAGAAAGGTGGAAGGAGTATATAGAGGGTCTATACTAGGGCGACGTTCTTGAGGACAAGATTATAGAAATGTAAGAGGTTGTAGATGAAGATGGAATGGGAGATATGATACTGCGTGAAGAGCTTGACAGAGCACTGAAAGACCTAATTCGAAACAAGGCCCAGGGAGTAGACAACATTCTATTAAAACTGCTGATAGCCTTGGGAATGCCAGCCCTGACAAAACACTACCATCTGGTGAGCAAGATACCCTCAGACTTCAAGAAGAATATAATAATTCCCATCCCAATGAAAGCAGGTGTTGACAGATGTGAAAATTACCGAACTATCAGTTTAATAAGTTACAGCTGCAAAATACTAACACGAATTAATTACAGACGAATGGAAAAACTGGTAGAAGCCGACCTCAGGGAAGGTCAGTTTGGATTCTATAGAAATGTTGGAACACGTGAGGCAATACTGACCCTGTGACTTATCTTAGAAAATAGATTAAGGAAAGGCGAACCTATGTTTCTAGCATTTGTAGATTTGGAGAAAGCAATGTTGACCGGAATACTCTCTTTCAAATTCTGAAGGTGGCAGGGGTACAATACAGGGAGCGAAAGGCTGTTTACAATTTGTACATAAACCAGATGGCAGTTTTATAAGGGCATGAAAGGGAAGCAGTGGTAGGTAAGGGAGTGAGACAGGGTGAGCAAGCAGTAAAGGAAACAAAGGAAAAATTCGGAGTAGGAATTAAAATCCATGGACAAGTAATAAAAACTTTGAGTTCGCCGATGACATTGTAATTCTGTCAGAAACAGCAAAGGACCTGGAAGAGCAGCTGACGGAATGGACAGTGTCTTGAAAGGAGCATATAAGATGAACATCAACAAAATAAAAAGGAGAATAATGGAATGTAGTCGAATTAAATCTGGTGATGCTGAGGGAATTAGATTAGGAAATGAGACGCTTAAAGTAGTAAATAATTTTTGCTATTTGGGGAGCAAAATAACTGATGATGGTCGAAGTAGAGAGGATATAAAATGTAGACTGGCAACGGCAAGGAAAGCGTTTCTGAAGAAGAGAAATTTGTTAACATCGAGCATAGATTTAAGTGTCAGGAAGTCGTTTCTGAAAGTATTTGTATGGAGTGTAGCCATGTATGGAAGTGAAACATGGACGATAAATAGTTTGGACAGGAAGAGAATAGAAGCTTTCGAAATGTGGTGCTACAGAAGAATGCTGAAGATTAGATGGGTAGCTCACATAACTAATGACGAGGTATTGAATAGAATTGAGGAGTTTGTGGCACAACTTGACTAGAAGGAGGGACCGGTTGGTAGGACATGTTCTGAGGCATCAGGGGATCACAAATTTAGTACTGGAGGCCAGCGTGGAGGGTAAAAAATCGTAGAGGGAGACCAAGAGATGTATACACTAAGCAGATACAGAAGGATGTAGGCTGCAGTAGGTACTGCGAGATGAAGAAGCTTGCACAGGATAGAGTAGCATGAAGAGCTGCATCAAACCAGTCTCAGGACTGAAGACCACAACAACAACAAGATAGTAACTGCAGATTTTATTCAATTGCAATCTTTCATTTATAAATTTCTACATTACATTCGCAATTGCAGAGTGATAGGAACGTTCGACCATTCAATTCATGTCGAAACTTCCTGGCAGATTAAAACTGTGTGCCGGACCGAGACTCGAACTCGGGAACTTTGCCTTACGCGGGCAAGTGCTCTACCAACTGAGCTACCCAATCGTGACTCACGCCCCGTACTCACAGCTTTACTTCTGCCAGTACCCGAGCTCGACTCTCGGTCCGGCACACAGTTTTAATCTGCCAGGAAGTTTCGTATCAGCTCAAACTCCGCTGCAGAGTGAAAATCTCATTCTGGATTCAATTCATATGTTTATTCGTATTGTATACTGTAGACTCAGCAATATTTTAATTGCATAGCTGCAGCTACTTATCCTAGCCCCTGGACAACGAAACCGGCCAAAACTTTTAATATTTCAACTTTGAGTCTGAGGGTACGTTGTTGAGGGCCGCCACACTCGTCATTTCATTTTTTATTGAAAGCCGAGAATTGGGGGCTCGTCTGGGATTTGTGTCCTGCAAAGTGGTAATTCCTTTGCTCTCTGTTATTCAGCGTACTATGCGAAGTGTAAAAACCTTTGCAAAACCAATAGATTTCTGTAGTGTACCTCTCACAAAACACAGTGTGAGATCGGTTTTTTCCGCAAATAGGTGCCTGGAAATAATGAAATTACGCAGTAATTTTCATACGTGGGGGCTCAGAGGCTTAGTAAGTTGAGTGCAGGGAACAGTGGCGGTTAGCGCGTTTAACGGACAACGGTATCGGAGACGGTTGGAAAACGCTGTAGCAGCTACAACTACATCAGGCGACTTTATCCAGTGGCGCACTGAGATGAACAGCAGTACGCCGGCAGCTTCTTCGAGTACTCCAGGGTAGTCTTCAATGTCGACTTCCAATACAAATGACCGCAGCACCATGGCAGAGGGAACCTTCTCAAATCAGATTAGTGCCTGCGCAAATAGTGAAATAGTGTTTAACTCTGAAGTTCAGGCTCCACTTATAGACCTGGCCAATATATCAGCGCACACTCCGCTGCAGAGTGAAAATCTCATTCTGGCAATATAAAACTGTCACGTAGTATGTGTATTTCTGAAAACGGAAATGAGCCCGTTAGTCTGAAATCAGAGCGCGAAAATGTAACTAGTAGGGATTCAGACAAGGGGAATGAATGTGGGGGAGATACGATGTCTCGGCTAATGCATATGAACCAGGGATTGGGAAATAATATGAATACAATGGTAAATAATATCAGTACAATTCAAACAGTTACAGATACAATTCGGACTGATATGGGACAATGCGAACTGAAATAGGTTCCGCTGTGAAAGAGGAAGCTGAAAAAATTGGGGGTAACTTTGAAAAAGCAATTGATGTAAGTTATGAATGTGTAATGAATGAGTGTGTGAATGGTGATAAATGGAAAAATTCAGTGGTTCAAAAAGAAGTTAAAGAGGAGATGAATTTTGTGAAAGCAAATTGTGTGGAGAGTTCTGAAGAGGTATTAGCAAAAAGTGGTAATTGCATTAAGGAAGGTGTAGTTGCAAGTATTTGTGAGTCGGCGAATAGCGTCGATGTTAGTGAAGGCGTCGTAGCTTTGGTCTCGCCAGCTGCATGTAAAGATGATTGTGTTTTGGCGGAAAGCGTCAACGTTACTAAGGGAAGCTTAGCATTGGTATCGCCAGCAGCTGAAGTCAAAAATATACCTGCGGATGTAGATGATTTCTGTTTAAAAGAACAGAGTAGTTTATGTAATGAAGTAAAAGCTACTGGTACTGATACTTTGGAAGAAGGAATTTACGCGTTTCTGGTCACGAATGAAGGTGAATCGAAACTTATTGATGAATGTGTGAATCTAAAACGTTTGTGTAGTGTGAAAGTAAATAAATAAAACATTGTGTGACTAGGGCCTCCCGTCGGGTAGACCGTTCGCCGGGTGCAAGTTATCCGATTTGACGCCACTTCGGCGACTTGGGCGTCGATGGGGATGAAATGATGATGATTAGAATAATTAGGACAACTTAGGACAACACAACACCAAGTCAGTGAGATGAGGGAATCTCCGGCCCAGCCGGGAACCGAACCCGGGCCGTTAGGATTGACAATCCGGGGGAGGGGGGGGGGGGGGACGACGACGACGACAGTGTGAAAGTGTGAACGAACGTTAGCAGCAAATTGGGTCATGTAGCGGCGGAAGATTAAGTTGAGTACGATTCACCTACAGCTATTTGTCGACGGGGGAAAGTAAGGTTTCTGATGTGAATTTATGTAGTGATTTATATGCTGTATCAGCAGATAAGGATGATGAGATGAATATTTATGGTGGTGATGGCTTAGGCCTCGATGTATTATTTCAGGAAGATAAAGTGTTTAACAGTGAATTGATGTGTAATTTCGTTGAAGCTGGAAGTGTCGATATTTTGGAGGGGAAAAGCAGTTAAGTTGTGGATGCTGTGGGTAGTGAATCGGCGAAATGTGTGGAAGAACTAATAGGAAACTTAGAAAGGGGGAAGTAGGTAGTGTGTAAGACGATAGTTTGTGTAATGAAGCTCGTACGAATTGGTATATGAAGGAGGAGTGTGATTTTCGTTTGATTGGCGATGGTACGGTAGAACGTTCCGGTCGTTGCCATCGCATCTGTGGAAACGAGAAAAGTTTAAAATTACTACGGGTTTATAAATGGGAAGGCATGAATTTGGAGCGAAGGAAATATTTAATGAATTATTTTGGGATGAACATGAGATTGAGGGATGGATAGAACCGGATGTGCGTACGCTAGAATTGGAAGAGAGAGGGAAGAAACGAAAAGTTGTTCTATTTTGTAATTAGTGGCAGTAATTTCGGAGGGATTGTTTTATTTATTTTACTTGGGGATTCATTAGTAATTTGTTAGTTTATTGTGACACTGTACGTGTTCAAGAGGGGGCAGCTCAGGCACTGAGGGTTTGTGGAGGTCAGTGACCTCTTTGATTTAAGTAAAATATGTATTGATTTATGCTTTGTATAAGAGTGTGGCAAAGAAATTAGTGGTCAATCTAAAGAGTATGAAAATCGTAATTGTATGTGCACGCAATTTTTGGTGCGTGGAGTTAGCAAGGATTGACTGAAGTCAATTAAACAGAACTTATGGGAATTTAAGTCTACTGTGCTTCAGTCCTT
The DNA here is from genome assembly GCF_021461385.2 of Schistocerca piceifrons. Lineage (NCBI taxonomy): Eukaryota > Metazoa > Arthropoda > Insecta > Orthoptera > Acrididae > Schistocerca > Schistocerca piceifrons. Next base: position 292,439,808 of record NC_060138.1, on the reverse strand, counting down.
TGCCTTGTGACTTTGTTCCTAAAGAATCGTTTTCCACTAGAGGGAATCTTGAGCGAGGATCTTGGTTGGTTTTGGAAAACGGTTTGTTGACGGGTTTCTACTTTTGGTGTTCGTTGTAGGCAGATTTGTCACGATATACGGTGGAACTCGGAATTCAGAGGCAGTCACGATTTCTTCGAGGCACTTGGTGAAAAGACTGATGTGAGCTGATCAATACTTCGCGCGAAAAGCCATGTGAGCGCGTGTAGTGCGACGGAAAAAATTAGTGCAAGGCACCTAAGTGCTGAGTGAATGGCACAAGATGTGCTTTCCAAATCGTACATAAGTAAAAGTGCATTTAAAAATTTTATTTCTTGTCCAAAAAAATTATTTATCCATAACTGAAACGCAGGCGTTTATTGAATATGCCATTTCGTTAATAATTTGTGGTAGTTTAAATTATTTCGAAATTCATGCTGCTCCCACACCACTACAAAAATCTTGTAAAAACAATTGGCATGGCGTTTTACTCACTTAATTCTGTTGTTTCAAATTTGTTTTATATGTACTTGAGTGAACTGCAGGGTGCTACATCTGCACATTCTGGCAAGCCAGAATGTTAGTAAGCTGAGATGTGTGACGTAACAGGAGAATTGTGGCCCCCTGAATACATTCTGAGTTCGGAGTTGGCGTGGACGCACAGGCCGCACAGCAGGCCGACCACGTGGTGACGGACGTTGGCCGAAGCAAGAGGGATCCAGGCCGAGCGCGTGGCTGGGAATTCCATGGTGACACTGTGTCGATGAAACAGACTTGCATGCCGAGAGTGCCGAAGATGGCGGACTTTGTGAAACCACCATGGCAGGCATTTCAGAGTTCGTATAGAAATTAATAGTAGCCACATAAATCATGATACCTCAAAATGAAACATGTGCACTACTATTATTTGCGCTACGATTCTGATGGTGAAATCGGATTTTCAATATCTTTATTAGTTTAAAGTTTAGTACCTCAAGATAAATTACACAAGTAACATACGGCAAAGAATTTACAAAACCTAAACGCTTCATCCGATTTCATCGATCGACGTGTTTTTAGAAAGGTATTAGTGTAAACCTAAACTGGTATGAATTGCAGGCATGTAAAGTGAATAGTACATAAGTTATTGGAGGTCAAAGTGGCCAATTACATCGATCGCGTTAGGCCATAAGTACTCCACAGTTACACGAAAAACAACAACAGCATGCTTATAAATATATTTGTTCATCTATGTCTTTGTTTATATCCGACATACGCTATTCATGAAAAATTGGTCAATTATTTACTGTGGTTTAGAAAGCACAGAGACGTTAGGCTGTTGGCCTACTTTTGTTTGCTATTCCTTTGATATATATCTATTTAATTTGTTTGTGTATTTAATAATGTCTGTTAGAGTTTGTTTATGGTCCAGCCACAGTAATTTTTATTTAATTTCAAGTTGCTTAAGTTTAAATCCAGCGTTTTGTATGTGTTTCAATACGTTTATAAGTATGCATTGGCTTGGAGACACGGAGAGAGCGCTCTAGCCAATCACAGCGCCCGTGAATGGGGAGACTCGATGGAAGTGGGACAAGAGCATCGTTTGGAGAGAGGACAGAGGAGTTCTGAACAGGACAGCGTGATGGTAAGTCGCACAGGACACGAGGAAGTGGTGGACGTGACGGCGCGACAGACACATGGTCGTGGCAGAGACTTGGAGACTGTGGAGCAGTTTGAGCGTGGTCACAGAAGAGAGAAATACTTTGCAGTACCGACTTGTGCACTTGTGACATATCCGTGGCTTCTACAGTGAAAGCGTAGGATGCGTTTAGAACTGAATATCTCGCAAGCTATGGTGTTTTTCGTAACTAATTGCGTGCAGTACGAATCTATTGTTTCCCTGTTATTCAACTTATATTTTATTTAATTGCTGGATGATCGACACCAATAAGTGTTTTGCAGAAATATACCACATTCTCAACAGTACTTCTACTATCGTGCTCATCATTTAAAGTCGTTAAGATAATACCTGCAGATTTTATTTAATCGCAATCTTCATTTATAAATTTCTGCATTACATTCGCAATTGCTGAGTATTAGGTACCTTCGACCGTTCGATTCATGTCTATATTCATATTGTGTACTGTAGATTCAGCAGTGTTTGGCTTGTAATGCGGCAACTACATATACAAGCCCCTAGAAAACGAAACTAGCCAAAACCTTTAATATTTCTACTTTGAGTTTGAGGCTACGTAGTTGAGGGGCATAACACTCATCATATCACTTATTATTGAAAGCCCGCAGGGTATAGCTGTCAATGGGTGATCAGGCACATTTTTTCTGGTGTTTCATCCGATACTTAAAATTTCGTTTTTTGTATTATGTAGGATGAGTCAGATCAAACACATAGTGCTTATCATGTCTTTCATGCAACGCCCAGTGTCGACGGAAAGCGTGTTTGTTTTCCGCTACAAAGAAAATGAGTTCTAAAGCGCAATTTTACATGCCCTTTCAACGGATCTGTCCCAGATTAGTCTGGTGTGATATTTGTACTACCGGTATATATTAACAGGGACACTAAAATTCGAAGAATAGCCAGTAATCCAGCAGTGACACGGCAACCCGTGCCCATATTGACTGCTGCCACGAAGCATTTAGCGCTACTGGGTCGCTGCCGGATTGTTGTTTATTGCTCCTGTTTTACAGTCCCCGTTAATACATATCGCTAAAACGAATATGGCCCTAAAATAACGTGGCACCGTTCTATCTAATGGGCATATAAAATACCCCTTTAAAATTCATTTTGTTTCTTCTAGGAAGCAAACCGATGCTTTGCGTCGGCACAGCGCATCGCATGAAAGACGTGATGGGTACTGACTGCTTGGGGTGACTCCAGCTACACTATGCAAAAACTAAATTGCAGGTATCTTCTCAAATACCAGAGAAAATGTTCCTAATGACTCTTAGGAGAGACACCTTGTATACATGTGATTGTTTCTTTTATTAAATATTAATTAAGTTTGTTTGAAAAAAAAATGCTCTGAGCACTATTGGACTTAACATCTGAGGTCATCAGTCCCCTAGAACTTAGAACTACTTAAACCTAACTAAGCTAAGGAAATCACACACATCCATGACCGAGGCAGGATTCGAACCTGCGACCGTAGCAGCAGCGCGGTTCCAGACTGAAGCACCTAGAACCGCTCGGTCACAACGGCCGGCTGAAGTTAGTTTGCTAGGAGGTTTGAGTAGGATGCTTAAGTGGGACTAACGTAATGCAGAAGATGCCTCTGAAGGCCATGGAAGTGTAATTTATGGTAACTAGTGACGCATGTTGAAGAGAGATATGGAAATGTGGACAATTTGATGGAAATCCTTGATACAAAAAATATGGGGAATTTATCGTATCTCAATGTGAAAATGGATGTAGATAAGATAAAGAAAAGAAATGGTTAATAGCATGTAGCGGGATTATGTATTTTTATTATGTACAGTCATGCAACACATATGAGATGTTTGGGACGATACAAATTTGACTGAATAGTCTGTGGTGTAACGGAGCTTCCTAAGGAGTGAAAGATGGGAAACACTAGCAACAATTTATGACAGCTGAATGAAAAGTAATGCCTCCATTTTCGTTAATTGGGTTTGGATGGGAATATTTTAATAAATCACATGCAGAAAGAATCCTTAGAATGTGATCTTTAATTACCAATATTCACTTTTTCACATAGTCACCAGGCAATTGGACACCTTTCTGACAACTATGAACAAGTTTTCTGAAGCACTCACGGAAGAAGTCGACACTCTGTTTCCGCAACTACCGTCTCATAGTCCTCTCAATGTCCTCATCAGAAGCATAATGATGTCCCCGCAGATCGTTTTTCATTATCGGGAACAGATGGAAATCAGACGGTGCTAATTTGAACTGTATGGAGGATGCCGTACGGTGGTGAGAATCAGTCTCTGAAGTTCTGCTGTGGTGAAACGTGAAGTGTGTGGTTTGGCAATGTCATGCTGCAGGAAAACATTTCCCCTTTCCTCTCGTACCCTTGTTAGCCGTCGTTTTAGAGTTCGAAGCGTTGTGATGTAACGCTCTGAATTTATTGTTGTTCCACAATCAAGAAAGTCAACATAGATAACACCATCTGCTCCCCAGTACACTGTGGCCATGATTTTTCCAGCTAAGGGCTGCGTTTTGAATTCCTTTTTCTCAGTCAAGTCTTTGAGTCCATATTCCATAGACTGACGTTTCGTCTCTGGGTCGTAATGGTGTACCCACGTTTCGTCTCCTGTCACAATTGAATGGAGAAACGCGTCACCTTCATTTTCGTAACGCGAGAGGAGTTCCTCGCAAATTTCAAGTCTGTGAACTTTCACTTCAGGAGTCAGCATCCGGGGTACAAATCGTGCACAGATCTTCCGATAGCCAAGCGAAGCAATAATGTAACCCACACGTTCTTGTGAAATGCCGATTGCGCTTGCAGTTTCTCTCTTAGTGACACGCCGATCGTCCTGAATCAATCTGTCAACATTTTGCTTGTGAAACCCGGTGGTTGCTGTCACAGGCCGTCCAACTCTGACTCAGGTTCCCGCCTCAACATCTTTAAACTTACTCACCCAACGACGCACAGTACTCACATCAACATAATCACCATAAACTGCTTTCATTCTATGATGAATCTCCTTTGGGGTGACACCTTCTGCTGTCAAGAATTCAATGACTGCACGTTGCTTAAATCGCATTGACCGACCGTCTGCGCAGGGTTCCATACTTTACACTGTAACAACACAAACGCTCAATGCTAAGGCTTCCCGCCAACTGGAGCTATAGAGAAGAGCCTAAGGGACAAGCCAGTATCTGCCACATACCAATGGGGCCAACTGCTGAAGAGTTACGAAGGTGGAGGCAGTACTTTTCGGTCAACCCTCGTATGTTTTTGAAAGATGAGAAATTACAATAGTAATTTTTCTGCACGCAAACTTTATATGATGCTGTGAGTGTACCTCCAGTAAGTAAAATATACATTAACGTCTTGGATGAAACACGTACTGGAGTTAAATGAGATTTGTTTGAACATTTAAGCGACTAACGTTTGATATAATTTGTTGTAATCATGTAACGACATGTTATGAATTAAGCGAAAAATGAGCGACAATTTCAGTAGGTACAGTTGGATAATAATAAGAGGTTTAAGGTTATATCTGTTGACAGACTAATGATGAACTGAGTTATGATGAGTATGAGAGTTGGAGAACTTGGATGATGTTAAATTTGCTACAGCAATCCACTGGAAAAAACTTATGCTTTATGTCAACCTACATTAATTTATAATACATAGCAAAATAAATGTGTAACTGCTAATAATTATCACAAAGCTGTTTACAAAATTATCTTAAAATTAACCAAAAAGTAAAGAACTCAGTTGGGTAATCATATATTTATGGTTTTTTTAATACAAATATTATATATAATACTTGTAGTAAAATGAGGTAAAGTGTGTGTTTGCCTAATTGACTCAATGATTTTGAAAGACAGAAAGTCTTGAGGGCTCTCCTTCTTAAATTTTAATTAATGCAAATCATGATTGTGTGAGTATTTAGCGTACTACTACCTAAATAGGAAGGTATTAGGATGGTAACATCTTTTAATAGTCGGTTGAAAGTGATTGTGTGTTGCATCCCTCGGTATCTAGTTGCACTGGATAACTGGATGTGACGGGTCTTTCGCACAGTTGAGTAAAATCCTTTGAACTGTTTTTGTTGCCGCTGTGTGGGCGGAGACACACTGCAGGCCCTCTTAAAGGCAGCAGTTCTGAGAAAGCAGAAGCACCAGGTTGCAGGTACAATAAAAGGAATCGTTAGGGTTTGCTCAGACTCCCACATCAGACGGAAGGCTTGCGGAAACTGCCACTGGAGAGTCACCCAGCCATTAGCAGTGTCCTGTTATTAATGCACTATGATGTATTGTTTCTGGTGTCAGCTGCAGGGTTTTTTACGACTTTCAAACCCGGAGGACATTCCCTGTTGGAAGATCAACTTCTTTGGAATCTGTTGGTATTTCCTAGCCGGCTTTCAGATGAACGTTTTTATTTTTTTTTTTATTTTGAGACAATCTGTGTGTTAGATAAACTGAAGGTGGGGGGGGGGGGGGAAGGGAAAGAAAAGAGATGGGACTATTGATGTCAGATGCATTGAGACATGAAGCAGAATCAGCGGCGATCAGTGAAAATGTGTACCACACTGGGATTGGAACCTGGGCTCTCCTGCATACAACGCAGTTGCGTTAACCACTACTCCACCTGGACACAGTGTTTACCGCAGTTGAACGGATTAGCTCAGTCCGCCCCTCAACTGACTTATATTCCCATCTATCAGCGCCTGTCAACAGTCCCCGCCCATGCTCGATATTCTGAGATGTCCACAAGCGATCGAACGTATTTGTGCACCCGCAAAGAAGGTGGTTAATTCATTTCCCGCCAAAGGTGAATCAATTATTTGAATGTGTGGTGTCTGTTCTTACGGACATGTCCAAAAGAACGGACACCACACATAAAAATCATACGCTATGTGATGAAAAGTATCCGGACACCGGGCTGCTGACTTACATGATCGTGGCCCCCTCCATCCGTAATGCTGGAATTCAGTATGGAGTTAGCCCACCCTTAGCCTTGATGACAGCTTACACTCTCGCAGCCATATGTTAAATCAGGTGGTGGAAGGTTTCTTTGGGAATGGAAGCACATTCTTCAGGGAGTACTACACAGAGGAGAGGTACCGATGTCGATTGGCGAGGCCTGGCACGAAGTCGGCGTTCCAAAACATCCCAAAGGTGTTCTATAGGATTCAGGTCAGGACTCTGTGCAGGACAGTCTCTTACAGGGATGTTATTGTCGTGTAACCACTCCGCCACAGGCCGTGTATTATGAACAGGTGCTCGATCGTGCTGAAAGTTGCAATCGCCATCCCCGAATTGCTCTTCAACAGTGGGAAGTAAGAAGATGCTTAAAACGTCGATGTAGACCTGTGCCGTGATACTGCCACGCAAAACATCAAGGGTGGATGCACCCTCCATTAAAAACAGGACCACACCCTAACACCATCGCCTCGGAATTTTACGGTTGTCAATACACACGCTGCCAGATGACGATAACCGGGCATTCGCCATACTCACCCCCTGCCATTGGATTGCCACATTGTGTACCGTGATTCGTCACTACACACAACCTTTTTCCACTGTTAAGTCAGACAATGTTTACGCTCTTACACCAATCGAGGCTTCGTTTGTCATTTACCGGCATGATATGTGGCTTATGAGCAGCCGCTGGACCATGAAATCCAAGTTTTCTCGCCTCCCGCCAAACAGTCATTGTATTTGCGGTGGATCCTGATGCAGTTTGGAATTCCTGTGTGACGTCTGGAAAGATGTCTGCCTATTACACGTTACGACCCACTTCAACTGCCGGTGGTTATAATATTGTGCCCTGCCCGCTACGTAATAACATACTACTCTCTTTTTCTATCGAGGTATTAAGGTTTAAAGATATAATTTAACCACTGAGTCAATGAACTGCACTGCAAGTCAGCGATTATATACGCCCAGAATAATGAGAGCGGCGCATCATTATGATCTGTATTTTGTTCTATACAAGAATGCGTGCTCGTCGTTTCTTCCTCTTTCTTTTTCCGACAGCATCTTACGCTAACAGACTCCTATTTTCTTCCATTTTGTTGGAATAAACTAAACTTGTATTCCTGCTGGGATTTTATTTATTCATTCTATTATTATCGTCAATTCCGAGTCCTAATATAACCTTATTATGAATGCTTTATTCTTTCGCTCCAGAGTTGAGATAAGATTATTGTAATTTCCAAGTATTTCGCCGAAATACGGCACAATTCTTTGTGATGCTCAAAACAGTGAGAATTATCAACAAAATGTTAGATTTCTCTATACTTTGTTCATTTCGTTAAATAATAATTGTTTAATTTAAGATTTCTGCTTTCATTTCGTAATAGCAGTCCCAAATTTCCAATTTATATATGTTATAGACATTTCTTTGCTACATTTTTTTCTTACTGTGCCAACGCGTTACTCACGAGATTAAATCAAATTATTCTGAATTTCTCGCGAGGTGAGAAGACAGTTGGAAATTCCCCTGAGATTACAAATACACAAATTAATCGTTTTTCAGCACGCTGGTTGCCTAATGATCTTCACTTCAAGCAAAAAGGGTAAAAATAGTAATATAAATTAAGAAGTGAAGTCATAATATTGTGCGTTGATTAGTATTGTGTGCATTTTCTGATAAAAATAATTTTCATTATAAAGTTAAAAAAAGTGGCGTATGTGTGAAATATCTAATTCAGTTACTTTTAATTAAGGATAAGATTCATACCACTAATTATACCACATACTAATAGTTGTATTTGAATATTTAGGTATTAAAAGTAACTAATCTCATGCATATATTAAAATAATATTAGAACAGAAAATTTTATTGGGATACATTAAGTTTGAAGAAATTTTGCTTAACAGTTATTCAGTTGCGGAACTACTGCCAATATATGAATATATTATAAGCCTAGGTTACATCCATCATAATTTACACTAACCGACGCATACATTTCCACAATTCTATAATAATATTCACCGATATTTATAAAATATACCGTAGTCAAAGAAGATTCAGTATATTTGGCGCTCAAAACGAGTGACCGAAACGTAAGAAAAAGTGTATCTAAAAAAAATTAAATTCCAATTTCTAATATAAAATTCCTATTTCTGTTTTATATACCCACCCGATGTACTGTACCATGACGTGGAAAAAGGTCAACCAATCCTGTTTACGACAAATTGTACATCTCAAGGGTAAAAACTCATTGATATGAATTTTTTTGCTCTGTCAAGATCGTAACTTTCTTCTATATTATTTTTTCCCTTTGATTCTCTACAAAAATTAAAATCGTTGTTAGTTGTAGTTCAGCTCAGTGATTTTGGAAGGTTGTATTAACAAAAATCCAATTTTGCAAAAATCGACGAAAGATTGTTTTGTGTGTGAAATTAGAGAACACAAAATGGCCGATTTGGCCGCACAATGATAAAAGAGTATCGCACTCAGGAAAATTATTTATTGTGTTAAGATTATTTATTGTTATTTATATATGTGTGTTACTGTTAAGTAGTAACTTTAATGTGCCGAATTTTTCCCGAATTTTTCGAAATTACATATTATGGTCAGAGTCGGTAAAAAAGAGAATTTATCAATTGAACCCATGGTTTCACCATCATATTTCGAAAATCAAGCGGTAAATCTAAATAAATCACCCATAGATTTCATTGCAAATGAGTTAGAAAATGAAACCACGGACTCGAACAAGTCCACCGCGAATTCGGAGATCGCACAAAATAACGAAAATGGTCGTCCGACCACTGAAATTAATGAAACTGCAGCGGGTACCAATCAATTTAATGGGACGACGGAAGAGAGTATTGCGCTTGGCCCGCTTTCCTCAAAAAGTAGGAATCACGCGATCATGAACGCGACCAGCGGGAAATAGAGAAGGAAGCTTTGCGCGATCGCGAACGTGATCAGTGGGAAAGAAACAGGAACAAGGAGACAAATAATTAAAAAATGAAATAAAAACTGAATTATCCAGCATTAGGCCCAAGCTAATGAATATGAAGCAAGCGTATTCATCAATTTTGAGCCAAGTCATTAAACTGGACAGTGATGTCGAAAACCTACGAGTATAATCTTCGCATTCCGCAATAATGTAGGATGTGGAAGACTTAATATCTGCCGTTACGAATCTCAAAATAAATAACCAAGAGATTTTGGAGGAACAACTAGAATGTCACAAAAGGCAAATAAATATTGGAATATCCAATTGGATAACCACTAAAGAGTTGGAACTTGACACAAAAATTAATGTTGCCGTCGACAACGTTGTGCAGCGCGTGTGGGAAGAAATATGTTCTGCCGTAGAAGCGAATTCAGGCACCGCGCACAATGCCCGAGACGAACAAAAAGAACCAAACGAAGTAATGCCTATGTGGAGGTGGGAAATGAACGCTCGCGTCCGAAATTTGGACAAAGCCGTTTCAACGGACAGCAGAACGGAAATGACTTCTCCTATGCAACCGCCGAACGACGACAATGCACGAAAGACGACATTCTGGAATGAAAGAATTTTCCAAACGCCCGACTTGTCGTCAGCAAAATGTAATTATGAAGACGAACGTAAAATGAATTCAGCGAAAACTGAGCAAAGGCTACTCAAGCATCGCCATTTTCAAACATTTGCTGAGGACAAGAAGTCCATTATTTCAATTGTATTTATACGCACATTCAGGAATGTCTTACCCAGATACTGGTCTGAACACCAAAAAATCCAGTTCGTGATGTCACACATCACCGGTGACGCGGCACTATGGGCCAATGAAACCACCGGACTATTTAATAAGCTCACTGAATTCGAGAAAGCTTTTCTTGCTAAATATTGGTCCACAGGAGTCCAAGAACGTTTGCACAAAGATGTTTATATTCCGGAACTGTACAATCCGAAAAAAGGGAGATTGCGCAAGTATTTTGAACGATTGCGAAAACGAGATACTGGTATGATCAACCTTAGGGAAAAGTTAATAAATGTACCAGATGAAGATTTGGAGCACTTCCTTTCGGTGATGGATGCCTTAGACATAATCCAAGAAGACGCAAAGTCCTACCAAGCGTTCGAGAATAACTGCAATTGTCACAGTGTTGATAACCCGAGTAGTAATGAACAGAGGAAACGTAATCAGCACAGACAAGAATCGAGTTATGGTGACGGTAACGTAGCCAGTAAATGGAATTATGGCGACAGTAACTCGGGAAACGGTAAGAATTATAAGCGCAAGTTCGGAGATGGAAATACTTACCATGACGCTAACCACAATAAAAAGGCACCGTGGAAAAGGCGGATTGGAAATCAATGGAGCAACAATAACAATCCTCCGAATCAGTCAAACACAAATGAACGGAACAAGAACCAATATTCGAATAGTAATAACGGCACTCAATGGTCAAACCAGCAATAAATTTTATGGCTCGGTAACCAGACGTCGAATATAATGCAAGCTGTGTCCGTCATTCCAAACACGAACAATCAAAACCATATTGATAGAAGTCGTTCTACTGCGGCGCGAAGTCGTAAAACAATCCGGCCAACAGCAACAGTCAAACCAGAGCCCACCGCTCTTGTCGACCTCCCGAGCACGGTCGGATCTATAACTGCAGGCAACCCCACAATCAACCTGAAAGCACTACGTTACAACGACCGTGCCGACATCAGGGACGAATTATTAGAAGCTAATGTCTGTAAACATGATGATGAATACATGGTGCAAGCTGCAATTATGGTCAGTATTAATGGTGTTAGTGTGGAAGCAATCATTGATACTGGTGCCACTACCAGGGACATAAATAAAGCCTTGTTTGACCAAATTAATCGCATAAAGAGATTATCTACACTACTGACCATTAAAATTGCTACTCCACGAAGATGACGTGCTACAGACGCGAAATTTAACAGACAGGAAGAAGATGCTCTGATATGCAAATGATTAGCTTTCCAGAGCATTCACACAAGGATGGCGCCGGTGGCGACACCTGCAACGTGCTAACATGAGGAAAGTACCAAAAAATTTCTCATACACAAACAGCAGTTGACCGGCGTTTCCTGGTGAAACATTGTTGTGATGCCTCGTGTAAGGAGGAGAAATGCGTACCATCGCGTTTCCGACTTTGATAAAGGTCGGATTGTAGCCTATCGTGCTTGCAGTTTATCGTATCGCGAAATTGCTGCTCGCATTAGTCGAGATCCAATGACTATTATCAGAATATGGAATCGGTGGGTTCAGGAGGGTAATACGGAACGCCGTGCTGGATCCCAACGGCCTCATATCACTAGCAGTCTAGATGACAGGCATCTTATCGGCATGGCTGTAATGGATCGTGCAGCCACGTCTCGATCCCTGAGTCAACAGATCGGGACGTTTGCAAGACAACAACCATCTGCACGAACAGTTCGACGACGTTTGCCGCAGCATGGACTATCAGCTCTGAGACCATGGCTGCGGTAGCCCTTGACGCTGCATCACAGACAGGATCGCCTGCGATGGTGTACTCAACGACGAACCTGGGTGCACGAATGGCAAAACGTCATTTTTCCGGATGAATCCAGGTTCTCTTTACAGCATCATGACGGCCGCATCCGAGTTTTGCGACATCGCGGTGAACGCACATTGGAAGCGTGTATTCGTCATCGCCATACTGACGTATCACCCGGCAGGATTGTATGGGTTGCCATTCGTTACACGTCTGGGACACCTCTAGTTCGCATTGGTGGCACTTTTAACAGTGGACGTTACATTTCAGATGTGTTACGACCCGTGGCTCTACCCTTCATTCGATCCATGCGAAACCCTACGTTTCAGCAGAATAATGCACGACCCCATGTTGCAGGTCCTGTACGGGCCTTTCTGGACACAGAAAATGTTCGACTGCTGCCCTGGCCAGCACATTCTCCAGATCTCTCACCAATTGAAAACGCCCGGTCAATGGTGACCGAGCAACTGGCTCGTCACAATACGCCAGTCACTACTCTTGGTGAACTGTGTTATCGTGTCGAAGCTGCATGGGCAGCTGTACGTGTACACGCCATCCAAGCTCTGTTTGACCCAAAGCCCAGGCGTATCAAGGCCGCTATTACGGCCAGAGCTCGTTGTTCTGGGTACTGATTTCTTGGGATCTATGCACTCAAATTGCGTGAAAATGTAATTACATGTCAGTTCTAGTATAATATATTTGTGCAATGAATACCCATTTATCATCTGCATTTCTCCTTGGTGTAGCAATTTTAATGGCCACTAGTGTATATTGCCCGTGAAAAATTGCCGAGTTTCTGTCGCATTAGGCGCTGCCACACAGATAGTTAAGCAACACGTACAGGCGGATCCCTATGTAGAAGACAAGCAACTTAGTGCCACTTTTTACTAGTTAAAAATTTATCGGTTTCTTGCATCCTGGGACGAGATTTTCTACGCGGTAGAAATGCAAAGATTTACCTACCTGCGGGAAAATGAGAGGTTACAAACAAAGGGAAAAGAACTGCACTACGGTTAATTAGGACTCCAAATGCACGTAACAGATACAGTCGTAATGCTACAGTTAAATTGGTAGGCCCAAGAATACTCCGCATTTCTAGGAATTTCGAGACATCAGAATTTCTGCACTCTGAAGATAATAACGCAGCAGTACTTAACAATTCAGCATCAGTTGCAGCAAAAGTATCAGAGTCGACCTATAAGAACCAAACACAGAAGGTAGGACTAGCAAATGTCATTGAAAATTATATGCCAATATTTGCTAATAAACCTGGAATCATTAAGGATTTTGTGTATAATATGAATGATGCCCCACACGAATCTTTTTGTTGGACATCATATGCCATGCCGTCGAGTAAAAAGGAAGCTATTTATTGAAAATACCGTTCAGTGGCAAAGTCAAGGGACTATACAAGCAGATAGATAAAAAAAAGTATTATGAATGAACAAACGTTAGTCGACGAAGTACTACTTACCCACGTGAAATAATGACCTTTATTTAAGGAGTACAAGTATTTGTATGTGAACAACCTAACCATGTATGTGACCTGCATATTCTTGATGTATGTTTAACAAATGTGAATTTATTTTTTTCAGTATTTAGCTTATAAGCTTTTCCTTCTGAATTAGTTAAGTAGGTAACTTCATTCAATAAGCAAGGATAATTTTTCAAAGATAACTTTTTTATTTATTGTTTCGATGGCTATGAATGACTAGTCATGTCATAAATAAAGTTGAAAAAACCTTTTGGACTATCTTTACGAAGTCAATGAGTAAACTCAAACTTTGAAACACTTGATGAACAGTAAATTCCATTTTTCCAGTTATTTATGAAATAATTTTGATTTTTGTGCTAATGTGTTGCTTGCAATATACAGTATGTATATAAAACCCTAATATAGACAGTCTCTAGAGAATCAAAGGTGTTACCTTGCTGAAACCATTAGATTATACATTCTTCTGATCTATACGTGGTAGGCTTTTGGCTAAATTTCGTTGCAGTTTAAATTCGTAAGTAGGACACAAAATCGGCAGATCTTCTCTGCTTGGCCGAGCAACGAGTATCATTTGAATGAGAAAGGAAGCTATGCTTCCTTTACTGTGAATATGTAAATGGTTACGAGTAACTGAATTCTGATTCGTTTATACTTCTAATTTCATTGCAATTCTATACGGACAGTAATAATGATCTACTGGTCAGTGCCCGTTACTGTGAAATTCAGTATATGGACCTACAACGCGGGTATAAATAAATGTACACAGCAATGAACTTTCACAGAACTGTGTTTCAATGAATGCTTAGATATTATAACTATAAAACTTGTCCATGGTGAATACGTTGATTGAGACTTTTAAAATAAAGCGTCATCGTATTTTTCAATGAACAGTGTTGTGATTTACAGGAACATATAGAATAACCGAAGGCTGTCACAACGAACTGAGTGTAAAATAATCTTATTTAAAGAACAGTGATACCACGTCAGGTTTTGTGTGGCGATTTTTCTACGAGATATGACAATTTGTGACATTTCCCCATACATCACTGCGTGTGAACTGTGTGAAGTGCTTCATTCAGTGGCCATAAACAGCGACCAGACAGAAAGTGAAGTCTGAATTTTGTGCTTTACTGCAACCAAAACCGAAAACAAGTGTGATTAGTAGGACAGAATCCGCCCGGGAACTGAAAATTTGATCGAATTTTTAAAGACTATGTTTTGTGCGTGTTGTCGGAACAATGGCTCATTCTTCTTGCATTGGCATGAACATTTCCTCGCCAGCCACCGCTAGCGTTGTCTCAATCATTGTTGAAAAAGTTTACGAAGGGCCGTGCGAAGCCAGCTAATGTTTGCCGATCCGCCTGTGTAGAGACTTCGCACGCGCTCCCCGTCCAGTGAAATATTATGAAAGAACGGCAACATTCAGGGCACAGCACCTGCCTAATAACACAACTGACCCTACAGGGCGATAAGCTAGCATCTACAAATACAGCTATTACAACGTCTACTTGGTTTTCTTCTTCTCTCTTTTTTTTCATGACCACCTACACCAGGCTGCCATCCATCCATAACGGGCCGCGATCCAGAGAAATGCAAGTGCTCTGCCCGAGAGGAAGGAAGGATGAAAGCAGCCAGCAGCAGTCGGTGAATCAGAGCGGGTCCATCCGGACCTAATACTTACATACGGGGGGCGAGAACTGTTCAAAAATGGTTCAAATGGCTCTGAGCACTATGGGACGTAACATCTGAGGTCATTAGTCCCCTAGAACTTATAACTGCTTAAACCTTACTAACCTAAGGACATTACACACATCCATGCCCGGGGCAGGTTTCGAACCCGCAACCGTAGCAGTCGCGCGGTTCCAAACTGAAGGGCCTAGAACCGCTCGGCCATCGCGGCCGCCGCGAGAACTGTACCTGACAGTCCCCGCAGGCCGTCGTTCCATTGCGACGAAATAATTTTTCCTCACCTCAACCGACGCTTCAATCAAGTCACTCGTCATTTCACCACATGAAGATTTAAATAGAATGCTGTTATGAAAAATAAAATACCCACAATAACACACTACACACACAGTAACGTTTTAAAGTGCAGCGTTATTAAAACCTGGTTAATTCACAGTAACACAAATTTTTATGCAACCAAATTGTGAAATATTTAAGATTTTTCCTTTTTCAATTTATGACGTATTGTGTAACCACAATCCAGAGGAATACCCTTTTCCGTATAACGTTAATAACAGAAAGTATATTTATTGTTATATGATAATGCAATTAACTGAGATTTAAGTTGAAATACTTAAGGATTCATATCATCATGGTCGAACACTAGTTCAATGAATTGACTTTAAATATTTACTACCTGGTAATATTCTGCAAATGCATAACTTCGAAATAGACCAAACTAAAAACTAGTGAATGCCAATGTGAAAGGAATTTTATTGAAAACATCAATAATTATGCAATGTCTAAGAACGATTTCCCCCCATAAACCATAGACCTTGCCGTTGGTGGGAGGCTTGCGTGCCTCAGCGACACAGATAGCCGTACCGTAGGTGCAACCACAACGGAGGGGTATCTGTTGAGAGGACAGACAAACGTATGGTTCCTGAAGAGGGGCAGCAGCCTTTTCAGTAGTTGCAGGGGCAACAGTCTGGATGATTGACTGATCTGGCCTTGTAACATTAACCAAAACGGCCTTGCTGTGCTGGTACTGCGAACGGCTGAAAGCAAGGGGAAACTATGGCCGTAATTTTTCCCGCGGGCATGCAGCTTTACTGTATGGATAAATGATGATAGCGTCCTCTTGGGTAAAATATTCCGGAGGTAAAATAGTCCCCCATTCGGATCTCCGGGCGGGGACTACTCAGGAGGACGTCGTTATCAGGAGAAAGAAAACTGGCGTTCTATGGATCGGAGCGTGGAATGTCAGATCCCTTAATCGGGCAGGTAGATTAGAAAATTTAAAAAAGGGAAATGGATAGGTTAAAGTTAGATATAGTGGGAATTAGCGAAGTTCGGTGGCAGGAGGAACAAGACTTTTGGTCAGGTGAATACAAGGTTATAAATACAAAATCAAATAGGGGTAATGCAGGAGTAGGTTTAATAATGAACAAAAAAATAGGAGTTTGGGTAAGCTACTACAAACAACATAGTGAACGCATTATTGTGGCCAAGATAGACACGAAGCCCACGCCTACAGCAGTAGTACAAGTTTATATGCCAGCTAGCTCTGCAGATGACGAAGAAATTGATGAAATGTATGATGAGATAAAAGAAATTATTCAGGTAGTGAAGGGAGACGAAAATTTAACAGTCATGGGTGAGTGGAATTCGAGAGTAGGAAAAGGCAGAGAAGGAAACATAGTAGGTGAATATGGATTGGGGGTAAGAAATGAAAGAGGAAGCCGCCTGGTAGAATTTTGCGCAGAGCATAACTTAATCATAGCTAACGCTTGGTTCAAGAACCATGAAAGAAGGTTGTATACATGGAAGAACCCTGGGGATACTAGAAGATATCAGATAGATTATATAATGGTAAGACAGAGATTTAGGAACCAGGTTTTAAATTGTAAGACATTTCCAGGGGCAGATGTGGACTCTGACCACAATCTATTGGGTATGAACTGTAGATTAAAACTGAAGAAACTGCAAAAAGGTGGGAATTTTAGGAGATGGGACCTGGAAAACTGTAAGAACCAAAGGTTGTAGAGAGTTTCAGGAAAAGCATAAAGGAACAATTGACAAGAATGGGGGAAAGAAATACAGTAGAAGAAGAATGGATAGCTTTGAGGGATGAAGTGGTGAAGGCAGCAGAGGATCAAGTAGGTAAAAAGACGAGGGCTAGTAGAAATCCTTGGGTGACAGAAGATATACTGAATTTAATTGATGAAAGGAGAAAATATAAAAATGCAGTAAATGAAACAGGCAAAAAGGAATACAAACGTCTCAAAAATGAGTTCAACAGGAAGTGCAAAACGACTAAGCAGGCATGGCTAGAGGGCAAATGTAAGGATGTAGAGGCTTACCTCACTAGGGGTAAGATAGATACTGCCTACAGGAAAATTAAAGAGACGTTTGGAGAAAAGAAAACCACTTGTATGAATATCAAGGGCTCAGATGGAAACCCAGTTCTAAGCAAAGAAGGGAAAGCAGAAAGGTGGAAGGAGTATATAGAGGGACTATACAAGGGCGATGTTCTTGACGACAGTATTATCGAAATGGAAGAGGATGTAGATGAAGATGAAATGGGAGATATGATACTGCGTGAAGAATTTGATACAGCACTGAAAGACCTAAGTCGGAACAAATCCCATGGAGTAGACAACATTCCATTAGAACTACTAACAGCCTTGGGAGAGCCAGTCCTGACAAAACTCTACCATCTGGTGAGCAAAATGTATGAGACAGGCGAAATACCCTCAGACTTCAAGAACAATATAATAATTCCAATCCCAAAGAAAGCAGGCGTTGACAGATGTGAAAATTACCGAACTGTCAGTTTAATAAGTCACGGCTGCAGAATACTAACGCGAATTCTGTACAGACGAATGGAAATAAAAACTTTAAGTTTCGCCGATGACATTGTAATTCTGTCAGAGTCAGCAAAGGACTTGGAAGAGCAGTTGAACGGAATGGACAGTGTCTCTAAGGGAGGATATAAGATGAACATCAACAAAAGCAAAACGAGGGTAATTGAATGTAGTCGAATTAAGTCGGGTGATGCTGAGGAAATTAGATTAGGAAATGAGACACTTAAAGTAGTAAAGGAGTTTTGCTATTTGGGGAGCAAAATAACTGATGGTGTTCGAAGTAGAGAGGATATAAAATGTAGACTGGCAATGGCAAGGAAAGCGTTTCTAAAGAAGAGAAATTTGTTAACATCGAGTATAGATTTAAATGTCAAGAAGTCATTTCTGAAAGTATTTGTGTGGAGTGTAGCCATGTATGGAAGTGAAACATGGACGATAAATAGTTTGGACAAGAAGAGAATGGAAGCGTTTGAAATGTGGTGCTACAGAAGAATGCTGAAGATTCGATGGGTAGATCACATAACTAATGAGGAAGTATTGAATAGGATTGGGGAGAAGAGGAGTTTGTGGCACAACTTGACAAGAAGAAGGGATCGGTTGGTAGGACATGTTGTGAGGTATCAAGGGATCACCAATTTAGAATTGGAGGGCAGCGTGGAGGGTAAAAATCGTAGAGGGAGACCTAGAGATGAATACACTAAACAGATTCAGAAGGATGTAGGCTGCAGTACGTATTGGGAGATGAAGAAGCTTGCACAGGATAGAGTAGCATGGAGAGCTGCATCAAACCAGTCTCAGGGCTGAAGACCACAACAACAACAAGAACGATTTGAAAACATTATAAAGACCTTATTGTGATATCGCTAGTAGACATGCGCAAACCTCGGATCACGGTTCTTTTCTTTTCTTTTTTTTTTTTCAAACGGTTTTGTTTTTCCCGGACCTTCCACTGCCGAATGGGTGATACCTTCGAAATTTAATAAAACCGTAGTCAAAATGTGAGGGTGCCCATGTCAGTGATAGAAAGCCATTGTAAAGGGAATGTAAACTCTATGATCAAATAGGAATAGCTGATACCTGTCTACAACTAATCAGAGAATCTATTCTTTAAAAAATGGACGATTATTTCAAAATATTGTATATAGTTTTTAAATTCCCGTCCGGGTGGCGATATAATATTGTGGCCTGACCACGACGTAATAACATACTACTTTCTTTTTCTATCGGAATATTAAGATTTAAAGATACAATTTAACCACTGAGTCAATGAACTGCGCTGCAAGTCAGGGAATATGTACGCCCAGAATAATGAGAGCGGCGCATCATTATCATCTGTATTTTCTTCTATATAAGAATGCGATCTCGTCCTTTCTTCTTCTTCTTTAATCGCGCGCCTTTCTGACGGTATCTTAAGCTATCAGACTCCTATTTTCTTCCATTTTGTTTGAATGAACTAAACTTGTATTCCTGCTGGTAATTTATTTAAACATTCTATTACTATCGCCAATTGCGAGTACTAATATGACCTTATTATGAATGCTTTATTCTTTCGCACCAGAGTTGAGATAAGATTATTGTAATTTCCAAGTATTTCGCCGAAATACGGCACAATTCTTTGTTATGTTCAAAACTGTGAGAATTATCCATAAAATGTTAGATTTCCCTACAAATTATTTTCTTCGTTAAATAATAATTGTGTATTTTAACATTTCTGCTTTCATTTTGTAACGGCTGTCCCCAATTTCCCATTTATAAAAGTTATAGATATTTCTTTGCTACATTTTTTTCTTACTGTGCCAACGCGTTATTTACGAGATTAAATCAAATTATTCTGAATTTCTCGCCAGACGAGAAGACAGAAATTTCCCTTTGATTGCAAAAAACACAAATTAATCTTTTTCCAGCACGCTGCTTGCCTACTGATCTTCACTTTAAGCAAAAGACGTAAAAAGAGTAAAATAAATTAAGAAGTGATAATATTGTACGTTCAATAGTATTGTGTGTATTTTCTGATAAAAATAATTTTTATTATAAAGTCAAAAAAAGTGGCGTGTGAGTGAAATATCTAATTCATTTATTTTTGATTAAGGATAAGAAGTGGTACCTGTAATTATTCCACGTACCAATAGTTGTGTGTGAATATTTAAGTATTAAAAGTAACTAGTTTCATGCGTATATTTAAACAATAGTAGAACAGAAAATTTAATTGGGATACATTAAGTGTAAAGAAATTTTGCTTAACAGTCATTCAATTACTGAACTATTGCCATTATATGAATATACTATAAGCTTAGGTTACATCCATCGTAAATTACCCTAGCCAAAGCATAAATTTCTCAAGTTCATAATAATATTCACCCATATTTATAAAATATACCATAGTCAAAAAAGATTCAGTATATGGTCACTGTCAGTTAACAGATGAGGTCGGCCTGTACGCTTTTGTGCTGTACGTGTACCTTCACGTTTCCACTTCACTATCACATCGGAAACAGTGGACCTAAGGGTGTGTAGGTGTGTGGAAATCTCGTGTAGAGACGTATGACGCAATTGACACCCAATCACCTGACCACGTTCGAAGTCTGTGAGTTTCGTGGAGCACCCCATCCTGCTCTCTCACGATGTCTAATGACTACTGAGGTCGCTGATAGGGAGTACCTGGCAGTAGGTGGGAGTACAATGCACCTAATAGAAAAACGTATGTTTTTATGGGTGTTCGGATACTTTTGATCACATAGTGTATCTGACCCGACTGTAAAATATTTATCCTCATATTGCGAAACAGCCCCACGCTACTGGTGCCTGACAGTTTCTCAACAGTGTAATCGAGTTATTATTTGAGCTGTTTGGTTTCCCACACCAACTGATTTCCTACATGCGCTGAAAATATGCGTTAAGATACTGAATCGGAAGATGACTTCAGAAGATGTACCAGAGGCATCAGTAATCTTTCGCCTGAAGCCACTCTATTGGAGAAGTAATTTTTGCCCATCTCATGGAGGGAGTCTGTGCAAAAATATAATTACCACGTATCAATTGATAAAAATTTTTGTGGTGTTCCATGTGTTGCGTTTTTCGGTGGAGGAAGTTTCGGGGAAGGTTTCAAGGAGTCTATCCGGGGATGGCATGGTGTCAAAATTGAGGAAATTGTATGGGGACAGTATAGAGTGAAGATCGAAGTCCTCGCCCAGGGATGGCGATCAAGGCGGAGTCCAGTTAGGGCCGACTGCACCAACTCCGATTAAAAGTTAACCGCAGTCAAGTCAGCATTTAACCCTGATTAACTCGATATTCGGCTGCACCAACCTCAATCAAAGTTAATCAAGGGATTTGATCGCGATTAGAGTTAACCGAGCTCGAAGGGTCGATTATCTTGAATTGATCGCGGTTAACTTATTGTAAACACGTAACATGGCAGCGCGTTTTGATGTTTTGGATGGCACAGAAGACGAAGAAGTGCTATATCTTCCACATATAAATCGTCCCAACCATGTTGGTGTGCTTATGGAAAGGGGAAAACCTTTCGAAGATTTCGGTAACCAGAAATTTGAAGAGAGGTTTCGTCTTTCAAAAAGAAACAGTGTGGTAGTTATTGGATCAAATCCACGATAGGTCAGAATTTCCCACTTACCGAAATAATCCGGTTTCGCCCACGAACAGACTTCTGACGATAAGGCGCTGCAGTCATGGACTTTGCGGCTGGTCCCGGCGGACATTCGAGTCCTCCCTCGGGCATGGGTGTGTGTGTTTGTGCTTAGGATGATTTAGGTTAAATAGTGTGTAAGCTTAGGGACTGACGACCTTAGCAGTTAAGGCCCATACTATTTCACACACATTTGAACATTTTGAACTTCTGATGACATCAATGGCATACGCAGCTGGAGCATTTAATATAGTAATTGGTGACAGTGCTAGTATACATTCTACAACAGCACAAAGAACTATAAGTGAAGTGTCGGGAATCATAGCAACAATGTCTCGTCAGTATATAAAGTTTCCTTCTCAAAAAAATGGTTCAAATGGCTCTGAGCACTATGCGACTTATCTGAGGTCATCAGTCCCCTAGAACTTTAACCTTACTAAACTAAGGACATTACACACATCCATGCCCGAGGCTTTTCCTTGTCGACCTGGATTTCCTGGAGTCATTGGTACAGTGGAGCGCTCTTACATAAAGATTCAGTCACCTGGGTGAAAGAATGCAGAACTTTTCTGCAATAGGAAATCATGTTCCTCCTTTAATTGTCAAAGAATCAGCGACCACAAAGTAATAATACGGGGCATTGTGGCTCGGTGGCCTGGTGCTGTGCACGTTACTACAATATTTCGTAATTGCGCTCGGAGGCACAGTTTGAAAATGGTGAAATACCAGTCGGTCACTTAGTAGGAGATAGTGACTATGCATGCAGACCTTATTTACTGACACCACTTTCAATTCCATAGAGTGCGGCAGAGCACCCATATAATATGTCTCACATTACAACAAGGAACGCTGTGGTGAGACAATATGGTTTGTGGAAGAGGAGATTCCCCATTTTATCTATAGGAATGAGGTGTAATCCACAAAAGACAATGGCAATTATAGTGAGGACGGCTGTCTTGGATAATATTGCAAGGAGCGCAAGCAAGGAAGAGCCGCTGGAAGATACGGAAATTATGCGGCTTCTGAGGCTATCACGTAGCGAGAGGGGCCCCTATATCAAGGATAATGAGCCAGTGCCTCCCGGTCAACAAATGTATCGTGATGACACATTACCAGGGCGAGCAGTTCGTCGCACTATAATTGATGAACATTTTCACTGAGGTAAACTGTTACTTAATACATGTGAAATATGTAATTATTTTTATTTGAAATTATTATAGTGCACAAATAACAAAATGTTTTTTAAATATTTACATTACATTCGGTAGAATTCTTCTGCTTCCAATATTTTAATTTTTCTTTCAGTGGCAAAATTTTGAGATTTTTTATTCTCATTTCTTTCATATGTTCTCTCTTCATCGTTTCCAGCTGCTGCTGGAGTACTTCCACCTTCGTCTGCAACACACTGTCCAGTGCACAGGAGGAAGTTGGTTTAGGACTCGGTGGCATCCTTCTCCGATTACATGTTTCTTGTGTTCCTGCACTTGAAGGTTTGGAGAAGGGTCGTCGAAGATTCTCCATAACAACCTGTACTGGGATCAGGGTTTCGCCAGCTTAAGCAGCGGTTACAGTTCCATTTCTGTTTGTGGTACTACCGGCATCGGCAACTGCTGCATCATCAACTACATCTACATTTAGATCCATTATTGCACTGTACTGTGCATCCGAATCAAAGGTATCTTCCAGTGGCTTCAATGATGAGCCAACTATTTCCAGTAGTTTTGCCTCGTGTGGACTCTTTTTAGGTACTGGTACTGCCTCTCCTCCTCCTGTTTTACAGACATGAAACTTCTCTTTAGACAAATCCTTCCGCAACCTCCCCTTCAAATTCTCCTAACATGTTTTAAGCCTTTCAGGCCTTCTTTTTGTTACACCTGAAATGGATATATTTTGTAGTAGCTGATATCATTTTTGTTGTGTGTATCTTGAATTGTTATTCAATATTAATCAAAGCACCATAAAAATAGTGTTTAGATTTATATTAGTAACAGAAATTTATTGATTTATGATTCAAATAAAACTTAATCTTACCTGGAGTTGAATTAAATTATGTTGCTATATTTTCCCATGCATACTGTTTGTCCCTAAGTGTGCAACCATCCGTTTTTTTTACACTCAATGTGCTTGAATAGGAGACAACCAACTCGAAAACTATGTCTACTTCGAATATGGAAAAATTCCACGTCGTTTTCTTGTTCTCCATAGTAACGCTCACGTTACGCCAACGATATGAAAAGCGCGCTTAAGTGCCACAGACCCAGGCGGTTACAACACTCTTGCCACAGGCAGACAGTGAATATAATTAACTTTGCATGTATATGGGCGTTTTCCTTTGTAACCGCCGTCAAACTGCCGATTAGCAAACCGCGTTTTGGTAATCGGCGTTTAACGTTGGTGCAACACAAACTTAATCGCGATTAAGTTTTAACCGTGATCACGGGACCCTCGGTTACCTTACTTTTTAATCGGCGTTGGTGCAGATAGTCATTAGAGTCTGTGCAGGGGTGTCCGGTCATAGACTTGCAGATTTGAAGCACAAAACACAGAATTTACTCATAATGGACAGTTATGTGGAGTGAGTGTCTCCGCAGCTCCGACACGTAAGGAATTTTTCAGGATGCTTTATCTCCGTCTGTGGCGTGTTCGTTCTACCTGGAGGAGCAGTTCTACAATTAGTGCATATAGCATATCATTAGAGCTTAGTGTTTCACAATAACTGTAGCTCACTACAGAATTAGTCAGATAGTGTTAATGCCGGTATGCAGAGAGGGAGGCATCATGAGAGACTTCCACTCCTTCCTGCCAAACTTCTACTAGTACTTATGTATTTTTTTGTAATAAATCCATCGTGACAGTGAATAACCTTTCCCATTTCAGTAGACAATATATCTTGTTCACTTGGAATTTGTGGTCTTTTACTCCGGAATATTTGATTTTCCAACTTAGGGTTAACTACTAGAGCCATCCATTATTCATACGCATTTAGGTGTTTACAGTAACGGGTGTTAAGATTTGTTCTGTGTTGAGGGTCATTCTGGTGCAGAAATTAATCACAGGTAATACCCACACTACCATACCACTATGAAATTTTGTACAGTTTGTTGTCTCTGTCAGCTTTCGCTAGGAAGATTCTGATGTGTAGTCACTAAACTTAAACGTGATTTCCAATAACTTATCTTATTTAAAGGGTTGTGAAGCTTTAGATCTGTGATAGCGATAGTTGCTGGCACGAATTTAGGAAACCACGTTTTTATTTTTCAACGCACGGCTTTCCTTATTTTAGATGTTTTAGTTTGAAGATTTCTGCACCAATGACTATTGATGTTTTTGCAGTGTTGATATCATCATTTCGAAGGGATGGTCATCTGTATGTAGGGTGAATTACTTAAAACCTGCACCGCAGATATTGCGGAAATGTAAAGTGTTATTAATGTGTGGTTTTCGCAGTATGGATTGGTAGTCAAATTTTAGTGATTCTTAGAAAGAGTATTTTTCGTGAAAGCAGGCACTTGTTAAATGGAATATGCCTGTTGATATTAACCAACTGAAAGTAGTGTAAAATAGTATTTCTATGGTGTTGTTGGAGGATTCTAGTGCAAGCCGTTTACGAGATATCGTATTTTGAAAAGTTCCCGCACCAACACTTGTTTGTACCATTCAAATTGTATAGCTGAAAGGTATGATGTTATGTTTGCTTACAATGTGCTTATGTGCTCCTTGAGTGTATTGCGACTTGCTAGTCAGTAAGTGTGTGGTAGTCCATGCAGTAGGTCGTAAGTGGACGAAGGGATTTGCCAATGCAGAGCAAGCCGACATGCTCATGGTAAAAGTAGGAAGAATGCAGTTCGCTCTTGTAGGCGTACGCAACAAGGTACCCAATATACATCAACCATCTCGACAGTTATCAACCTCTTCAACCAGTTACTTGAAAGTGGTAGTGTAGCACCTGGACAACGTAACAGAATGATAAAAATGGTGACACACACAGTGGTTACGGTTACTACAAGCCACACCACAAGTTGGGAAACGGGGTCAAATTTCTAGTAGCTTACTGTCGAGGTGAGATTTTCACAAATGCTTTATTCGTATCTTACAGAAACTAGCAGTACGGCAATAAACAGCCTTTTAAACACACCACTAACGGCAATCAAGTAATTTATAGCAATACAACAATCTAAAAAAATTAAAAAACCACAGAAGCTAGCAGTACGGCAATAAACAACCTTTTAAAACACGCCGCTAACAGCAATCAAGTAATTTATAGCAATACAACAGTTTAAATATTTGTTTTGAACACAGAAGCTACCAGTACGGCAGTAAACTACCTTTTAAAACAAGCCGCTAACGCCAGTCAAAGTAATTTATAGCAATACAACAATTTAAAAGAAATTTGAAGAACATTAGTAAACATGCTACTAAAGTAAATACAGAACTTTGTTAATAAAGTACGGTGAGGTAGTGAAGCTTTCAACACCGCCATTACAAAATTAAACAGGTCTCAGCAAACACACGATTAATGGCAATAAAAGAATTAACAAACTTGGAGGAATTTTAAAAAAAATTTAGTCCTTGAATATCATTAGAACATAACAGATATGACGGACCCGGTGTAAGGCGCCCACAAATCACCCACTCAGGAATGCTCAGGGTAGACAGAATACTGACCAATTTACATACGCCCGTAAACACAATTGCCACTCTCAGGCTGGTCACTGCACCGACTTTTAGCCAGCGAAAACTTGTTATAAGATGGCGTAACTTGCTGACAGAATTAGAGTTAACCTCGTACAAGGAAACATTGAGCACACAGTCCTGAATGAGCGACCACATGATCAACCAACAAGAAGCATGAATTTACTCATAACCCACGCCAGAATAGCGAAACAATTAAACTGCAGAAACTACACCTCCTATCTGACAGTAACGAGAGGAGGAGGAAAGATCACTGTCTTCAATTACACCGGTGCCAGGGAGGCCGGAGGCCACAAGGCAGAAGAGACGCTGGTTACACAAAATGTGATTAAACCTTCCACGAACTTAACTTGTAGTTATGCTGGAACAGGCAGCACACGACTTCCGATGGCAAGGATCCACACATCCGGACGCGACAACACGCTCTGTCACCGGAGTTCACGTCTTCTCTGCAACGTTGACGGGTAGTGACCGCTCCTTCATGTTAGGTGTCTCCTTTTAAACTCCAATGTTGAAACAGGGGATTTAAAGAAGATTGTTAACGTCCCACCAAGGCGAAATAAACAGCAACTACTCGTGGGGCGATTCTGTATACAACCAACACGCGGGGGGCTCTTCCGTCAACTAGACCCGCTCGTTACACACAACCGACATACATCACGTGGTGACCCGGTACAACCGACCACGTCTGCTTTGCGCTAGAGAGCCACACTGCCCTCCCGTGTCCACCACACTCTCTGCGCGCAACGCCCCTACTTTCGCGCCACCACAGGAGGTTACAACCGGTCAAAGATCTCACTTCCTCCATAGCAGTTTCCCGGAAGCAAAAACGCAGATATCGATAGCAGAGGGAAAAGACAACCAAGCAGCCACTTAATGACAGTCATAGTGTTTAAAGTTCAGTTTTATAGTTCGATAAATACACCACTTCCAGTGCATTTTAAAATCAATCTGCAGTCATTTTCTTAAATAATTTGCCTTACTTGCAAAGCTGCCTGAAAATAGCAAAGCTGATCTGAAGTGAGAAAGATTAATAATTGTTGCAGTTGTGCATTTTGATCAGAATTATAAAGTTTTATTAGTGTTCATTTCTTGAGAAAGTGTTTGAAGTTGAATTTAATATTGTGTTGATATTTGCATAGCGATCTAAATTTTGAGTAGTTTAAAAAGCTGCTTATCAAAGCACATTTGTAAAGAGTTATAGGTTCTTGTGCTTCACTAAATTAATAATTATTAATGAAAATATTAACCATTTCTCATAAATGCTTGTGTAGTTTTGTTAATGAGCATGGTTCTTGAAAGCATGAAAGTTTAAGGCCTCTCATGCACTAGACTACTTAGCTAATGAAGCAACGCAAAGTATCCTTCAGAGCCACGGTAGTTCGATTTGCATTCAGTTTAATTGCTTCGAACCGAGTCTGAGGAACAAATATTGACTGTTTCATCTATTCTAATGCACGCTGGTCAATGCATTGGCATAGACACCCTATACTTAGCAATGGTGTTATAGAATCTGATCATTAACTGACCCCCTGATTTAAATCAGAATCATTTCATGCTCTTCCCTGTTCAGTATTGCTACTAGTTTCATGTGTGTTGGTGATTGGTTCTATAAACTGCTGCATCTAATTCATTTAAGATACGTGTTGTTAAGAGGCATATATTACTGTTTGCCATCTCATTGGGTATTTGTTTGTCTGACTTCCAAGTCAGCAGTACATTTATCTGCAAGGTTAGATTACTATTTTATAGTGCGGACAGATATAAAGAATGAGTTTAATGTGTGTGTCAAGGAAGGTTGGCTAGCCTTAGCACTGCCTTCTGCTTTGTTATATTGCATGACACAAGAATGCCTATTTAGGATGGCGACCAATATTAATATGTAACGTCACAACTTGTTTTTGTGCTGGGAGAACGTCTGTTCCTGACCTACGTGTTTACTGTTGGTTATACTTTGCTGGAGTGTTTCGGAAACGAATCACAGTCTGATTGTTCTGTTCCCATTAGGTTATCTCATGGTTACAACTTTCTCAAAATTCCTCGCAGAGGTTTAAAGTTAGCAGTGATTGCCGTTTAAGGTGGTCGATGTTACCGTTACACTTGGCGCTGCGTGACAGGACATTTATTGTTTTCGATCATAAAACCGCACATACGGAAAAGTCCGTGGCAGGTCGACCTGTATGTGCGTGTCCTCCACAAATTAGTGCAGTACAGGCCGCAAGCTGAGACGTGGAGAGTGACCAGTCACACAACTGTGTGCCACACAGAAGATGCGAAAAACACATTAGTTATGAAAATACTGCAGGACGCAATCATAGCAACCGGCATCATGAGGTTATGGACCATGTGGAGGTAATAAGAGCATCCAAATCGGGAGTAACAACGAGCGCAAGAGACGTCATAGCACTAGGGATGGCAAGAGCCAGCCGGCTAAAACCGATACCAGTATTTCAGTTCCGAATAACCGGTACTATTCAATGTTTGTTCGGGATTGTTTGCAGCAGCATTTTTTTTATTTTTTACTAATAACAGAGTAAAAAAATAAATTCCATTTTGACATAGTAGCAATGCTACAATTTTTCGTTTTTGTATAAACATTTTTTATAATAGGAGTAATTTTTACTCATAAAATTTGTATTGGTTTGAAATCTTGTGTTGTTATTGAAAATGGTATAGCAAATCAGTGCTACTTTAATAACAGCGTCGACAGAAACGAGCAACAAACACATAGCATGAGAACTGGTGCAGCATTGCTGAGACAACAATGTTCCAGTTGCTGCACATTGTGCTTAAGGTAAGTGTAATGTGGAAAGCTCTCTCCCATCTAGTCTATATGGTGGTTTCTCACCGTGGTCATCGGACATCCGCTGTATTGCAGAATGCCACCAACGTCGTCTCGAAGTGTTTTAAATAAGGTGATCTAACTATGAAGTACAATTCTTCTCACTTGCTTCAAACGGTTAAAGATCTGACTACCATTTGTGAGAAATAATAAAAGAGGAAGGCAATAACTGTAACAGTAATAAATTAAAAACTTAACAACAATTCATTAATACTATAAATTAAAAATGAAAAATAGCTGAGCTGCTCCATATGTCTATATAATATGCCTTTCTGCTTGTAATCCTTGAAAATAGAAAAATTAACACTAACAAAACAGTTCTTCAAACTAAGTTCTCACCCCTTGCCACAGGCTATTCGTAATGCCCAAACAGTGATACATTATGTGATCAAAAGTATCCGGACACTTCTCAAAACACACGTTTTTCACATTAAGTGCATAGTGGTGCCACCTACTGCCAGGTACTTCTTATCAGCGACCTCAGTAGTCATTACACATCGTGAGAGAGCGAAATGGGGCACTCCGCGCTACTCACAGACTTCGAACATGGTCAGGTGATTGGGTGTCGCTTGTATCATACGTCTCTACACGAGATTTCCACACTGCTAAACATCCCTAGGTCTACTGCTTCCGATGTGATGGTGAAGTGGAAACGTGAAAGGAGACGTACAGCACAAAAGTGTACAGGCCAACCTCGTCTGTTGACTGACAGAGACCTCCGACGGTTGAAGAGGGTCGTAATGTGCAATTGGCAGACGTCAATCCAGACCATCACACATGAATTACAAATAGCATCAGGATCCACTGCAAGTACTATGACAGCTAGGCGGGAGGTAAGAAAACTTGGATTTTATGGCCGAGCGGCTACTCATATGCCACACATCACGCCGATAAATGCCAAACGAAGCCTCGCTTGGTGTAAGGAGTGTAAACATTGGATGATTGAACAGTGGAAAAACGTTGTGTGGAGTGACGAATCACGGTACACAATGTGGCAATCCGATGGCAGAGTGTGGGTATGGCGAATGCCCAGTGAACGTCGTCTGCCAGCGTTTGTAGTGCCAACAGTAAAATTCGGAGGCGGTGCTGTTATGGTGTGGTCGTATTTTTCATGGAGGGGCTTGCACCAGTTGTTTTGCGTGGCACTATCACAGCACAGGCCTACATTGAGGTTTTAAGCACCTTCTTGCTTCCCACTGTTGAAGATCAATTCGATGATGGCGCTTGCATCTTTCAACACGATCGAGCACTTGTTCACAATGCAGTACCTGTGGCGGAGTGGTTACACGACAATAGCATCACTGTAATGGACTGGCCTGGACAGATTTCTGACCCGAATCCTATAGAACACCTTTGGGATTGTTTGCAACGCCGACTTCGTGCCAGGCCTCACCGACCAACATCGATACCCCTCCTCAGTGCAGCACTCCGTGAAGACTGTGCTGTCATTCCCCAAGAAACCTTCCAGCACCTGACTGAACGTATTCCTGCGAGAGTGGAGGCAGTCGAAGGGTCGGCCAACACCATACTGAATTCCAGTATTACTGATGGAGGGCGCTACGAAGCTGTAAGTCATTTTCAGCCAGGTGTCCGGATACTTTTGATCACATAGTGTATGATCTGCGATTACAACATGAATTTTGAGCAGAGTTGCCAAAATATTGTATCAGTAGGAGAATACTGGTGATTTCTGTGTAGTATTCAACTGGTTATCACTTTCTGAGAAAAGTAGCTAATGGTGGATGGACTAAGTTTTCTTTTATTTTCCATTTTAATTTGATACTTTGGTTCTATGTATCTTGAAACTGAGTCAAATTTTTTTCAAGAAATGTAGGAATAGAAAAACCGAAAATATATTAGTTGACAAAGCAGTTAATTTGAATGATTTTATCAGTCAGTTTAAAATGATGTGGGAAAAAATCGATCTGACCGAAAACCGGTTGTTTCAGCGATGATCGCCATCTCTACGCAACATCCGATCACAAACACTTTAGCTGTGCAGAATTTCCAATATTACTGTGACAGTGGAAATACACTGCATCCAACATCGTGGATTCCTCAGTTTGATCGATCGTTACCACCATTCTGGGCTTTATACTACAAATCCGATTTCCTTTCCCAACATACGGAAGGATCGTCACGAGACATTTTGATGGTTAAAGATTTGAAATCGTCAGGTTTCAGAAGCACAGTGAAACTTTCCGAGTTGTTGTGTAAGAAGAGTTGATTCCTGAATGCGTCATGTTGCATATGTGAAATAATTAAGTAATGTTACGTGAAGCTAACCACTAACTATCGACGGGTACTTGCAGGTAAACGTGGAGATAATGTGAAAGCTTTCAAGAGTGTTCTCTGTGAGTTAGAGTTCCTATAGGCGGCAGAAAATACTAGAGAAGTCTTGAAAGAAACTACTATGAAGTGTCACGTCTTCCCGTCAACTTTGCAACCATCCTTACACTTTTATGGTTCTGACTGATACATGCATATCAGCTCTTTATTACTGTGTTGAACGTTATGCTTGATTCACGTTGTTGTGGGGTAGATCCATCGTCACAATGAATATCCTTTCTCATTTCAGTAGACGCTATGCGTTGCTCACTTGGAATTTGTTGTTTCTTCTGTGGAATATTTATGTCATTTATTGTTTTATTACGAATTTGGCAATTTAGAATTCGCTGCTTGGGCCATCCGCTACTAACACGTGTTTAGTTAGTGCATTGTGCACAGATTGTAGTAATGTTGGCAAGGGTCATTCCGGTGCAGAAATCAATCACACTTAATTCCCACATTACCACTGCAGTGTCGTATTTCACAATTTTTTGGGTAAATTATAAGATACTTTTGTCAACAGTGTTGTGATTTTCATTAGCGGTGTTGCCAACACTACACTCTGTAAACACACACGGATCACAAAAAGAAAAGTGCAAGTCATGGGTTATAATAAACGTGGCCAAACGCCGGATACGGATCTGGCGGAGCATGAGGACCGGATGAACATATCTTCAGGACCACAAATATAGACTAATATGGACTAACAACACTGGAAATCGCCACTGAAGATGCTTCACAAATAAAAGAAGCAAAACACACTGGCAAAAAGCAAATTGCCTTTTATTTAGTTGCATAAACAGAACACATCTCCATGGACATAACTTACTTTTACTTTGGTTCATTGCAAATAGGACACTGTAAAAGCCAATGCAAACAAAAATACTTCATAATTACCATGGAACACTATGCAGTTATGTAGTGTCATGCAAGGTGCCGAGTGTTTGATTAAATGGGGCAGTAAGATGAAGTGGCGTAAATTAACTTCAATTATAGCTATCTAGTGTACTATCTGTCTGTGAATCAAGCGAACTTTGTTCTGGGTGTTATATTTTAGCTGTCTTTGTATCGTATTTTCTGAGGCAGAATTTGATGACCAGCCCAGCATTTGTCTAAACGAGTGTGGGGAACAACCTAAAAACCACACTTAAGCTGCCCAGTGTACCAGCCGATTGTCGTTAACTCATCATGTGTATATGATCCACGTGTGATCCACGTCCCCTCTTGTAAGCTACCTCCCTGTGGATTAAGCTACGCCAGCAGATCGGTCATCAGTAATTGTATTAAAATTATTAAAGGTATACCTTATCTGTCATAAATTGTACATGGTGGAGAAGGGAAAAAGAAAAAAATTAATGCCTATCTTCTTAGTTACATATTTAGCTAATGTCCATGAATCTGCGTACATTATATGTTGATGAACAGCTGTCACTGATTCTTGGTGCATGAGACTTATTGATTCACTATCCGTTTGAATAAAATCATTTTAAGTGCAAGACAACATCATTATAAAACTCTAAAGCTATTATATAAATGAGGCTCTGTTTTTGGAGCGGTCCTCTTCAAAGTGACTAGACTGCTGCATTCTGGGGATAGTCAATCAGTTTTTTCGGTCGACTCAGTTATTAAGAAATAGCAATTTTTATACATTGGCTCCTTTTGGGGATTGTAAACAAATACACTGCTTGTTACTTATTTCTTTAATGTAATATCTTTGACTGTAGAAGTTGCTGTAAGAAAATACAGTTAGTGTCTTGTGTGTTAATCCACGAGATCTATCTTGGTACTGAAACCTGGGAATCTGAGACTTTGTGGAGGAGCATGGGAGCTGCTAGATGAAAACAATATCCACGTGTTTCGTGTCATCGAATCGAAGAGAGGGCCAAGATAGCAATCCAGACTGCAATCACATAACGCCGACGTAGAATTTAAGAAATGCGCTTTAATGTTTTGGCATAGGCGCTTTAATTCATTTCTGCAATTATTGTATAGTTTATACAGAGGCAGAACACATACGACTGTTACTGTTGTGGAATGTTGATAAGGAAGTGAAGGTGTATGGATACAAGATATTTAACTGCAATCAACGCCATAAATTGTTTGCTTTTATAATTACTACCTTTCAACGTTGTCACGCAACGGTAATCTTTGTCAATCCTCTCTACTGTGAGTTCTAAGCATTATATTCTTTGGTTGTACAGAAATGCGTGCACGAAATTTGGAAAGGAAATGAAAGAATGAAAGAACGCTAGTAATGGGGTTGAGTATGACAATTGATGGAGATACAAGCAAAAATATATATCATGATTACTTTTGAAAAAGACTGCAGCAGACGTTAGATCGTAGGAGAGTGCTCTACGATGCAATCCAAGATCTGCTTTCCAGCGCGGACTGTGACACCGACACCATCAAATGCGAAGAATAGGTCGACGTCACCAGGAAGGAGTTTTGAAGGTAACAAAGTAGGTTGCGAATAGTTTTTCCTCTTCGACTGCAAATGGGGTGAAACTGGCCAATTTCAACTGAACAGCAGTTCATGTACCTGTGGTGCCTTAAAACCACTTGATTATAGCTGTCTTCAAGAGAATTATAAACGTGGTTCCGATTTTGGGAGCAGTTTCCGTCTTCGAAGACGGCAGTCCTGCAGGTTCCACAACGGACGTCCTTCTGAGGGTACTTGTACAACGGACGACAGCATCCTCATGTAACTGTACTAATCACTGCATACCAGTATGATGAAACGAAACGGATTTAGTTTATCGCTATTGAGGAAGAGATCGTATTAACCATGCTCAAGATATATTCTGACGTTACAAATCCAATGGTTTATGCATTAATAAACATTTATAATGCTACATATTTGTGTCAAATGCAACAAGCCCAATGAGCTTGTGGACGATTACCGCCACATATTGGTTCTCAAAATTCTGCATACGTTTCCTGAAGATGTAATTCTACGCTGGATTATTTACGTTAGAAGTGAAAAAAAATCCGTGAAAGCTGTGTCACGAAGCTTATTGGATTTTTTTAATGAAACATTGAAGGGAGCTACCATCAGCCACAAAATTAGAGGTAGTAACACTACAGTCGAATTCATACCCACAGCTGCCTCACTACAAGTGAATCTAAGAATCTCACGTCTCCATTGGCCACAAGGTTGTTCGAAGGTGTAGGATCAAGGGGATCTGGCTGGGCGGTGAAAAGGTGCTGGGACCACATTCTTAACAACAACTTGTTATTATGAACAACTAATACCTTAACGATGAGAAAAGACACACAACTACATCCAGTCATTGAAATGCATCAGAGTAAAGTGATTATCAAGAAACAACAGATCGACCCACATAGAAGGGCCCTAATGAAATTATCAAATAATGCTTGTACTCAGAAGGTGCTCCAAATTTTTAATCGCCCCGTAGCGCTACTCATTAAAAGAAAATTCAAGAAATGAATAAATTATATTTAGCAACTGCACAATTTGCATAAGGTCCCACGAAACCTGTATTTCATCGGTAAGTCAAAATAGTTTAAAGTTACAAGTAAGTACAGTACAAGCCGTTGACGAAGTTACTGTTCAAGACTAATTAAAAAATATTCTTAGCAAAAGCACAAACAGCTTAAAACCCAGTAATAAAGCTCTTCCACAGCGAGATCAAAAATAATTTAAAAGTACCAAACAGGTGCAATGAGTTTATAATCAAACAATTACAGATCAAGAACATCTATTGGTGATACCAATAGTTATGCTTATCAGTTACACAAACGGCTTGAAACCCAATAAAAAACACGCTAACCACGATGAAACCAAATCCAAATTTTAAGGTACTAGAATTTTACTTACAAGGAACTTTGACAATATTTAAAACGAAAATTCAGTGACGAAAAAAATGGCAATGACAACAACGTTTTGTGCGACATAAAGAAAGTTGGTAGGCGTGTTTCTACATCAGAAAGATGATGTCACATAAGATTGGCGCTAGTAGCACCGTATGGTAATGCAAATTAGATTTGTTTTAAATACGCTCTGTAACGGTCGTGAGCGTTAGTTTCCTTTCAGATTGGACGTGATGACTTGATGTTAGTCAAGAATACCTTTAAGGCGACAAAGACGCCATTATCATCACTTCAACGAGTTTAAACAAGGTCGTGTAAATGAGCTATTGGAAGCTGGATGTTCCTTCTGCGATAGTTTTTAATTTCATGAGTAAAAATCATTTATGTACTGTTTTTGTAAGGAAGTCTGGAAGTAAATAGGTAGGTTATATACGGAAAACAGCTCGTGTACAACCTATAAAGGAACCCTGCATTTGAAAATGTGTGTAGTATTAGCCCACAAGAGCATGTTATGTCTCATAGAGGCAGATACCTATTTGGTAATTATTCTGTAGGAAGATATTAAATCATGTAAGAAGAAATTGATTAACTTGGCACGCAGTGTACAATCTACTAATATTACTTACAAATTTACACCTACCTTGACATAATCCATCTATACACCTCTGATAAAAAAATATCAGCTTCGTGATACACCTTGAGACACTGGTAATTATTGTACTACAGTGAATAATTATTAAAAGGACAGTTCTTTACTTACATGTTGAGATGTACTTAACGCACAATCATACAGTCTCTCAAAGCAGTGAACTGTGGCGTCATTGGCTCTGGGGTCTACGGAAGATGTACAAAAGCTGGTTCAAATGGCTCTGAGCACTAAGGGACTTAACATCGGCGGTCATCGGTCCCATAGACCGTAAAACTACTGACACCTAACTAACCTAAGGACATTACACACATCCATGCCCGAGGCAGGATTGGAACCTGCGACCGCAGCTATCGTGCGGTTCCAGACTGAAGCGCCTAGAACTGCTCGGCGACAGAGGCCGGCATGGAAGACGTACAAT
This sequence comes from Schistocerca piceifrons, assembly GCF_021461385.2. Lineage (NCBI taxonomy): Eukaryota > Metazoa > Arthropoda > Insecta > Orthoptera > Acrididae > Schistocerca > Schistocerca piceifrons. The sequence continues at coordinate 292,403,229 of NC_060138.1, read as the reverse complement.
CGTCGTAAATACGTCACTGGTTACTCTGCTTTTAACACATTTCCTATATGTTGAGCTGTACGTCACACACCTTTCCCCAGTTTCACGAGGTGACTGCAAACACGTCTCAGTGGACGCGACGTCCATATGCCTCCAGCACAGAACGCCTAAAACATCAGAAACGCAAGGCGTATGTTACGACATGGAAACAGAGAACGACAGCAGCGCTTCAAGTAGCCTGGCAGTGAGGTTTGACTGCGAGAAAACATGGCCCAAAAAAGAGTATTTTAAATTCGAAATACGCGATTTACATGACAGTATTTTTCATTTATATTTTGTGGGTCGGCCTCATAGTCTACTATTACAGTACTGGCCTGGAAATCGAAAGATATTTTTTGACCTTCTGCAGAAATGTATTCGAGAAATCTCAGTCAAAACGTAAGGTCAACTTTTCGTAGCTGGAGTTCACAGTCATTAAAATTTAGTTAATGGAATCACTGTCCTGTTTTAACTGTAAAATTATTATTTGTAAAACCCAATATTACTATTTCGGCCATGTGGCCATTATAAAGAGGAAATAATTGAATCTTATGACATCTCAAAAAGTAAAAATTATCTGACAGGACATGATACAGAAGTTCGTGTGTTCCTGATTACGTTTTCTTCTATGAATTGTAAAGTTTGAGCTGCATTATCAATATATTGCTCATAGTATGCTTTATGTTTGTATGAATTCGTAAAATTCGATGGAGTAACACATTAAATTTTATTTTTGTTTCGTGTAAAACAGAAGTCGGTTTTGTCGGGTAGTGTTCTGTGGACATTTGCTTCCTGCCTATAAAACTATGAGTTGCTCGTTGTAAGTACATTATAAGTATATTGTACCTATTCTACTTTATTTTCGTTCACATCCGTTTTTCGTACTTTCTCGTATTTAATGGAGAGCTCCATGTCAGCAGAATTTAACAGAATTGGTGTTCAACCATATTTGTCTGATCATGGAATGAGTAAGGCCTGTGAATTTCAGTTTTGACTGGTGTTGCTCCTTGCAACTGTGTATGCTTTGTCGTCTCAGTGGCTACGCCATTCTTCCTTGCAAATGCTAAAACTGCAACAGTAGTTACCCAAATGTGTTCACACGTTATTAACACGTGGGAGAAACAATATTTAGCAGACGTCAGTATACTACAATCATCCTCCCACTCCACTGAAAATTTCAAAAAGCAATTTATACACGCTCTCATGCTTTCATCATGGGGTCTGCTAGTGAATTCTGTGCAATAAGAGTTAACTAAATGTAGGAGCATTTAGTATGGTGCAGGTACGTTCACACGACACCAAACAATCCTATGTATAATCACGCACTTCTATGTAGAATACTTTTACTACATAATAACACCTGGCACGTAACTCTGTACCCAACAACACGATTCAAAACAGAACTACACACTCATTCCATGACAAGATGCAATAAAGTTGAATACCAGTTCCGTCGAAAGCTGATAATGTGGAATCCTCCATTAAATTCGATATAGTACTAAAAACGGATGTGAACTAAATAAAGTGGAATACAGACAACATATCTTACAATCTCGCAGTTCACAGAAGGATTCGTAGTCAAAAACAATATGTCCGCAGAAAAATATCCAATGAAACCAAATTGTTTTTTATATCACACAAAAACATGGTATCATTAACTCCAACCAATGAATCTGAGCAAAAATCAAGAGAAATACAAGAAAAACATTCACAACGCAATACAAAACGTGAAATACACACGATAAGCCATAATCACAAACACGTTGCAATGAGAGCAGCTTCTCTTTACTATGAAACGTAAACAAATATGGCCGGCTTTAAATAAACCAATAAAAAACCGAGTGACAGACTGGTAAACGTAGACCGCACCAAGTCATCTGGCAGAGAACCAAGGTTGTGTTACAACCCCATGATCTCCAGTACCACTGTCGGATCTTAACAGATGATCCACATGTGTCTCATTTTGTTCACAAGTAAAGCGAGCTGCTCGTCCGATGACGTCGACCTCTCATGATTCAACGCTCCACCCGTCGCATTCCACTGGATGTATTTCCAACGTCAGAATACAAAAAATTTTATGGCAACATTACTAACAAAACACTGAAGGGCTGCTCACGCACGACCTAGCTTTGCTAGAGCCCGCATGTAAACTGACAAACAAAACACTTGCTATGCACGCTACAGTTATTGTTTTCTGTAGCGTCTTCCAAAGTACACAGTCCCTAGAAACGCTAATGTAATCAACAGACAATAATCATTACTTCATTTTAGCAAAGGGTTGCAGTTACGTAAACAGTCACTTCAGCTACCTACTACAGTCAAATGGCTCTGAGCACTATTTGACTTAACATCTTTGGTCAGCAGTCCCCTAGAACTTAGAACTACTTAAACCTGACTAACCTAAGGACATCACACAACACCCAGCCATCACGAGGCAGAGAAAATCCCTGACCCCGCCGGGAATCGAACCCGGGAACCCGGGCGCGGGAAGCGAGAACGCTACCGCGCGACCACGAGCTGCGGGCACCTACTACAGTCGTTTCATTAAAATTCTCAGTTATTCGAGACATCACTTTTTTTGCTGAAGGTTTCAATGCATTAATCTGACAGGTGGTGCCCATAGTCTTTGATTTAATACCATTTGTTATACCTTTCCCAAGAGATTATACACAGTTTCATTTCTGTACTTAGCTGTACGTTTTATTCTCACACGTATTTTCAGTTAAAATGTATCCAGCGTTTGTATAAAGAAAAAATATCTATGATCTCATCCATTTCAGTTACATCCTTTCAGAATGAAATCCTCAGATTAAATCTTCGTAATTTCTCAGTACAATCACACATTTCAGAAAAGTTATTATCTCCCGGAGAAGCATCAAGTTGATAATAATTGCTTTTGAATTGGTCGCAACATTCGTTCTAGTGCGTTTTCTACCAGTTAAGTTACATATGACGACAAATATTGACACAATTTTACGCACGGAACTAGCTCTACACGATTCAAAGACAAAGCAAGCCTCACACATGGAACAGTTTTCTAGAAGTTTTCAGTACATTCGGTCAAACGTTTGTGTGCCTTTCACAACTCAGATATCACTTTAGCATCAACTGCCTCGCCTCCGAATACGTCCATTTCTTCATAGTTATTACATGGAATGCATTGTAATTAAGCACGTCCAGTGTCTACGCATTTGCTACATTCCTCACAGAATTTTGTTGGTCATCATTTGCCTCGCCTAAAATGTCCATTTCAACAAAGTGACTGCATGGGATAATAGAACAGTAATTAATCACTTACGGCGTCTCCACATTTCCTACACTCGTCACAGTACTTTCTTAGTTTTGTTCGATATGAAAGCTTATTTCACTGTCAGAATTTTTTAATTTCTCGATTAGCTGTCCCATTTGCCTGATCCAATTTTTATTTTTTGGTCAAGGTTATCAATTTTTTGTTTAATTTATTGACTCATTCCTTTGAACATCCACACTAGTAAATTATTGTTAACAACAGTCGATTCCGTTTGTCAAATAGCTGCCAGTCTTCAACTGTTCATTATCGAATCAAAACTACCCATCTTTTGTTAGACAGATCATTATATTGTCACGTTCATAGTTCTGTTCAAATCATCAAATTGTCTTTTCGCATTAACAATACACAGACGCGCCAAAGAAACTGGTACAGGCATGCGTATTCAAATACAGAGACATGTGAGCACCCAGAATACGGCGCTGCGGTCAGCAACACCTATATAAGACAACAAGTGCTTGGTCCAGTTGTTATTCGGTTACTGCTGCTATAATTGCAGGTTTTCAGGATTTAAGTGAGTTTGAACTTAGTGTTATAGTCGGCGCATGAGCGATAGGACACAGCATCTCCGAGGTAGCGATGAAGTGAGGATTTTCCCGTACGACCATTTCACGAGTGCATCGTGAATATAAGGAATCCGGTAAAACATCAGATCTCCCACATCGCTAACGCCGGATGAAGATCTTGCAGGAACGGGACCAATGACGACTGAAGAGAATCTTTCAACGTGACAGAAGTGGAAACCTTCCGCAAAATGCTGCAGAGTTCAGTGCTGGGCATCAACAAGTGTTAGCGTGCGAATCATGAAACGGAACATCACCGATATGAACTTCCGGAGCCGGAAACCCACTCGTGTACGCTTGATGACTGCACGACACAAAGCTTTACGCCTCGCCTGGGCTCTTCAACACCGACATCGGACTGTTGATGACTGGGAACGTGTTGCCTGGTCGGTCGAGTCTCGTTTCAAATTGTGTAGAGTGGAGGGACGTGTACGGATATGGGGACAACCTCATGAATCCAAGGACTCTGCGTGTCAGCAAGGGGTTGTTCAAGTTGGTGGAGGCTCTGTAATGGTGTGGGTCGTGTGCAGTTTGAGTGATATGGGACGCCTGATATGTCTAGGTACGACTCTGACGGGTGACACGTACGTAAGCATTCTGTCTGATCACCTGCATCCATTCATGTCCATTGTGTGCATTCCGAGGGACATGGGCAATTCCAGCAAGACAATGGGACACCCTACACATCCAGAATTGCTACATAGTGGTTCCAGGAGCACTCTCCTGTGCCTAAACACTTTCGCTGGTCACAAAACTCCCAGATGTGAACATTATGAGCATATCTGGGGTGCCTTGCAACTTGGTGTTCAGAAGAGATCTCCATCACCTCGTACTGTTACGTATTTATGGACAGACCTGCAGGATACAAGGTGCCATTCCCCTCCAACACTACTTCAGACATTAGTCGAGTCTATGCTTTACTTCTGTGTGCTCGCTGGGGTTCTACACGATAGGCTAGTGTACCAGTTTTCTTTGGCTCTTCACTGTCTCTTTGCCGTTTTGCTCCGTTATCAGTCATTGCAATAACGTTCTCTACAGCCACTTTTAGATACATAGCTAATGTCTGTATGTAATTTAAAAGTTTTTTTGTCACTTAACAGTTACTAACACAGTTCGCAGTTCCTTTTCTATTCACTGCGAAGCAATGTTGAATCCAGTTCACACGAAGCGCCGCTGTCGCAAATAGCTGATGAACTCACCGTGATGCTACGTTTGTCTTCCACAAAGCCTCAGAAGATTGAAGTTGTTTCAATGTCCTGGAGCCACTCACCACCACGTGTAACTGATTTGGCGTTATGCGCTCTGTTATTACCTTGCGTACGATCTGGCCTTCGTTAGCACTAAGGTGGGGTGAGATTGTTCCTGCCGGCTGTATCGCTGAGCTTTCTTGACCACTAATGCTAACTACGACGAATCAGGTTTTTCCAACTACTAAATTATTTCAGTGCGTAAGCTTTGACCAGTATGTGCTGATACTAAATCGCTTGCAAACAGAAACACGTTTCAAATTACATACGTTGCGCTGCTTTGTGCCGTTAACGTGATGCCGTTAACTGCCTTCGCATGTGGTCGCCCGTGGCTCACGGTAGTCTACAACATATCCTATGATGAAGACGTAATGGTGAACTCTTGCGCCTAATTCAATAATTCTGAAGGCACATGAAAGAAACAATGTCAAAATATGTTCCTGCTCGTGGACTGCCACGTAACAACTGCTAATATTCTCTCAATTAAAATTTTTGCGAATTTACATAAACTATATAGAATGAACCGGAAAAAGCCATTTCTTTTAGTTGTACCCATGTGGAAGCAAACTCTAGGAAAAATCAGTGTCTTTAACACGATGATGTTATACCAATATTTGTTATCCGATAATTGTTCTGTCTGAGAGATATGCGACACTATATTGTCTTTTTCTTCTTGGTCTGGGACCGACACGTTATACATATAAGTACTGATACATCTACCTTTTCGCCAAAAATAATTGGAATGATTCGTTTTAAGCCAGTATTAATCTGTAAATTGAGAAACATCTCAGCTGTCTTGTAGTAATTAAATCAGAGAATCACTTTATGGTCAGATTAATTCAGAAGGGAAGCGGATTGTTTGGTGACGCAATGATTGAGTACCCTCAACGCTCTTTCGTTAGTTATTTTATTTTTGTAAAGTCGAGCCTGCATCGTAATACGAAATCCAATTAACTTTTTAAAAAATAATTTCTTTTATATGAACAATAAATACTTGCATGGTCATTCATCACAAAGAGTGCCTCAACCAATAATGAACTTTTGGCCTTAAGCTATTTTCATCCAGTCTCTTAAAACCAAAGAATACGACTTCATCTGAAGTAAAAGTAATCAAATTTCACAGTAAATTCAATTATAAATTATAATAGTTGCACTTCTACTTCTTTATCATCTTTGGAGTGGATCCATTCCTTTGAGACATTATGATACCTGATAATCTGGAAAAATTAATCAGTTTATTTGAAAGTAACTACTTCAAGTGCAACACTATCCGTCTACAACCGACCTTTGCTCGTTACGTGCACTACAGCGTGTTGTTGGCATCAGCGGTATATTCAAATATGTAACGGTAGTGTTCATTTAAAACAGTGGATTCCAGACGGTGGTAAGCGTACCCTTGGTAGTACACAAGGGCATTTCAAGGTGGTTCAGATGGTTCAAATGGCTCTGAGCACTATGGGACTTAACATCTGTGGTCATCAGTCCCCTAGAACTTAGAACTACTTAAACCTAACTAACCTAAGGACATCACGCACATCCATGCCCGAGGCAGGATTCGAACCTGCGACAGTAGCAATCGCGCGGTTCCGGACTGAGCGCCTAGAACCGCTAGACCACCGCGGCCGGCATTTCAAGGTGTACCCGTACAAGTGAACAAAACACTTGCTGATATAAGTAAAATTTTTCCCTTACGTTACATTATTTTTACAGTGAAATAGTAGTGAGAAAACTGGTTGGCAAAAGTATAAAGTTAAAGAAAATGGATTTATGGCAGAATCTTTGTTTGGGACTGTGCGCAGCATACAGAAACGTTGGATTGTACCCTCTCCACTTCTCCCTTCATTTGTCGTCGATGCCTCAGCCGGGAATGCTTTTTCCTGCTTTGCTGGTGGCCATATTTTGATTGGGGCTAGTCGGTGGTATTCGAAATTTTTCGTGATGCTTTGCAAGTACTGCCAAAACATGCGGTGTACCAATGTACGCTGCCGCAGTTGTCATAACGCAGTCAATCATTTATTATCGTTATTGTCGCCTTGTTGGGCATTACGTTAAATGACAATGCAACACGAAGAAAGCTTGCGTTTGTAACAGGAGTGGGCTTATTACAATGAGCTAATTCCTGACTGCTGACATTATTATGCCAAGTTAAACCTGATTAATCACGAAGCATGTTGTCAGCACTGAGTAGGATGGCGAAAATTATCATCCCATACCGTTCCTCACCGTGCGGCATTCGTCGCTCAACTTCCTCCAATTCCTCCTCCCCCCCTCCCTCTACCCCCCTCCCTCCCACACACACACACACTTCCGTATGAGGTTTACTTACAAAGTGAAAAACTTATAGTGTTATGTCTAGATTTTTAAATACGTAAAGTGGTGTACAAAAAGCCTTGGAGCCCCCTGCCTTACAACATCCAATGATTAGTCCACGCATGAAGTAACTGAGCTCTCTAGACTCAACCGCTCTGCTGATGTTTCTCTGCTGACAATACAATACTCCGCGCCTCCTTTTATACTGGCCTATTCACCTCTCGTGCCACCGACCTAGTGACCAGCTGCACATTACATAGAAGTGTCCGATTACTGTCGATCAGATGGTGTGTAACAAAACACCCATCCTTCGTTGAATTAGTTCCTAAGAATGCCCATGAAAGACACTGAAGTTGCAAGGTATTGCAAGTGTGTCAATAAGACAAAAAATAATCATCGGATTCGTAAGAAAATAATTTCATTTTAGAAAAGTATATGGATATGAAAGTGGAAAAACTTAGTCTAGCTTTTGTGGGTCTGCTTGCCGCTTGTCTCCGCTTGGTTCTATGTGTTATACACTGACGCAAAAAACTGCAACAGGAAAAAGTAATTGATGTATAATAAGGAAATGTTTGGAATACGTTTGTCTAGGTGATGTATTTAAGTGATTAACGTTGCAAGATCACAGGATAATGTAAGCGTGAGACAGCCCATTCCACAAGTGAAATGCGGGTACATTAATAACGAGTGTTACCTCCAGAATAGGAATTGAATAGGATTGGGGAGAAGAGAGGATTGTGGCACTACTTGACTAGAAGAAGGGATCGGTTGGTAGGACATGTCCTGAGGCATCAAGGGATCACAAATTTAGCATTGGAGGGCAGCGTGGAGGGTAAAAATCGTAGAGGGAGACCAAGAGATGAATACACTAAGCAGATTGAGAAGGATGTAGGTTGCAGTAGGTACTGGGAGATGAAGGAGCTTGCACAGGATAGATTAGCATGGAGAGCTGCATCAAACCAGTCTCAGGACTGAAGACCACAACAACAACAACATCCAGAATGCAGAGTGCAAGCATGCAAACCTGTGTACATTGTTGATTGGCGACTCCATGGAGTGCTGTGTGCACAACGACCATATGTGTCAAATTAAAGGAAGGTCAGCGTTGGCCGTAATATTGATGTTTTGTTGATAGCAAAATCAATGTCGATCACATAGTGATCATCTTCGGTGCTGTACAAATTAAACACAGACACTGGTATCGAGTTATCAATAACCAAAACTGAGAAGCGATCAACAATTATTGTAATCGCTTCTCAGTTTTGGTTATTGATAACTCGATACCAGTGTCTGTGTTTAATTTGTACAGCACCGAAGATGATCACTATGTGATCGAAAATTTATTCTACTATCAATAAAACATCAATACTACGGTCAACGCTGACCTTCCTTTTAATTTAACTGTGTACATTGTGTTTGTCAGGTGCCAGATGTCAGTTTGCGGAAAGGAGTTGCACGCCTGTTTTATTTCGTCGGTCAATACAGGGACGGTTAATGCCGTTTGTGGATATCGTCCGAGTTGTCGTCAGGTGATGCCCAATACGTGGCCGACTGGAAATGAATGTGGACATCTGATCATCGAACACGCAAAGGCAATATTTCGACACTCCGTAGAGCATGTTGAGTTGCAACAGCAGTACGTGGGCGAGCGTTATCCTGTTGGAAAGAACCTCCTGGAAAGCTGTTCATGAAATGTTCAATCGCCGGGGTGTGTGGGATAACCACGAGAGTGAGCCTACTGTCATAATAAATTTCATCCCAGTTCGTAACTCAAGGTGCAGGCCCAGTGTGTCTGGCCCCCAGACAGGTCGATTGCAGGTCCTCAAGTGTCCTCCTTCTAATGGACACACAGCAATCATTGGCACCGAGACAGAACCAATTTTCATCAGAAAACACAAAAGACCTCTATCCCGCCCTCCAGTTAGCTCTCGCTTGACGCTACCTAAGATGCAAATGGCGGTGATTTGGGGCCAGTGGAATGCACCCAACCGGGCATGTGACTCAGAGCAGTCCTTGAAGTAACCGATTTGTAACAGTTTTTTGTGTCACTGTGGTGCCAACTGCTGCTCAGACTTACTGCTGTAGATGCAAAATGATGGACCAGAGCCTGGCCGGCCGATGTGGCCGAGCGGTTCTAGGCGCTTCAGACCGGAACCGCGCTGCAGCTACGGTCGCAGTTTCGTATTCTCCCTCGGACATGGATGTGTGTGATGTCCTTAGGTTAATTAGGTTTAAGTAGCTCTAAGTCTAGGGGACTGATGGCCTTAGATGTTAAGTCCCATAGTGCTCAGAGCCATTTGAACCATTTGGACCAGAGAGAGCCATACGCCGAACACGGTGATCTTCCCTGTTGGCAGTGGCACGGGGCCGTTCGGAGCCTGACCAACATGCAACTATATATTCTCCCGATAACCGTCTGTAGCAGTGACGCACAGTGGCTATATTCCTGCCAAGTCTTTATGCAATATCGTGGAAGAAACGTCCAGCATCTCGTAATCTTTAAAATAATTGAAAAGCCACGGTCGCTTCGATATCGTTTACGAGATGACCGGTTTCAGCACCCTGAAGGTGCCATTATCGGATCTTTGAAGGTATAACATAACAGGTTTGAGGGAGGGCTTACATGAGTTAACTATATACATTATTCTTACAATACCTAAGACCATAGTGGGTAGACACGTAAGGCCCAGGATACAGGTTTTAATCAAAAATGGGTCAAATGGCTCTGAGCACTATGCGACTTAACTTCTGAGGCCATCAGTCGCCTAGAACTTAGAACTAATTAAACCTAACTGACCTAAGGACATCACACACATCCATGCCCGAGGCAGGATTCGAACCTGCGACCGTAGCGGTCGCTCGGTTCCAGACTGTAGCGCCTAGAACCGCTCGGCCACTCCGGCCGGCCGGGTTTTAATCACTCGTCACATCGTATGTAAGTTGTGTTATGAACAGCTTTCTGTGTGCATATTCCTGACGTCCTTATATGAATAAAGGTAAATTATAATATGTAGTTTTGTAAGGCGCTAATGGATAATTTCTGTGCCTCAGATGCCTTTACTTTGTATTTGACGTACTTTATAGTGATTGTAGTATGTACATGAAATATATTCGAAAATGTGGGCTTTGCATGGGTATGTGACAAGAAGTTATAGTAAAGTTGTGTTTTAGTAGTTATGAGTGGTTATACCGTGTGTGTTCTGCTTGGACAGCGCTATCTGGTGGCCGGTTGTGAACCGCTAGAATCACAGCAGGTAAGCCTGTCAGGAATATGGCAGTGATGATGCCGACCGGTGTTAGGCGAGCAGTGGTAGTTTCATCTGGTGACCTCAGTCTTACATTTTATGGAAAGAAAGATCATGAGAGCAGTTTTTTATTATTGGTTGCGACAGTATTTTTTACCAGAAGGTCTGCCTGATGTGCCATGATGTCCATATGGTCTTATAAATGTTAATCCACGTTTCGGGTATGTGGTTGTGTAATAATTGTAATGTATATAGGTAACTCATATCAGCCCTCCCTCAAACCTGTTATGTTATACCTTCATAGATCCGATGATGGCACCTTCAGAGTGCTGAAACCGGTCATCTACTAAACGATATTGAAGCGATCGTGGCTTCTCAGTTATTTTAAAAACTGAGTGATCGCCCCACGAAACACCATGTGTGCTCATAATCTTATTATACGACTTCGTTCAGATTCACTTAGGTGTTGAAAATGGCGTCTTTGTCGCCTCACAGGAGTTCTTGAGTAACATCAAATCACCACGTCCAATCTCAAAGGTAACTAACGCTCACGACCATTACAGCGTGTATTTAAAGCAAACCTGATTTGCATTCTCTTAGTTGCGCTATTGGTGGCACTGTTACGTGACTGGCGGTCAATTTGGAATGACATGATCCGCCACAACTTCTTCTTAGTGTTGCTTTTACTTTTTCGGTCAGTGTAACTTAAAGATGGGTTTAAAAAAGCCGCCACGGCACATAACAAAATTTCCCTCGATCTCTACGAATCGTGGCACCCATCCGCGGTATCTGTGTCCCTGAGCGCGGCACCGCGGGCGACCCGCCGGGCCTAGCTTGGGATCGCCCCCGCTGCCCGAATGCTCTTGGATCCGTCCCCCTCCCTCCTCCTTCTCCTCCTACTCCCAGACACGTGACGACTCATCCTCGGTCGGGGCGGCGCTCGCCTCGGCCAGCGACAACGCACTCCGCCAGCGTCCGCTCGCCAATAGAGGGTCCCTCCCACACGAGGATCAGCAGCGCCAGCCGAGTTGCCTTCGCACGCCGCGACGCCGTCCGTGAGTACTAGACACGGCTGCATCTATCTGTCACTCCAACGTTTTTGCCTTACGGGGTACAGCAGTATTCCGCAAGTAGAATGTCGTTGATCAGGGACATTTTCTGGCTATTTTGGTATGAGGGCCCTATGGTCTCCCGTGGCTCGTGACGGAGCAGTAATGTAACTGTGATATGAAGTTCCTCGGCGGACCGGATATTCTGTTATCTACCGGGCGGGTATTCGAAGGAGCCAAGACCGATTCCATAATATTATTCCACACAAGTGAACTACCATTTCGCACCCCCTCCCTCAGACATTACTTGCATTGGAGTGTTGGTAAGACCTTTAAAAGTAAATATGAATCTTGTGATCACGGTAGTGGGTTACTTTTTCTTTTAAAATTCCTCTGTAACAAAAGTGAATCTCTAAATCTTATTTCAGCCCTACATATTCGGAAAAGAAACAATTACTTACCTTTTAAGGTAATTCCAGAGAACTTCAAAGGATTTCTGCAAAAGCAGAAACAACATACCGTATTGGTTTAACTTAAGTAAAAATGTTGGACCAAAATGAGTTCAAAGAATGAAAATATAAAGTGAATGACGCTATGATTTCTTCATCAATCATTTTGCGAAAGTTAGCTGCAAAACAATATACCAAACTTCTGACAAAATTGCTTCCTGCACTTCAATCCGAACAGCACTGAGATGTAACTTTTACGCTCTTCACAGCTCGTGTAGTAATTTTTTGTATAACTGAAATTAAATAATGCACTTGTAATAAGCATTCACAAGTCAGAGACAAGTCTGTTGTCATATGCGTTTTGATGCTCTCATTAACAGCACCTAGAGGAAGAGAGTTTTTACCTTATAGCATTTGTACTGCTAAGACCGTTCGGACATTGGTGTTGTAATGGATTGATTGTAAGTGACAAGATACTGTATATCGATGTTAAACATACGTCACTTAGCTCCACTGCCTCCTTGTAATGTACATGTCTCCATTCTGTTTCACATTGTATTCTTATGCCACAAATCTGATGGTGGGGTAACCAGAAACGAGTCATGAGAAGTTAAAAGTAAAGAGATATTGCTGGCAAGAAGGACAAGTGTATATTCATAAATGACTCATATAGTTAGTTTGGATATTTCTCGTCTAAGGATAGAAATGCGGACATATTTATCCAGTTTGAAACCACTAACGTACCTACAAGGGAGATGGTTTCACCGTTGGAAAGTTTCCACCAGAAAACGTCTTCTGGAAAATTTGTGCTTCTATTTATACGATTCAATCTTAAATCCACAAGGTTTACAGACAGATTATCAGCAGATGAATTACTGCAGTCACCGATACAGGTGCTAAAGGTAATCTAATAGGATTTATTCTGCTTCTTACCCTAGTTGCTTTGTTGCTGTGAAAATGCCTTCACATCAGTCAAAAGGTTTGTAATATCGAATCATTGTAATAAGGGAGGATGTCGTTTTCACTCTGGGGTGATAGAAGTCACGGGATGCCTATTAATGTTTTCTCGGACCTCCTTTTGCCCGGCGTAGTAAACAACCTCGACCTGGCTGGGACTCAACAAGTTGTTGGAAGTTCCTTGCAGAAACACTGTGCCACGATGCTACCATAGCCGTCGATAACCCCGAAAATGTCCATGAACTGACCTCTCGATTACGTCCCACAAATGTTCGATGGGATTCCTTCCGGTCGATCTGCCTGGCTAAATCATTCGCTCGAATTGTCCATAGTGTTCTGACATGGCGCATTGTCATCCTTCACAATTTCATCTTTCTTTGGGAACATGAAGTCCATGAATGGCTGCAAATGGTCTCCAAGCAGCCGTACATAAAAATTTCCAGTCACCGATCGGCTCATATGGACCATGGACCAGAAGGCCCTGTACATTCGGTGTAAACACAGCCTACCCCCCTCCCCCAACCCACCCCATTATGGAGCCACCACCAACTTGCATAGTGCCTTGTTGACAAGTTCGACCAATGGCTTCTTGGAGTCGGCGACACAGTCGAGACATACCACCAGCTCTTACCAACTGAAATCATTACTCATCTGAAGAGGTCACAGCTGTACAGCCGTCAAGGATCCAACCGGTATGGTCACGAGCCCAGGAATGGGCTGCAGGTAATGTCGTGCTGTTAACAAAGGCACTCGCGTCGGTCGTCTGCTACCATAGCTCATTGATGCCTAATTTCGCCGCACTGTCCCAACGGATACGTTTGTCGTATGTCTCACATCGATTTTTTATGGTTATTTCAAGCAATGTTGCTTGTCTGTTAGCACTGACAACTCTACGCCAACGCCGCTGCTCTCCGTCGTTAACTAAAGGTCGTCAGTCACTGCGTTGCCCGTGGTGAGAGATAATGCCTCAAATCTGGTATTCTCGCCACACTCTTGTCACTGTGTATCTCTGAATATTGAATTCACTAGCGATTTCCAAAATGGAATGTCCTACGCGTCTAGCTTTGACTACTATTCAACGTTCAGAGTGTATTAATTTTCGTCGTGCGGCTATAATCACGTCGGTAAGGTTTTCACATGAATTTACTGAGTACACATGACAGCTGCGCCAATGCACTGCACTATTATACCTTGTGTACGCGATACAACTACCATCTGTATATGTACATATCGCTATCCCATGGCTTTTGTCTCTTCAGTGTTTGTCGTCACTTACGTACAGCTTCGAAAGTACTGTGTTATTATTACTGCCTTCACAGTAGGAACAGAATTCAAGGGTATTAACAGACTTTTCATGCTGTGGTTTATTTATGTTTTTCTTTTTTTTTCGTCCGCCATTGTATGTTTCGGAGGTTTACATTTTACGTCTCTTGACTGTTGTTTTATTGTAACGACCATTATACGACTCTTGTAACATCTACCAAGTGTAATAAAAATAAGTTACGTTTATTTATTAGGTCATAAGGTGAGGGATAATCCCGATACGTGTCATGACAAGATACTATAAAGAAATTCCCAAGAAACCATGAAATATTTTTGAGCAAAGTTACAGTATTTTTAAAGTCTGTTTCATAATTACTCGTAGCGCATATCGTCGTCATTTCCTCTGTTCTGAAGCTTTTTCAGTGCAATAGAAACACAAGGGTAAGTGTGGGCTAGAAATCAAAAGTAAAGCAATTACTTGGGTTGCGAGCCAACAGTGAACACATCCATTCCATCAAAACACTGAACAACCTGCAAATTTTTGTCGTTGGGTATAAAAACGCATCATGTTTGTAATCTCTCATTATAACCCCTCATCCATAGCTTGTTATATGTAAATATAAAAAACAACGAAGTAGGAAATGTTTCAGGTGTACGTATTGTGATTCGCAAAGTACGCATGATGCAATCAGCCATCCATGGTATCACTCCTAGTGTATGTAAGCATAAGTACAAGCAACCATTCAGCATCATGTGAAACCTAATACAAACAGGTTTTGTCAATACATACGTTTCAAAAACGACTTTTGTCACTCACAGAAAAGCTGCTCAGTGATGGAAATTCAGAGTTTTTCAGCTGCCTCCAGATAAGGCAGCAATAAGGCAACGTAGATCGTGTATTTGAAAACCTATCAGCTACACAATATTATGGTGTATAATAACATGGTGTGTGATTCGTAATCGCCTATGTTGATACAAGTCCATACAATATTTTCACATCATCTTAACAATAATGAGCAATTTTAATAACTTGCACTTTGATTCATCATCCTTTGCACACGACTGACATCCATGCCTGTCGCTTTACCAATCAAACTTTTGAATCTATTCGGCGCTCTTATTCTTTTTATCTGATAATTCTGATCACCGATTCTAAACATACAAAGTTGAAATTCCAGAAAAAATATTATCCAAAGCATCTTTAGTCTTCGTTTCAAAGTTCCCCTGAAGCTAGCGACAATCTATCCAAGAAACGTTTCGACTGCTTCCAGTGAACTCTCTGCTCCTCCAAAACTTGATCGCTGGGATCGGAGATGCCCAGACCATTGTGCAGCTTGCTTGATGCGCTTCTGCAAAGAAGATCTTTGAATTTAAGAGTATTTCAAAATCTTCCTTCAATTCATTGTTGTTCGGATTTTAAGTAGACACCTTAGTTGAAAGCATCAAGTCACTCGAAGTCTTATTTTATCCCATAGGTCCCTGCTGTAGTTTCTACTAATCTAATGCAGGTGATCCACGAGTAAGAAAAGCGAGGTTATGGAAAGAAATACTTTTCGGTCGTACCGGAGACGTCAACAATGGTTCAGAAATCAATTTAGTATCGGAAGCATACGCTGGTGAGCGTTAAAACTTGAATTGTTACTGGGAATGAGTGAAAAAAAATGTGACCCATATTTTAGCCACTAGATAACACAGGCTGACGTGACTTGCAATAAGAAACAACGAGGGCATCCCAGTGTCGTAACTTGCAACTGAACCCTGATCTATTACATTTCGATATACACAGCTGCGCATCCATTTCCTCGAATACATTATCCACAGCAAATTTACGAAACTCTTGCGCAGAGGACATTTATGATTGGTGCTCTTCGCGTCCCCAGCCCTCGTTTCGCTCTTTCACATCACAAACACCATACCTCGCAGCACAGAATCCAACCGCGAAATGTATATAAATGAATCAGTAGAAAGCGTCGGAAGCCGTATATGACTCTTGGTAGGTGATACAGCTGTCAAAAGGAAAATAGCTGGGCTAGAAGACAGTATCATCTTGCAGGAGAACCGACAGAAGATGTGCAGGAACTGGTAGTTGACCCTCAATGTAAATAAATGTAACGTACTGCGCATAGGTAGGTACAGAAATCCACTACCTTACAACTACATTACTGATGACAAACTGCTGGATACTAACCACAGTAAAATGTTTAGGACTATTTGCTATTGTCAGTATAGGGCGTAAAACAGGATAGTTTCTGCTTATTTTGTATGTGACATACCACTGGAGACCTTATAATTGTAGTAGCTATTGTATAAACTTTAAATTGAGACTTCCTTTGAGTAAAAAACCGAATAGTAAAATTTAGGATGATTTAGTAACAATGTAACATTTCCCGAATTTGGTGTTCTCGGGTTAAGTGGAATGACCGCATACTATAACTACAAGGAAAATCAGAATGAGACGGATATTCATAGGAAGAACGTTAAGGTAATGTAATTAATAGACCAAAGAAATGGCTTACAAGGCCCTTGTTCGAACCATTCTTGAGTACTGTCAATCAATTTGGGACCGTTGCCATGTTGGGCATTTCGTCACGGGATCGTTTATTCGGAGCGAGAGTGTTGCAGAGACGCTCGGAAAACTGCAACAGCAGACCTACAACCAGGCATTTTGCATCACGCGGAGTTTTACTACTGAAATTTTGGGAGAGTACTTTACGGGAAGAGTGGGACGACACTTTAGTTCCTCCCACACACGTCTAGCGAAATGACCACAACGAGAAAATTCGAGAAATTAGAGCTAATACAGAGGTTTACTAACAGTCATTCTTCCCACGCACTATTCGCGAGTGGAATAGCACAGGTAGGATCAGATGGTGGTGTCAGAAGAATCTTCCGGCACACGCCTTCAGGTGGCTTGTGGACTATTCATACAGATGTTCCGTCAAATCGGGATCCATATATGCAGAACGGTCAGAAAGAATCTGAGATCTTGTACTGGTGTTGCAGGGCGGGTTGTGCTGACAAATAATTGTTAAAAAAGTTCCATACCTTAGGTAGTTTACTAGTTAATTACCATTGAAGTTAGCCAGTCAGGCCGTTGCGCACATAAATTCAAGTGGCCCGCAAGTTGCAAACAGTGTCAGTTGTTCTCATAGCGTAAAGGGTTGCGCACGGTACTGCTCAGCTTTTGGCTCAGTTTCTGTGTCTCAGTTTTTGTGTCGCTCACTTGTTCGGTCTTACGAAACCAAAGTAAGGACACATTTGGCGGAACCATCCCTGACGGGCCGCTTGAACTAGAGCGAGCTACGGCCTGATTGGTTAACTTCAGTGTTAATCTAATCGGAGAAGAGACGACGTATAGAATTTTTTTGTAACTATTATTACTCACTACAGCATACCCTGCAATACCATTACAAATTACCGCGCTATTTCTAACCACACTGTGTATTTCAAATTCATATCAACAGACAGGGGTTCCTCAGCCTTGGAGCTAGGGAAGACCTCTTTCGGAAAACTTTCTTTGTTAGAGGGAAACGTACAAAATAACCTGCAAATCCACAGCGTCTGACAGATAGGCCACTCACACGTGGGGTCATAGCGAGATCAAACGGTCATGTGGAAAAATGTTTTCGGTCTTTCTAATTATACTACCGCCATCCTTATTATAACTACAGTAGCTGCTACTGTATGCGCATAGTAATGTGAAAGCAAAGTAGCGCTGTTATTGCAATGAAACCCTTCTTTACGTTTATTCGTATCTATGCGTCTGTATGTGATGACTAACCTCGGCATCTAATGCAGAGATATTGAAACGGCTTCCGTTAAAAGAGGGACCAATTTATGAGCAACGTTTGTGTATCCGTTGCGGCTCCTCCGTGAGAAGTTAGATGAACAGCTAGCAGAAAAGAAAGACATATTTTTACTTGCTTAACTTAATAATCGGCTCGTGTACGACAGTGTATGGTATCAATATGTTCCAAACAGCCCGGCCCGAAAACGAGATTTTATAGGCGGTCATATGTCAGGTGCCATTGATTACGGAGATAGGGGCCAAGTGTTTTGATTGCCCTTGGCGTAGCGACCTTTTGCATGCCTATCAGAAGACGGGGCATGCTGCAGCTATCTTAGAATACAAGGTCAAATATTACACATTGCCTCCACCCTAGGCAGACTGAGCAAAACGGTTTATTCTGTTGCGCTAGACAAGTTCTGGGCCGGACCTTAAGTTACTTATAAAAGCACCATTACCTCCTGTCCGGTTCCTGTCGAAATCCCGAAAAACTATGATTTTTGGGTTCGAAAAGTACCAGTTGTGGGGATGGCTAATTCTATAATTTCTATTCTTGGCCGATCAGCGAAATTTTTACCCTGTGTCCCTAAGACAATATTCTCGGGTAACTTCGAAGCTTTTTTCAGTAATATTATTCTTTACCGTGATCCCGAGGTTCAAGATTACTGTACTTATGCATTAAAACATGCACTTAATGTCCGAGCTACCACGTAAATGCAGTTTTAACTGCCGTATTAAATACCTGGCAAGGGTTGCAGGGTCTTCCCAAGGGGTCTGAAGTCACCGAAGTATGTTTTCAGTTAGCTTTGTTTCACCAGCAAAACTTTGCGTTGGGGTATCTCTGTATAATGGGCGCCTCAAAGCTATACAAATATGCCCTAAGTAGTACTGCAGTCACAAAAAAGTGGACTAAGAAGCATCTTAAAACGTTTGAACAGAACATAAAACAACTACCCAAAATTATGTAATAATTCAGTGAAATATTTCTAACAACATTTTTGCCCTTTTCAGATACAATTCGATGAATTGCTATCGATTAACGAAGTGTCCAGAAAACACGTTAAGGAAACGACATTGTTTTAACCTTGTATTAAGCGTCCTCACTTGTTGTTTATCTATGTTAAAGTGTATAAATATGTCGAAGTACACAAATAAACTGTCAAATCCTTACTAATCTATACAATTCGTTCTACATAAGCGACACACGCTGCCAGCCCCGAATCTACGACATTGTGATTGTGGAACCGGCGCAAAATCTTGACGTGGCAACCTCCCCATCCCTCCTTCCACCCCCCCCCCCCCCCCACTGTCGAGCGTTTAAGATACGGTATCAGAAATTTTAAAAAAATTCATTTTTTAAAAAAACTGGCTTATAAATAAAACCACCTTTTCTTGCTGCAACTTAATGTGTTTCCACCAGACTTCACCTTTGTCTTACTCTAATGCATCTTCAGTGGGATCTACAACGATGCAGTTTTGTTTTTCTAGATTATCAAACAGTTCACGTCACATTTTTATGTAAATACGTAATTACTTACAGTTTATTGGCATCTGCGTTTCCTCTTTTATGTGCTCTGGAGGTAGCACTACCACTTAATTTCCGAAATATAAGCGCAATTTTATATTCCGAGCTTTTCCTTTCACACTGTTCACCATGTTTTTCCTCCTACTTTGTGGTGCACTATTATTCATTTCCCACTATTTATACCTATTTGTTTGAAATTGTGATTTTAAATACGTAAATTTTGTGAGTCCATTATGTGTTTCGTTCTGTTTGATTGGTTCACGAACAAGCTGCTAATCTAACGAAGACTATAACGTCTATTCATGAATACCTCTCTCTCTCTCTCTCTCTCTCTCTCTCTCTTTCCCTCTCTCTCTCTCTCTCTCTCTCTCTCTCTCTCTCTCTCTGTGTGTGTGTGAGTGTGTGTGTGTGTGAGTGTGTGTGTGTGTGTGTGTGTGGTGGGAGGAGGGGGGTGCAATTGGTGATTTGAATTGTAGAGTGTTGTTATGAATGTAGCAGCTGTTAGACAGTGGTTGCAAGCTTTGGTATAAGCTGATTTGAGTTTTGGTTTAAGTGTTCTGTGGAGTGGTTCATGTATAAATGAATGAACAGGTGTTGAGTGGTGTTATTAGTATTATGATAATAATCCTATTTTGGAGTGTTATTCTATTACTTAATTTATTAGTGTAAATAATGAATTGTACTTTATCACTGAACAGGGTTCTCTTTTCTGCTTTGGTTTCCTGACTGCGGCAATTTTCTTGCAGGAGTAGGAGGTGCTTTTTATTATTGATTCTAATTATTTTCGTGTCTTCTTCTCTAGTGGTTGGTTTGTAGATACGTTCTCTTAGGTGTTCTGCAAATGTCGAGTGATTTGTCCCATACTTCCAGACTCCCATGTGTTCTTTGTATCGGACATCAAATATTCTACTTCTTTGTCCTGTGTATATGTAATCAGTGTTCACTGTAGATGATATATACCTGCTTTCTGGTATATGTCTCTGTTTTCTGTCAGGTTTGGTTTGTATTTTTGTATAGAATTAACTGTTGTGTATGCTGTGTTTATTCTTTGTCTTATGGAAATGTTGGTGATTTAAGGTGTGATTTTGTATTTGTATGTCACTATGTAACATCTTGTGTTTTGTTTTATGTTTTTCTGAATATTTTGTGTAGTTGTATGGTATTGACTATTTGTGTTTGGTTCTGTTAGATTGTTTTATTAGTTTGGTACTTTCTACTTTTATTTTGCTTTTAATTTTGGTGTTAGCTTTGTGACTATGTTACTATTGTACCTATTGTATCGTGCAAGCTGCATTATTATATCAAGTTCTTTTTGGTAGTTTTCTTTGAGGAGTAGTACTGTGCTGAGTTTATGGATTGTGTGCCGATTTGCTGTGTGCTGTTGTGAGTATGGGTGGTTCGAGGATTGGGGAATGATAATGTCTGGTGTTATGGGTTTACAGAAAATTTCAGTTATGTGCTTATTGGTTTGTTGTTTGATTGTTATATGCAGAAAGTTAATTTGGTTCTTCTGTTCTCTTTCTATTGTCAATTTTATATTTTTATGTACCTTGTTGTTGTCATTGTGTAGTTTTTCAGTTTTTGTTTGTGGTTCATCTAATACACAAAGGATGTCATCCATATACCTGAACCAATATAACGTGTTGTATTCTCTTGCTTCTATTTTTGTGAAAATGATCTGTTCAATGTGGTTTACAAAAATATTTGATAAGACTCCTGAATCTGGGGACGCCATTGATAATCCATCCTTCTGTAAATAAAACTCATTATTGTGTTGGGAGTAATTTTTTTCTGGTATGAGCTTTATTAATGTGCGTATTTCATTAACCTGTACGTCAGGGAGCTGACTATAAGTTTTCACATTCTTATCTATGATTTCTGTTGTTTGTGGTACTGGTATGTTGGAATACATGCTTTCATTATCGGTTGAGAGGAGTGTTGCTGTGCTTGCGAGTTTTACATTTTATTTGTTGTATTAGCTGTTTAGTGTTTTCATTGGCTCTGTCTTCCTCTACTTTGAAATTTTCAGACAGTAATTGAAACATGTATTCCACAAGCTTGTATGTGGGGGATTTCATGAAATCCAATATTGGCCTCACAGGAAGATTCAGTTTCTGGATCTTTGGTATGCGACGGAGAACAGGTGCAGTGGGATTAATCTGTGTCAGCTTTCTTTTCCCCACGTTATCCAGCATTATGTCTATATTTTTCAGAGTGAGTTTTACTTTCGTCTGGAATCTGTTTCTTGGGTCTGATTTTAATTTTGTAATATTATTTTGTGAGATGAATTATTGTTCTCTTTCAGTGTATTGTTCTTTGTGTATAGGTACTACTGTGTTCCCATTGTCTGCTTTTTAAATGTTAACATTTTTATTTTGAAGCTTTTGCTAAGTGTTACAGATTCTGTGTTTTTGTTATTTTTGTGTTCTTGTGTTTTCATACTAGTTGTTATATTATGGATTTCATTCCTTATCTGTTTCTCTAGTTAGTCCAATGTTGGCATTGCTGTTTTCGTTCCTATCTTTCCTTGTCAATACACTTAGTGCTTCTATAATCAGACTTTCTATGTAATCATCTTCATCAATTTCTAAATTTAGATTGTATTTTAATCCTTTCTCTAACAGTTTTCTCTCTTTATTGTTTGATTGTGTGTCTGTAAGGTGGGTAGAATTTGTATGTACGTTTTACTTGGTTGTGTGTAAAGTCATTGTGTTGCGACGGGAGAATCTGAGTTAGCTAATCATTCTTCCACGAACTGTTCCCATTCTTTGTACAGCAGTTTTTGTATGCCATTCGCCCTTGTTTACCATGTGAGGAAACTGCCATATTATTAATGGTGTCTTCCAAGTTGTAAGTGGGTCTTATACAATGGAGAGGCAAAGAAACTGGTACACCTGCCTAACATCGTGTGTGGCCGCCGCGAGCACATAGAAGTGCCACAACACGGTGTCGAAGGGACTCGTCCAATGTCTGAAGTAGAGATGGAGAGAACCGACACCATGAATCCCGCAGAGGTGTCCGTAAATTCGTAAGAGTACGGAGGGGTGGATATCTCTTCTGAACAGCACTTCGCAAGGCATCTCAGATAAGCTCAATAATGTTAATGTTGGTCGCCAGCGGAAGTATTTAAACTCAGAAGGGTGTTCGTGGAGCCACTCTGTATCAATTCTGGACGTTTGGAGTGTCACTTTGTCGTGCTTGAATTGCCAAAGTCTGTTGCAATACACAATGGTTATGAATGGGTGCAGGTGATCAGACAGGATGCTTACGTACATGTCCCCTATCAGAGTCGTATCTAGACCTGTCAGAGGTTCCAACTGCACACGCCCCACACCATTAAAGAGCCTCCAACAGCTTGAATAGTCCCCTGATGACATGCATGGTCCATGGATTCATGAGGTTGTCTCCATACCCGTCCACGTCCATCAGCTCGATAAAATTTGAAACGACACTCGTCCGACCAGGCAACATGTCTCCAGTCATCAACAATCCAGTGTCAGTGTTCGCGTGCCCAGGCGAGACGTAAAGCTTTGTATCGTGCAGTCATCAAGGGTAAACGAGTCAACCTTCGGTTCCGAAAGCCCATATCGGTGATGTTTCGTTGAATAGTTCGCACGCTCACACTTATTGATGGCCCAGCATGGAAACCCGCAGTAATGTGTAGAAGGGTTGCGCTTCTGTCACGTTGAACGATTCTCTTCAGTTGTCGTTGGTCCCGTTCTTGCAGGATCTTTTCCGGAGCCAGCGATGTGGGAGATTGATGTTTTACCGGAGGCTGATATTCACGGTGCACTCGTGAAATGGTCGTACGGGAAAATCCTCGCTTCATCGCCACCTCCGAGACGCTGTGTCCCATCTCTGGTGCGCCGACTATACCACGTTCAAACTCACTGCGATTGTAGCAGCAATAACCGATCTAACAACTGCGCCAGACACTTGTTGTCCCGTATAGGCGTTGCTGACCGGAGTGCCGTATTCTGCCTGTTTATGTACCTCTGCATTTGAATAAGCATGCCCAGTTTCTTTGGCTTTTCAGTATATAACTCGTGATTTAGCTCTTGTTTTGCAGAGTATAGATTTGACTTCGTATTTTAACCATATTTCCTGAGCACCATGCATTGCTTTTTGGCGCGGGGTAAACTGTTTATAATATACATTTATATTTGCAGAATGAGATTTTCACTCTGCGGCGGAATGTGCGCTGATATGAAACTTCCTGGCAGACTAAAACTGTGTGCCGGACCGAGACTCGAACTAGGGACCTTTGCCTTTCGCGGGTAAGTGCTCTGGCTGAAGTAAGGCTGTGAGAACGGGCCATGGGTAGCTCAGTTGGTGGAACACTTGCCCGCGAAAGGCAAACATCCCGAGTTGGAGTCTCGGTCCGGAACCCAATTTTAATCTGCCGGGAAGTTTCATATATTTATATTCACGTCAGGTAAGACAAGCTGACTTCCACAGATCATTTAGTGGAAGGGATGGTCGGATAAAGGAGGACAGTAGTTGAGAAGTACCTGTAAAAATGTCTTTATCATTTATAACATCTTTCTGCTGGAAATCCTTTTGTACTTCTCATCGGCACACAGATTAGTTTGTTTCTTACACGTTGTTTCTTGGAGAATACAAGCCCAAAGAAATTTTTCAGGTTGTCAAATGCCGTAGAAAAATAACGTTTCGTATTCTTCAAATTTTCCGTAGAAAAATAAAGTTTCGCATTCTTCAAATTTTTCGGTTTTCGAAGGCAAAGAAAGTGATTTCTTTTACAATACTGAAGTCTTTCATCATTGCCATCAAAACCTGATTCAAAATTTACCTGAATGGTTCACTTCTTTTAGAGTGCATATTTGTAGAGATTCAGTGGGGCGCCCATTATTTAAAACTTACAATACAGCACTAAACGCACTACATACGGAAGAATGCTCACGCATACGATAATCACTGCTTTACAGTCTGAAACAGGAAGCTGCTGGGAATAAAATTTTCGTCTCCCTCACCGCATGCCCCATCAAAAGACAAACTGAAGCAAGCGAGCACACGGTTGCAGTTATGTTCTAAGTCTCTCTGCTTCCTCGAGGTTGAGCTGCGAGAAAAGAAGCCTACTATACTTCGCCTAGTCAGAATTACACGCCTCGTGCTACAAGAGAATTTCGTGTAATACAAAACTGGGAAGTGCTTTTGGCGTAAAAACCAGAACACGAAGTAATATAAATAAACATTTTTAAATAGTGACAAGGTAAAAATATTGGTGATGTGTTACAGCACCTACTACACCTGACCTGGCGTCACTGTTGTGTATGTACTCTGAGGTTCCAGAGTCGTGGGACTGCGATATTAAAACGCAGCGCATTGGCGGAGCTGTTATTTGTACTCATGTGAAAAGGTTTACAACGTGATTATAGACACACGACGAGAATTAACAGACTTTGTAAGCGCAGTGGCGGCTGGAGCTAGATGCATGGGATAACTTCATTTCATAACTTGTTAGGGAATTCAATATTCCGAGATCCATAGTATCAAGAGTGTGCCGGTAATACCAAAATTCAGGCATTACCTCTCATCACACACAACGCAATGACCGACGTCCTCCACTTACCCGTGTAGAAAGCGGCGTTTGGGTAGAGTTGTCAGTGCTAACAGCAAGGAACACTGCGTGAAATAACTGTAGAAATTAACGTATCCGTTGGGACAGAGCGGCGAAATTTGGCATTAATGGGCTATGGCAGCAAACGACCAATTCGCGTGCGTTTGCTAATAGCATGACATCGCCAGCAGTGCCTCTCCTGGGCTTGAGAACATATCGGTTGACCCCTAGACGACTGGGATATCTGGCCTAGTCAGTTAAGTTCCGATTTTAGTAGGTAAGAGCTGATGGTAGGGTTCGAGTGTGGCGGAGACCCCACAAAACCACGGACCCCAGGTTGTCAACAAGGCACTTTCCAAGATGCTGGTGGCCCTATAGTGGTGTGGGCTGTGCATACATTGAATGAACTGGGCCCTCTGGTCCAGTTGAACCGATCATCGACTGGAAATGGCAGTGTTCGGATACTTAGAGATCATTTGCACCAAACAACAATGGAATGTTTATGTATGCGAGTGCGCAATGTCACTGGGCCACATTTGTTTGAAACTGGTTTGAAGAACATTCCAGACAATTCGAGCGAATAACTCGCCCGACCTAAATCCCATCGAACATATGGGGAACATAATCGAGAGGTCGGTTTGTCCACAAAATCGTGCACTGGCAACACTTACTCAATTATGGACGGCTATAAAGGCAGCACGGTTCAGAATTTCTGCAGAGGGTTTGTTGAGTCCATGCTACGTCGAATTTCTGCACTACGCCGAGTAAAAGGAGGTCCAATACGACATTAGTAGGTACCCTACTACATTTGTCACCTCAGTGTAATATTTATTACCACTGCGCTACAAGTCGTCCAGCCGTAGTTAATTAGCTGTGTGGGTCGTTAGTAATCTACAATTATAAAACACAAAAGATTGATGAAGTGACAACCGGAAGCACCAAATGAAAATTTTAAATTTTTTAATCATCACGTCATTGTATCATAAACTGCTACAGAAAATTTTTGTAGAATTTATTAATTATCTAAACGCTGTTTTGTATGGTTTTAATTCGAAGACTGATCTAAAACTCTGCTAGTTGCCCACAACACGGTTCAGCCCAGCAGTTTTTAGATTGAAAATACGACGCTGACAGCGTCCTTACCCGTTTATCATTTGTTAATATTAACTGTCCTTTCTAGTCAAACTTGAAATCAGAAAAGAAATCTTTTTATCTTTTAGTTAATGCCTACACATATTATTTAGATCTGAAACAAAACAGAACATCAGCACGTTTTGTTCAGTACCTTCAGGAACAGCCGAGATACTCGTTACAAAAATTTAAAGCTACAGTGAACAGATACTCAAACCGTATTCCGGTTTACATATTGACGCTGCTACAAATGAAACAAAAATTTCTGCAACTCCTACTCTCTGCAGAATAAATGCAGTTGTTTATCTTATGGAGATTCGTAGCTATTTCTGTCGAAAGTAAAGTTTCTCACCGGTCGAGTCTGACATTTAACAAAAAAACTACCTAATATTAATTTGTGGTAGTTAGAAATGAGGGGAAGAAAATCACTACCACTCTCAATTTGCTGCATTGAGCAATTTGCAATACATTTAAATCGACACACACCTGGGTAGCTGGCAGTAAAAATGTTAAAAATGCTTTTAAATCATCTGTCTTGGGCACAGGTATCCCAGAAAAGTCTTTATCATATGAAATTTGCCGTGACATGTCCAGTTAAACTGTTTAGGACTCTCCTGATTCACAATAATTCATGCGCAGACCAAATTGAATATCGAATAGGATTTAATTAGCACAATCCTATGACAAATGTGATTTTTGTTTGTAAACGGAAGAAAAAGGCTTTATGTCGTCCAGATTAGAGATGCATTGCAGCCGAAATCGAATGAAGCCCAGCCATATTTCTCTCATAGAATGCTCCTCCTCGCAGATCGGAAACAGAAAAGGTTAATATGAAATCAGTAAACTGCAGCCGCATCCGTGGCCAGCTCCCGGGAATGGTATCGTTCACTGTAGATAATATTGGCCAGATAGTATTAGGAGCAGAAAGTTGGTTGAAACCTGAAGTGAATAGCAACGAAATCGTAAATTCACATTGGAATATATATCCTAAAGATAGGTTACATGCAATGGTTGGGGCGTATGTAACGACTTGCAACTCGGCGGCCGAACTTCCAGAGGCGGGAACTGTTGGCCATCAACGCCGTACTATCTACTGCAGTAAAGGGTCCGGACACATCTAGTGAGCCTGTGACAGATTGCTAATGTAGGTTAATCTGAGTACAGCTGTGCATCAAAGGTGGCTCAGAAACGGTAATCGGATCCATCAGGAGCTCTAGTGGGAGACCATTTCAGAGGGAACGTGCAGAATCTCGTGAATCTGTAAAAGGGCGAGACTTCAACGTGCCTGTTGTACAATGGGAGTCATATAATCAAAACTGGTGGCAGAGACAGGATTCGTCTGACATCATTCTGAATGTCTTATTCGAAAATTATTCGAACAAACAGAAAAACAGGTAGTGGAGGTAACGTCTTAGATCTCCTAGGAACAACCACACGTAAACCTTTGAAGAGAGCTAACGTGGAGGTGGGTAATTATAACGTAGTGATAGCGTCAGCGATAACAGTTTACAACTACTGCTAAGAATGGTAGGAGAATGTTTTTACTTAGCAAGCGTGACAGGATGCGAGTTGCTGAGTATGTGAAGAGTCCACTTCAAATCCCTAGTGCTGAGGACGAAGATGTGGAACTCAAATGGAAAAATCTGCAAACCATCATTGGTATTTCTTAGGCAAGTACATTACGAGCAAGGTCTTGATGAATTGGAAAGACGTGCCGAGGTTTAATAGTCATATCAGAAAAGTGCTACGTGAGCAAAGAGAGCATCACAGATTTAAGAGAAGTCAAAATCATGCTTGAAAACAAAAATTAAACGAAGCGAAAATGAATGTAAGGAGAGCAATGAGAGAAGCCTTCAATACCACTGAAAGCATTATTTTGCCGACCGAGTTGACTCTAAAGGTAAGGTGTCAGAGAGAAGCCGAAATGCTGAATTCGGTCTACCGAAATTGTTTCATCGCGGAAGATCGTAATACGACCCCTCTTTTGAATCTTCATACGTATACAGATATGGTGCATATTGACATATGCGTTCACGGAAAAGAAGAGCAACTGCAGTCGCTTAGTGAAAAGGCATCTGGACAAGATGACATACCTGTGAGATTCTACGAGAATTATGCATAAGAACTTGTTCCATCTCCAGCAGCAGTTTATCGTAGTTCTCTGGACCAATGATTGGGGTCCGTACATAGGAATGGATAAAATAACGTGTCATTCCCGTTTTCAAGAAGGGCTGAACGACAGATTCACGTAATTATACTTCTATAGCACTGACGTCAATCTATTGTTGAATTATGGAAAATGTTTTATATTCACTTACTATTATATTTTTGGAGAACAAAGCTCTCAACATAGGTTCCTCAAACAGTGACCTTGCTAAACTCAGCTCGCTCTGTTCCTCCATGAGCTCTACAAATATCTGCGCTCAGGTTGATGACATGCTCCTTAACTTCAGGAAGGTATTTGTAACGTCCTTCAATGCCGTTTAATGCCAAAATTCGAGTTTACCGAATACCGGACCAGATTTGTGACTTTATTCAAGACTTCCTTGTAGACAGAACTGAACACGTCGCTCTTAACGAAACACAGTCGACAGATGCAAGGTTAGTTTCAGGATCAGGTTTTTGCAGGTGATGCTCTTGTCTATAAGAAAGTAGTAATATCAGAAAACAGAATCGATCGTCAGGGGGATCTGCATATTTTGATGTATGGTGCAGGCTCTAGCAACCTGACAGTGAACGTAAATAAATGTAATATATTGCTCACGCAGTGGAGAAGAAATCCACTACTGTACAACTGCAGTGTTGGTGACAAACAGCTAGAAACAGTATCCAACGTGAAATACCTAGGAGTAACTATCGAGAGCGACCTTAATGAATATGACCACATAAAGTAAATAGTAGGAAAATCAGAGGCCAGACTGAGGTTCATAGGAGGAACCTTACGGAAATGTAGATCGACCAGAAAAGAAGAGGCCTACAGAACAGTTTGTCGATCGATTCTCGAGTATTGCTCGTCAGTGTAGGGCCCTTACCAGATACGTTTAGTAGAAGAGAAAGAAAAGATCCAACGAAGAGCGACTTGCTTCGTATCTGGGTCGTTTGGTCGCGCAATAGCGTTATAGAAAGTCTCTGAAAAATCCACTGGCAGACCTCACAAGAGAGACGTTGAACGTCTCACGGATGTTTACTATTGAGTTTCCGAAATAGCTTGTTCCAGAAGGAGTCAGACAACATACTTCTTATAGCCAAATACGTCTCGGGAAATGACCAGAACGAGAAAACTCGAGAAATTAGAGGCTTACCGACAATCGCTCTTCCCACGCATCATTCACGAGTGGAACACGGAAGGAGGCATAAGTTAGTGGTACGAGAATTACCCTCCACCACATAGCATTAGGTGGCATGCGGAGTACTGATGCAGATGTAGATGCTGAATTTCGTAGCGGCATTTAACAATCGGTGATCTCAATTCATGTGGTTAAAGATGCGGCCCGCCACGAATTCCTTCCATTTGTCAACCTCTTCATCTCATAGTGGTACATGCATCATACATCCTCAATTATTTGCTGGATGTATTCCAGTCTATGTCCTCTACAGTCGTTACCCTCTGCAGATCACTCTAGTACCCTGGAAGTTATTCGCTGATGTCTTATCATATGTACTATCGACCTGTCGGTTCTTCTTGTCAGTGTTTTCCATACATTCCTCTCGTCTCCGATTCTGTCCACAGTTTCCTCATTCTTTACCTTATGTTCACATAATTTTCGATATTTGTCTGTAGCACCACATCTCGAAGGTTTCAGTTCTCTTCTGTTGCAGTTTTCCTACAGTCTACAGTCCGTGTTCCATTATCATATAATGGTGTGCTCCAAACGTACATTATCAGAAATTTCTTCCCCATATTAAGGCCTATGTTTGATACTACAGACTTGCCTTAGGCACGAATGACCTATTTGCCAGTGCTAGTCTACTTTTGATGCCATCCTTGTTCCGTCCGCCATGGGTTATTTCACTGGCTGGAGAGTAGAAATCTTTAACTTCATCTACTTCATGACCATCGAATTTTGCTAGGTCTCATTCCTTCGATATCTTCGATTTAATCTCAATCCATATTCTGGACTCATTAGACGTTTTCGATTTACTCTCAGTCCATATTCTGTAGTATTTAGACGTTGTTTTCATTCAGCAGATCCCGTAATTCTTCTTCACTCCCACTCAGGACAGCAATGTCATCAGCGAATCTTACCGTTGATATTCTATGACTCTAAATTTCAGTTCCACTCTTGAAACTTCCTTTTATTTCCATCATTGTTTCTTCGATTTATTGATTCTACAATAGAAGCGAAAGACTACACCCTATCTTTCACCCTTTTTAATTCGAGAACTTCGTTCTTCGTCCTTCACTCTTATTATTCCCTGTTGGCTCTTGAAGTGTTGTATATCACCCGTCTCTCCCTATATCTTATCCCATTTTTCTCAGAACTGCGAACATCTAGCACCACTTGACATTGTCGAAAGTTCCTTCCACGTCGATAAATTCTATGAACGTGTCGTTATTTTTCTTTACTCCTGCTTCCATTATCAACCGATACGTCAGAACTGCCTCTCCTCAACTTTCTTTTCCATTCTTCTGTATATTATTCTTGTCAGCAACTTGGATGCATGGGCTGTCAAGCTTCTTAATGCGATAACTCTCGAACTTGTCATTTGTTGCAGCTTTCGGAACTGTGTGGATGTTTTTGCGAGAGTCAGATGGTATATTGCCAGACTCATACATTCCAAACACCAACATGAATAGCTGTTTAGATGCCACTTCCCCAATGATTATAGAGATTCTGATGGAGCGTTACCTATCCCTCCTGCGTCATTTAATCTTAAGTCTTCCAAAGCTCTCTTAATTTCTGATTCTAACACTAACACTTCAGTTTCCACTCCTGTTTCTTCTTGAATCGCGTCAGAGAAATCTTCTCCCTCGTAGAAGCCTTCAATGTACTGTTCAGAGCTATCAGCTCTGTTCTCTGCATACGCAGAGAACCTCCCTTTTTTTTAGTTTCACCGAAGATTACTTTGACTTTTCTATGTACTGAATCAGTCTTTCCGATGGTAATTTCATTTTCGATTTCTTCACATTTTTCATGCAGGCATTTCACCTTGGATTCCCTGCACTTTCTATTTATTTCATTTTAAAGCGACTTGTATTTCTGCATTGCTGAGTTTCCCTGAACGTTTTTGTATTTCCTTCTTTCATCGGTAAACTGAAGTATTTCCTCTGTTACCCATGGTTTCTTCGCAGTTATTCTCTTTGTGTTTACTTTTTTCTTTTTCTTTCTAGAGATGTCCATTCCTCTTTAACTGAGTTGTCTACTGAACTATTCCTTATGACATTATCTATAGCCTGAAAGAACGTCAAGCATATCTCTTCACTCCTTAGTACGTCCGTATGCCACTGCTTTGTAAATTGATTCTTCCTGCCAAGTCTCATGAACTTCAGCCTCCTCTTCATCGCTACTAAATTGTGATCTGAATCTATATCTGCTCCTCGGTACATGTTACAATCCAGTATCTGATTTCACAATCTCTGTCTGACCATGATGTAATCCAAGCGAAAGCTTCCCCTATCTCCCAGCCTTTTGCACGTACACCTCCTCCCCTTGTGATTCTTCAATAAAGTATTCGCTGTTACTACCTGAAATTTATTGGAGAACTCAGTTAATCTTCCTCCTCTCTCTTTCCTAGTACCAAGCCCCTATTCCCCCGTAACGCTTTCTTCTACTCCTCCTCCTACAACCACATTTGGCTCTTAGATTTTCATCTCCATTTATGTACTGAATTACCCGTTCAGTATTCTCATATACTTTTTCTGTCTCTTCATCTCCAGCATGCAATGTCAACATGCTGAACTGTCTTTGTCGGTGTTAGTTTGCTGTAAATTCGCATGAGAACAACCCTATCACTGAACTGTTCACAGTAACACACTCTCCGCCATACCTTCCTATTCATAACGAATCTTACTCCAGCTGTACCATTTTCTGTTGCTACTGATATTATAATATACTAATTTGAGCAGAGACGATTGTCTTCTTTCCGTTTCACTTCACTGACCTACGCTATATTGAGATGGAGCATTTGCATTCCCGTTTTCCGATTCTCTAGCTTCCCTAAAACGTCCTACCTTCTGTCATTTCGAGCCCCGACTCGTAGAACGTTATCCTTTCATCGATTATTCAATCTTTTTCTCATAGTCACTTCCCCCTTGGTAGACCTGTTCCGGAGATGTAAATGCTGGACCAGTCTAGAATCTTTTGCCAGTGGAGAGAGCACCATGGTATTTTTTTTAATTAGAGGCCACATGTCTTGTTGATACACATTGTGTGTCTTTATAGCAGTGGTTTTAATTTCCTTCTGCATTCTCATGCCATTGAACATTGCTGCTTCTTCCGCCTTTAGAGGCATTTTCGCGCCCCAAGGGCAAGGGCGTACCGTGAAACTCTCTCCGCCCCTCGGCATTCTTTGACAAGGCCATTGGCAGAATGAAGGTGGAAGTGTCGGCAGTCACTGCTGTTGATTTTTATTCAAAATGTAAACGGTTTCGTGATTCGAACCCGGGACCGAGGGCGTTTTGATTAGTAGTCAAAGACGCTACTTCTAGAGCAGGTGACTAATAAAAAAACCTATTCTTCAGTTAGGCACTATGCAGATCACTAAAAAGGATGCCAGGACGGTTCTAACAAAGAAGATTCTGCGAAAATCTAATAGTATCTTCGTCAAATTTTTCCAGTTTCCCTTTTCTAAGGACAGTGTCATCACCAATGAGTAAAACCCACTCTTTCTTCCTTATTCTTTTCAAAAAGGAATTGCTGTAGCCTTGAAACCTTGAAACCACTTACACGTGGTGAGTGAACCACACACGGCTTCATGGCTATGCCACATCCACACTCTCATTCTTCCCACATCAGCAGTAAGTGCCCCATTGTTTCTGGTGTTTAGTCTATTCAAATGATTCGGTGCTTCAGAAGAGATCGTTGTTGTGGCTGCTAAGAAAACCCTGAAGTGAGCACTGCCACTCTTGGTGGAAGTCAATCCTGATGAAACATTTGCTTTAAGATGTGGAAACTTTCCTAGATGAAACTTACTTACAACTAAAATAGTGCGTTAGACCCTCAAGTTTTGCGATCAGTGCTGTCATTGAGTGAGCCAAACCGGCACGAATCACGACGCTCTTCATAGGATCAGTCTGCATACATCTATGTCCTACTTTTGCCGCTATACTGTATTGACTGTCAAATTACAGGAAACAGTGACAATTTTCGAATTGAAAGAGTGAAATTACATAGTGTGTAAAATAGCAAGATTTTAAATGAAAGAGTTAAATTACGCAAGATTTTGCCACCATACATGAATAATGATTGACAATTCATATTTCATGTTTACTTTATATGATACCATTTCTTAGGTTAGGTTAACGAATTATTAATCATTTGTTGGTTGACACTGCGTAGCTTCACACTAACATTTCTGCAGAGTTACTTGCTTTAAGCATAATTTCCTACCAGGTCTGACAGCACGGAGAGTGAGGAACTCAACGGTCTTCGAAAGTGACATGAACCGAGGGCTGGAGGCTTGGCAGTTTTTATGGCTCTAAAAAGATTGTGACAACACAGATGTTTACTGTCTAGAACAGCCGCGCCGTCAAGAAGCCGGTGGAAGAGGCTCCTCAAGGCGGCCATCCACTGCTACGAATGAGTTGGGGGTGAGGCAGTGCTGAAACCTTAAAACTGTCGAGATGCCAGCTTATAAGTGTCGCCACCAGCTTTTTAGCATTGAGGCATGAGCAAGGAACACAGGTTGCAGGTGCGAGCTAATGGTCGCCAAAGTTCTCACACAAGATGTCAAGGCACATTCCCACCACAAGGCACTGAAATCGAACTTATTATGAGCTGAAAGTGGTTGGCTGAGAGTTTCATGACTCGTAAAGTAGAAAGTATTCTATTCGTCACAAGTAAATGATTGGCTGCATGGGAAGCACATGATGACAAGACGAGGTTTTTCTCTAAACTGGGCGCTGCACAGGTGTCGAGAGAACACGCAGATGGCAGAATAGCGTTGTGAGACGCCTCTTGCAAGGTGCCAGTAAACAGTCTCACTATGAGATTTGATAAAGTACTGATTTCACCACTGCTCTGTCAGCAGAGAAACGAATCTGTGCTTCTCTGTAGAGACTAAGGCATTATGCAGTGCTTCTTTACGATAGCACATCTGAGTCAACTCTCTTCTCCTGGCTAATGAGCAAGCAGAAGTACTGATTCGTGTCCAGCATTTTACTGAAGTAGTCAGAATTTACAACTATAGAACGCACTTCGATTGGACGACGGTCGGCAGCATAGCTCAGATCGATGTGCAGACTTGCCCTTCCCATCACAGAATTCGGTTACACACGCACCAAGGTTCAGCCGACAGAGAATCTTTAACAGCGTATTTGCTACGTTCATTGGTTTGAGAGCAGAACTCGTCAAAACTAGTGCCAGCAAGGGTGGATACCTTCTTAACTTTGAGGCTAATGAGCACCAACCATTTGGTGTTACCGTTGAATAAATGGGGGGCGCGATTTCGATTCAGCTCATAGATGTTTCACCGATTTGAAATTTAGGTTAATGAATAGGAGTTAACATTCTATGTAAATATTTGTCCATTTTGCATAGTTTTCTTTGAATGTTCTATTTACATCAAATATCTTTTCAGTACCCAATTGTTCTATGATTCTTAGGTTTACTCGTACATTCCAAATACCGATCCTCATTTAGCCAGAGTAGAGTAATATCACAATTTGCGGAACTAATCCACGTGTTATTCCTAGATACAGGCATGTTTAATTGAGCTTTTAGGCGCGGCGGCTCTATTATGAACAGAACATTGGCAGTATCACACGTATACATGTCGTACGGTACAACACAAACCACAAACCAGGGTAGCATTGGGAGCATGTAATGATGTAATCATCCAATGCAGAATTAAATTTAAGTGAAATTCTGTGGGTATAGTTCTAAGTGCAGAGTGGGAGTCATGAGACATGGTACCGCTTACGTTTCAGCCTGCCATGCACACTCTCACAAGTACCCGCGTGAAGCAAGAATATTGAGCCGACGGGCTCCAGCGACTGACAAAACGAACTGACGGTGCTCCTGGGACGGTGGGAAGCACCAAATACCGTCCCACAACACCTGAAAACGGAAATAAGTAGAAAGGGACACCAGCAGTGCAATTGCAATTTATAAGAAAGAAATATAAACTTAAAATCTGACGTACGAAAACAGGAATATAACTTGAATGAGATTTTCACTCTGCAGCGGAGTGTGCGCTGATATGAAACTTCCTGGCAGAGTAAAACTGTGTGCCGGACCGAGACCCGAACTCGGGACCTTTGCCTTTCGCGGGCAAGTGCTCTACCAACTGAGCTACCCAAGCACGACTCACGCCCCCTCCTCACAGCTTCACTTCTGCCAGTACCCCGTCTCCTACCTTCCAAACTTCTGCAAGGTTCGCAGGAGAGCTTCTGTAAAGTTTGCAAGGTAGGAGACGAGATACTGGCAGAAGTAAAGCTGTGAGGACCGGGCGTGAGTCGTGCTTCGGTAGCTCAGATGATAGAGCACTCGCCCGCGAAAGGCAAAGGCAGTGTGCTCCCTGCCGCCGTTGGATAAGCAGCTGCCAGCAGAAAGTCGTATACTCCTAGCTCACTCATTTGTTACATAGTTTAATTCTTAATTTCTCTGCGTGTTTTTGGTACTTGCATTGTTTAAATTCATAAATTTCGGGCGTATTACAATATTTGAGAGTTGTAGCATCGCGTTTTAGTACCTGAATAGTGTAAAATCGCTTAGTCCCTTCCGCCGCCAAGCAGTGTGTCAGCAGTGCGCAAGTAGCAGCATTACTGCATTTACTAGGCAATCTTGTATTTTAATAACCGTTTAAATTTTGTGTCGATTTGTTTGTGCTCTCTGTAGATTAGTTCAGACGTTCTTTGCACAACAGTTTTTAGCATGGATAGGGACTGCAACTGCTGTGTTCGGATGCAGGCTGAGTTGGCATCCCTTCGCTCCCAGCTTCAGGCAGTGTTGGCTTCGGTCACACAGCTTGAGGCTATTGCCAATGGGCATCACTGTGGGAGTCCGGATGGGGGTTTGTCGGGGACAGCCAGCTCGTCCCACGCATCCCCCGATCGGACTACGACTGTGGCTGCCCGGGATACTGCCCACATTGAGGCTGATCCCTCACCTATGATAGAGTGGGAGGTCATCTCGAGGTGTGGCAGGGGGCGCAAGACATTCCAGAGGGCTGAACGGAAGGTCTCTCCAGTTTGTCTGACGAACCGGTTTCAGGCTCTGTCTCCGGCTGATACTGATGTTCGGCCGGAGATGGCTGCTTGTCCTGTTCCAGAGGTTGCCCCTCAGTCTGCAAGATCCGGGCAGTCGCAGAGGGTGGGCTTACTGGTAGTTGGGAGCTCCAACGTCAGGCGCGTAATGGGGCCCCTTAGGGATACGGCAGCAAGAGAGGGGAAGAAAACCAATGTGCACTCCGTGTGCATACCGGGGGCAGTCATTCCAGATGTGGAAAGGGTCCTTCCGGATGCCATGAAGGGTACAGGGTGCACCCATCTGCAGGTGGATCGGAGGAAATCCTCTCTGGCTACCGGCGGCTATCTGATTTGGTGAAGACTGCCAGTCTCGCTAGCGGGGTGAAAGCAGAGCTCACCATCTGCAGCATCGTCGACAGGACTGACTGCGGACCTTTGGTACGGAGCCTAGTGGAAGGTCTGAATCAGAGGCTGAGACGGTTCTGCGACCGTGTGGGCTGCAGATTCCTCGACTTGCGCCAGAGGGTGTTCGGGTTTCTGGTTCCGCTGGATAGGTCAGGAGTCCACTACACGCAGCAAGCGGCTACACGGGTAGCAGGGGTTGTGTGGCGTGGACTGGCCGGTTTTTTAGGTTAGATGGCCTCGGGCAAGTACAGAAAGGGCAACAGCCTCAAAGGGTGCGGGGAAAAGTCAGGACATGCGGGGACCAAGCAGCAATCGGTATTGCAATTGTAAACTGTCGAAGCTGCATTGGTAAAGTACCGGAACTTCAAGCGCTGATAGAAAGCACCGAAGCTGAAATCGTTATAGGTACAGAAAGCTGGCTGAAGCCAGAGATAAATTCAGCAGAAATTTTTACAAAGGCACAGACGGTGTTTAGAGAGGATAGATTGCATGCAACCGGTGGTGGCGTGTTTGTCGCTGTTAGTAGTAGTTTATCCTGTAGTGTAGCAGAAGTGGATAGTTCCTGTGAAATATTATGGGTGGAGGTTACACTCAACAACCGAGCTAGGTTAATAATTGGCTCCTTTTACCGACCTCCCGACTCAGCTGCATTAGTTGCAGAACATCTGAGAGAAAATTTGGAATACATTGCACATAAATTTTCTCAGCGTATTATAGTCTTAGGTGGAGATTTCAATCTACCCGATATAGACTGGGACACTCAGATGTTTAGGACGGGTGGTAGGGACAGAGCATCGAGTGACATTATACTGAGTGCACTATCCGAAAATTACCTCGAGCAATTAAACAGAGAACCGACTCGTGGAGATAACATCTTGGACCTATTAATAACAAACAGACCCGAACTTTTCGACTCTGTAAGTGCAGAACAGGGAATCAATGATCATAAGGCCGTTGCAGCATCCCTGAATATGGAAGTTAATACCAATATAAAAAAAGGGAGGGAGGTTTATCTGTTTAGCAAGAGTAACAGAAGTCAGATTTCAGACTACCTAACAGATCAAAACGAAAATTTCTGTTCCAACACTGACAATGTTGAGTGTTTATGGAAAAAGTTTAAGGCAATTGTAAAATTCGTTTTAGACCGGTACGTGCCGAGTAAAATTGTGACAGACGGGAAAAACCCACCGTGGTTCAACAACAAAGTTAGGAAGCTACTGCGAAGGCAAAGAGAGCTTCACTCCAAGTTTAAATGCAGCCAAAACCTCTCAGACAAACAGAACCTAAACGATGTCAAAGTTAGCGTAAGGAGGGCTATGCGAGAAGCGTTCAGTGAATTCGAAAGTAAAATTCTATGTACCGGCTTAACAGAAAATCCTAGGAAGTTCTGGTCTTACGTTAAATCAGTAAGTGGCTCGAAACAGCATATCCAGACACTCCGGGATGATGATGGCATTGAAACAGAGGATGACACGCGTAAAGCTGAAATACTAAACACCTTTTTCCAAAGCTGTTTCACAGAGGAAGAGCGCACTGCAGTTCCTTCTCTAAATCCTCGCACAAACA
This sequence comes from Schistocerca piceifrons, assembly GCF_021461385.2. Lineage (NCBI taxonomy): Eukaryota > Metazoa > Arthropoda > Insecta > Orthoptera > Acrididae > Schistocerca > Schistocerca piceifrons. The sequence continues at coordinate 292,364,481 of NC_060138.1, read as the reverse complement.
AAAAAATGGCTGACATCGAAATAGGTGTCCAAGGAATAGAAAAGCAACTGGAAACACTCAACAGAGGAAAGTCCACTGGACCTGACGGGATACCAATTCGTTTCTACACAGAGTACGCGAAAGAACTTGCCCCCCTTCTGACAGCCGTGACCCGCAAGTCTCTAGAGGAACGGAAGGTTCCAAATGATTGGAAAAGAGCACAGGTAGTCCCAGTCTTCAAGAAGGGTCGTCAAGCAGATGCGCAAAACAATAGACCTATATCTCTGATGTCGAACTGTTGTAGAATTTTAGAACATGTTTTTTGCTCGAGTATCATGTCGTTTATGGAAACCCAGAATCTACTCTGTAGGAATCAACATGGATTCCGGAAACAGCGATCGTGTGAGACCCAACTCGCTATATTTGTTCATGAGACCCAGAAAATATTAGATACAGGCTCCCAGGTAGATGCTATTTTCCTTGACTTCCGGAAGGCGTTCGATACAGTTCCGCACTGTCGCCTGATAAACAAAGTAAGAGCCTACTGAATATCAGACCAGCTGTGTGACTGGATTGAAGAGTTTTTAGCAGACAGAACACAGCATTTTGTTTTGCTCAACAGTGTGGGATCCGTACCAGATCGGGTTGACGGAGGAGATAGAGAAGATCCAAAGAAGAGCGGCGCGTTTCGTCACAGGGTTATTTGGTAACCGTGATAGCGTTACGGAGATGTTTAGCAAACTCAAGCGGCAGACTCTGCAAGAGGGGCGCTCTGCATCGCGGTGTAGCTTGCTCGCCAGGTTTCGAGAGAGTGCGTTTCTGGATGAGGTATCGAATATATTGCTTCCCCCTACTTATACCTCCCGAGGAGATCACGAATGTAAAATTAGAGAGATTCGAGCACGCACGGAGGCTTTCAGACAGTCGTTCTTCCCGCGAACCATACGCGACTGGAACAGAAAAGGGAGGTAATGACAGTGGCACGTAAAGTGCCCTCCGCCACACACCGTTGGGTGGCTTGCGGAGTATAAATGTAGATGTAGATGTAGATTCGCTATCACTTCCTGAACAGAAATAGTAAGGCCCAGTTCTCATATTGGCCTGATGACATTCACTTCTAATGGAGATTTAGTCGGCTGCGGATAAAAGATAGGTATGGTGATATGCTATCTTGGTAAATGAACTCTTTTCTGCGCCAAAGGTTTAAAACCCGTTTTCATTTCATCTATGATTGTGAGATGTTTGTGCATCGGCTCAATAAAAGACATATGTGTTGTTACCAGCAACGAATTTAACAGGCTGAGCTTTGTGATGCTGTTGTAAAGCTACGCTAAAAGTGTCAGTAGAAACATGTGATAAATAAATATAAATTTCCTGATCACATATTTTGTTGAAGTTTTCAGAACCCTGGAGATCAAGTCGTATTTCACACCTTTAAATCAACCTCAAAAGCGGAATGGAGATACTGTCGTTGGTCATTTGCTGCTGCGGTTGGTTGTAGTCCTCGAAAGAAGTCTGGTTTTGGCTTCGGGGATTTTAAAAAAGATAATTTCCGATAGGTGTTGTAAAACACCTGGTATCGTGGGAAAGTCAGTAGCACTTTCACCATCACAACATAGTGAGGCATACCTCATGTAGAAGGGTTTTCGAAAGATCGACTTACCATCTTCAAGCAGTACGTAGTCCCCTTCTCTCACATATCGGAAGCTGGCTCCGGCGACAACAGTAGACAAGACGACGAATAGCCAGGAGCTGCAGCCACGAGTGATACATTGCATGTGTACTTACACGAACTGATGTGTCTGCAAACTCGGCAGATGGGCGAAGAAACAGAAGAGTGGGTAGAAAAAGCTTGCTACAGATATAACTTTTCATTGACATTTGAAGTGTTTTAGTACGACGAATCAGCACTGAGCCGCACAGCCGTCACTGGGTGGCACAAATCTTTTGTGTTGGCTGGAGGACGTGAATATGCACCACCAGATAAAAACAGTACATCCTTTAAAGGTTTCCAGTCAAGAGTTACTGTTGCAACAGTGCACATGAAGCACATGAAATGATTACATTTACAAATCAGTAACCACGCGATTCTGAGGTACCATGTATCGACCCATGCTGAAACACCCATCTCAATAAGTGGTGTAGTCTCAACTGGCAGCAATCCAGTTGCTGACTGTGACGTTCAGTCGATCGTACACACGTCAGATACTGTCCTGGGATACGTCAAGTCACGCCTACTCGACGTTTCACATAGTTATGCATGAATTCTTGTTCGACAAGTCGAACTAGTCACTCCTCGTCCCATCGTATCCCACACGTGCTCGACTGGAGACAAGTCTGCTGGCCAGGGAAGTCCCTGCACTTCTTGTAGAGCACGTTGGGTTTCACGGGAAGTGTGTGGACAAGCACTAACCTGTTGGAACAATACATCACCTTCCTGCTGCAAGAACGGCAGAAGAACGGGTCTAACAACATTCTGCACATATGGGGCACTGATAGCGTCCCATAGAGAAACACCACGGATGAACTAGCTTATCGCATCCCTGACCATATGGCACGAATGATGAACCCAAAGGGACAGACAAACAGCGCTTACCAGGTCTACATCATACTCGCAAACATACAGGCAGAATCTGCTTTCTTCATTGGAGACCATGCCACGCTTTTCTATCTTCCAGCGGAACCTCTAATTCCACCAGTCGGGATGTGCACATAGATGCTGTGGTGTGAGTGGAAGGCGGGCTAGAGGTTTGAGTGCCCGCAGTGCCAGTGCTAATAGCTGGCTCACAACAGCTGTGATGACATGTCTGGGTTCACAAGCCCTTTTCTCTGTGCTGTGGTAGCCGTACGACCTGGCACTGCTGCACTTACACCACGACGTTCCTGGCGGGCGTCTATGTTGCATGGACGTCCAGAAACTCGTCTACAGATGTGAGAACGATCACGTGACCACTGACAATAGCATGCTTCAACAACAAACGCAGTACATCCAAATTGAGTGACAATTCTCGCCACTCGGAAGGCAACTCCCTCACTGGGCTCTAGAAAGCACCAATGCATCTATGTGGCAGCTTTCTTTACATTTTTGCACCCACTGAGTGTTCTGGCTGTGAGCATTCCCTAACAAAAGGTAGACACAGCTGACTCTCTAGTACCTATGCCACTACGCTATCTGTTGGCAGACGATGATGAATCCATTATCAGTACACCTACTATTACCCCCCCCCCCCAAGTGCTATATGCCGTCATCGGAAAAAAATTTACGCTGCCTTTCCAAGTGTACTAATATATTTTTTTCTGGCATTGTGCTACGAACGGAATGGTCGATTATAACCAATTCGGGACAAGGGGAGCCAGGCAGCTAAGTTAAATCAGATTACATGCTAGAAATCCGCAAAGAATTCGTTTTGCGGATACTAAGGGAAGATTTGAACAACACAGTGTGTGAGCAATGTTTGTCACATATGTTCCATCAGAGGAGGAAATGAAGAGCTGTGTCTTGTCGTTATTTGCCTTTGACGAGAACTTTTAGCTGACATTGCTACGATGGTTAATGTTCTCAGAGACTAGTGTACCTTCAGGCGTATCCCAGAGAAATGTGTTAAGGCCGCAATTTTTCTCTGCCTGACCTTTGACATAGATTATGTGGTATAAGATTTTAATATGTTCCCAGGGTAAATGGTTAATTTTTTCTTCTCCCATTGATCACCCAGGCATGATTTCATGTTTCATCAGCTTAGATTTTGTGTTGTTACATTATATGTATTTTAATCATTAAATGCCTTGAGGCATACATCCTTTGGTCTTCTGTGTGAAAGTGTGAATGCAAATGAGGGAGGGAGTAGTGATGTGGCTGGAAATTAATTTTATTTTGTTGCATGATTTAAAAAAAGTGTTCGTCTCCAATTAGTCTAGTAAAGGCGGTGATGACATCGCTACGTACCAGAACCGACAACACACTTCTTGTCTGAATACATAAACGATTTTAGTTATAATCATTAAATGTTTCCCAATGCCGCTGGAGTGTGTCGTCGGTCAGTGACAATAAGAGAATATAGTAAGACTTGGAGAGATAGTCTGCTTGGCATGTTGAATGACAGCTTCCTCTAAATATGGAAAAATGTAAGGTAATACAGATGAGTACGGAAAAAATCATGTAACGTTCGTATGAAGTATTAGTGGGGTGCTGTTTAACTAAATCAAATCGATAAAATATCAATGGGAGATGTCTGGTCCCTCACATTACAGGTCGGACGTTACTCTCACGTTCATCACTTTGCTCACATGAGGACAGTATTTTGGCATAGAAAACGAGCTGCAGATCAGCGTAGGGAAATGAAGAAATCACCAGCGGCTGCCTTCTGGGACGAAGGTACTGGAATGTCAGTAGGGCACTATGACAAATGTCTAAGACGGAAGAACGACTATGTAGAGCAGTGTCTGGAAGGAAAAGTTGCAAATAAAACATCTTTCATTTTCACTTCGGTTTCCAGTCAATTGTTGTAACAAACCTAGCCTCCCTATTTACTGAGCTCTTTAGGAAAAGTATAGCTGATGTACACTCCAGGGAAAAAAATCACAACTTCAAGAAGTTGTGAGAGACAAAAGGAAAGTAGGTAGGCCTTTATCTATATCTAAAAGATGATGTCTATTCAAATATAGCGCCAGTCGCTTAAGAGTGGTGCTAGTAGCACCACTACGAGGATGCAAATCTGGTTTTCTCTAAATATACGCTGTAACGGTCGTAGGCCTTAGTTACGTTTGAGACTGGGTGGGGTGAGTTGATGCTATTTTACAAAATGCATAACACTGTCTATGATAATGTTATTTATTCTGCTGCCGGTTTCGTTATTAAACCATCATCAGCGGCAGCTATATAACAAACAAAATTGGACAATCTGACAATGCCAAACGAAATAAGATAAAACAGGTAAAACCGTTAAATCAATCGAAATACAAAAATTATCGCAGATATACCACATGTCGTACATGCTTTGACATGTGTTACTGAGAACCGTAATTGCCAATAAAAATGAAAAATTGTGACAAGATTAAAGTTTAATTGCACATTGGCAGAAGGACAAAGATGACAGTCTTGACCAAATCCTATGAAGTTGGTATTAAACACTTCTGCGATAATTAGTTTACAAAAGAGAAGAGTTAACAGTTCTACACTTGCTTGGTAATACATAAAAACATTGATGAAATAAATATAAAGTAAAAGAATACCTGGACTGACGAATGTCAGAATATACAATTTTTTACAATCCAGTGAAAAATGTAAGCACATAAATTACAAGCTACAGGGTAGTCCATGAAATTACAACCAGACAAACCAAATTTGACAAAAATATGCATTAAAGTGAACTGATATGAAGGAAATACAATTTTAAGAGTGAAGGAACATACAAAAGACATGCAGAATATGTAGATGAGAAAAATCTAAAATTTTATGCTTATGTCACAATCTGCCCATTTTTTTGTGATGATGTATGGTATACATCCAAACTATTAACATTAGTTATGAGACGATGTCATCCAAAGTTTGCACACTCACAAAACGTATTTGAAATTCAATTTATCGTATGTATAAAAATTAATAAACAGATATGGTACAATACAAAGTCAAAGTAAAACATACGTGTTCAATACACCTAAACAGTTGCACATTAGTTACGAGAATATGTCATCCAACGTCACACAATCACAAAATGTTGTAACTTAAATTCCATAGAGAGATTCCAAATGTCAAAGTAAAACATGTATGCCAAAAAACCCTGTAAGTTAAAAAACAGGAAAGTGGGTAATGACGAGGGTAAATGGGGGGGAGACACAGTTGAAATAAAAAGGGAGGGCTTAATTGAAAATAGTTGTAGTTTAAGAAGATTCACTCAAATATTTGAAACTCTGTGTGAAATTATTTCAGAAACTTTCAGTTTAAGTTCCACCTGCTCATTGAGATCTTTTTCTGGATGAATAATCCTACTTTCAAAAATCTCTGTTTCTTGTAGAAGGTTTGTAATCATATCTTTTTCAGTTGTATGCAACTTTTCCATCTGATCAGTAATTCTATCCAGTGTATGACTGTGTCATCTTAAATGTGAATTTAATTCAGAGATACTACTTGGACAGGAATGTTAATTAAATTTAATTCTTAATTTCCTTGCTGTTTGGCTAATACACATTTTGTCACATTGCATTATATTCAGTTCTCCAAAGTGAATTCTGGTCTACCTAACTTCTCTTTAGCTTTGAGTTTTTAAATGTAGTTTCTGTACTAAATTGGGGTTATAACCATTTTTGGTTGCAATATATTTTACAATATTTAGTTCTTTATTTATGTTTTCATCAGACAATGGCAATCTTTGAACTCGTTCCAGCATAGAGTTGAACAAGGCATATTCGTCTGTAATTGGGTGACATGGCTGGATAATATTACATCTGTGGTTGTAGGGTTTCTATGTAAGTTAAACTGATATCTAAGATTATGTTTCCACTCTGAAATCTAAATAAGTTATGCCAATGTAGTCTTCAGTTTGTACTGTGAACTGTAAGGATAACCTTCTGTCTTGGAAAAAAATTTGTCTAACAAACTCAATAGATTCTTCAACTGGTACATTAGTACATCAGTTAACCACATCAAAATAACATGGCGCTTTTGAGGGAAATCAATATTTTTCAATGATCTATTAAATGTCTGGCACTCTTAATACTTTTTGTTGTAATGCATAGTTATTGTTGATGATATAATTAAGCTTCTCAGAAATTAAATATACTGGGCTTTCAATAAAATTAACAATTGGTCTTAATGGAATACTATTTTTATGTGTCTTGGGTTGACATCAAAGCTTTGGTGATTTGGGGTTCATTACCAGAACTCTCTTTTTATGTTTTTCAGAAAACAGAAATTGAATATTATTCATTTTATGTTTGAAGGGTCTTCCGAGAAAGTACAAGTATGTGAGATCACCATCTAATCTCACAATGTTATTAGCTTCAAAGAATTCATATGTTTTGCTAATGTAATCATCTGTATAAATGACAACAAGAGAATTTCGTTTATAAGCTCTCAGAGCTAAATCCCAGTTTTCTGTTAGCTTAGAATTAATCTTTTTTACCACATGATATTCAAAATTATTAGTTTTAGACCTCTTATTTTTCCTTATGCGATGCTGTATGAATTTAGCCACCTTCCTACAAATAAAGTTTTTATGAGCAAGGGAACTCTCAGTTTTGTCTGTTGACACCTTTGTAACAACTATAAGTCTCTACAGTTCCTTGTCACTACCGGAGAACACAAATTATACTAAGACCTTTTTTGAGTATACGGAGCTCCTCATTGGGAAACATAGCATCAATTATATTTACCAACCATCATAAAATTTAAAATCAGGGTCAGTACTTCTAAGACCAGGCAACTGTTTTAAACTAAGACTGTCAATTTTCTGTTATGGCTCTCTATAAAAGACTGACTCTCTAACTTAAGAAATTCATCCACAACTTCAAAGACAATGTCAGTGTATAAAATATTCAAAATTTTCCCCAGAAACAACTGTGCCATGTTAAGTTTTTTGTTGAAAGTAGATTTCCATTTATATTTGGCTTTCAACTCGTCTTTCAACCACTTATTCTCGTAATATTCTCTTAACTTCTTAGTAACCCCATTCCTAAACTTAATTTTAGCTTGGGCGAGTAATGCATGAAGTAATACATCGTCTTATGAAACTGATTACAGCGACACACTTTATAAGTGTTACCTTTGTACGTTGATAATCCAAGGTCGCCTGTTTTGCTGTGTGTGGTATCGAACTCAAAATCTTGCTTTGGCGTTTGTCAGTAGCACGTACGAGTTTTACAAAATGTATAACAATGTGCAGTCTGTAACAAATTATATTTATTCTGCTACCGAGTTCGGTTTTGAAACGAAAAAGGACAAAACAGAAAAAACCGTTAAATCAGTCGAGATACTCAATAAAAGGTATTGCAGATGTATCATATGTCACTGATGCTTTGACATATGTTACCAATGAAAACCATATTTGCCAATAAAAATGATAAACTGTGACAAGATTAAAGTTTGATGCTATATTGACAGAACGACAACATATTACGTGTAGCAATACAAGTTCAAGAGTTTCAAAGATGACAGTCTTTATCAAACCTGACTGAGTTTCAACGAGGTCTTGTAACAGGACTACTAGAACCTGGCTGTTCCTTCTGCGATAATGCAAAAAGATATGGCAGGAGTGGAGCCACTGTACATGCCCGCTGTCAGCGGTGATCACGAGAATGTGGTGGTGCTAGAAGACCAAGCTTCGAACGGCCACGTCGCGCTACCGAGAGGGAAGACTATCCTGTTCGGCGTATGGGTCTGAGGCATCGTCCTGCATCTGCAGCAGCAGTTGGCACCAAAGTGACAAAATGAAGTGTTATAAATCGGTTAGTTTAAGGGCGGCTCCGAGCTACACGCCCAGTACAGTGAGCCCAAATCACGATCATTTGCGACTTCGGTGACATCAAGCTGGAGCTCATTGGAAGGCAGGTTGGAGGAGTGTTGTAGTTTCTGATGAAAACTGGTTCTGTCTCGACGCCAATGAAGGCCGTGTGTTGGTTAGAAGGCGGTCAGTTGGGGGTCTGCAATCAATCTGTCTGCGTGCTACACACACTGATGCTACACCTGGATTTAGTGTCTGAGAATCGATTTCTTATGACGGAAGGAGCACTCTCGTGGTTATAACAGGCATCATGATTGCAAAGCTGGACGTCAGTCTGGTGGTTCGATCTGTTTTGCTGCCATTCATGAACAGAATTCCAGGCAGTGTTTTACAACACGATAACGTTCGACAACATATCGCTACTCTAATCTAACTTGCTCTACAGATTGTCGGCATGTTACCTTGGCCTGCTCGAGCACAACAACTGTCTTCAATCTAGTACATGTGAGACATCATCGGGTGACAGCTCCAGCACCATCTACAACCAGTATTAACCATCTTTTTATTGACGGACCACCTGCAACAGGCATCGAACTCCAACCCATTAACTGACATCGACCACATGTGAAACACTATGTATGCACGTCTGTATGCTTGCATTCCACATTCTGGCTGTTACAACGTTTATCAATGTACCAGCCTTTCATATTTTCAGTGTCTCATATATCTCATACATTACCCTGTTACATTGTAGTCTTAATCACTTAAAAATGTTGCCTTGGCAAATGTGTTCCCGAAATTTCCCTACTACACATTAATTATTGTTTGATGTTGCGACTTTTTCCTCAGTGTATAATGGATGTGACTGTAAAACACTTGTATGATCCATTCTTGATTACTCCTGTCCCCCTCCCCCCCCCCTCCCAAAGAGGATTAAAGAGGTGTTCTGCTCAATTTCTTAGCGGCAGGTTAGATCAACACGCAACTATTATGGAAATGACATGTGGTACGTGTCCTCCATAGTTCAGTAGTCAGCCACTGTGACTGCTTTGCGGATGGTCTGGGTTCGATTCTCGGTATGTCCAGGGATTTTTCTGTGGTGGGAGGACTGAAGCAGGATCCACTCAGCCTCGTGATGCTAGCTGAGGAACTCATTGAATGGGAAGTCTTGGCTCCAATGTCGGGTAAGCTGACACGGAGAGAAGGCTGTGCTGATCCCATGCCCCTACATACCCGTTGGCAGAGGATTACATGGCTGCTAGTCTATACTAAATGGTCAAGTAGGGGCAGCTGACACAGCTTCAGCCTGTATGGAAGCTTCATCCTATGAAATTTGCGCCAATACGAAACTCTCTGAAATTTGCACCCAGTCTTCCAGGGAATTATCTATTCTGTAAGTTTTACCTACGCATCGAGAATCCTCGACCACCGGTAACGCTCCCTGTGAGTATCGGTCCACCTGTACTTCAAACGTCCTTGTCCACCCCTGTGGGCAGCTTGAACAGTCACGTTTAGTAAGGCTCCAATTTTTTAATGAGTATCAATGTGAAGTATCAAAACGGAGTTAGCCTGGCTTAGGCAGGAATGTGGCAAGGATAACACTGAAGAGCAAATGGAAGTGATGAACAAAACACAAAAAACAGACTACTCGACGTTTCAGAAGAACTGGAGATGTACGTTGCAAAAAGGAAGGAGACAGGCTGACTGTTGAAAGAAGAAAACTAACTTGTCAGTAATACTTGTTTTAAAATTAATTATCGATTGCTTGGCTTATCCGCTGGCTGGTTAGCGCCGTGAGTTAATGTGCCGCTCTGCCCAAACCGCGATGACGCCGCCGTGCAAATGAGCAGCGACATAAACATCCTGCTGCCGGGAAAAGAGCGCTACCTATGGTCGACATAACTACCTACCGTATATATGGTTGGTTCGTCTCGGTAACTGTGGGGTCAGCGTGGTAGTTTGCTACCCAAAAGGGCCAGAGTTCAATGCCCAGCCCAAATGGAAATTTTTCTCTGCTCTTGGACTGAGAGTTACGTTTTCCTTATCTTCGTACCGTCATCAATGGCATGAAAATAGCATAACAAGTCTAAGCATATACGAGGTGTGATCACAAGGTAACGGTAATTCTCGTTGTTATTAACGAATCTCTATTTATTCATTACCTTTGACCCCTTCAGAGAACTGCCACTTAGATAAAACGCACTTGTACTAGCGCTTCTTTCAGTCTCGGAAACACTCCTGGAGCTCACTTTCCGTTGTAGTGTTAAGCTGCTTCAGTGATTCTGTTTTTACGTAATCAGTGATGGCAAAACGACGGCCTTACAGGGTTCTTTATAGCCTCGTGAATAGAAAAAAGTCACAGGGTGACATGCGAATACTGTGAGGCAAAATAACAATTTTGTTTTTTGCCAAAAACCACGTACAAGCATTGAGCTGGAACTGGGAACAAGCATTAGCGTGACGCAATTTCTACGAGTGGTTTTGTCACAATCCTGGTCATTTTCTTCCGACTGCTTGAAGCAAAGAGCGCAAGACTTCTAGATAGTATCCTTTACTGGCCGTACGACAATAAGGCAGGAACTCATGAGACACTATCCCACTGTAATCGAAGAAATCAGTGAGAAGAGCTTTCAGGTGTGATCGAACTTGAACTTCTCGGTCTTGATTTTACAGTCAGTTTGCATTGGGACGACTGGGCCATGGTTTCGACGTAGTTCCCGTATACCCATTTTTCGTCACCCACTATAATCTTCTTTAGAAGTTCTGGTGGTTATCGACTTTAATTAGCAATTTCTGAGCCATGTCTTCTGACGTCGAGTTTGGTCGGAACTCAACAATTTCGGGACAAATTTTGCTGCTATATGTTTCACGCCCAAAACATCCAAAAATGAATTTTCATTAGTCAAAGGCTATGCCAACATCATCAGCAACCACTTTGATGATGATTTTGTGATTTTCCAGAACCATTTTCTTTACTTCTTCTACTTTGTTGTCGGTAACTCATATGCGAGGGCGTCCAGGACGGTCGTTGTCTCCAACATATTCTCGATCCTCTTCGAAATGTTTGTAAAACTCGTAAACTCTTGTTTTACTCGCAGTACATTCGCCAAAAGGCACAGTCAACGTTTCGAATGCGGTGGTGCACTTTACTCCATTTTTAAAGGAAAATTTAATGCAAATTCTTTGATCCACCTTTTTCGAAATAAAAAATTCGCCGAGATGTCAAAACACGTATAACCATTGACTGTCAACAACAAACTAAATACTCAAAATATCCGAAAATGAAAACACACGTCAGGAACATGTGCAACAGCAAGATGAAAAAATTTTGAAAATCAGATGTATAAAACCCGTTAACTTAAAATAAATCCCGTTACTTTTTGATCACATCTCGAATAACTTCGTACTATAGCTTCTTACTTGGCCCTAATGAATGTTACGAAATGTTGGCTCACTCTATGGTATCTTCCAGTGTTGAGATGGCTGTGTGGACACTTCCCGAAAGCCAGTTGAAAAAAATACGCACTGATTTTAGTTGATTTAACGTTTAAACATTTTCTTTCATTTATGAACTGTTCTGTGTCCTAATATGAAAAATCATACTAAGCAGTGCCACCTTAATTATTTTTATTTTGTTTTTCATTCCTTAACTTATTGTATGATGCATACTCCGTCCTGTTAAACCGTATCTTGCTTAACATACAAGTTTTAATGTTCATATATCTTCCACTTACCAGTGTATTGACTTTGATACACAGTTAAATTTAGAAGGAAAACAGTTTTCATATTCTGACGTGACACATAGATAACACGCGTATTTAGTGCTTGGAGTGGGCGGTAAAGCTATGTGCAGTCCATAAACACGACGTACTGCAGGGACGCATTCCTGTCTGAAATTGGAGGAAAAAAAGGTACTATATACATGTGTCAATTTCCAGACATAGACAATGTGCGTGCAACGACAACAAATCGTCCTGAAACATAGTACAGAGTTGTATCACATCCACGTCACAACAGTTAATCCAAGTGCCCTCCATGGTAAGCAATGTATGCGCACCATGGATTGCCGCGCGTTCCGGCCTCTCTCTTAACAGTGTCACAAGCGTCGTGAACAAGCTGTTGGAGGGTCTACATATCAGTTCAAATGGTTCAAATGGCTCTGACATCTATGGGACTCAACATCTGAGGTCATCAGTCCCCTAGAACTTAGAACTATTTAAACCTAACTAACATAAGGACATCACACACATCCGTGCCCGAGGCAGGATTCGAACCTGCGACCGTAGCAGTCTCGCGGTTACGGACTGAAGCGCCTAGAACCGCTCGGCCACCACGGCCGGCACATACCAGTAACTGGTTCATCATGTACAACGCTTTTCAGGTGCCGACAGAGGTAAAAATCTAGTGACTTTAAGTCCGGTGATCTATCAGGTCGCGATACAGGGCCTTTGCGTCCTATCCAACTAAAGCGGTAGTCGGGTGGCGCTCCTTCATGCAGAAACCACATGACCTTTTGTACTGTCAAAGGCACATCCTTAAGAATCTCAGGCAGGGTATTCCACAGCAAGTCTACGTGCGTTGCTCCGTTTAGGCGTTGTGGTATAAGAACCCGTACCCACACATCGTTGTTGAACCGATGCTAACGAGACGCCTCAACCATTCTTCGAGGCTTGTCTGTATCCTACCGATGACAATTATGCAGCCGACGGTGTTTGGCCGAGCGGTTCTAGGCGCTTCAGTCTGGAACCGCGCGACCGCCACGGGCATGGATGTGTGTGATGTCCTCAGGTTGGTTAGCTTTAAGTAGTTCTAATTTATAGGGGACTGATGACATCCGATGTTAAGTTACATAGTGCTCAGAGCCATTTGAACCATTTTTGAACAATTATGCAGACTGATGATGCCAGTTACTGTGAAGACTGCTTCGTTGGTGAAGAGGATTGATGACAGAAATCCCGAAATTGTTTTGGTCTGGTCCAAAAAGGACAGACAGAATCAATCCCGTAGAGAGAAATCTGCTGGTGATAATTCTTGTACTCGTGCCAAGTGATACGGATAGTAGTAGTTGTCATGCCGGATGCACATAGTGTTACTATGGTTCCCACTTGCCTGGAGTTTGTACTACGTATCTATATTCTGTCGAACATAACCCTCCAGATCTGGTGTACGCACAGTCCGCCGCCTCTTTGCACCTTCGTCTGTCTGAAAGTACCCGTCACCACACAAACGCACAAAAATGGCTTGAAAAGTTGTGTGGTGTGGTTGGTGTCTGTGAGGATACTTGTGTTGGTACAGCCGTGCTGCCTCTCAACCGTTTCCATCCGTTTGGCTGTACACAGACACCATCTCGGCTTGTCCCCGACATGAATACCGGACCATTATGCTGTATACAGTTTGCTGTGTCATTACGCAGCCTGCAGCACACAAGGAAAACACGGCACGTAGTCAGAGGAACTTTCATTCGTTAGCGCCATGTACCGTGGCTACGACGCATTTACGACAGATGATCATATGATGTTTTCTCCTCCATTTCCATTTAGGAAGCCATCCCCGTCATTTCTCGGTTTTATTAATGTTCACCCTGTACATGTGCATGCTCGTGGCTTTTTAGTTAGTCTGGAACATGACAACATATCAAATGTACATGAGACACCTCAACCGTTCCCCGTGGACTATCTGTATCCTTCCGATGACAATTATGCAGACTGATGAGCCAGTTCTTGTAACCGTATTTTACTTTATGTTTATTAAGTAAGAGAGTTATAATTTTAAATTTCATTTTTGTAATTTGGTTTCTATGTTTTCCATTGCAATATCTGATGATCCGCTCATAAGTAAATATTTTGTGACAGACAAGAAACAAAATAAATTGTGTTCACTTCAGATGGTAAAACTTTTGGCATTTCAGTTCTCGTCCGATCATCTCAATTACTTTTCACTAGTAGTTATTATGAAGTAAAACATCACATACGGGGCCTCAGCTCATCTGCCTGCTCAAAAATTTGTGAAGTTCGGACAGGAGTTGACTTCCCATTATCAGTTCTGGACGCAAATTTAAGTTGGAGCAAAAATCACTGTGTTCAGTTTACAATACGCTTTACGGAAACGGTCAGTGAACTGAAATGGGAATACCTGGAAGATAGATGTTCTTTCCCGTAAATACTTATGAGGAAGCTTAGACAATCGGTATATGCGATTCATTACAGAACTAGTGTACTGTCACAAATGTACACCTCTTGTAATGAGCACGAAGACAAATGAAATTAGGTCTTGTACGGTTACATAATCAATTTTCCCTCATTTGCGAGTGGAATAGAGAAGGCAATGACTAGCAGTGGTGCACAGTGTGTTTAACAATTTGGTGGCTTGCAGAGTATGTGTATGTGGGTATACTGGAGACAAAAGTTAGAGTTTTGCCGACAATCGTCAAACAAGACGTTAGAGTTCCACATAGGGCGAAGGGCATTCCAAGTCTGGAAAAAGGCCCTTCAAAATCCTGAAAGGTGAAAACGATACTGACTGTGTTTATCTTCCAAAAATGGAAAATTCTCTTGAAGAATTCAAGATTTGACTCTGCTAAGGATATCCAGAAGACAGTAATCGTCAAATACTGGGCATTTCCTAACTGAACCATCTATCAGGCAGTAAATAGAGGTAGAATATTGCGTACATAGAAACTGATCTTATTTTGAGTAATTAAAGAATCGAAAAATCGAAATAAATATACTTTTGATTTTGATCCTGGGGACTGCACATCGTGCTTATTACGATGTACCATTACCGCAGCCTAGATTATGTCTTAGACTCCAGGTTTTCATATCACAAATGCCAATTTTCACACTATTTCAGATTCACAATGAGGGTGCCTATGCTGGACTACTGTTGCTGCGGCTGCACTCTGCAGACGGGAAGCGTTCTCATCGGCACTTTTGAACTCGTAAGTCCATAAGACTTAACATCCAACTAAAGTTCTCTAGGTATTAAAATAACTTATAACCATAGATGCCTGAAGATATATTGTTTCCCCATACAAATATTGGCCGAAGCATGCAGGATAAACGAGAAAATATCGTGAAATGCTCTCATTGTGATTCATGTAGGTACATTACCAATTTATTTTGACAGAACCTAAAGTGGTATGTATAAAATAGCTAATGAGGTCATAAAGCGTACAGACTACACAAAATTTCAAATGTTACACGTTTTGGATTTACGTCAACGTAGCAGGTTCTTTGCTACGATTTTGTTGCATTAAAATAATCTAGGCAACCTAATGGAAAGAACTTAACAGCAACCCAAGGATCCGCAAGAAGGGCCATTCTTGATGCCTTCAATACATTTCACGGTCTCTTCTCAGTGGGATATTTATCAATATGGAGTTTAAACTGGAAACAGAATTCTAGGGACCATTTTGTAGGCAAGCATGAGTTTATTGAGTGGACCAGTGAGTATGAGTTACGACTTTACCTATGATTTACGGATTTCTAGAAAGTTTTGAGTTCAATGTCAATGAACTACGAATAACTACGCTTTAGTGACAAGCCAATGATTCCGTATATATTTTCATGTACTGACTAGTCTATCAGTGAACATCAACTCGATAGAAGTGCGAGACACAAAGTTCTCTAAAAGGAATGTGTAACTTTTATTTCAGTTTCTTCTCTCGTTAATTACATGAGTTATTTGTTTAATGTTCGGTTTGAATGTTGTTAAGTTTGAGGTTAGTACTACTGATGCCAGATAGCCAACACGAACTACAGGAATCCCAACACATTTCCCTGGGGCACCATAGGCGTCTACGAAAGGGACAATAGTGGTCAGTTGCCCGCTCATGGAATCTGGTGGTCTATTTTCTCTCATAGTGGAATCGAATTTCTAACAAAGAAAATCCCATTTTACAATTTAGGTAAAACGAAAAAGAAAGAAATACTGCAAGGTCGAAAATACGTCCCCTCCATGTATGGAATCTTCTAAAACTCTACGACGTGCAATGCAGCGCCCTATGCAGGAACACAGCCATGCATTTTGCACATCTGATGACATGAGTGCACAGTAACATGACAGAGTGGAGAGACTAGAACAGACCAATCACAGAATGGCTTTGGAAGGTTTCCCACGTTAGTCCAATCATATACTGGCCCTGCGTTACACTTTCCCCAATTAACCAAAAAAATGTAGCGTAAGAAACACATTCTTTCACCTTTAATTATACCATTTCACATTAAAAAATTACAGAAATCACAAAAACAGTGTAATGGATACATTAATATGATCTGCTGTGAAGTTGTGTACACAAAAATGGTGTCATCGGAGTTAAATAAACGTTTTTCAAAGTTTTTTTCGTATTTCTCAAGTTCGAGAAGCATTAGCGTAAATTTTTGTTGGATATTTTTGTTGAAGTTCACAGGATTTTCTCAATTGTTTTGTCTTTTTTAAATTTCAGCCTTTTAACTGCCAGCGTCACTCTAACGTTACTGGTGCATGGACTAACTTTTTGTGAATATTTTCTAGCTATAATTTGTAACTCGTTAGATATCCTGAATTTAATCATATGTGAATATAATTTCAGACTGTTTAATCAAAGAGGTGGCATCTATATCCATACTGTTAATTTAAAAACATGTACCTTCATACGCTTTTGAAATATGCATACTGCTTGGGTAGCTAAGTAATTGACCTCAAAAGTGTTAAGTGAGTAACTTTCAGTTATTATAAACAAAATCATTAATTTTTCAGACTAAGCAAATCAAATATATAAAGAAAAGCTACTTTATGTTAATCTCACTAATTGACTAAATTCTTGCTGATTCCCATGCCTTGACGTCAAACACCCACAGGGGTTTTGATTGGCCAGCCTAGGTAGCATTCAGATAACGTTACAAGGGAGATAGCCCCAGCCGTAGGCTTCCGCAGCAGGGCACAAGAGGGGGCAGTCGCCCTCTGCTGGAACCTGGTGGCATGTACTTTATATTTACTACAGAATTGTTATGCAATTTTAGTACTGGTTGTCTGATATCTCATTAAATAACAGATTTAGCATTATCTCGATGGTAGAGAATGTGTGTTTAATATTATTCCTGTTCCTTCATTTTGAGAAGTATTAATTTAGCATTTTTTGTGATTTTTCCTTAGTAATCTTTTCTCAGTGTTCTAATTTTTTCTATTTCAGGTTTTTAGTTTTTGATGACAACATAACATGGTTAGTGTATGAATAAAAAATTTATTGTGAATAATTCCTTGAATACTTTAGAGTGAAAAACCACAAAAATCACATAATTTCAAATAGTTAAGTCGAAATGGTGGTTTTCGTATTCGTATCAATAACACGGAGAAATATATACTTAGATTATTATATACTGTGCTATCGAAGTATTCTACTCAAAACACAGTAAAAGAAGCCATATCAATCGCTTAAGATAAAATGTAATATAATTCCTGTCAAATTTAGTTCTTGTAGCAAACTAAGTATTCTGTCTAACTGTATTACAAATGTAAAAGTTAGTAACATTAGAATATGGCCTCCTCTTGGAAAAATTACAGCAGACGGCCACGTGGGACACACCGGACTCTCCATCCAAAAAAGCATTCTGCGTCCAGTCTAGCAAGATATCCTTAATCCAAACGAATTTTGTTCATACCCCACACGGTAGCAATTTTATTGATGAACGGTACTGCTGTACAGAGTCAAATGCAAATGCATGCTTATTCCAAGGCTCTACTTTGTACAATAGATGCATGCCAAAGATATTGCATATTAGTTATACGAATCTCCCTTGCTACTCTTCTCGTAAATGGAAGTCACCTGTTCCTTCTCCTAATCACTGAGCACAGTTTTTTGTTCAAGGGATCGTCGCTACATTGTGGTCAAGACCTAAACAGTTGCAAATCTTGTAAAATTGTTCATGGAAATATCTCAGACACCACAACCCGGATGAAAAAACGGTTACACTAAAAGTTGTTCGTCTCGAAAGGGGACATCCAGTGACACTAAACTTGACCCAACTGCCGCACCTCAAGGGGGTGGGAGAGGTCTACTTAGAAATCTAAAATAGGGACCCCCAAATCTTATTGCGGATTGGGATTCTCCGGAAAAAATACACTCCTGGAAATGGAAAAAAGAACACATTGACACCGGTGTGTCAGACCCACCATACTTGCTCCGGACACTGCGAGAGGGCTGTACAAGCAATGATCACACGCACGGCACAGCGGACACACCAGGAACCGCGGTGTTGGCCGTCGAATGGCGCTAGCTGCGCAGCATTTGTGCACCGCCGCCGTCAGTGTCAGCCAGTTTGCCGTGGCATACGGAGCTCCATCGCAGTCTTTAACACTGGTAGCATGCCGCGACAGCGTGGACGTGAACCGTATGTGCAGTTGACGGACTTTGAGCGAGGGCGTATAGTGGGCATGCAGGAGGCCGGGTGGACGTACCGCCGAATTGCTCAACACATGGGGCGTGAGGTCTCCACAGTACATCGATGTTGTCGCCAGTGGTCGGCGGAAGGTACACGTGCCCGTCGACCTGGGACCGGACCGCAGCGACGCACGGATGCACGCCAAGACCGTAGGATCCTACGCAGTGCCGTAGGGGACCACACCGCCACTTCCCAGCAAATTAGGGACACTGTTGCTCCTGGGGTATCGGCGAGGACCATTCGCAACCGTTTCCATGACGCTGGGCTACGGTCCCGCACACCGTTAGGCCGTCTTCCGCTCACGCCCCAACATCGTGCAGCCCGCCTCCAGTGGTGTCGCGACAGGCGTGAATGGAGGGACGAATGGAGACGTGTCGTCTTCAGCGATGAGAGTCGCTTCTGCCTTGGTGCCAATGATGGTCGTTTGCGTGTTTGGCGCCGTGCAGGTGAGCGCCACAATCAGGACTGCATACGACCGAGGCACACAGGGCCAACACCCGGCATCATGGTGTGGGGAGCGATCTCCTACACTGGCCGTACACCACTGGTGATCGTCGAGGGGACACTGAATAGTGCACGGTACATCCAAACCGTCATCGAACCCATCGTTCTACCATTCCTAGACCGGCAAGGGAACTTGCTGTTCCAACGGGACAATGCACGTCCGCATGTACCCCGTGCCACCCAACGTGCTCTAGAAGGTGTAAGTCAACTACCCTGGCCAGCAAGATCTCCGGATCTGTCCCCCATTGAGCATGTTTGGGACTGGATGAAGCGTCGTCTCACGCGGTCTGCACGTCCAGCACGAACGCTGGTCCAACTGAGGCACCAGGTGGAAATGGAATGGCAAGCCGTTCCACAGGACTACATCCAGCATCTCTACGATCGTCTCCATGGGAGAATAGCAGCCTGCATTGCTGCGAAAGGTGGATATACACTGTACTAGTGCCGACATTCTGCATGCTCTGTTGCCTGTGTCTATGTGCCTGTGGTTCTGTCAGTGTGATCATGTGATGTATCTGACCCCAGGAATGTGTCAATAAAGTTTCCCCTTCCTGGGACAATGAATTCACGGTGTTCTTATTTCAATTTCCAGGAGTGTATATTTAAGTGTCTATGGAACAATTTTGTCGTTGCTTGATAGATGGCGCTTTACCTGACACTAATCAAAATGCGTAACAAACCATTGAAAAGTGCTAGGTAAATGTTCGATACGTTAATCATTGTCTGAGATACATTTTGTACCATTCAAATAACCGTCTGAGACGAACGAACGGCGAACATGGATGGCTGTCCGTGATCAGACTCTCGCAGTAGATGGAACACGCTGAGGTGCAACGATGTAGTTCCATTGTGTCTAGCACAATTGTGACCCTACCGCGAACGACGGTCAAGGAACCGGCGGGCACAGTTCACTTTTCGTCAAATATTCGGACCGCAAAACTCTTTTCTTACGTGAGCAGCCAGGACGACGATAACAGAGACAGTAGATATCACTGCTTCGTATTTTGCTTCTAGTAGGCTTGTAGGAGAAGCTCGTCGATGGTATGCGAACGTGTTCCCTGAGAGGAATATTCATTTTGCGACGACATTTTGCAGTCTTATCCAACTGTTTATTGCCATGTGGAAACGCTCAAAACACACGAACTATCCGATCGCGGATTGCGACGAACGGATGTGCAGCAAAGGATGTGTTAGCTGTAACTGCTGCATATCCTCACATTATTTCGCGGTAAATCGCATGTGGTACGGGAATTTCTCGACGAAGCGTTCTGCGCATACTGTATGAACACAAGCACCACCCGTATCGCCTGTCGTTGCGTCAAGCCCTATGTGGGGGCGACTTTCACCGCCACTTGAAATTTTGCAATTGGATGCAACAACAATTATCAGCCAATGATGATTTTTCATTCACAGATACTTTCCTCTGACGAATCGTCGTCAGGTAAATGCTTTGCTGGGCCGGGGGAGAATCTCCACCGGTTAAGGCAAGTCAAATTTCAATGACCGTGTAGTATCAGTGTTTCATGCGGTGTGTTACGTAATATACTATATAACAATTGGCCCACACTTCATAGACGGTATTGTGAAATGTCGAACACATGACGACATTTTAGTCAATGTGGAGCTGGTATCGATACAGATATCATTGGTGATCTTGCAGCTCTCGAAGAATGGAGTTGTCAACAGTAAGAGGTCTAGATTTCATTATAACTTTTAGTCAATATTTTGCCAATACTACTGAAAGATATCCTACTTCAAACGAGAATGGATACATGGTTTCAACGCTATGGCTGTCCAGCGCACTAGTCATAGATATCTCGTGAAGCTCTGAATAGACACCATCCTGATCAATGCACTGGGCAAGGAGGTCTTCGTTAGTGGCCTACGTGTTCACCCGATTTAATGCCTCCAGATTTTTTCCTGTCGGAACACTATAAGAGAAATCTTACATTGTCGTAGCGACATCCCTTGCAAATATGCGGCAGCATATTATCTCTGAGTGTGCAAACATTAGTGAAGAGACCCTTAGAGATGTAGGATTGTCTTTCAGAGATACGATTCCAAAATATTTAATAGCAAACAGGAACCATTTCGAACATTTGCTTCAGTAAAACATGACTATTTGTGAAAGGCAAGGGGATGCACCTAAGACAAGACCTCAAAGATGAGAGGCAAGTGGACTCTCCTAAAATGAGCAGCCAGTGGTGAGAGGCAAGGGGACTGACCTAAAGCAAGCAGCCAGTGGTGAGAGGCTAGAGGACTTACCTAAAACAGACACCCCAGTGGTGAGAGTCATGGACACTCACATTAAAAAACCATCCCGAAGCGAACGAAACACTACAATATCCACGTCGTTGTTCCTGGGTAACGGTAAATGTAGTTATTACTGGATTGATTAACAAACCAATGATGTGTTCCAATCGCTTTCCACTTCGGCGCCATCTATGTATGTAATTACACCAATAATGTGGACACCGTAATGAGTTATGGTCTGGAGAATCACGTTGGTTTCCTATAAAACACCGGTGTCGCATTACAGAATGTAAGAATACCGCCCTTCTACAGTCCTGGATTGCTAATGTGTTGGGTAATATTCTGAAACACTATGATATTTCAAAGGATTGTAACCCTTTTCGAAATGGTCGATTACAGCGCCATCTATTACGCAACAATAATTTTCTCCCTACGAAGTTATGTATTTTTTCCAGAGAATCCATATCCCCAACAGAAATTGGTGGTTCCTACTGAATATTTCGAAGCTCACCTCTCTCCCACCCCATAAGAGTGCATCAGGATGGTCGAATGTAGTGTCATTATATGTCCCCCTTCGAGATGAACAGCTGCTATTAAAATGCTTTTTGTTATTCGATGTGTAATTTCCACATGTTTCCCAAAATAATTTTAACTGCCATGTCCTGTATGTGTGTCACTCACTTTGAAGTGGTGCGAGAATTAAACTGTGACAGTGCAGTATTTTTCTTTTTTTTGGTTTCTTTTTTGCAAAGAATAAATTGAAAAGTGAGTTCAGCGTTTCTACTTTTGATTTTCTACCCCCAGTTTCAATTCCTGTGCTATTCATGTGTCTCGTTACTAATTTGGTGCCACCTGAAGCCTTTACATATGACCATAAAACCTCGGGGTTTAGTGATCTTTCGATAAAATTAGGGTTCAGCAGTGATTAAAGACTACAGGCACAGCACTCTTGCTTGGCAAATTCGGTTCATTCATCACCTAACTATGGTTTGCTGTAAACCCATTATGCAATTTTCACTCTTTCTGTAGAAGTTTCTTTACATTGGTTGTGTACTACGGTTGGTCCTAACCATCATGAACTGTTCTACTCCGTGCATATCTATCCATCATATGTTGTTGTTGTTGTGGTCGTCAGTCCTGAGACTGGTTTGATGCAGCTTTCCATGCTACTCTATCCTGTGCAAGCCTCTTCATCTCCAACTACCTACTGCATCCTACATCCTTCTGAATCTGCTTAGTGTATTCATCTCTTGGTCTACCTCTACGATTTTTACCCTTCACGCTGCCCTCCACTACTAAACTGGTGATCCCTTGATGCCTCAGAACATGTCCTAGCAACCGATCCCTTCTTCTAGACAAGTTGTGCCACAAACTTCTCTTCACCCCAATTCTATTCAATACCTCCTCATTAGATATGTGATCTGCCCATCTAATCTTCAGCATTCTTCTGTAGCACCACATTTCGAAAGCTTCTATTCTCTTCTTGTCCAAACTATTTATCGTCCATGTTTCACTCCCGTACATGGCTACACTCCATACAAATACTTTTTGAAATGACTTCCTGACACTTAAATCTATACTCGATGTTAACAAATTTCTCTTCTTCAGAAACGCTTTCCTTGCCATTGCCAGTCTACATTTTATATCCTCTCTGCTCCCCAAATAGCAAAACTCCTCTCATTTCCTAATCTAATACCCTCAGCATCACCCGACTTAATTCGACTACATTCCATTATCCTCGTTTTGATTTTGTTCATGTTCATCTTATATCCTCCTTTCAAGACACTATCCATTCCGTTCAACTACTCTCCCAAGTCCTTTGCTGTCTCTGACAGAATTACAGTGTCATCGGCGAACCTCAAAGTTTTTATTTCTTCTCCATGAATTTCAATACCTACTCCGAATTTTTCTTTTGTTTCCTTCACTGCTTGCTCAATATACAGATTGAATAACATCGGGGAGAGGCTACAACCCAGTCTCACTCCCTCCCCAACTACTGATTCCCTTTCATGCCCCTCGACTCTTATAACTGCCATTTGGTTTCTGTAGAAGTTGTAAATGGCCTTTCGCTCCCTGTATTTTACCCCTGCCACCTTCAGAATTTGAAAGAGTGTATTCCAGTCAACATTGGCAAAAGCTTTCTCTAAGTCTAGAAATGCTAGAAATGTAGGTTTGCCTTTCCTTAATCTAGCTTCTAAGATAAGTCGTAAGGTCAGTATTGCCTCACGTGTTCCAACATTTCTACGGAATCCAAAGTGATCTTCCCCAAGGTCGGCTTCTACTAGTTTTTCCATTCGTCTGTAAAGAATTCGCGTTAGTGTTTTGCAGCTGTGGTTTATTAAACTGATAGTTGTAATTTTCACATCTGTCAACACCTGCTTTCTTTGGGATTGGAATTATTATATTCTTCTTTCGCCTATCTCATACATCTTGCTCACCACATGGTAGGATTTTGTCAATCCATCATATGGCCAACCAATTTTTTTCAACTTGAACCTCATTTGCTCTAGATGCCAGGTGGGAAGAGTTTTAAGTTCCACTCTGAGACATGGCACGACTGCCTCTTCAGCTATTTTAATGAAACAAAAAAAAATCTTCCCATTCGTTTGCCTGGCTGTTACACTTCTTCATACAACTGCCTCATGCTCATATTTTTCGGAGAGGTCACATCTATTTACTGGCATTAGGTCCAACATACTTACGTACTGTGTGTGCTTCTGAATCTGTTCCTAGTAGTTTTCTGACAAGGCACTTAGTAATATTTCGCAGGTTGTCTTTGTCAGCCCCTTCACTTAACAAAAGTTTAATTTCAGTTGAGTATTCGACTATGCTTAAGGAACAGACGTACTAGACTCAGTTTTCCTTTAAACTTTTCGGTAACATTTGCAGCAGAATCAGGTGATCGATAGAAAGATCCAATTGTAAGTTTGTGCCCGCCGTTAATGCTGAGCCTTGCCCAAACAATCTCACACGTAGCTTCTGTTTCGGTGGGTAGAAATTTCCTGTATACTGCAACAATTACATCAACAAACTCAAACGCCTTTACTTGCGAAGTGAATAGCGCATTCACGGTCCTGACACAATATTGTCCAAATTCCAATAATTATACATGGTGATTCTAGACATTCAGTTTTTTTTTCCCTTTATTCTGAGATCGGTGTCAGTTATGTGTGGACCCCAGAGCAGAATATACACTATCGGAGAAAAAAGGTGGAGCGTCCGGAAGGGAAGGAGGAAACTAAATGGAACCTTTCACGAAGAGACGCATGTGATGTTACCTCAGTGATTAAAATACAGAGTCAAATTTGCGAAACACTTTGCAATACGAGCCCATTTATTAGCATGACGTTACGCCCTCTCTGGCCTGAATGTATGCACCGATTTGGTGGGAAAAAAACGACGTAAGGCCTTCATATCGTCTCGTGGGAGAAACTGGCGCGCAGCTATTATAATTGGTACAATGACCTAGTATCCTGGTACTTGCACTGGGACAGAGGTGACGTCCAAGATTCTTCCACACGTACTCTTACTGTCCACGGGAGAACATTAGCGTCACGCAGACACTTCATACAGTCACACGTCATATGTGGACGAGCATTGTGCTGTTGAAAAATGGCACCACCTTATTGTTGCGTAGGACGTAACACATGACAACACATGATACCCGTAACGTGCCATTGTACCATCAGAGATTCCTCAATCACAACCATCTGTGATGCATCTCCACACCATGACGCCAGCGCCTCAGCAAAACATTGAAAGAATGACATCCTCCCTTGAAAGAATGAGGTCTCTTCCTAGATTCCAGCACACTTGCCTTTGATGATCGTTCAGGTTAGTGCAGAACAGCAGTTCATCGCCGAACACAACGCGACGCCATTCCTCACCAGCAAATGCTTCCTTGTAACGGCAGCACTCCAAATGCAACCCACTGTTTGTGGTACTAATGGCAACCTACCCGCTGGTCTCCGATCAATGGTGTGTGTGCATTGCACGTAAGACATTACTTGTATTCAGATGGTGGACGCAGATGCTAAGCGGTTACGATGTGCTCGGTGCACAATACGACGATACTCCATTGTAGTGATGAGACGTGGTCGTCCGGAACCAGACGACGAATATACATGCCCTCATGTTCCCTTGCGGTCCAACGCCGAGCCACTTGTCGCAGAGGAATGCCCACAAATCCTGGTATTGTACGGCTCCTCCACCCGTTAGAATGGAGGCTCGAACACTGGGAGATGCTGACCGCTCACACAGTACGCACCCTCTCCGTCTCTTTCATGACTGTCACTCAACATAAGGTCTGTTCATGCCTCTTGTATACCCTAACAGAGTTTCCTAATGAACGCCACGCTCGACTGCTCCCAAGAGTGCTGCCAACCTGAAAGAATGCCTGGTCTTTAACACATTCCCCATTAGCGATGCGTTGAACAGTAATTAATCAAAGAAAAGCGCTGCAGATGAGCCGCTTTCGATTGCACACTTCGTGGCCCCCTACCCGGTATCAAGTCATTATTGCTCTTCACTCTCATCGAGAGGTATCTTCATTGGTAAAGATTTGCGGAAGCTTTTGAGCTCGAGAGAAGCAGTTCAAAGTACGCACTCCGGTTCTCAAAAAGAGTGCTACTCATCTTCTGTATTTTATCGATAACTTTGAAACGACAATATCGTATATTTACAATCAACACAACATGTGTCCTTTCGTTGGTCAGTTCCCAGACCTCGTTGCAGTATCTTTTCAGGTCAGATTATCATAATACTTTCCTTGGATTTCTATGAAAGTCGAGTCATTCTCAGACACGAACGATACTAATTCAATCGGATGTCTGCTCTGGCTGTCATTGAGAAATCTAACTCTAATTGTTTGTACACGCGCAGAGAGTGAGTACATGTTAAAGTTACATGGACATCCGAGTATGTCTTGTTGGTGCTTCACATTCTTTGTCAGGCAGTGTATTATCTTATGCACGTCGCAGGTAATCCGAAGGACAAAGAAGGAGCCGGCCTTCTTCCCACACATCGATATACCAGAACAATTCAATTACAATTAATGGCTCTGAGCACTATGGGACTTAACATCTGAGGTGATCAGTCCCCTAGAACTTAGAACTACTAAAAACCTAACTAACCTAAGGACATCACACACATTCATGCCCGAGGCAGGATTCGAACCTGCGACCGTAGCGGTCGTGCGGTTCCAGACTGAAGCACCTAGAACCACTCGGTCACATCGGCCGGCGCAATTACAATTAAATATTACAATAAAATAAACAAAGTACTGTCACATGAGGTGATGCGAATCATAAACAAGTCACGTACTCTAGGATTTTTCTGGATTGTCACAATGTCCCGGCGAAAGAGGTAGTTTTGCACGAACCTACAATTTCATTTAATTTCGACTGTGGTACCTGTAACGTTTTTGATGTCTAACAGGTTGTAAATACCTCAGTGACGTATGAAGGTAGCATATATTTCCTTCGGAGTGTAGGAGGTTACTCATGATACAACAGTTAGTATTTACAAAAGTTAACACGATGCTGTCTTTCCATAGTGGTATCTTAATAAACTGTTTTGTTACAGGTACGGAGCATACTGGCTTTACTTGAATCACTCATTCGTAAGTAAACTATTCAAAAATTATCTCTCATCGATCATTAAGGGATGTACTAGCAATAGTGGTAAAAACCTCCAAGATTGTATTTCTCAGGCAAAAACAAGAAGAAAACTCTGTGTCATTAGGTTCCTGAAGTGTTTAGTTCGGAATAGTAAGACATCGTGTACTGCGAACTCATTTAGTGCTAAAATGCTTTCATGAGTTAAGACAAATACGTACGCAAAATCTGTCGTTGATGGAGAATCTCCTCTGAAGCGAGTTGTGGAAATGCAGACAGTACACAATAGGCCGAATGTATTCGAACGTGGTCAGAACTTCATACAACAATTAGCTCAACTTTGAACACTTGTTATTATTATTTATCTATTATTATTATTATTTACGGGTTACTCGAAATTTGCAGCAAACTACGACCGTGATGAACAAATACTTGAGGTTTCTCAGTATGAGTGATTCATATTTCAGAAACTAATAATTTCCATAATTTGTTGAGATAGGACTTTCTTCTTATTTTTGCATGAGTAATCAGATCAGTCACTCACTGTTTTCATTATAGCCTGAATAACTATCAGGTGCTCAAATTTATTATACACCGAATTATGTCTGATTCCTGATAATCTTACATCCAAGTAGTTTATATTACTTAATTGTAGATGATCGACTAGTAAGTTTAATATGAAACACTTTCTTCTGTTTCAGACTTTCATCCCTTCCAGTTCAATTACAAACTTGCCTGGACCTACTGTGAGTACATACGCATATTAATTGTAAATGAACCAACGATCATCCCGTCTGTTTGTGTATCAATAGTACGAATGTCGTCATGTATTGTTGATAAAGTGTTACACCTGAAACATTTAATTATTTACTAGGTGAAATTCATCACAAGAAATGTAAGTAGATTCGCCTTTTTTTTCTGAAAGGCAGTGTTGAAAGTTCAGCCAGCTGTGAGGTGAAATCATACAGTTTCATATACGAGTTGATTCTATGATGATGTTACAACCTTTCACGGATGATGGAGGAGGGTAAATGTGTCAATCTGACGTAAGGTACCCTAGTCCGGCAACGACCGAGTCGAAAGTTGTAAGCGAAAATTGTTCTGTTAATATAGTAGAGTGGGCGATTTTCAGAGGTGGTAGTATACGGACCAATACAAGAAAAAATGTCTTTATTAACATGCAGGTCTGAAAGAACACACAATGTTGACGATCGACATCTGTATGAAATATTTTGAAATTATTTATATGGATTGTGCGGATTTCCTGGAGTGTGATATATTTTTTTTTTTTTTTAATTTCATTAAAGATCCATTTCGGCTAAATTGCCATATACTGCGTATATACTGTCTAGATCGATTGACATACATATAACATCGTTGGGAACTTTACTTTTACGTATTTTCTGCATTATGGTAGTCAGATTACTGCCATAACAAATTAATTACCATCTAATGCAGTAAATATAGCAGGACAGTCAAAATACAGTCCCCAACGATGTCAGTCCATCTAGACAATATATACGGCACTCGATACTGGCAAATCAGCCGAAACAGGTCTGTAGTGAAAGAAAGAAAAAGTAATATCACACAGCAGTGAGTCTGGAAACTCCTTATAAAGACGTCACTTGCTGACTAATAGTACGCTGCAGGCCTTATGGAATATAAAATTTCGAAAGTAATTCTCTGTCTGCGAATACCTTGACATCAGCTGTATAGATCTACTTCCCTATAGTACAATGTAAAAATATATGCCAGGCCGGGACTTGGACCAGGATTTTATTTCGTGAACTTTAATATAAGGATATAGACATTGTGACATATGGAAGTTTAGTCAGCCCTGGAAGCCTGCTCGGATAACGGAAGTGGCTGAGGTGACCGCTTGCTATGTTTTCGCATGTCAATGTTAGGTAGAAGATCTAAACCTAATACATTTAACGTCAAGGAATTAGCAGTCAGCAAGTTAATTTCGAAAAAAAGAAAAGGCTCTGAAACATGGGATTCTAGCGAATACTCGAGAATATGGGCACTTGTTCGTCTTAGGTACTGTGAAACACTACTCTCCTACTGTAACCTCTTTGGTTTATTGTTGGAGGAGATACTATGCACCAAAACGAGAAAATAATGTCAGGTAAATGTGAGCTCCAAATTGCATAATCTACGGGAACTTTGTCAATACCACACCTGTGTTTCACAATAAAGAGGATGAACTAGTGGTCATAGTTCTTCAGGTTTGCATTTTAGAGCCCATGTTTACTCGACTCAGTACCGGTAACATATGCCGCTGTCAGAGATTCCACAACGACTTTTTTTTATAACTTTCGACTCGTCTGTTCCGGACCAGGGTCTCTTACCTACAAAGCCGTGACATTGAGAAATCTAATGGGAACATTGGTCTGGTTTGCGTGTGCTATTTCTAGTGGAGCGGTATTATTGCGACAACTTCTAGCATTTGACGCCGGCAGTGCGTGTCCTATGAACTGAATCATTTTATGTTAGCTGTCGTGGAGGGAGGATACAAACATGGTAGCAGCTGGAGCTGAACTCAATATCTCTTCGTACTTGCATACATAATCACTTTTTTTATTGAGTCCTGATTAAAAAACTCTGCTGCGGCATCTGCAGTGTTTCGTAAAATTCGTTCTGCAGTTATTAAAACCTGTTAAATTATTTCATTGCTTGTTTACACGTTATCATATAAAATGTGATAAGAATACAGCAGAAAATATGTATATCCAATAACAAATGTTAGCAATACGATACCAGTAACTCCAGCATAGATAATAAAAACTAGGAATAACTTACAGCAGTGGCGAAAAATGCGCGAATGAATTTTAACAGAAGTTTGGATCAAGGGAACCCAGCATCTAAGAAAGAGAGACGTTGTTGCTGTTGAGGGATTACCTACTACAGTAAATGCGATACAATGACAGGTAAAACTGCAGTTTGACCGAAAATATGTTCTGCAAGACAACAGGGGCTGTAGCGTCGTTTAATGCTCTACATTACATTTTATGTCGCCCTGTTGATGCACATGGGGAGTCATTAGCACCCAATATTTGAAATAAGCCTTACTAAAGATTGAATTTTCGACCTCGCAGTCAAGGGGTTCCTTGTGAGACCGGTCATCGCACAGAAATCTACTAGGGAAGGCCTAGAACGCTTTTTCATTACAGAGTGGCAAGTTATGCTCACCGTAATTATTCTCGGACAGCTGTGCTGGACACCGCTGACGTATGGATGGCTCTGCTGGAATGGACCCCGGTCACACGCTGAGTTGCTCTCTCGGGACTGTGACTTCAGCGTCCCAACCGTGATATCTCACCGCCGTTCCTCATTCTAGCATCTTCCTACACACAGTAATATTTTACCTCCAAGCCATACATGTCTACCAACAGCGAGAATTATGTACATGGTGGCTAAATAGTGTGAATGAAATAAGTATTGATTACTTCCAGAGCATAGAACGCCGCTAGGACAACGTGTCACATCCATCCAGAAATGTAGGAAACTGCGTTCCCACTTACATAAACTTGCTTGAGCTCTGTCTCCACAACATCACTGTCTAATTTACCAATGGCTCGTTTTCGCGCTCTGAATTAGCTTCACGTCAGGGTCCTCAGAAATTAGAGAGCCATACAATAGGTAGGCTCATTGTTTCAGCTCTAAATGTTTCTTTGGGAAAGGGAGCTATCGCTATCTACAAAACTTATTTTATACATAGGAAAGCGGCGCTCTCACATTGCTTGTGCGGCGATTCGGCCACAGTTTTGCCGCTAGGTAGGCCCGGGTTGTGAGATACACAGGCTGCGTGCTGGAAATCCGACTCCTGCAAAAACAGGCGCCGGAGGACGCAGTCTTCGCTCACGGCAGAGAGCCACTCTGTTTTCATTGCGATCTGTCCATGTAGTGACAAATCCCAGACGCTGTGCCTTTCCAGACTTACAAAAGTCATCTGGAGAACAGGCCGTTCAAGAATTAAGGCGTAATGAAAGAAATGAGACTAGAACCAGCTCAGTATTCCCAGTCCCTGGGATTTGTTATAAGGTAATAAACATTGCCCAAGTAATGTGCACCATTGTCTTTCTCTCCACCACTAATCGATTTTATATAAAATGAAAAAAGCATGCAAAATAGCTTTTCGTGTGCAATGACATCATCTGTGTAAATTTTGTGCCTTAGGTGTCCCTATTCAGTTGGCAGAAGGGCAGCTACAAGTAAAATTTGTCCACTAACCTTCTCAGATGTAATTCGTTTGTCAGAACGTCAAGCCTTCTTATGACTGACAATATCTTTCCCAACATCTCTGCTAACCACAGTATGTAAATAGCCAATTAGATGACATATATACAGTCTCACTCTCAAGGAAGCAACCCCACGTTATCACTGGATTCAATGCTGAAGTCTGGTCCTTTGGAATTATAGAAAATTCAATGGAAAGAGGTACCAAAGACCAGATGAACATATGAAAGACGGACCTTCCTCACAGATCAAAGTCAACGTTGAATCATATGTTCTGAATCTCTCACTTTGAGTGTCATTTAACGTGGTTCCTGGTTCACTCATCCTAATGCAAGATCAATATGATTGCCGCTAAATGTCGGCTCATGCTCTATACCTAGCAAATATAGTGTTCAGAACATTGTATATATGTATATATATATATATATGCCGGCCGCGGTGGTCTTGCGGTTCTAGGCTCCCAGGCCGGCACCGCGCGACTACTACGGTCGCAGGTTCGAATCCTGCCTCGGGCATGGATGTGTGTGATGTTCTTAGGTTAGTTTGGATTAAGTAGTTCTAGGTTCTAGGGGACTGATGACCACAGATGTTAAGTCCCATAGTGCTCAGAGCCATTTATATACAGGGTGATTCAAAAATGCATGTAAATATTTTAAGGGTGTATTTGTGAGGTAAATATAAGACAAAAATGTTCTATAAATGTTTTTCCATAAACGTTTAATTCCAGAGTTATCGTTAAATACGAAAGTCATGTCCGTATCAAAACGACGGCAGTGCAAGCAGCAGGATGCCATATTCTGGTACGTAATTCACATACGTATCTCCCAACAGTTGATTCGAAACTGCATGAATAGTGTTTGTTTTTGTTTGCACGTGATGTTTACTCCTACTGTACGGAAGATGGCGCTGATGTTGTTGGTAACGGAAAAGTACGTCCTGTCGTTCATTCATCGTCGGAAGGCTAAAGGTTTCGTGCACATGATGTACTCAAACAGTGAGTATGCTGATATGCACCTTGTGTATGGTGCAGCAGATGGAAATGCACTTGCAGCAAGACGAAGGTACAGTGAGCTGTTTCCAGGAAGACGGTTACCAAGTCATCAGACGTTTGTATCTGTGGACAGACGTATGCGGGAGTATGGCATTCGTCCTGGGCCACATTCAGGTCGACCACTTGAGCATGCAGTGAACGTCGAGGAACATGTTTTGGACCTGGTAGACCAAGATCCATCTATCAGTACGAGACAAATTAGCGCAGCTGTACGACTTCCACAATCTACTGTATGGCGGCTGCTTCGGAGACAACAGTTGCATCCATTTCACCTGCAAAAAGTGCACGAATTGACACCTGAAGACTATCCTCGCCGTCAGCAATTCTGCCAGTGGTTACAAGAGCGTCATTTGAATGATCCAATGTTCATTCGGCGGATATTATTCACAGATGAGGCCATGTTTACTCGTGCGGGTGTAATCAATTCGCATAATATGCACCAGTGGGCTGTCGAGAATCCTGGCGCGAGAATTGTGCGTGGATATCAACATCAATTCTCCATAAACATTTGGTGTGGTATTGTGGGGAATTACTTACTCGGACCTCATGTTCTGCCTCCAAGGCTGAATGGGCACGCGTACTGCGAATTTTTGGAGGGAGAATTGCCTGGATTGTTACAGGATGTCCCTCTTGCAACACGAGCCACCATGTGGTTTATGCACGATGGTGCTCCCGCCCATTACAGCCGCAACGTAAGGGCGTACCTCAATTCTGCGTATCCACATCGATGGATAGGTCGCGGAGGACCAATTGCTTGGCCAGCCAGATCACCTGACCTGAACCCTTTAGACTTTTATTTATGGGGCCGACTAAAGACATTGGTGTATTCTTCTGCAGTACCGAACAGAGAAGTGCTACAACAAAGAATTGAAGGTGGTTGTGAAATTATTCGTGGAGAGTTGAACGGACTGTGTAATGTGCAGAGATCATTGATGCGACGAGCACGGGTCTGTCTGCAAGTTCAGGGACAGCATTTTGAACATGCATTGCATTAAGATTTGTGCAAATACAGTACAGTACAGTACAGTCTGTAAAATTCTTCAATTTTCCTTAGTTATTGTGCATTGCTGTAGTTCAATCAACAGGACCTAAATTAATACAGTGTTCGCGAGGAATTGTTTCAGTTTCTTACGTCACGTTTATTTATCAGTTTGCGTTGTTAGTCCAAATGCACTGTAATTAAACTGTGAACTCTGGGAATTAAATACCTTACGTTGTATTGAATGTATTATCCTGTTTTGTTCATAACTCTGTAATAAGCCAAGTATGGAAAAAATTGTATAGAACATTTTTGTCTTATATTTACCTCACAAATACACCCTTGAAATATTTACATGCATTTTTGAATCACCCTGTATATATGTTGTAAATATCATCACTAACAGTTGTGACGACGTGAGATTACAAAGATATCTCTACTGTGGTACATTTGCACTTCATGATCGAAAGATCTAGTAGACACAATGACATCAGGTAGCCATGTTTCCAGGATTACTAAGTAGCTAAATGAGTGTTGAATGAAACGTTACATTTAAGTCAACAGGTGCTAGGATTACTTGAATTACTTTTTTGCGAATATATGGTCTGTACAAGTTTAGTGACAATAAATTTTCGGTATCATCCTGGATTTCTTAAATGCAGACAGCCAGTACACAAAAAGTATGTCATATAAAATAGCAGCTCAAACACAAAAATGACAATATACGTTCAACATGACATAGAGAACACTGCAAAATTTTACATAGTATACAAACTGAAATGAGCCTGGACGTTTAGCTGTCACTGTCCTTTGGAAGGTCACAAGAGAACTGAGGTTCACTCAGCACACACGAGTACATCGGGGTTGAGAGAAGCACAAAGTATAGTGGGAGGACATGCTGACTAGTTCGATGCAGCTCTCTCGTTGTCACTTGCAGTGTGTGTGTGCCCCATCTGGCAAATGCAGTCAAACTAGTGGACAGCAAGTGGAACTCCATCACTTCTCCAAGGTACATTGCACAGAGGAGTGGCAGCACGCTGCGTGTGGCATCACCTCACTTGCAGGTAACTTGGCTAGCATTATCCCATCGTGACAGTGTTTTGGCTACAGTTGTGTATGAACAAGAAGTGGATCATTACTCCAGTGTTCGTGTCGACGTGACTGGTGCTGGTCGTAGTGATCAACTCGACTGTACCCAGACTGTGTGTTGCTAAATGGTTCAAATGGCTCTAAGCACTATGGGACTTAACATCTGAGGTCATCATTTCCCTCGACTTAAAACTACTTAAACCTAACTAACTTAAGGACATAACACACCTCCATGCCCGAGGCAGGATTCGAGCCTGCGACCGTAGCAGCAGCGCCGTTCCGAACTGAAGCGCCTAGAACCGCTCAGCCACAGCTGACGGCCTGTGTGTGTTGCTATTTTGCTTACTAGAGCTGAACAAAAACTAGTTGTGGTATAGCTTGGACAGTCATTCCGCACTGCCCAAAAGTTCAACAGGAAAAGGTGTGCTGATCTGCAGGGAGCACGTCGATAAACAGCATTGGAAGTTTCAGCTGTGAGAACTGCAATTGCAGCTGATATGTTGTGTAGCTACGAAATGCATTATGGTAGAGACTGGCTATTTGCTACTGGTCCGTAGCTGGAGAAAAGGGCAATTTATGTTAAGGAGTGGCAGACTCATTCTGTGAAGAACCTTTTGAATTATCCAGTTCATTAGTTGTGACATAACACTAGCCATACCATATCTGGAGGTTTCCTCATGCCTCGAATTCCATCTGTTGACATACGGCGCTGTGATGTAAACGACTGCTGCTCACCTTGCAGCCACGTGCCAGTCACTGGAAGCTATTTTTCCCTTGTCTCCTTGGACCTGCACCCGCCGTGTGCCACTGACGTAAGCTCCATGCCACAAGTTGTCGAGTGACTGTAGATTGGCGGACCTGGATCGTAGATGCTGCCAGCGACTGAGGCCTCATGCCGCCGCACTGTGAAGTACACTTTCTTCCTTCTGGATACACTTCACCACGCCCCTTGTTGTGTCATGTTGGTTCACATTGCAAATTGCCACAGTGACCCCATTTCTCGGCTCCATGACTCTGCAAAATACTCAAAGGAGCAAACCCAGTACAAGATTACTAAAATCTGAAATACGACTGTGCAAAATAGAGTGATATTATTACTGCAACAAAAATATACCATGCTCTTAAACAGATACTCCAAACTACTGTAAAGTACCATGTATAAATTGTACAATATAAAATCATGATTGGTGTGTCTTGAAGTGTAACCAAATTTGCTTAACAGTGCCGCTGATGGCTGAATGATCTATAACTCCTGCCATATCATGCTTTTGTGGAGGAGACCACATTATATCAACTTATTAAATGTTGTTCCGCAGTGCACGGAGCAATGCCTTCAGTATTCTATTGAGATACTTCCAAGATTCTCTTGCAATTAACAGATCGTCCAAGTAACTAGTAATGTACTTCTCCGCTGATTCATTGAGGATACCATTAAGTCCACGAATAAACGCAGCTGATATATCCAGAATGAGATTTTCACTCTGCAGCGGAGTGTGCGCTGATACGAAACTTCCTGGCAGATTAAGACTGTGTGCCGGACCGAGACTTGAACTCGGGACCTTTGCCTTTCGCAGGAAAGTGCTCTACCAACTGAGCTACCCAAGCACGACTCACGTCCCGTCCTCACAGCTTTACTTCTGCCAGCATCTCGTCTCCTACCTTCCAAACTTTACAGAAGTTCTCCTGCGAACCTAGCAGAACTAGCACTCCTGAAAGAAAGGATATTGCGGAGACATGGCTTAGCCACAGCCTGGGGGATGTTTCCAGAACGAGATATTCACTCTGCAGCGGAGTGTGCGCTGATATGAAACTTCCTGGCAGATTAAAACTGTGTGCCGGACCGAGACTAGAACTCGGGACCTGAGCGTCTCTCCTGCAGAGTCTTCCACAGGAGTTTATCTATCATCTCCGTAACACTTACGCGATTACTAAATGATCCTGTAACGAAGCGCGCTGCTCTCCGTTGGATCTTCTCTATCTCTTCTATCAACCCTGTCTGGTACGGATCCCACACTGCTGAGCAGTATTCAAGCAGTGGGCGAACAAACGTACTGTAACCTACTTCCTTTTTTTTCGGATTGCATTTCCTTAGGATTCTACCAATGAATCTCAGTATGGCATATACATTACCGACGATCAAATTTATATGACCATTCCATTCTAAATCACTCCTAATGCGTACTCCCAGATAATTTGTGGAATTACCTGTTTCCAGTTGCTGACCTGCTATATTGTAGCTAAATGATATGGGGTCTTTCTTTCTATGTATTCGCAGCACATTACACTTGTCTACATTGAGATTCAATTGCCATTCCCTGCATCATGCGTCAATTCGATGCAGATCCTCCTGCATTTCAGTACAATTTACCATTGTTAAAATCTCTCGATATACCACAGCATGATCCGCAAAAAGCCTCAGTGAACTTCCGATGTCATCCACAAGGTCATTTATGTATATTTTGAATAGCAACGGCCCTACGACACTCACCTGCGGCACACCTGAAATCCCTCTTACTTCGGAAGACTTCTCTCCATTGAGAATGGCATGCTGCGTTCTGTTATCTAGGAACTCATCAATCCAATCACACAATTGGTCTGATAGTCCATATGCTCTTACTTTGTTCATTAAACGACTGTGGGGAGTTGTTCAAACTCCTTGCGGAAGTCAAGAAACGCGGCATCTACCTGGGAATCCGTGTCTATGGTGTTCTGAGTCTCGTGGACGAATAGTGCGAGCTGGATTTCACACGATCGTCTTTTTCGAAACCCATGCTGATTCCTACAGAGTAGATTTCTAGTTTCCAGAAAAGTCATTATATTCGAACATAATACGTGATCCAAAATTCTACAACTGATCGACTTTAGAGATATAGGCCTATAGTTCTGCACATCTGTTCGACGTCCCTTCTTGGAAACGGGGATGACCTGTGCCCTTTTCCAATCCTTTGGAACGCTAAACTCTTCTAGAGACCTACGGTACACCGCTGCAAGAAGCGGGGCAAGTTCCTTCGCGTACTCTATGCAAAATCGAACTGGTATCCCATTAGGTCCAGCGGCCTTTCCGCTTTTGAGCGATTTTAATTGTTTCTCTGTCCCTCTGTCGTCTATTTCGATATCTACCATTTTGTAATCTGTGCGACAATCTAGAGAAGGAACTACAGAGCAGTCTTCCTCTGTGAAACATCTTTGGAAAAAGACATTTAGTAATTCGTCCTTTGGTCAGTCATCCTCTGTTTCATTACCATTTTGGTCACAGAGTGTCTGGACATTTTGTTTTGATCCACCTACCGCTTTGACATAAGACCAAAATTTCTTAGGATTTTCTGCCAAGTCGGTACACAGAACTTTACTTTCGAATTCATTGAACATCTCTCGCAACGTCCTCCTCACATTACATTTCGCTTCGCGTAATTTTTGTTTGTCTGCAAGGCGTTGGCTATGTTTATGTTTGCTGTGAAGTTCCCTTTGCTTCCGCAGCAGTTTTCTAACGCGGTTGTTGTACCACGGTGGCTTTTTTCCATCTCTTACGATCTTTGCTTGGTACACACTCATCTAACGCATATTGTACGATGGATTTGAACTTTGTCCACTGATCCTCAACACTATCTGTACTTAAACCAAAACTTTTGTGTTGAGCCGTCAGGTACTCTGAAATCTGTCACTTTTGCTAAACAGAAAAATCTTCCTACCTTTTATAATATTTTTATTTACGGCTGAAATCATCGATGCAGTAAGCGCTTTATGATGGCTGATTCCCTGTTCTGCGTTAACTGTTTCAAATAGTTCGGGTCTGTTTGTCACCAGAAGGTCTAATACGTTTTCGGCACGAGTCGGTTCTCTGTTTAACTGCTCAATGTAGTTTTCAGATAAAGCACTTAAAAAAAATTTCACTGGATTCTTTGTCCCTGCCACCCGTTATGAACGTTTGAGTCTCCCAGTCTATATCCGGCAAATTAAAATCTCCACCCCTATGACATGGTGGGGAAATCTACTCGAAATAGTTTCCAAATTATCCTTCAGATGCTCAGCCACAACAGTTGCTGAGCCAGGGGGCCTATAGATACATCGAATTACCATGTCTGAGCCTGCTTTAATCGTGACCTTCACCCAAATTATTTCACATTTCGGATCTCCGTCAATTTCCTTCGATACTGTTGCACTTCTTATCGCTATAAACACGCCTCCCCCTTCACTGTCCAGCCTGTCTCTACGGTATACATTCCAGTCTGTGTTTAGAATTTCATTACTGTTTACATCAGGTTTCAGCCAACTTTCTGTCCCTAATACTATGTGACCGTTTGTTAATGAGAGCAGTTCTGGGACCTTTCTATAGACGCTCCTACAGTTTACTATTAGCACATTAATATTGTTATTCCCTGTTGCATTTTGCCTACTCCTACTTTGACGCGTCTCAGGAGGCGTCTTGTCGGGCCTAGGGAGGGAATTCTCTAACCTAAAAACCCACATGTGCACTCCACACGTACTCCGCTACACTTGTAGCCGCTTCCTGCTTGTAGTGCACGCCTGACCTATTCAGGGGGACCCTACATTTCTCCTCCCGATAGCGGAGGTCGAGAAATTTGTACCCCAGATCTCCGCAGAATCGTCTGAGCCTCTGGTTTAAGCCTTCTACTCGGCTCCAAACCAGAGGACGGCGATCGCTTCTGGAACGATACTACAAATAGTTAGCTCAGATTTTACCCCGCGAGAGAGGCTTTACGCCGTCACCAACTCCGCCAACCGCCTGTACGAACTGAGGATGACCTCTGAACCCAGACGGCAGGAGTCATTGGTGCCGACATGAGCAACAATTTGCAGTCGGGTGCACCCGGCAGGGCCTCCTTCACATCTCGGATGAGACCCCCCGGCAAGCAGACAGAGTGAACACTGGCC
Organism: Schistocerca piceifrons; assembly: GCF_021461385.2. Lineage (NCBI taxonomy): Eukaryota > Metazoa > Arthropoda > Insecta > Orthoptera > Acrididae > Schistocerca > Schistocerca piceifrons. The sequence goes on along the minus strand of NC_060138.1, from coordinate 292,325,026 downwards.
TTCTTCCCCGACCTTTCCGCTATTTCCCTAAGGGGCTCCATCACCCGCCTAACGTTGGAGCTCCCAATAACTAATAAACCCCTCCCCCCGTGTGCCTGCTCGGACCTTGCTGAAGGAGCGGCCACATGTCCACTCACAGGCGGAATGGACGATGCCACACGGCCAGCCTCCACATTGAACCTCCGCCTCGTGCGCCGCGAACGCCGCTGAACTCGCCACTCCCCTTGGGGAGAGGGTGGCCCAACCGCACCCGGTACCTGCGAAGATGTCTCGACATCAGGGACGGTGGGTGAAGCATGTAACACCTGGGTTGTACCATGCGAAGCACCAGACTCCCCACTGCCGCTACACTCCGAGACAGCAGCCTGAAGACGGCTGACCGCGGCCATCAACATGTTCAGCTGTTCGCGAACAGTGGCCAGCTCCTCCTGCGTCCGTACACAAGTCACAGATCCTATCCACCCTAAGAAATCAATTTACTGTAGAGAATTAATCAACTTTTATCTAGACTGCTAATTCACTAAAGGCGGCTGATAGTTGACTAAAATGTGGTTACTAGACGCGTCATGTAGAAAACAATGAAAATAGCACTACCTGTCTCTGGACTCTATTGAAAACAAACACTAGCACTACTGGCACTATGGCTGACTAAAGTGACTCTCTCTGACTGTATTCAAAACAAACACGAAATCTATGGAACACTATTACTAGCACTCGACAATTAAATCTTCCTAAAAGCAAAAACACACGGAAGAAGAAGTGACAAGTAAGAAAAATACGGCTAATACGTAAATTAACGTAGCTCGCTGCACAGCAGGCATGACGCAGACAGTCTAGTTTGAGTCACACATTCCTGCTTGCTTCAGTAACCTTCCCAATAGAACGTCTGTAACTCTAATTTTCTTCCAGTCCACTCCCCATCTATTGAAGGTGGTCTCTGGTAGAGCCGAAAGTTAGCTATCGCTAACCAAAATCAACAACTTCTGTTGTGTCTTTTCTCACCTGTCCTTGGTTGTTGTCATTTCTGTTCGATCTAATGAAGCTTCATAAATATCGTAATATTCGATTACATTTATGAGGCTAGTTCCGATCTGTGTAGCAGTCGTAACATTAGCCTCTCCCACATTGCCCTACAGTCAGTGCCTCGCTGGACCATTTCCATGCTGTTCGATGCGTGGGTTAGGCCCTCGAATTTCAACAATCTCTAGGCAGTCTCTGTTCGAATCTCCTTCTCGTTATTCTGCCCAAATCGTTCTCCATTGTAGATGTACCCATGATTATTTCATTCGCCGTTCTCCAGTCAACTACTAATACTTTGCCGATGTTTTACACTCTGCTTTTCATCCCGTACCTGTTTCTCTTTCATTCCAACCTCCATTTAGTGGTCCACAATTACATTCAATATCACCTCCCTCTGATGGACCCAGTGATTATTACTTATTAATTCCTAGTACTGCAGTTAAAATAGCTTTAGCAGTGTGATGGATATCCATAGTGGTTCTCATTACTGCACCTACCTTGCAATGTAATCTTAATTCTAACTTGGTGCAGATTCCCCCGGAATGCTTTTTAGCTCACTTTACATGTTCCTGTTAACAGCTGCTGTTAATGAGACGGAAGTTTCACATAACAGTGTCCGATTATTTCTCTCGTCATGTACGGTTCATCTATAAACTGGTTTTTCTTAATCGCTACCTCAGGGAAGTTCACCCTGACCCCCATAATCCTTGGCGAGAATCAGCTTGTGTTTGACTCTCTCCTGAGTTTCCTTCGACCAGTGGTTCCCCAGGAACTTGTATCCAAATTCTTTATAAGACCAGCACGTATTTGCTATAACTCTCATTTTTTCCTTTGTCATTCACTCCAACCGCAAAAACAAATTCGAGGTTGTAAAACTATGGCCAAGACGGTGGTAGTAAGAATAAAATTGAAAAATCCCAGTTTTCCTAATCTTAGTGGTTTTGAAATTTCCTAACGTGGAAGAAGTGCTTGTAATCTAATGGTAACACGCTTTCTATTCTCGCCCTGTCAGTAGCTTTGCACTTCTCACGATTTTGGTGCTCGGTACGTTATGTAAGGTCCCACCACTACCAATGTTGAAGCTGTGTCATTACCCATGGCGCATAGTTATGTGGTTCATTTAAAACAGTGTCTTCTCCAGCTGTGGTCCTATTACGCCATTGCATTCTTGAACTTCTATAATATTTTTCGCCATACTTGAGATGATAATCCCCTGCTTATTTTTGAAAGTGAGCAGCGCCCGAACTTCTTCAGTTTCGGCCGCGGGTGTTCGGTTCGTTAAATCGGATCCTGTGCTAATTTTCCGAAGATGGCTTTCGAGTTTACGTTAGTCTCCTTCACTAAATCATTTGTAACCTCTTGCAGTTTGGCGTCGTTTCTCTCTGTTTCAATGTCGCATCTCCGTGTTTTCAACTCTCTTTCCTAATTACAGGATTGTGCTTGAGCCTCTGCTTTCCGAGCAATTTTCTTCGTTTCGCTAGCCAGTTTGGCTATTTTCTTCGTGTGTTTCCTTATTTCAGGAGTTTCGCCTAGTAGCTTCCCGCCCACTTCCTTATTTTCCTTTCTCATTCCCCTCAAAAACGTTATGACCCTGAAGTCGTCATCTTCCGTTTCATTAGTTCTGTGTGGTGAAGGTGCGCATGATCCTACCGGAGTGGCTCAATCATTCTGTGTTCGATCACCCGCCTTTCTCTTCTGCCCAGTTGTGAATAATTACCAAGGCTTCTACAAGCTGCTGTGCATTAACTCCTGTTTCTTCAAGTGTATTGCTGTTCGCCGTACTGTTCTCATTTTCTAATAGGGGGCTATTTGTTTCACTGTCTTCGTGATTTCCATATATTGGACTTGACTGTTCTGCAGGATATGTCGCATGATTCTCTCCTGACTCACAAAAATATATGGCCTTATCTTGCTCCATGATTCTATCTGGTGTGCAGCTATCCTGACTTAATATGTGATGTGCTTTACTTTATATCATTATTCAAAGTCGACTAAACGACCGACACACAAAATACAAACTCATGTCCTAAAATACCTTCTGACATTTCTACTCATTGTAAGTTAACAAAGACTCGCTGGTATCAGTCTAGGTACAGATACTGAGCAGAAGCCACGGCCCCTTGAATATTAACCTAGAGGAAAGATGTCGCATGAATTACTACTTCACGTCATCAAGTCCTAGGTGCTACTGTAGTGTGGTGCTTGTTTCACATCCCACGTGAACAAACTGAAATGCATGAGAAACGAAAAAAAAACTGTATTATTGATTTGAAACTGAGGAAGGGGGAAGGAAGGAAAAGAGGTAGGCGAGAAATAATGACGCAGTGGTGAAAGCTGAAAAGTTGTATTGGACTGGGACTTCAACCCGTATCCTCCGCTTCTCTAGAACGGTTGTCTTAACGGACTCGACTACAGTCCAACCAAAATTCACAACCTACCGCACACTGCACTGCAGTATTCCTCCGTTGTAGCTCTCAAATTTTTCATTCCCTTAGTGATTTGAACAATATTCGTGCATCCACACTGAATAGTATTTCATAGAGCTCTAACACTTGGTTATATTACTGTAACTGTCAGAGATTTCCGACAGAATAGACAAAATTCAGTTACATTGGTATTAATGAATCTGACTGCACATTATGAGATCCTAAGGGACGTAGAATCCTGAGCACAGGTACGCCAAATCTGCGAAACCCTCTGCGTTTGAAATATGTCAAGGCACAGGAAACTAATTGTGTGCTTCGCATGCCTTTAAAATCTAAGTTAACAATATTAACGTGAGCATCTTTAATAGATAAGGTGGTTTGTGTGGCCCTAACTATAGATCCTAATGTGGTGACTTGCACAAAATTTTATTTTAACGTGTATGGAAACCATCTAATAGATACAGTCTTCCAGTGAAAATAATAATTTATTCAGTAAAATATAGAAAGAAATGAACAGATTATTCAATATGGCAAAATGATTATTAAAGTCAATGTATATAACGTTAACTATTAGATTTAAATCATTCGCAGAGTTACTTTCCCCAACAAGGTAATTGAGCCCTTCTAATGAAAACTATCAACAAGTAATTTAGTCTGAAGGTTCGTTAGCCCCAAACGAATACGGTGACTGGACACCTGCTGTAATCTGAGTCACGAACGATGTCGGTCGAGTTAATGCTTGTTCTGCGCACCTATGTCACGCGTTCTCCGCCAGCCAATAAGCGTTCAGTAGCTTCCCGAGCGCTCTGCTGTGAATGTTGTATGCAATGCGAGTACTATAGGCAGTCGTAGCGAGTTATTTAGTGAAGTTTTGTTCCATTTGTTGCGAGGTGTCATGACTGATGGTAGTGGTGAGCGACAAATTCTGCACAACTAAACGAGACACACAATTTACGGGATACACACTTTCATCAGGTGCAGAGCACGTGTATGTGCGAACCGCATCTGTCGCTTGGAGCAGACAACAGCGCAATCCCCGTCCCCCTCTCGATCTGCACGAACTGCCGTCCTTCGTGGATCGATCTGTAGTTAATGAAGAGCCTCGTACGCTCGATACAGCGTCTGTGAATCTGAGACAGGTTGTCGTGCAGAAATCCGTAAGTGCAGACTACGAACGCACTATCAGGCCAGAGCTGCAACTTACGCACACCGAAATTAATCTCGGGCAGCTATGCTGGACAGCGCTGACGGGGAGATGGTTCTGCTGTGATGGATGTGGGCGTGGTGCAGTGACTGCAACTCTGAATTCCGGTCGGTGGCTAAGATGCGCTCTCCAGACACTGTGACTTTAGCGTCCTGACCGCGTGTTCCGAATTCCGTCCACCTTGAACACTCGCCACCGTCTCTCATTTATCATCACCTTCCTGCACCCAGCAATATTATCCCACCAAGCCACACATGCTCACTAATAGCGAAGAATGTGTACACAGCTGCCGAACAGCGTGGATTCCCTCCAGCACACAGATTCCTGCCAAAACGATGCGTCACGGTATCAATCCAATCATATCGCAGATCGTCTTCCCACTTATAGTCACTTCAGCCCTGCCTCTATGACACCACTGACTACTTTCCCAATGGCAACTTCTCACACCCATCACTAGCCTCGCATCACAAGTGCACTGAAATTAGAGAGCCGTACACGAGGCAAGGGCAATTATTTCAGCACTGCGTATTTGTTTGGGAAAGCAAGCTATGGTTATCGATATAAATACTTGGAAGCTTAGGAAAGCAAAGCCCTCTCGCCGTTTGCGTACCGACTCAGCATCAGTTCTGTCGCTTGGCAGGCCCAGGTTGTAAAATGCGCAGTAGCTACTGTGTCCCTTGGCTGCGCGCTGGCGACTCAACGTCCGCTAACTGTCACCTGAGGTCACCGTCCCTGATTGGTACAGAGAGCTGCTCGTTTTTTTTAGCAGTCTGTCCATCCCGTCCCTTACCCGAGTCGCTGTACCTTTCCCACACTCACAAAAGGCGTTCAGAAAACAAGCTGTTCCCGTAGCTATATAAAATGAAAGGAATGAGGCCACAAAGAGCGCTATATGTCCTGTCCCTGGGATTCGATGTACTTTAATGGACAATACCTACGTAATCTGCACAGTTATCTCTTCCCTTAACTTACTTCATATGGAATGAAAAAAGCATGTGAAAGAGCTTGCGTGTATCATTTACTTACAATATAGATTCTCAGCAATTTCTTCCTCAAATTAAGTCCATTGTTTGATATTAGGCCTTTTCTGGCCTAGTGCGATTTTCACTTCCTCGTTACTGCATCAGTTATGTGTTATTTTGTCTGAAAGAGAGCACAATTCCGTAACTTCATCTAAGTTATGGTCAACAATTTTGACTGTAAGTTAAACCGTATTGCCGGCCACAGTGGCCGAGCGGTTCTAGGTGCTTCAGTCTGGAACCGCGCACCACTACGGTCGCAGGTTCGAATCCTGCCTCGGGCATGGATGTGTGTGATGTCCGTAGGTTAGTTAGGTTTAAGTAGTTCTACGTTCTAGGGGACTGATGACCTCAGATGTTAAGTCTAATATTGCTCAGAGCCATTTGAACCATTTTTTTAACCGTATTCTCATTTTTATTACTTTCGTCATTCTTCGGTTTACTCTCAATCTATATTCTGTATTCATTCTACTCAATAGGTCTTATAATTCTTATTCACTTTCGCAAAGGAAACCAGCGAATCTTATCATTATTCTCCTTTGACCCTCAGTTATAACCCAACTCTTTAACTTTTTTTTTATTTCCATCATAGCTTCTTCACGGTATACATCGAGCATACATTGAGCAGATGGTGCGAAATGCAAAACCCTTTTTAATCTAAGCACAACGTTCTTGCTTTTCCATTCTTATTGTTCCTTCTTGGCTTTTGGACAAAGGCCTACTGCACATTCCCCGTCTTTCTCTTTAGGTTACACCATTTTTTCGCAGAAAACCTCGAACAACTTCATCATAAAACTCTGTCTAACGCTATTTGTAGATCGTCAAAGATAACAACCGTATCTTGATTTTCGTTAAGTTTTCCTCTATTAGCAAGCACAACGTCCGAAGTACCTCTCTGGCTCCTTTACCTTTCTGGAACCTAAACTGATCTTCATCTAATAGTTCCACCGCTTTCTTTTCCATTGTTTTGTATATTATTCTTGCCAGCAACCTGGATGCATTAAACATTAAGCTGACTGTGTGGTAAATGTGACATTCATATGATCTTCAAAATGGTTCAAATGGCTCTGAGCACTATGCGACTTAACTTCTGAGGTCATCAGTCCCCTAGAACTTAGAACTACTTAAACCTAACTAACCTAAGGACATTACAGACATCCATGCCCAAAGCAGGATTCGAACCAGCGACCATAGCGGTCGCGCGGTTCCAGACTGTAGCGCCTAGAGCCGCTCGGCCCCCACGGCCGGCCCAGCTGCCTCACATTGATGGTAAATCTGGCCATATGATCTTGCTGTCTTCGGAATTGTCATAACGATATTTCTTCTAAAATTCTGATGGTATGTTTGCAGTCTCGGAATCTAAGTGTGATCTTAAATAGTCGTTTGGTCGCCACTTCCCACAACGATTGTAGAAATCTGTAACGATTTTATCTATTCCTTATACTTTATTTGATAGCAAGTCTTCCAGTGTTCTGCTAAACTGAGTGTATGGCACGTGTCTTCCATATGGAGTTCCTTTTTCCTTCTATCTCGTCATGAGACAAATTCTCCCACTCACAGGGGCCTTCAGATTAATCTTTCCACTTATCCGCTTTCTCCTCTGCATTTTCAAGTGCGTTTTCCATTGCACTCGCGAAGTTCAATGCTAATTTTACAGAAGGCCGTTTTTTTTTTTTTTTTTTTTCCTTTTCGATATACTGAACTAGTCCTTCTGATTACCATTTATTTCTCGTTTTCCTCACATTTTTCGTGCAGCCATTTAACTTTGGCTGTCCTGTGTTCCTATTTAAATCATCTTCTCATTCAGTGCATAAGGACATTCGTCAAATACCACTGAGAAGGTTGGGTTATATTAAACCTTCATTACGCTTACGAAACGACTGTAAACAATTACTTCACAATCGGTGTTCAGGGATGGGGAGAGTGGGGCGCCGCTAATTTGATGATTCATTGGTCACATCCGACCGCCACAAAGATCCACTGGGCTCAATCATCCCCGTTGATATTGCTAGGCTCTTAAGAGGATTCCAAAATCACATCGAATTTGCCAGTATTGATTGTATAAATGTTGTAAATCCTCCTGGTCCTCAGTATGACTGTGGTGCTGTGCACCCGTTAATGGACTGTACTCTGACTGCAATGTCAGAGTGTACCCACTACCAAAAGCAGATTTATATGAACCCAAAGACGCTGTAATTTCATGAATGAGTGGGTTAGACGTTAATATTTAAGGACTGTGCTTGTCCATGTTCCTTAACTCACTGTCAACTTTTCTTAATGTAAATCATTATTCAATTTATTCTTATTTTCTTCGCATAGTTATTGTTCATTTTAATGTTACTTTATTGCTGATTTTAACGTCCATTCTTATTCTGGCTGCCGATAGAACTTACTGTTACTGCTTATTCTTCAGCAAATTGCATTGCACATTATGCTGGTCACGTTACTGCATATTTTATACATATTTTATAGCTAATACGCAAAATATTTGATTTGCTTGTTTTCTCAGATCCTCAACTGGAGTAATTTAAATGCCCAATGTATCATACATGTCCAGGTCTTTATGCCAAATGACAGACAAATAAATCTTTAATCGTGCTTCCATTTTATTCTTGACCAGCATCCTTATGTCCTTGTTCTGCTCCAATACAGTTGTGATCCACGTTTATACTTTTCTCTCAATTCAATGTAAACCATCTTCCAACGTATCCTCGATTTTCCTTTTGTGCTTCAGAAATTTATTTTTCTCGTAAATTTTTATGTGTGGGATGCCAGACAAGTTGTTCGACAGTTTTCATACTTATCCATTTCGCCTTCTTTAGAAGTGTTACTGAAATGCATTTCTGGAACTGCAGATAACCCGTTTCATTTGTTTCTGCCATCAATTAGAATTATAACCACTGTTACTCTGCTCACGACTCATTTCAGCAGTTTAGGTCGGTATATCATCCGCTCCTGCTGTTTTCTTTTTTGGGCTAAGGTCATATGTTCCATCAAATTCCAGCTGCTTTCCTCAAGCAGCTATTTTCCTCAACATCAACGTCATTATTCTCTTCTACCACATTCTTGGACAGTTCTGTGATATAACATTAACCTCTAATGTATTCCTCCTATCTATCTAGTCTTTCAGTTGACCATACGACTCTTTTCACCTTCAGATTGCTAGATTAGGATACTTTTCAGTCGTTTAGAAATTACGTTCAATCTTCTTGTATGCTTATTCTACACATATATTTCTTCTCAGATACCTTATGTCTTACTGTCATCCTTTCCGAATTACCTACTCCTATTTTTGGTAATTTTCTACATCTTCATACGTCTAATGATACTTCTAAAGAGAATCTAATTACACCTGGATGTCTTAGCAGACATTCCACCATTAACAATCTTTTCGAGCCAACACTATATGATTAACTTCTTTTTTGGCTATTCTCATACCGCTTCATTTATTTTATTTTTTAATTCCTCATCATCCTTTTTTTATGACCATAATTTAAATACTTTCAGTTTATTTCCCTTCCAAGTGCCTCTTCCATACAAAGATGTGTTCTCGATTAACACTTCGAGGAACAAAATCAATAATATATTTCATTATACTTTGAATCTGCGTCTACATACATAGTTCTTAAGCCACTGCACGATGCCTGATAGAGGGTACTGTGTACCACTACTACTTATTTCCTTTCCTGGTCCACTCGTAAACACAGCGACGGAGAAACGACTATCTATTTGCCTCCGTACGGGCACTGATCTTTCTAATGCTGTCTTCATGGCCCATACGTGGAATGTACGTTGCCGCCAGTAGAATCGTTCTGCAGTCAGCTTCAGATGCCGATTCTTTAAATTTTCCCAGTAGTGTTCCTGGAATAGAACGTCGCGTTCCCTCCAGGCAATGCCATTTGAGTTCCCGAGGCATCTTCGTATTAATGGCGTGTTGTTCAAACCTACTGGAAACAAATCTAGCAGCCCACCTCTGAATTGCTCCGATGTCCTCCTTTAGTCCGACCTCGTGTGGATCCCAAACAACTGAGTGGTACTGAATAACAGGCCGTACTAACGCCTCATACGCGGTCTCCTTTACAGGTGAAGCACACATTCCTAAAAGTCTCCCAACAAACGGAAGTCGTCCATTCGCCTTCCCTACTACAATCCTTACGTGCTCGTTCCATTTCATATTGCTTTGCAACGTTACGCCCAGATATTTAAGCAACGTGACCGCGTAAAGCAGCAAACTCGAACATATCTGAGAACGTATTTCATGTAATCTTTACCTTCGTTAACAGTCTGCAGTGGGGTGCCGTCCCAAATGCTTTTCGCAAATGTAGAAATATGGACTTGTCTATTGCTCTTCATCCGTAGGTCGCAGTATATCAAGTGAGAAAAAAGAAATTTGGGTTTCTCACGAGCAAAGCTATCTAGAAGCGAGGTGATTCTTTGACAGAAGTTTCTCGGTCACAAGTAAATTTATTGTCTTCGAATTTAAAATACGTTCAAGAAATCTGTAGCGGACCGATGTAAAGAATATTAGTCTGTAATTTTCCATGTCCGTTTTCTTGTAAGGAGGGATCACCTCCGCTTTTTCCAATCGTTTGGGTCTTCGCGCTGGGCGAGAGATTCGAGATCTACATCTACATCTACATCTATACTCCGCGAGCCACCTTACGGTGTGTGGCGGAGGGTACTTATTGTACCACTATCTGATCCCCCCTTCCCTGTTCCATTCACGAATTGTGCGTGGGAAGAACGACTGCTTGTAAGTCTCCGTATTTGCTCTAATTTCTCGGATCTTTTCGTTGTGATCATTACGCGAGATATATGTGGGCGGTAGTAATATGTTGCCCATCTCTTCCCGGAATGTGCTCTCTCGTAATTTCGATAATAAACCTCTCCGTATTGCGTAACGCCTTTCTTGAAGTGTCCGCCACTGGAGCTTGTTCAGCATCTCCGTAACGCTCTCGCCCTGACTAAATGTCCCCATGACGAATCGCGCTGCTTTTCGCTGGATCATGTCTATCTCTTCTATTAATCCAACCTGGTAAGGGTCCCATACTGATGAGCAATACTCAAGAATCGGACGAACAAGCGTTTTGTAAGCTACTTCTTTCGTCGATGAGTCACATTTTCTTAGAATTCTTCCTATGAATCTCAACCTGGCGCCTGCTTTTCCCACTATTTGTTTTATGTGATCATTCCACTTCAGATCGCTCCGGATAGTAACTCCTAAGTATTTTACGGTCGTTACCGCTTCCAATGATTTACCACCTATGGCATAATCGTACTGGAATGGATTTCTGCCCCTATGTATGCGCATTATATTACATTTATCTACGTTTAGGGAAAGCTGCCAGCTGTCGCACCATGCATTAATCCTCTGCAGGTCCTCCTGGAGTACGTACGAGTCTTCTGATGTTGCTACTTTCTTGTAGACAACCGTGTCATCTGCAAATAGCCTCACGGAGCTACCGATGTTGTCAACTAAGTCATTTATGTATATTGTAAACAATAAAGGTCCTATCACGCTTCCCTGCGGTACTCCCGAAATTACCTCTACATCTGCAGATTTTGAACCGTTAAGAATGACATGTTGTGTTCTTTCTTCTAGGAAATCCTGAATCCAATCACAAACCTGGTCCGATATTCCGTAAGCTCGTATTTTTTTCACTAAACGTAAGTGCGGAACCGTATCAAATGCCTTCCTGAAGTCCAGGAATACGGCATCAATCTGCTCGCCAGTGTCTACGGCACTGTGAATTTCTTGGGCAAATAGGGCGAGCTGAGTTTCACATGATCTCTGTTTGCGGAATCCATGTTGGTTATGATGAAGGAGATTTGTATTATCTAAGAACGTCATAATACGAGAACACAAAACATGTTCCATTGTTCTACAACAGATTGACGTAAGCGAAATAGGCCTATAATTATTCGCATCTGATTTATGACCCTTCTTGAAAATGGGAACGACCTGCGCTTTCTTCCAGTCGCTAGGTACTTTACGTTCTTCCAGCGATCTACGATAAATTGCTGATAGAAAGGGGGCAAGTTCTTTAGCATAATCACTGTAGAATCTTAAGGGTATCTCGTCTGGTCCGGATGCTTTTCCGCTACTAAGTGATAGCAGTTGTTTTTCAATTCCGATATCGTTTATTTCAATATTTTCCATTTTGGCGTCCGTGCGACGGCTGAAGTCAGGGACCGTGTTACGATTTTCCGCAGTGAAACAGTTTCGGAACACTGAATTCAGTATTTCTGCCTTTCTTCGGTCGTCCTGTGTTTCGGTGCCATCGTGGTCAACGAGTGACTGAATAGGGGATTTAGATCCGCTTACCGATTTTACATATGACCAAAACTTTTTAGGGTTCTTGTTTAGATTGTTTGCCAATGTTTTATGTTCGAATTCGTTGAATGCTTCTCTCATTGCTCTCTTTACGCTCTTTTTCGCTTCGTTCAGCTTTTCCTTATCAGCTATGATTCGACTACTCTTAAACCTATGATGAAGCTTTCTTTGTTTCCGTAGTACCTTTCGTACATGATTGTTATACCACGGTGGATCTTTCCCCTCGCTTTGGACCTTAGTCGGTACGAACTTATCTAAGGCGTACTGGACGATGTTTCTGAATTTTTTCCATTTTTGTTCCACATCCTCTTCCTCAGAAATGAACGTTTGATGGTGGTCACTCAGATATTCTGCGATTTGTGCCCTATCACTCTTCTTAAGCAAATATATTTTCCTTCCTTTCTTGGCCTTTCTTATTACACTTGTAGTCATTGATGCAACCACTGACTTATGATCACTGATACCCTCTTCTACATTCACGGAGTCGAAAAGTTCCGGTCTATTTGTTGCTATGAGGTCTAAAACGTTAGCTTCACGAGTTGGTTCTCTAACTATCTGCTCGAAGTAATTCTCGGACAAGGCAGTCAGGATAATGTCACAAGAGTCTCTGTCCCTGGCTCCAGTTCTGATTGTGTGACTATCCCATTCTATACCTGGTAGATTGAAGTCTCCCCCTATTACATTAGTATGATCACGAAACTTCTTCACGACGTTCTGCAGGTTCTCTCTGAGGCGCTCAACTACTACGGTTGCTGATGCAGGTGGTCTATAGAAGCATCCGACTATCATATCTGACCCACCTTTGATACTTAACTTAACCCAGATTATTTCACATTCGCATTCGCTAATAACTTCACTGGATATTATTGAATTCTTTACTGCTATAAATACTCCTCCACCATTGGCGTTTATCCTATCCTTGCGGTATATATTCCATTCTGTGTCTAGGATTTCGTTACTGTTCACTTCCGGTTTTAACCAACTTTCCGTTCCTAATACTATATGCGCACTATTTCCTTCAATAAGAGATACTAATTCAGGAACCTTGCCCTGGATACTCCTGCAGTTTACCAATATTACGTTAACTTTTCCTGTTTTTGGTCTCTGAGGACGGACGTTCTTTATCAACGATGATAATGTCCTCTCTGGTAAGCCGTCAGGTATTTTATCGTTTCGCCCAAGGGGGGGTCCCTCTAACCTAAAAAACCCCCGTGTGCACGCCACACGTACTCTGCTACCCTAGTAGCTGCTTCCGGTGTGTAGTGCACGCCTGACCTGTCTAGGGGGGCCCTACAGTTCTCCACCCAATAATAAATGTAAGTAAGGGACCAGTGCCGTAGTACTTTCTGTAAAGCCCAAAAGCTTACTTGGTTTCAACCCTTTTAGTTGTTCCTCTAAGCCACGGATGCCTATATTGCCGCCGGCCGGAGTGGCCGAGTGGTCCTAGGCGCTACAGTCTGGGACCGCGCGAGCACTTCGATCGCAGGTTCGAGTCCTGCCACGGACATGGATGTGTGTGATGTCCGTAGGCTAGAGGTTTAAGTAGTTCTAAGTTCTAGGGGACTGATGACCTCCGAAATTAAGTCCCATAGTGCTCAGAGCCATTTGAACCATTTGAACTATATTGTCCATACGGGAGCCTGTATGATGGTCAAATGACAGTATGCAAGCGAAAGTCTCTACAATGGCCAAACGACGGTACGTGTCCGATTCTCCAGCGTGAATGATTTCTTAACGCGAAATTTAAAACGTCGGCTTTCCTTTTGCTATCATATACTGCCACTCCAAACTTGTCAACGAGTGACTGCCTAGAAGCCTTAGAGCCGCTTAGTGATTTTACATAGGACAAGTCTTTTCTCGGTTTATCGGCCAGATCTTTTGCTAAGGTATGGCGGTGGTAGTTAAATGCTTCGCGTATTTATCTTTGTGAACACGCACGAATCTCTACTACGCTTATCTGTCATCATCTGCGCGTTCTCCTCTGAACCCACATTGGAACAGCCTTTGTTTCCTCAGCATTTTCCGAATTTTTCGTCCTTAATCCGCTTACTAGACACATACTTATCCAGAGCACGATTTACTATTCGTATAACTTTGCCCGTAATTCCTATACATCCGTCGTACTGGAACTATATTAGGTCAGCTGATTGATTAAGTGAGTTGCTTAGGACGATTTAACTGTTGTTTCTAGCAGATATACTCTTCTAGCATTCTTGACAGATTTATTAACTTTAGTTATCACAGACACTATAATGAAGTCACGGCTACTACTCAGTGTCCCTACGCTGACACCGTTGATAAGATCAGGCCTGTTTGTAGTTTCAAGCTCTAAAATACATACATTTTGTGTTGGATGTCGAACTAGTTGCTCAAGACGGTTTTCGGGAAATCTTTTCAGAAATAATATCAAGATTGTACCCCCTGCATTGAATCCATACATGTCCCAGACTATACTAGGTAGGGCAAAGCCGCCTCCAACTAGTACTGCATTATTTGGGTATTTACCCGTTACCATACGTAACTTTCTTTGCAACTCTCTAAAAATGTCACAGCGGAATCGGGTGGCCGGTAAATACAGCCAACAATTAAGTTGATTTCACCTATACCCGTTATATGGGACACGATAACTTCATTATCACACTCAAATTCAACAGAGAAATATTTTTTGTCAACTGCAATGAATACTCGCTCCTGTGGCGTCTAATGTGTCACTCCCAACATGTTTCATGACACGCTAAATATCTCAGAGGTCTCTACCCTAGAGTCTGATTTTCCTAAACTATACGTTTCTTTGTGCAACAGTCGTCTGATTAGGCTGATGGGGCCTGCGACGAATGATGATTATGACTGCGTATTGTTACGTGAATGTTCGGTGTGATCCAAATAAAATACTCACTGCCAGTACTGTTGAGGTACTGGAAAGGATCACTAAGACACGATTGACAAGGCCGGGGCTGTGAAAGCGTGAGACAGCCATCTATAACTCAAGATGTTATCACCAAAACTGTGAAGCAGTTATCGTGATCTTTCGCGTTATGAGGGTAGTTTCAAAAGTACTGATGCACTTTATGGACTGGCGGATGGAAGGGTGGGCGTAACATATGCTAGCAAATGCTGCTTGTTTAACTGACCCCGTACGTCTCTTTGAAACACGCAACCTTCGGCACATTGTGCACTATCAACGTCAAGTGGTGCTGAACCACACTGCCCAAATTGTACAGCGGACAATGCTCGTGATATGCTTGCCAAATGGCATTTGACCTACGCCAACGAAGATTGCAATGAGCATGGTCGGTGCTTCGCTAGAGTGGTACACTTGGCAGACGCATCACATTCCTCACCGCATAGCAGAAAACGCTTCTTTGGTCGCCTGCACATTTATAAAAGCTCTTCATAACTAAGAAACTGCAAACTGCGGCGATGTGTTGAAGCGGCCTGGTAGGAAATATTTCAGAAGTTCACTGATCTACTCTTTAATTCAATTTTGTGCCAATCTGCATATCTTCGTCCCATTGTACTCTCACAAGGTACAGTTTTTTAGGCATTGTTTTGTTTTTGGATTTCTGGAAATCTCTCCCTAAGATTTCTCAATGTGGGTATTTACTTAGGGTGGTTCTGTGGCAGCAGGCAGTCAACGATTCTGCAGCTACTGACGCTATACGACAACTATCTGTGTTGCAGTCGTGGACGGCTACACCATAGCGACGTCGGTGTTCGCCGTGCTCATGATCGCCGCCAGCATCCTCCTCATAGTGGCTGCCAATAAGGTAGGGCGGGACGCTCTGCTCACGTCCGACTTGTGCATATTACATTTGTATAAGAGTCTCTAATTTAAGGTAGAAAAAAGCTCAACACACAAACACAAACGTTCGTTTAGTGGTGGCTAGTCATTCGTTCTCTATGTTTGGTAACATATAAAATTAATACCTCGGCAATATTCACATCAAGAGTGTAGCAGTGCGAAGAGTAAATGTCTACAGTTAGAGATTCTCTTACAGTGACGAAAAAAATGTTATGCTCATATTTAATATAGTATTATTATAGTCTTTGTCGAAGGTTTTACGAATCCGGCAGACTTCACAGTAGTGTTTAGTGCTCGAAGTTGAATGGGCAGATAGTCATGATATTGCATGGATGCACGGTATGAGGAGCATTATATAAATATTATTCGAATTGAAGCTGGAGTGGCGGTAGAAAGGAAAGGAAAAGCGAGGAACTATTGATGTCAGCTGCATCGGGACTTTATGCGGAATCAGCGGCCGTTTAGGCGAGATAGGTAGCCTGACCAACAATCTCTACATCAGAAGGCAACCAAACTGACAGACAGCCGACCGACCAATCAAACAAAATCAGTTTCGCTCGAAGCAAGCAGTAAAAATACCACAACGACAACCAGAATATTGGCGCCCACTACAACCATAAATACCTCAGCTGTCGAACTACACGCCAAACAATACGTCAACGACCAGGGCAGGTAAACGGAACTTTACTTTCATGTCTAAGATCGGAGGACGAGTAACATTGTAGCACTCGTAAGCTGCACCTCACACTGCAACCGTACGCGCACGTCGCCAGCAGCTCCGGCCCAACTTCGTGCGACAGGAACTTCCTTGGTGCTCCACGCCCGGAAACGGTGAAAGGACCAAATACACGTTGGCTGATGAGACGACCAATGGTCGTCCCGCTCCAATCTCCCTCCGTCGGATAAGTTCATGTGTGTCGCCAGCGGTCGGCGAGCACTGGCTGTCGGCGCCTCACCGGCGCTCCTCCCCGACTTCACTCCTGTTGCGTCGCGACTGCACTCCTGGTCCATCTCCAACTGACTCCCAGACGGTGAAAGGACCAAATATACGTTGGCTGATGAGACGACCAATGGTCGTCCCGCTCCAATCTCCCTCCGTCGGATAAGTTCATGTGTGTCGCCAGCGGTCGGCGAGCACTGGCTGTCGGCGCCTCACCGGCGCTCCTCCCCGACTTCACTCCTGTTGCGTCGCGACTGCACTCCTGGTCCATCTCCGACTGACTCCCAGACACACGTACGACCTGGAAATACTATCAGTGGCTCCAGAAATGGTACAACAGTGCACTTATCGATACCCGTTGCTGCTGCCACTCACGGGCAAGTAAGGCAGTAAGTCAGTGAGGCCAGTAAACAGAATAAGAAAACGAGACGGCAGTACCGCAATAGAAGATGACAAACAAAAAATTGCATGAACACGAACCAACCATGGCTCAGCCACTGCTAAAGTTCAACCCTCGTAATATGCACTGAGTAAATTAGGAAAATGTATCATCTAAGGAATAGTGAAACCACAAGGAGAATGAACTAGAAACCACACTGGAGAGTAGGTAATAGATTTTTCTGTCTTCAACAATCTAAGTATACAAACAGATTATCTCCCATAAAGACATTCATAACTGTGTATGGGGTGCTAAAGGTATTAGGTCTATAACAGATTATGTTGTTGTAAAAGAATACGATGTTAGTGCTGACCATTTACTGTTAATGTCAAAACTAAGACCTCTATTGTATAGCTATAAAAGCCCTAACACAAAACAAAATTGTAGAATACATTTGTTATGAGATACAAGAAGTAGATGGTGTACGAAAGAAGTGCAAGAATAAGAGAACATAAAGATGAATGGAACGAAGTAGTCATAACAATATAAATAGCTGCTGATACCGATTTGGGTAAAAGCATTAAGTATAAAAAAAGGAGACTGTCGATCAGGAACAAGGAACTGCCGCACATAATAAAATATAAAAGAATCCAACCTGAAATACCTGCAATCAAGGAAAGAGGCCCACAGCGGTGGTCAGAAGAAAGGCAAGAGAAATACGGCAACAAACGTGGGAAATTTTTTTGACTGAATTGGAGCATCATATAAAAGGTAAGCAAACTAAAGCCTATAAGATGGTGAAACAACATAATTATGACGGAAGAGACACGAGTCAATTTAACACCATTTCAGAAAGTGACTGACTGGATTATATCCAAAGTTTATGGAAAGGGGAAAACTGCAATTACACTCCTGGAAATTGAAATAAGAACACCGTGAATTCATTGTCCCAGGAAGGGGAAACTTTATTGACACATTCCTGGGGTCAGATACATCACATGATCACTCTGACAGAACCACAGGCACATAGACACAGGCAACAGAGCATGCACAATGTCGGCACTAGTACAGTGTATATCCACCTTTCGCAGCAATGCAGGCTGCTATTCTCCCATGGAGACGATCGTAGAGATGCTGGATGTAGTCCTGTGGAACGGCTTGCCATGCCATTTCCATCTGGCGCCTCAGTTGTACCAGCGTTCGTGCTGGACGTGCAGACCGCGTGAGACGACGCTTCATCCAGTCCCAAACATGCTCAATGGGGGACAGATCCGGAGATCTTGCTGGCCAGGGTAGTTGACTTACACCTTTTAGAGCACGTTGGGTGGCACGGGATACATGCGGACGTGCATTGTCCTGTTGGAACAGCAAGTTCCCTTGCCGGTCTAGGAATGGTAGAACGATGGGTTCGATGTCGGTTTGGATGTACTGTGCACTATTAAGTGTCCCCTCGACGATCACCAGTGGTGTACGGCCAGTGTAGGAGATCGCTCCCCACACCATGATGCCGGGTGTTGGCCCTGTGTGCCTCGGTCGTATGCAGTCCTGATTGTGGCGCTCACCTGCACGGCGCCAAACACGCATACGACCATCATTGGCACCAAGGCAGAAGCGACTCTCATCGCTGAAGACGACACGTCTCCATTCGTCCCTCCATTCACGCCTGTCGCGACACCACTGGAGGCGGGCTGCACGATGTTGGGGCGTGAGCGGAAGACGGCCTAACGGTGTGCGGGACCGTAGCCCAGCTTCATGGAGACGGTTGCGAATGGTCCTCGCCGATACCCCAGGAGCAACAGTGTCCCTAATTTGCTGGGAAGTGGCGGTGCGGTCCCCTACGGCACTGCGTAGGATCCTACGGTCTTGGCGTGCATCCGTGCGTCGCTGCGGTCCGGTCCCAGGTCGACGGGCACGTGCACCTTCCGCTGACCACTGGCGACAACATCGATGTACTGTGGAGACCTCACGCCCCACGTGTTGAGCAATTCGGCGGTACGTCCACCCGGCCTCCCGCATGCCCACTATACGCCCTCGCTCAAAGTCCGTCAACTGCACATACGGTTCACGTCGACGCTGTCGCGGCATGCTACCAGTGTTAAAGACTGCGATGGAGCTCCGTATGCCACGGCAAACTGGCTGACACTGACGGCGGCGGTGCACAAATGCTGCGCAGCTAGCGCCATTCGACGGCCAACACCGCGGTTCCTGGTGTGTCCGCTGTGCCGTGCGTGTGATCATTGCTTGTACAGCCCTCTCGCAGTGTCCGGAGCAAGTATGGTGGGTCTGACACACCGGTGTCAATGTGTTCTTTTTTCCATTTCCAGGAGTGTAGTTTCGAGCTTGTTGATATTATATCAGTGGAAAAACTGAAATTTGCGTTAACGATTTCCAAAACCAGGAAACCACCACGACAAGACAATTTCGACGTAGATGAATTTGAATAGGCTTCGGAGTCATCGCTCTTAAAGGTATTAACTTTCGTAAATACTTATTGGATAAGCAGTAACTACCAGAAGATTAGCAACTGAAGTTGTTATTCATCAGGAAGTGTGACAGTTATCCAGGTTTAGTCCTTTGAACTCTGGACACAGGACATATGTGTAAGGCTATAGATGTTTCAATAAACGTTTCTCACAGAAGAACAGAATGGGTTTTGGATGAGGTGATATTGCTTAGACAGCATTTTTCGTCTCCCAGATTATTTCAAAACACAGAGAATACAATCATCCCCCTTACAAACACTTTGTCGACATTGCGAACCCTTTAATATACTTAACAGAATGAAATTATGAGAAATTTCAGAAAATAAGTGGTATCTAAAGTAGGTACATACACAGCAAGGTCAAATAGGAAGTCCATTTGCGAGAACCATCTCTTAAGGAGTGAGACAAATGTGTTCTTTATCACATACATTATTTAAAATTTACATAGACGACGACCTAAGGACAGGGCAGAATAAAGTAGTGGACCATAATGAGCTTAAGGGGAGTTGGAAAGGGAATTTTTTTTCTCATTTTCCAGTTATTATCTCACCATAAAATTTGCAATTTTCCGAATAAAATGATATATGTATCACATATAAACACATGCGAAACATTTTATTTTATTTCTTTAAATATAATCTACACCGTTTGAAAATGTAAAAATGTTTACATGCGTTACTTCCAGATCTAATAAAATCGGCAATTTTTTTTATATAGAAGGCTATGGATTGCTGTGTAATAAAGGTTAAATTAGGTTTTGTATTGGTAACACTATCGGAAACAGTATCTTATCTTTTCATATTATAAACATGCATTGTATGTCGAAGTGCTAACGTTTTTCCAAGGAAAAGTGACGAATCGATTGGCAAATCTCTCAAAACATAAAGTATGACGCCAAAACGAAGTGTTTTTAGGAAACGTGGGTTTCTTGTAACAGTTTTTCGAACAAAGGGAAACATTGTGTTCGACATGTGGCATGTGAAGTTACAGACAATGAAATACATGCAAACTCATCAGTATCTAGAGAAACCCCCGTTATTGCTACGAAGATTAAAATAAAATGTTGTGATACACAGTTTTCTCAAAACGAAAGTGATGTAAATGGTAGGTTAGGTAATATTCTGATAGATTTACACATCCTAACAAGGCTGTTAGTGAATGTGTGTTCTGTGAAGTATGTGGACGGACAGTTTTAGTTTTAAGGAGGCAGTGAGGTATCAAATGGATTAGCCAGGAAACTTATCATTAATTGTGCCAGTTGTAAATATACTCATTCATTTTGGAAGTCTGATAAGTGTAAGGATAATTATTTTGAAGTAAATGTTATGTGGTTTTGTGGATTAAGAGCCATTGGCAAAAGACACACTGCAGCAGAAACAATGTCTGCTGTGATAAATATCGGCAAGCATGCAGGATTTTTTGGAACTGCCCTTGAATCTGTTGCTGAGTCAATGAATGGTGCTGTAAACGAATCTGTTGAAATAAATCATGGTATGACTGACATACCAGTAGCTTTTGATGGCACTTGGCAAAAGTGCGGCTACAGTTCTAAGAATTCTGTTGCTACGGCGACCAGTGTTGATACTGGAAAGGCAATAGATTTCCATAATTTAACCAAACGTTATTATAAATGTAATACAGGGAATGAAGAAGGGTATATCTGTGACAGAAATTATGAACGAACAAGTGGTGGTATGGACGCCTTTGCAGCTACTGAAATTTTTAGTCGATCTGTTAACGAAAGGGGAGTGTGTCACACTAAGCTCTTAGGTGATGAAGACTCAAAAGCGTATAACAATGTAGCAGCCGCTCAGCCTTATGGTGAGAAGATTATCACGAAACGAATGTGTTGGTCGTGTCCAGAAGAGGATGGGCACGAGGTTGAGGAAGATAAAACAAAGTTCGAGAGACAAGAAACTTTCTGATGGTAAAACCATATGAGGCAGGCTGACAGACAAAATTATTAATGAACTACAGCAGCAGTATGGAATGGCCATTAGAAATAATATTGAGGATTTGTTGAAAATGAAGCAGGCTGTATGGGCCACCCTCTTCCACAGACTGTCAGCTGATGAAAAAATAGTACACCACCTTTGCCCTCCTGGACCTGTTTCATGGTGCAACTACCGAAATGCCCAGCACTCAACCAGTTCATACAGCTATAAACATTCCTAGCAGCAGTCATGGATAACATAAAACCTATTTACAGAGACGTGACAAATCCTGAATTACTGAAGAAGTGTCTGCATGGTCAGACTCAAAATCCCAATGAGTCGTTCAGTAATATTATATGGACTCGGTTAATAAAAAGTGTTTTTGTTGGAATGAAGACTGTGAAGTGTGGGCTCAGTGATGCTGTTATTACTTTTAATGATGGAAACAATGGTAGGTTGAAAGTGCTACAGCATATGGGAATTAATCCTGGAGCAAACTGCATCAGAGAACTTGAATGGATGACGAAGGTTCACTTTGATAAAGCAGAGTATGCAGCACAGTTAGCCACTAAGGAGTCCAGAAAGGAGAGAAGAAGAAGAAACTTGAAAAAAGATCAAGAGGATGATATACAGTATGGTGCAGGGAGCTACTGACTAACTAAAAATAAAAAATTAAGCTTGTAGTAAGTGAGTTACTGTCTTTTGAAACTTTAGAAGCCATTTCTGAAAATATACATTTTCTGTTGCATTTTTCCCGAAATATCAGAAATCACTTCGAGTAGAGTATTCAAATTTTCAGGGAGTAAACATAAATATCTTAAGTCTACTGAACTAAAAGAACAACATAATGTAATGTATAATTAAAATTATTTAGGATAATGTACAAAAAAACTACACAAAATTTTAATGGTGTAGTTAAGAAATTGTATTTCCGAAAGCAGTGGCTGAAATGCAATTATTGTAGTTGAGTTGACTCAGAACATACTGTTTGATGTCTTGTAAAAGCTTCATGTCAATGACTGCAGTGGTTCCTGAAATACAGGAAGCCAAGTCACTAAATTTATCATTGTCGGGATGGGGTGTTCCAACTCCCCTTAGTAATGAAGTTACAAATACATTTCCGCTCACAAACTATCAAATAATCTTCACGGAGTCGGAAGATAAATTACAGAGAGCAATTTGGTCCTTCCAGAAAGTAGCAAAATATTATGGCAATATCTAAAGATCAAACTAAGGTAAAAGCATTCCATGGGAAAGGAGATTTGAGAGCAATAGTAGTTCATGATAAACGGTTAGAATAAATAAATAATTTTAAATACTTGGGATGTGAGATCTCGCATATTAAGTTCACCATCAGAAATTCAAATTTGGAAAATTTTCAACAGTTGGTAGGTACTATAAATCACACTCTCCTCAAAAAGATTAGGAAAGAAACAGCATTAAAATTTTATGATGTGATGGCGGCTCCAGTACTAAAGTATGGGTCAGAGATATGGAATCTTACCGCCTGTCCAAGAAGGAGGATGAAGCAGCGAAGATATGATTCTTGAGACCACAAGCTGGTCGCAAACTCATAGGTAGCAAAAGATAGTGAAATTAGGACTCAATTGAGTGTCAAAGAACTTTTCAAAAAATAGCGGAGGACAGAAAGAAATGGCATAAATACATTCAGAGGATGTCAGCTGGACGAACTCCTAAATTAATACACAAACATACACCTCAAGGGAAAAGATATGTTGTGTGTCCTAAGAAGAGATGGAAAAACAAATTCTAGTCTACTTGAAATTGGAACAGGCAAGGATGCCTAAGCTAAGTCTGAATATGATGAAGATGACTGAATATTGCTACGTGGATGTTGGGTGTGGCCAAAAGAAGAATACCCTCTGCAGATATCACTGATGTACCGGAAAGGCTCACTGAGACACGATTGACAAGGCCTAGATAGTGAAAGCATGAGACTGTTATCTATACCTAAAGACGCTATCAGCAAAAATATGTGTACATACTTGAAACAGTGATCACGATCTCGCACGTTAAGAGTGTAGTTTCACAAGCATAGATGCACATTATGGGCTGCAGGTGACAGCGGGACGCTATTCATATGGTAGCAAATGTCACTTGGTTTACTGAGGCTGTATGTCTATTTGACAACACACAACCTTCGGCACATTGTGTACTACCAGCGTGAAGTAATGCTGAGCCACATTGCCCAAATTTTACAGAGAGAGAATGCTCGTGATATGCTCGCCAAATGCCGTTTGCCCTGCCCCAACGAAGACTGTTTTTTGGAAGAGTGGTGGACTTGTCAGATTTGTCACAGTGGCCTATTCGTAAGCAGTCAGAGCAACTGCAATGTAATTGCGAAGAACGAAACGGAATTTACGGTCTTTCTTATCTTGTGCTAACTTTCTCAGGCATCAAAATTTCAACAGGAAGAAGGGCAGCGAATGAAATTTTACTTATTGCCTTGAGACTGTACGGTAGGAAGAATCTGTCACTAAATTTTGTATGTGATTCTTCTTCAACTAATACGATATTCCTTTCTTTAATATGCAGTTATATTAAAAGTAGTTTACAGAGTTGCCTCTTTTTTAATTTGAAGAGCGCATTAGGATGTTAATTTCCTCTTTTTTTGTCCAAGTTTATGAAGCAAGTTTAATGACCTCCCTGCCATTCTTGAAATGGACTGTGAACTACTGCCGCATCCATTCTCATAATACACTCATTTCTTCACCACCTTTGAAACAAATGTGAACATTTACGCACCAAGTACCACAGCTGGTACTCAAACACGTTACTGAACACATCTACCATAAGAAGGAACTGTCAACATTAAACTGACGAAAACATATTTTTAAGTTTCGTGACCATAATGCGTAACATACTGACCAAGATGTGACAGAAAAAATTTACTGTAGATGCATTACTGTCCTGATTACCAACTAGACGTCACTTTATAATAGCAATAAGCCAAAACAGACTTTTCGTGTCAAATACTTAATAATATATCATCTAACTGCAGCTAGTTTTGGAGCATTCATTTTCGTTGTCTACAGCTGTTAAGTGACTCAAGAGTGTCTTCCGTGTTTCGCGCCCCACCTTCTCAAATAATCGTCTCACCGAGTCCAATAAAATCAATTCAGACTGCATCCAGGACATAACAAGTAAATAACAACTCGCAAGTTACGCTGTTCGTTTAGAAGCAAATATGACAAGGTGAGTTGCTTTCCTTGGTCAATAGTCCTTGCTCTTGCTCAAAACTGATGACTGCCTGATAAGGATAAGTCCCTAATCAAGAAATTGTCCTTTGCGTGTCATGACGTCCCTCAAAGGTTGTTTGTGAGGCTATTGAGCACCTGTAGAATTCTGGTCGGTAACAAGTCATTCGTATGCAGGTGCAGGAGACACCATTCGGTGAATCACCATTGAGTACCTCCTAGAGAAAGTTAAGCTAGATACTTGTGCGTGTGGTAGGTGCTTCTAGTGCTCGCACAACGTTGTGATACCTCTTTCGTGTTCAGTGTCTCACAGCTGCCTACGTATTGTATCCTACCTTTACTAAAATGTTCTTTGTGGTCCTCTCTTCAATTGTTGCGCCGATGTTTTGCGTTTTATACGATCCACGTTCTCTGTTGTGTCATATTACGAGCGTGCAGGCGCTGCAACATCAGAATATTTTTCAACACACACTCATCCCCTAGCTTGCACGATCAGGCGACAGTCACCGTAACAGAGCATCACATCCACTTGCTCCTGTCTGAATAGTGCATTGTGCGGCTATGGATATTAACGAAATTGTGTTGTGTTGTCAAGAAGTACGATGCAATGTTCCTGCCGACACACACGCATTAGTTGTATGAGAATAACATTAATGGAATGTACGAATAAGGATATGACACATGGATGACGACGTATACGTTTGCGACCGACCGTAAGTCGCGCTCGGGTAATCGAAGCGACCACCCGCGTAAAGTAAGAAACCGGGTCCGAGCCGCGGCCAGCCACATTTTTTTTCGTGACTCCATTGTACAGCTGGAGGTGGTTCAGATTTGAAAATGCGAATACATTTCATGTTTAAATGATCTACCTTCCTACATCGGTGCACTACACACTAATTGCCGTAATACAAATCGAAAAATTATTCATGTCATTTTAGTTGAAAATCGGTCGTCCTTTATCATTCTATGTACGCACAGATAGCAATAATAGATTATGTATCCCTTAATCGACAGCAACTACTCTCTGAAACATTTATTGTCTAAAAATGATGTGTACACATTTTCAAGTATATATATGTTTATCAAATGTTTAAAAAAAATGGCTCTGAGCACTATGGGACTCAACTGCTGAGGTCATTAGTCCCCTAGAACTTAGAACTAGTTAAACCTAACTAACCCAAGGACATCACACACATCCATGCCCGAGGCAGGATTCGAACCTGCGACCGTAGCCGTCTCGCGGTTCCAGACTGCAGCGCCAGAACCGCGCGGCCACTTCGGCCGGCTATCAAATGTTTATCAAATATCGAAAAATTCAGAGGTATAATTTAATTTTTGAATAGTGGAGAAGTATGAAGTTTTCATAACAATCAGTGCCGTATGGATAGCAGCAGCCTTTGTTTCAACCGTTGACCTCAGCACTGGTCAGCCAGAACATTATGACCACCGAGCTACCATAGATATAAACCTGTCCAGGCGATAGCAGCGTCACCTGGCGAGGAATGACTACTAGTCAGACACACACTCGGTGTATGTAGTATCAGCGAGAGTGCTGTCCGTGTGTAGAATGGGGAAGGCGCCCGATCTGTCTAAATTCGACACATGACAAATTCTGATGGCCCGAAGGCTCTGCACGAGCACTTCGGAAACTGGACGACTTCTCGGGTGTACCAGCAGTGCTAAGGTGAGTGTCTTCAACATGTAGCGAAACAACGTTCGAACGTCATGGGTCGGGCAGCCACCCTTCATTGTAGATGGCGGACGCTGTAGTCTGGGCGCACTGGTAAAACAAGACGGCCAGCGAACTGGAGACTGATGTCAGACTTTAATAATGCCGGGTACAGTACAAGTGAGTCTGGACACACAGTGCACCCAACTCTCCTAACGAAGGGCCTCCGCAGCCGACGACCCACGCATGTGCCAATTTTACCACCACGACGTCAGCAAGTACAACTAAAATGGACACATGACCATTGGCACTGGACGTTGGCGCAGTGGCATAGGGTTGCGTGGATGAATCCCGACATCTTCTTCATCATGCAAAAGAGAGTGCGCGAATCTGTCGTCCTTCATAGGAACAGCACCATGAACCTGTATTGCAGGACGAAGACAAGGCTCCATTACGCTCTGGGTAACATTCACATGGCAATCCATGGACACAGTGGAGCTCGTGCAAGGCACGGTGGCGGTCAAGGAGTATCGTACAGTGATTGCAAACTACGTACACCCCTTCATGAAGATCATGTTTCCCGACGGTAGTCGCATTTTAAAGCGTGATCATGCGCTATGTCGTAAGGCGCGGAGTTAGATGGAGTGGTTCGAGGAACACAGTGCCGAGTTCCAGTTGATGTGGGGGCCCCCCAGCTCACCTGATCTGAACCCGATCGAATATATCTGGGATGTGATTAAATGTGGCATCAGAGCTCATCGCCTCCCAGGAATTTACGCGAATTAGGTTACTCGTTTGTGCAGATGTGTTTACAACTCCCTCCAGCAACCTACGATGGCCTCACTGTTTCCGTCACGCTGCGTCGCTACTGTTGTCCGTGGCAAAGGTGGGCATACCGACTATTAGGTAGGTAATCATAATGTTCTGGCTAATCAGTGTGTTTTCCATTTTTCATTGCTAATGTATTGCAGTGAAATCATCGCTGAAATTTTTATTTAGTGAATATTACCATCATTGGAAGGAGATATGTTTCTTTCACCTTTCTTCTTTCTGCTAGATATACGTCCTCTGCACCTCTTACAAACCTATAGAATTCAAAATTAAGTAATATGGAAGCTAGTTTCTTATTTGGATACCTAATTGAAAATTTTCCCGTGTATGATAGTGTATTGTTAATAAATAACGTTTGCATTGATTCATACGTTTTTATGCCAACTAAACCTCCAGTTCTTAACTTTATATGCATATAAATCTTCCACAATTTTTTCTCTTCCAGAATCGACACCGCCTTGTCTTCTGGTGGCTTATCATCAATTCAGCGATCACAATCATCTTGGCACTCAGTTTCCCAGCGACTATGACACTAGGCTTCATGTATGGAAGTACGCCATGGATGATCACATACCTCGTACTTGGATTCTTAGAACTTGGTAAGTGTTGTTCACATTAGACAGAGAGGGGCTTAGGCTGAGGCTATACATCATATATACCACAGTAGCTGCTATACGTACGAGGGACATGACAAACGTTATACAGCAGTTCCCAGTTGTTGTGAAAACTGCAGCATCCAGAGGTAATGGAGGGCATTGACGAGCTACACTGAACGATTCACGAAATACCTTACTTTGTTTCGTGATCGTAAAAAACTAATATTGGTTTAAATAAGACAGCATATATTAGTCAGTTACTTCAACAGAAAAGCGGACCACCGAATAAATTAATTTAAAAAGTAGAGTGATACGAAGTCGGAAGCGTTGCATAAACTCTTTGCCTGTGTAGTTGAGTAACTACCTCATTGGCATCCCGCCAAGGTCTTGCACACTTTCCACCATGCCAGTTGAACGGCACTGCATTAGATGGCCCTCAGTCATTTACCATCGCTGCAGAATAGCGACACAAGGGTAAGTGCTGTCAGTCATATCGCCCATGAGATTTATCATAGTTGAATATGACTTTGAATGGGTGCGTGAGTCTCTATCCCGCCAGCTTACATCCCCGACAAGCGTGAAGCTCGGATTTGGTGCAAGACGGCCTTGAAACACTGTAGGCTGTTTGAGTCTTCAGAATTCATGGGCAAAGTGAGATTAGCCATTGGTGCATGTTCGAATTTTTTCGTGAGCGCTTTTCTGTGTAGACTGTACGAACAGTTATTTGGCGCTATCGGCTATTCCACGGTTTTCTTTAAATTATTTCAGTCATATTGTTTCAGGTTCTATTTAGCTCACATTATATTTAAAGAGTTTATCGGTTCCAACTTGGCTACCATACATTGCTAGAATTGTTGCTGCCACAGTTATTCTGGTGCATTGTGTAGTTCCTGTCTATCGGGCTTGAGAAGTGTTTGTTAGTAATATATTTTTACCCCAAACCCGACCCTCCAGTACTAAATTGGTGAACCTTTGATGCCTCAGAACGTGTCCTACCAACCGATTTCTTCTACTACTCACGTTGTGCCACCAATTTCTTTTCTCCCGAGTTCAGTTCAGTATTTCCTCATTAGTTACTTGATCTACCCAACTAACCTTCAGCTTTCTTCAGTAGCAACGTATTTCAAAAACTTCTATTCTCTTCTTGTCTAAACTGATTATCGTCCATGTTTCACTTCCACACATGGTAACACTTCACAAAAATACTTTCAAACGCTTTGCTTGCCATTGCCAGTCTACATTTTATATCCTCTCTACTTCAACCATTACCAGTTATTTTGCTGAAAAAATTGTAAAACTTTTCTACTAATTTAAATGTCTCATTTCCTAATCTAATTTCCACAGCATCACCTGATTTACTTCGTCTGCATTCCTTTATCCTCGTTTTGCTTTTGTTGAAGTTCATCTTGTATCTTCCTTTCAAGACACTGTCCGTGTTGTTTAACTGCTCTTCCATGTCTTTGCTGTCTCTGACAAAATTACAGTGTCATCGGCGAAACTCAAAATTTTTATTTCTTCTCCCTGAACTTTAATTCCTACTCCAAAGTTTTCTTTTGTTTCCTTTACTGCTTACTCAATATACAGATTGAATAACATCGTGGTAAGCCCTGTCTTAGTTCCTTCTCAACCACTGCTTCCCTTTCGTGCCCCTCGACTCTTACAACTGGCATCTGGTTTCCGTACAAATTCTAAATAGCCTCTCGTTTCCTGTTATTTACCCCTGACAGCTTCAGAATTTGAAAGAGAGTATTTCAGTCAACATTGTCAAAAGCTTTCTCTATGTCTACAAGTTCTACGTTCTATGAGAAGTCGTAGGGTCCGTATAGCCTCGCGTGTTCCAACATTTCTCTGGACACCAAACTGATCTTCCCCGAGGTCGGATTTACCAGTTTTTTCATTCTTCTGTAAAGTTCGTCTTAGTATTTTGCAATCGTGACTTATTAAACTCATAGTTTGATAATTTTCACACCTGCCAGTACCTGCTTTCTTTAGAATTGGAATTATTATATTCTTCTTGAAGTCTGAGGGTATTTCGCCTGTCTCATACTTTTTGCACACTATATGAATGAGTTATGTTATCGCTGGCTCTCCCAAGGCTATCAGTATTTCCAGCGCAATGTTGTCGACTCTCAGGGCCTTGTTTCGACTTAGGTATTTCAGTGCTCTATCAAATTCTTAACGCAGTACCTCATCTCCAATCTCACCTTCATCTACGTCCTCTTCTATTTCCATAAGATTGGACTCAAGGACATCTCTCTCGTAAAGACCCTCGATATACACCTTTCACCTTTCTGCTTTCCCTTCTTTGCTTAGGACTGGTTTTCAATCTGAATTCTTGATGTTCATACAGGTTGTTCTCTTTTCTCCAAAGGTGATTTTAATTTTCCTGTAGGTGAAGTCTGCCATACCCCCAGTAATATATGCTTTTAAATCCTGTCATCTAATTTTTTTATATATTCGTATTCTCTTTTGCTGCTTCATTTAGTGCACTTTATATTTTCTCCTTCATCAAAAATGGTTAAAATGGCTCTGAGCACTATGCGACTAAACTTCTGAAGTCATCAGTCGCCTAGAACTTACAACAAATTAAACCTAACTAACCTAAGGACATCACACACATCCATTCCCGAGGCAGGATTCGAACCTGCGACTGGAGCCACTCCGGCCGGCTCTCCTTCATCACTGACATTCAGTATCTCTTACATTACCCAAGGATTTGTACTAGTCCTCACCTTTTTACGTACTTGATCCTCTGCTGCCTTCATTATTTCATCTCTCAAAGGTAATCATTCTTCTTCTACTGTATACCTTTCCCCTATCCTTGTAACCGTTCCCTAATGCTCCCTCTGAAACGTTCTATAACGTCTGGTTCTTTGAGTTTATCTAGGTCCCATCTCCGTAAATTCCTACCTTTTTGCAGTTTCCTGAGTTTTAATATACAGTTCATAATTAATAAATTGTGGTCAGAGTCCACATTTGTCCCTGGAAGTGTCTTACAATTCAAAACGTGGTTCCTAAATCTCTGTCTTATCTTATTCATTCGATTTGAAATCCTCCAGTGTCTCCAGGTCTATTCCACATGTAAGGCCTTCTTTCATGATTCTCACACCAAGTGTTGGCTATGATTAAATTATGCTCTGTGCAAAATTTTACCAGTCGATATTCACCTACTACTTCTCCTTTTATTCTTTTTCCTACTATCGAATTCCGGTCCCCCATTAATATTAAATTTTTGTCTCTCTTAACTGTCTGGATAATGTCGTCATACATTTCTTCAATCTCTTCATCATCTGCGGAGCTACTTGCCATATAAACTTGTACTACTGTGTGGTTCTGGGCTTCTAGTCTATCTTGGTTGTAAGAATGCGTTAACTATACTGCCCAAAGTAGCTTATCCGCATTCCATTTTTATTCTTTTTTAAACCTAATCTTTCATTAGCCATATTTGATTTTCTATTTATAGGCTACGTTCCCTTGACCAGGAATCCTGTTCCCCCTGCCACCGAAATTCACTAATTCTCACTAACTAATTTCTAACTTTAATCTATCCGTTTCCTCTTCTATATTTTCTAATCTACCTGCCCCACTATGGGATCTGATATTCTATGCTCCGGTCCGTAGAATGCCAGTTTTTCTCCTGATAACGGCGTCCTTCTGCATAGTCCTCACCCAGAGGTTCGAATAGGGCACTATTTTACCTCCGAAATTTAACCATACAGTACAGCTGCATACCCTCTGGAAAAATTATGGCTGTAGTCTCCCCTCGTTTTCTGCCGTTCGCAGTGCCAGGACAGAAAGGACATTTTGCTTGAAGTTGCAAGGCCAGATCAGTCAATCATCCGGACTTTCGCCCGTGCAACTACTGAAAAGGCTGCTGCCCATCTCCAGGAATCACACGTTCGTATTTCCTCTCAACAGACACCCCTCCATTGTGGTTGCACTAACGCTCGGCTATCTGTATCGCTGAGGCAAGCGGAAAGGTCCCTGGTTCATGGGGGGAGGATGTGGCAGTTATGTGTAATTTATTTTATACTCAGGGTTCACGTAAATTTTGTTACTGCTGTCTAGTGTGAGTCGTTTATAGAACTAGCCTGAATTATCACAAGCTACGTGCATTGGTACAGGCGGAATTCCCTTACTACGTAATTCCATTTTTGCAGATTTGTTTCTAATCTCTGGTGAAAGCTATATAATCTCTATTTATGACAGTTAAAATAATGTTCCTCTTATTTGCAAAAGGGGTTATATTTCACATTCTTTTTATAGTTGCTCATAGTTGTTTATTGATGCTTGATTTGTTATTACAGAACATTTGTTGAGTGAAATGTTTGCCCCACTGCTGTAGCAGTCCCTGATTCATGGGGTATTTTGTTGAATTTACTTTTAGACAGAATCATTTTGAGTGATATGAAGCTCTATACAATTTCATGATATGAAATCTCAAATTAATACTGATAAAATATGTCCCTGATTTTCTTGGACTGGTATACTATTAATAATTGCATTCGTTCGAGTTTGGCGAATGTCATGAGCTAAAAAGAAAATAATATTAACAGCCTGCACGGCTTGTTAAATAAAATAAGTTATCTTTTCTGTAGTTTACTCAGATGCAATCTTGGAGAAATGAGCTGAAATTAATAAACTTTTTAGGAAAAATGTTCCATCATTTGAACTGTCGTTCTTACAGTACGAAATATTGGATGGTAGTCGGCATTTCTAGAAAAATGAAATTAATTGCAGATGACGGAGTACAAACTTGAAGAGCAGGTGAAAGGCAATGATTAATAGAACATATAATCCCATAATGTGTGAAAGAAACGTACACAAGAACAGACAAAAAATCTAAGGGTTCAGAACCTTCTATAAATAAATTAGTCAGATAAGGAAATAAAAACTGAAAAAAAACATGACTTCAGAAAAATGTTAAAATCAATCTTGGAGAAAAGAAATACATTAATTTCACATATGCAAACGCTAAGGTGCCTTAAGTTTAAAGATACCAAGAGAAACTTGAAATGTTTGTCTGTGAAGAACATTTAAGTATGGATTGCCATAGAAGAATGGAAAGAAATCGATTTTGAAGAAGTTGGTGATTCCATGTTGTGCTCCAAATCTGAAATAGTCTTGAATCACTGTGAAAGAAAAAAAATGATGAAGAGATGATATAAAAGTGAAAATTATCTCATGAGGAGTTCTGCATCTTCTGCATTTAATTTGTTCATCAGCACCTGCCGAAGATTCCCGACTTCGCTAGTGTAAAATCACATGTCATTGTTCCTAGAGAAAATAATGACATTGCAAAGACAAATGAAATGAATTATTAATAATGTGCATAAACCCGATTTAAAAAATGAAAGGAATAATTTAAAATGTATACAAGACTTAGTAGATTTCTACTTTTTAACTTATACCAGGAAGTGAAAGAAAAGTACAAGCAAGGAATAAAACTGCAGGGGAAAAAAACCTAATTTTAATGCTTACAGAGTATATAACCTTTGTCGATGGATGCCGGTAAGTCCTAGACTGCTGGACAGGAGATAAATGTTACTCAGTGCAGAATAACTTTAAGTAAACAAAGAATGTAAATACATTGAGTACAAGAAACAAAGATAACAACCTATTAAACATCAAAATTGAGATTGATTGAGCGGAACGAAACTGCACCGAAATTTCATGGCGTAGTATGGAGGCGTTTAGAGGAAGACTGACATAGGTGAATAACACAATCAAAATAAACTACATTCAAGAACAAGTTTCTGAATTTCGGTATTGTATTACATGTAATGAATCTTAAAATTTATTGAGCATGCCTACAATTCGAATTTCGGTCTTATTTGGTATAATAATTCCAAAAAGCAGCGGATTCATTTTCGGCAAACAAATACGAAGGAAATCAAATCGAGTCTATGCCATAAATTTGTCTTTCTCACCACTGCCAGTGCATGTTCAGATTTACTTGGTGGCGAAACACTGAGGTTACAAGCAGAGTACAGGAAGTGCTCAGAGTATCACAGTAGGAGGGCAAGGAGAGAACAAGCCATCTTTGACCCCAATGCAGAGGTCATTCCAGGAACTCTTATGCAGTTTTGTATGTCATATTTTGCTGGTGTCAGCATCACCACTTCCGTATCTCGAGATTTTAAACATGGCTGAAACAGCAACTGTAAAAATTCTTCACGGTAAATGACGACAGCCAAAACAGTTGCAGGATAAAAATTTATTAAAATTTTTGACCACGGTTTCGGTATATCTAAATATACCTTCATCTGAAGTAAAGTAACTAAAATCTTATCCTCCAATGGAGATTCATAAAACAACTAATTATGTTGTATAAATGGAGATGATGTTTTAACTACTGCCGACGCCTTTGGCACAATTGTTTAATGAATCTCCATTGCAGGATGTGGTTTTAGGTATTTTACTTCTGATTAAGGTATATTTATATATAATTATAGATATATAATTATAGATATACAGTTATGTTGTATAAATGGAGATGATGTTTTATCTACTGACGACGCCTTTGGCACAATTGTTTTATGAGTCTCCATTGCAGGATGTGATTTTAGGTATTTTACTTCTGATGAAGATACATTTAGATATACTGAAACAGTGGTCAAGAATTTTAATAAATTTTTATCCTGCAACTCTTTTGCCTGTCATTTACGGTGATGTGCAAAAGTCAAGGAGGTGAGGGTTTCTCAATCCCCACTGCACTTATGCAAGTTTTGACTGAAGCACCCTCCACCCAGAATGTCCCCTCCCCTCCCCCTTGCTGCAGTTGACACATATGCCCTCAAGTCATATTTCACTGACATCAGCATCACCACCCACTGCACCTTGCACTTCTGCAAATTTTGCATCAAACACTGCCCATTCCACGCCCTGCACACCTGTGCTCCTGTACTTCCATGCACCTCGTACTTCTGCTCTATGATTATGTCTGCAATAGTGACTCCCAAATATTTGTTTAAGGAGTGACAGCCCAGTTCAGTCTTCACACTGGTATCTTGATTTGAAGCTATATTTCATCCACCATGGAATACTGAAACGAATAGATAACTAAAACCCAAAAATTGTTTATAAAATATAAATAATGAAACAGAAATTCTTATGTGTTGAAAATGAGTTTTACCTCAAATACAATCCTGCAAACTCTGGATACGTAAATAAAAGCAAGTTCACTTGCACAATCTGCCTGCTCCGGTCACCAGCAGATGGGTGCACTGGAGAAAGCGGTTGCCTAGTTCCACCAGCAGATGGTTGCACTGGAAAATCGATTACAGTTCAGTTTTTGCACTGCTACTTCTTACTGCCACCCGTAGACAGCTGCTCAATTAAAAATGCATGGGAGTCGTTAGTTATTTTCCACATCTAAGATGTTGAAAAATACTAAGTCTGTGAAATATGTAGGCAGCATAGCAAATTGTCATGTTTTATACTGAGTATGCAGGACCTGGCTGAGACATATATTAAAAAACGCTGTGACGCTCTAAACGGTGGGCTGCCACAATATTGGCGAAAATACTACATTGTAAAATAAACTGTTAGTTAATTTGTACATACTTGTCAAATTAGTGCCCAAAATTCTATTTTATGTACCTCAGTACTAACAACGCTGACGTTTGAAAATGTAGGCTCAATATTCGTTGTTGTAACATTAGCCTAACCAGCTTTATAATAGCAGAAAAAAGTACCTGTTAGCAAAAAATTCCACACTTCGCAGGTAAACCAACTAATTAGGCCTACTACTGATGTACATAACAACACAATATTTCCATATTTAAACACTTATGAAGGACCACGTTTGGAGGAAGAAACGTAATACGTGGCGCTATTCACTTGGAAAAATACAAAATGGTATAGAATGGCAGATAGTGTTATTACTACAAATGGCACAGACCTATTAGAGGCTATGTACAATAAGAGCAATCTGCAGTCAAACCTCTGGTGATAAAAATACAACAGAGTCGCAATTAATTATTTTCCATAGGCTAAGATGATGTATTATTCTAAACTTTTTTGCAAAATATGTAGGCAGCACAAGAAGTGCGATGTTTATATACACATATTTGCCAAATTAGTGCCCAGAGATTGACACAGCAGTGCAACTGAGTTAGAAGATTGCATTTAGACTATAAGCACAGGCAAAGCTTGAAGAAATGAGCAGAAGACCGCGTGATGAGGAGTACCGCCATCTTTGTTCCTTAGAGTTTAAGAGGAGGCTTCTGTGGTAGTGGAAAGCACGAGTAGTAACGTGTCTTCCTCCAATGTGCTAAACATCTCTTCACTATTTATGAGGAAGAAGAGACCAACTGACGGTGTTTCGGTTTGTAGTTATTCCTGGAGAACATGGACGGTCTCCTTACTGGTACGAGCAAATTAAACTACACCAACCATGGCACGCTTCTTAAAAGGAAATTTTTTAAGTGTGCTAACACTAAATATGGGACCGTTTTGCTGTAACATTACGGTTGTTAAGAACTGTGACGACGTGGACTGTTAGACACAATTATAGACGAGGCAGTCCGTAATGTTGTGGATCAATTAACTGTTTTGGCTAGTTTTTATTCAAAGGATTTAGTTAATAGTACCCACTTTATAGATTTTATAATGTGTCCAGTCTTGTTTGACTAAGTAGCATGGTATTACCACGGTGGAGACTACAATATACAACTGCAGAATGGGTCACTTGTTAGGTCCTGTGCAAGTGTGTTTAAGTGTATTAGATTTTAGACTCTAACAATATGTGCAATGTGCTCCACTGTGTTCTGTGCCCATCACGTCCATGTGGTGTCAGCTAACTAATAAGTTGCAGAACAGCTGCTGTGTGGAGTTTAACAACGTTTTCTGGTTGTTTACTGGGTAATAAGAATATCTGAAAATTGACTTGTGTACAGATAACCTTGTTGCCACTCGAGACAGAGAAAAGTTATAAATTACGATCTGTCAGATTACTGTTTTAATTATCTACTTGTAAACTGCAGAGAGGTTCTTAACATTGACTCCAGCAAAGACCAGCTAAGCGTTCACAGATGTGCTATATTAAAGCAGGGAAAACACACTTCGTCTCAATCCAGGCTATTGTTCTCCAAAATAATGTCAGATATTGACATCACCGAACTGGGACTGATACCCACAACCAATGTTAACCTACAAAACATAAGAAGCAGAGTAAATATATCACACAGCCTTAATCCATTCCCCATTATAGAATTGACAACTTTAAATGGAGTTACTGCGATATGCGTACGAGAAAGAAGATCAAAGCCCAAAAAGCGCAAACAGGAGTATATGGCAAAGACAACTGCCGTAAAGGAAGAACGTAAAATAAATTGGAAAAAGAAGCTATTTCAGATGTACAGGTACGGCTTATATGTTGCTTTAAACACAGTGTATGGCGAGATCTGGCTGCGAATGGATAATGTAAAATATCTCCATTTACTGTAAGCAACTCTGGTAAATGGTCATACGTTGGAACCCTATCTGAAAATGATGAACTGGGACATGTTTACTACATTAAAAGACACGTGAAAAATATGTTTACAAAGCTCTATTCCCACCTGGATTTACTTACAAAGGATGGTTACAACGTATTTAAATGCGATGGTCTAGTTGATGTGCACGTAGCAACAGAACAACCCTTTCCAGAACTTAAAACGAACTGAATAATGACATTTAATTGGTATGGAACACCTCACATTTATTGACAAGTTTTTCTTTTTGCATAGAGGCTAACAATTGAAACACGACTGCAGACTATCATGGAGCGCTTCCAGATTTCCGTTACAAGCTGCCATTCCATCACTTTTAAACTCTGCAAACGACTGCTATGTTGTTATCGCCGGAACTTTACTTGTAGGTGGTATGTGTTGGGACAGAATACCACCACATTTAGAATCCAATTAAAGGATACAGTAAACTCTTATAACGGAGAACAGGATGTGTCGTGTCTTTTGACCCCTCACCAAGACTCTTTGAGTGTATTTAACACAATTTATCAGTAAAAAGTGCTCCACAAGAGTAATCGCTTTTTATAAAGTATCGAGACGTGTGACTACAGCAAACTCTGTACGTCTCCCATGGCTAAGGAACATAGTATTACCAGGATGGAAACCACTGCGGCATTGACCGTGCGTTTGACGCCCGTGCAACACTGTTTGGATTTGCACTTAATGTCTTGTATCTTTCATTTCCACTACTCTGTATTGCATAACATAATTACGTCACTTCGACAATTATTGGCAATTCCCACCACTAATACTGCTGTAATCACGCTATTTCGTCTGTTTACTGTTTATTATGACGCTGATGTCTTCGTTTCTGCAAAACAGGCACTGTCATGTTGTCACATTGCAATATTGGGGTGCCACACCTTGTAATATTTACAGCCATTTTCTTAGAGCTTTGCTTGCTGGAAGTTCTAACATAAACGTTGTAGTTGGGCACTTGATATTACGCGTATATTTCAGCTGTAGCAGGGTCGAGAGTAGACAGAATCTCTAACGTCATTTACGGTTGCGACCTGCTAAGTTCAAGAACACATCTACAAATGGTTCAAATGGCTCTGAGCACTATGGGACATAACATCTGTGGTCATCAGTCCACTAGAACTTATAACTACTTAAACCTAACTAACCTAAGGACATCACACACATCCATGATGGCGCTGAGCACTATGGGACTCAACTGCTGAGGTCATTAGGCCCCTAGAGCTTAGAACTAGTTAAACCTAACTAACCTAAGGACATCACACACATCCATGCCCGAGGCAGGATTCGAACCTGCGACCGTAGCGGTCTTGCGGTTCCAGACTGCAGCGCCTTTAACCGCACGGCCACTTCGGCCGGCACACACATCCATGCCCGAGGCAGGATTCGAACCTGCGACCGTAGCAGTCGCGCGGTTCCGGACTGAGCGCCTAGAACCGCTAGACCACCGCGGCCGGCACACATCTACACATCTGTATATTACAGAGAATAACATCACTTTAAAACATGCGCCCGAGCTATTGATTCGAACACTGTCTCTCAAAATGTCACGTATTTCACTGCTACCGTCGTTGGCCGTCCTTGTCACTTGTTTACATACTGTGCAGTTTAAGTGATATTTCGTAATGAAATACCTTATTCCTTCCATCGATAGTAATACAGCTGTGTTTCGCGTGTTTGGGTAGCGTACTTGATTGCAAGTTTTATTTTCGCAATCTATAATTTCCAGAAATGCTGCTGCTCGGATGAAGTACGCACGTTACATATTTAAGAGGGCGAGGATGAGGTGTAAAAAGGGTACATCAAGGATGTGGGGGTCATATGACCCTGTTCTTCATTTATATTTTTTAAGGATTTATTGTCACTTTTTGACAAAATATGGGAATTAAATTTATGATTTATTTATTAATTAAAGGATTTTCATAGACATAAACACCATTAAGCGTACAAATGCGTTGTTACTTAATTTTTGCATAAAATCTGCCAAATAATCATTTTAACCGCTCTTAACGTTTCATTTTTTTTAAATCTGCAAAACCATATGTTCTCATCAGTAATTCTGATTTTTTGCTAAGTATTTACGAGATAAATCTTCTTCGAACACAAAATGAACAATAAACTTTTCACATAAGCTGTTAATCATCTCATGCCATAGCACATTGTTGATAGAATGGAACAATGTGTTCTTGACAAATGTACTTATGACGACCTTCACAAACGTGAAGTGTCTTACGATGGATAGCATAGGGACACTCTTGACATCTTTTTCGTACACCTTGGACTCTGGCAGTCGATTCTTGTGAAGATTCTCCACTAAATTCTCTGATTCTCTTACGCAAAGTGCTTGGCAGTTGAGGTATCTCTTGTTGGGCACTCAGGTGTTCGCTGTGCAAGTGTTTTTTTGAAATTAGGACGCTTTTGGTTTTTATTGTTATTTGATCACTGAAGAATAGCAGCATTTATGCTGGCCATATTCAGTATTGCCTAAAAGACAGTCTGAGGCCATTTTTTTGACTTGCGGCTTACATCATAAGTAGCTGACAGCTCATCTGCAACGTCAGTTCCACCTTTCGTAGAAGTATAAAACATACTTATATCTGGTTTCTTTTTATGTCCTGTGAATTCATCAATTTGTCTGGTTTCTTTTTATGTCCTGTCAATTCATCAATTTGAGCATTGTGGTGAAGACTAGATATGAGCAAAACAACTTTGCTTTTTTTCTGGCATGTGAGAAACAAGTGTAATAACCTTATGGAAACCGAACTTAGCTGAGTAGATTTCTCTACCACGAGTTTTGCAAAATTCAGGAGGGGTTTGGATCTTGTTCTTACGCACTGTTGCCGCAGAAGTTAGCTCGTGTTCTTTCAGCAGATGTGACACTAGTTCACAGCTTGTAAACCATTATAAAAAGTCACGTTACGCCTTGTTTTTTAAATGGGTAGCACCAGCTGATTCACCAAAAGAAATTGTTTATTTCTCAGTGGAAACGGCCCCTCTGGCTGTTTTCCAGCATATGTTTCGCGGTTTAAAATATAGAAATTCTTTGCGCCGAACAAGGCAAATATTTTTATGCCACATTTAGCTGGTTTTGATGGAATGTACTGTCTAAATTTGCATCTGCTTCTGAATGCAAGCAGCATTCGATCTATGGTTGTATAGTCTCCTAGTTCATAGGCTTTCTTGCAGCTTTCAACCAATATTTCAGATATCTGTCGTACTGGTGCTAAGTTGTCCAGCCGTTTTCGTTCTTCACGTGTGGATTTATCGTCAAAGCGAAGATAACTTTGAATAAAATGAAAACGTTGCCGTGTCACTGTCAGCCGAAATATTTCAATGCGTTCCATCTAAAGCCCAAACCGGCGTTCCGCCTTCCAGATCGGTAAAATCCAGCAATGTACAACGAGCATATATAAGCCTTCAGCTTACTGATGGTCATCTCCTTCATAAAATACTGATTCGCAACTACTTCACAAGCTGCTTTCCTTTTTGCAGTTTGAAAGTTTTTGTATTTCAAGATAATACTAAGACTATTTTCATTGTAAAACAGACTCCAGCATTCAAGCTCTGTCTTGCCACTAAACTCACACCAGGTACCTCCCTGATGATATTTTCAGAACGGGTCCAAACTTGTTGTTGAAGTGGATTTTTGCACCACTTGGATCCATCTTTACCAAAATAAAATGAATTGCAAACCTGATTTTCCGATCGCTCGACTAGTTCTGGTAACGCAGCGCTCATTTAGTGGCATATTATATTCTTTGTCACTACCTTCACTTGCATGTTGCTCAACACAACTATCGCCACTGTACTCACTTACACAATCTTCATTTTCACTATCATCTGAAGTAAAGTCGTTTTCACTGTCTGATAACTACACCGGCCAACGAAGTATACGCTCAGCCTCCCTTTCTTCGTTGTCCACTTTGACTAAAAACACCAAAAAATACAAAATAGCCACGAAAAAAGATAAACGGAAAAATGGCACAGAGATACTTCTTCGCGGCTGTGGAAGGGTCACAAATACCCTCTTACCGTTTGCACTCATTTATCTCCTTTCACGGATGGCAGCTGAATGAGTGCGTGCACGCATTAGGGAGAGGAGTTCAATAATTACAGCTACTGAGAACTTTGACAATGTGCAGTTGTGCGACAAAGAACTGCCAACAAAACAAAATGAGCAGGATCAAACTGACCCAACTACACCCTCACCGGGTTAATAACAACTACAGCCGATACTTTACATTTGCTACGCACTTTAGAATATTGTGACTTCTTAGACGTGTAGAATAATATAGGAAGTACAGTCTGTAAGAGTTTTAGAGAGCCTTACCACTGTAGTTCTGATTGTAAACTACTGTTATTTTATTTCGGTTCCTACTGGTCTTTGTCAATTGCAACAAATGGCTCTGAGCACTATGGGACTAAACTTCTGAGGTCATCAGTCCCCTAGAACTTAGAACTACTTAAACCTAACTAACCTAAGGACATCACACACATCCATGCCCGAAGCAGGATTCGAACCTGCGACCGCAGCGGTCGCGTGGTTCCAGACTGTAGCGCCTAGAACCGCTCGGCCACTCCGGCCAGCTCAATTGTAAGAACAGCAGTTATTCTCAACCAATAAAGTCGTTTAAATTTTTCTAGTGATTAACACGATTCATTATCTTTCTCTTTTCTAAAATGATGCTTCAGAACAATTCGAACGTGAAAAATTTGTCTTGTGGTTCACATCAACTTCAGGCCTGAATAGCTACTTTCGGTTTGTCTATTTACCTGCTTAGTGTCTTATTTTTTTCTTTTCTTGCTGTCATGCCCTTTTTTCTCTTGTTATAAAACAGGTCAGATTAGTCTTACGTCGTAGAATTATTAGGCCTACATTTTCGTATGTCAGCTATTATTACTATTGGGGTTCTGTAGAATTTTGGGCGTTAACTTAATAGATATGTGTACATAAACATTGCACTTCCTATGCTGCTCACGTATTTTGCGAACTTTTTACAATACTGCTACACATTAGTTGTGGAAAATAGTTAATTTCCACTCTGTTGTGTTTTATCGCCTTAGGTTTGACTGTAGACTCCTGTTATTCTACATAGCCTCTAGTAGGTCGGTGTCTTTAGTAATAGCACTATTCGGCATTCAGTAGCATTGTTTGGCTAGGGGGAGGAGGGCGCGGTGCTTCATGAAAAATTTGCAGAATAGCACCAGGGTTGGGGAAGACTTGCCCTCTTTGACATGACAGACTTCCCAGAATAACCTCTAGGTTTGGCTCAAGTTTGGCTCGTTCTATCCTTGCCTTACCACTTACCGCCAACGGTCGGTTAGAGGCAGACACGGTGGAGTGAAGACAGATGGGAAACAGAAAGCGAAAGCGGCACGGCTAGCAGCTTGGATGTCGAGGACTACCTCCTGGAAAGATGGAGCAGGGACTTTTGGCAGTGCAGCAACACAACCTGCTAGACGGACGGAAGGGATTGATAGACATTTTCTGTCAACGGGGGTATCGTTTCGCCTGGGCAGCGACCTGTGATGGGCTACGTGATTCCAAGAAATGTAGTGAATCTGAGAGTGATGAATTACACTTAAGTGCCAAAGAAACTGCTATAGGCATGCATATTCGAATATAGAGATATGTAAGCAGGCAGAATACGGCGCTGCGGTCGGCAACACCTTTATAGGACAACAAGTGTCTGGCGCAGTCGTTAGATCGGTTACTCCTGTTACAGTCGCAGGCGATCAAGATGTAAGTGAATTTGAACGGGGTTATAGTCAGCACACCAGCGATGGGATGCAGCATCTCTGAGGTAGCGGTGAAGTGTAGATTTTCCCGTGCGACCATTTCACGAGTGTACCACGAATATCAGGAATCCGGTGAAACATCAAATCTCCGACAGCGCTGCGGCCAGAAAAAGATCCTGCAAGAACGGGACCAACGACGACTGAAGAGAATCGTTCAACGTCACAGAAGTGCAACCCTTCCGAAAATTGCTGCTCATTTCAATGCTGGGCCATCAATAATTGTCACCTTGCGAACCATTCAACGAAAAATCATCGATATGGACTTTCGGAGCCGAAGGCCCGTTTGTGTGCCCTTGATGACTGCACGACACAAAGCTATGCGCCTCGCCTTCGCCCGTCAACACCGACAGTGGACTGTTGACGACTGGAAACATGTTGCCTGGTCTGTCGAGTCTCGTTTCAAATGGTATCAGGCGGATGACCGTGTACGGGAATGGAGACAATTTCTTGAATCCATGAACCCTGCTTGTCAGAAGGAGACTTTTCAAGCTGCTGGAGGCTCTGTAATGGTGTGGGGTGCGTTCATTTGGAGTGATAAGGAATCCCGGATACGTCTAGATACGACTCTGACAGGTGACAAGTACGTAAGCATCCTGTCAGGACACCTGCATCCATTCAAATCCATTTTGCATTCCGACAGAATTGGGGAATCCCAACAGGGCAATATGACACCTACACGTCCAGAAACGCTCCAGAGTGACTCCAGGAACACTCTTCTACGTTTAAACTCTTCCGCTGGCTACCAAACTCCATAGACATGAACATTATTGGGCATATCTGGGATGGCTTGCAACGTGCTGTTCAGAAGAGATCTCCATCCCCTCGTACTCTTACGGATTTGTTAACAGTCCCGCAGGATTCATGGTGTCAATTCCCTCCAGCACTACTTCATACGTTAGTCGAGTCTATGCCACGTCGTGTTGTGGGACTTCTGCGTGCCCGGGGGAGGGAGGGGGGGGCTACACGGTATAGGCAGGTGTACCAATTTCTTCGGCTCTTCACTCTAGTTCTGAAGCGTGTTTGCGAGTACGACAGTTAAAGGAGTGTCTGTTTGCAGCGATAAGTGCTGGCAGTAGCGCATAAAGCTAGG
Organism: Schistocerca piceifrons; assembly: GCF_021461385.2. Classification (NCBI taxonomy): domain Eukaryota; kingdom Metazoa; phylum Arthropoda; class Insecta; order Orthoptera; family Acrididae; genus Schistocerca; species Schistocerca piceifrons. Next base: position 292,280,791 of record NC_060138.1, on the reverse strand, counting down.
GTACGTCTTACCTAGTTGAGTACACAGTGGAGAGAGTACTAGCCGAAAGAAGAGTGCCTAGTATACATTAAAATGTCATTGCTACTGGGCTTCACTGGTTTACTGTTCTATGTGCAACAGAGTCTATAGATAGTTGGTTCTACTGCTAATGTTGTAGCTCTTGGTTGTCTGTTTAATATTAAGTAGAGTGACGGCTTTGGTTTGGTATTATTTCTATTTGGTTGTAGAATGAGATGTTGTGTTGAAAGTCAGTTGTTATTTGTGTATCTTAATTCACGCCCTTTGTTGTAGCCTGAGTGAATTCAGAGGGTCTCATTTATTAGTATTCTGTCTAGTGTGCTACGCAGTAACGTGTTGTTAAACTGTATAGTCAGTTGGCCCCTCAGTGAACGTTGATTGTTTATATTGGGGAAAGTCAGTTAAAGATGGGTTATGTGTATTATTTCGTGAGTCGTATTTGGCTTTTCTGAGCACTGTGACCTTTGGTCATTGCTTATTCTATATACGGTACGCTCTAGATTCTTTGTACCCTTTTATAAACTGTGTTGTATTTGAATAAGAACCACCAGCCACTTAACATTCCCTTTAGTTTTGGCGTCACAAGTTGAGCAACATTACATTAAAACACTTTCAGGATACCAGTTATTAAAAAATCTCTAAACCAGAATATTTTTCCATTAGATGTAAAATGAAGATAGCTGTGTATAGTTTTTCTAGCTAGCAATGATCTAAGGAGACACCATCCACTGGCTTCTTTGAATAAGAGATAACTGACCACTTCTGGAGCACTGTTGACTCTTCTTCACAAAGTCGCTTTCCTCTGGCCATACCATAAAATGTATTGGAGACGAACTTTTAGCTATGCAGAGGCAATTAACACAAAAGGACGCGTGCTATCAAGCAGGAAGGTAGCGTCGTGAATGACGTCATGGACCAAAAATAATGCAGCAGGAATGGTATTCATAATACAGCAAACTAGCTCTAAAGCCACCGAGAAGAATAAAGTAAAATGGCTTCGTATCCAAGAAAGGTCTAAGTGTAATTGCTTAAAAATTGGCGCCTCTTTATCGGAAAGATAAACGCATCGCACGAGAATATCTCGATATTACATTCGTCCAAATGATTTACTTTCATTCGTACCATTATTGGAGTGATATGATATTTATAGGACTCACGAAATTCGCACTTTCTGTTGCCAAGTAAGTTACTTTTTCTGTCGCACATGGTCTCGCTCGCCGCGAGGTGTGGCCGCGCGGTTTGAAGCGCCATGTGACGGATTGGGCGGCCTCTCCCACCGGAGGTTCGAGTCCTCCCTTGGGCATGCGTGTGTGTGCTGTTCTTAGCATAAGTTAGTTTAAGTAGTGTGTAAGTCTAGGGAGGAATGACCTCAGGAGTTTGGTCCCTTAGAAACTCACACACATTTGAACATTTGGTATCGCTTATTTGCATCCTTCTACCATTCCACGTCGACAGAGTTACATAGTAGCAATCTAGACGTTTGACACAGAGATTATTGGTTACAAATTTGGTTGCACTGTTTCCTTAGTTGTTCCTAATGTTACCTGAGATTATTCCCTATGAGTGGGTGGGTGATAAGTGAGAGAGACCGCTGGGCATCTCTTCTCACGTGATGAGTTTTCTGAGAAATGCCGTCACTTTAACCTCTAGGGGATACCAGTGAACCTGATACGTAAAAGCCGCAAAATTCACATTCTTGGTACACAGACGTACATGGTAACGACTATGTGTCTTCTGTCCAGCTGCTTCTAAGGCAATCACCTTTCTTGTTTGTCCGTTTGTAAGTAATAGCTCCACGTTCATGTTTCACAAAATCTGAAAGAACTTTTATTTTCATCTATTACGATGATGGTATATGTGAAAGTGAAACTTGCTATCTGTTCAAATAAGTTAAAATTTAAGCAGTATCTCAATTTTGCTATTCAAAAAAATGTTCAAATGTGTGTGAAAGCTTATGGGACTTAACTGCTGAGGTCATCAGTCCCTAAGCTTACACACTACTTAACGAAAATTATTCTAAGTACAAACACACACACCCATGCCCGAGGGAGGACTCGAACCTCCGCCGGGACCAGCCACACAGTCCATGACTGCAGCGCCTCAGACCGCTCGGTTTTGCTATTCGTTTAAAATTCTATGTCTCTTGACGTCTATTTAGTAATTGGTCCTCAGACATCCATCCAAGTGATCAAATGGGCGGCAGGATCATTGAGCTACAAAGCGTACAGAAAGGATCTCAGCCATATCCAAACTAGAAGGGATGTTTATTAAAACTTTTAGGATAGAGTAAATAAAATATGAGAGCTGATTTATTTGCTGTCACCTGCAGATCAATTATCTACAATTAGCTTTTAGAAATGATCAATGACGAATTGAAACAGTGACGACTGTTAGCAAGATGAATTAATTCCAGTGATAATGAGTAACAACAGCCGCCACTTTTCCTCCCTTTCGAAAGTTTAATGGTTTTGGAAAGGTCTTTGAGATACATGGGATTAAAAATTGTGTTAGTCCATCTTAAAAATAAATGAATTGCTCATATCTGTAAAAAATGTTTGTCATTCACTAAAAACAGCTGGTGTGTGCAAAATTATATGCACCTCAGGCCAATTACATGTTGAAACCACGAACACGGCTATTAACGCACTTTTAGCTATACCGAAAAGGATATATTCATAAATCGGTCACAGCCAAATTTGCTTTACAGTGCAAAGTGAAAGTGAAATAAAATTTTATGAAATCAACGTTTGATACTTGACATAGCATTATTAGAAACCTTCGTATTGAGAGGCAACAGAAGTTCATAAACACCACTATCACAGTAATTTTAAAAGAAATTTTGTAGCACCTACACCGCAAAAACAGCCATGGAACTGCACACGTCTCATTTCAGTTTAACCGACTCATGGCCACGAGACTGCATTAAAGGCTTCCTCTACACTGTCAGAATTTTCCCGGCGTAAGAAAGATACTCCCATAATCGCTCAGAATATGGATAACAATTAACAGAATATGCACCAATAATGACAAAAACGTGAATTCCCTTTATAGATGGGGTAGGGCTCCAACTCCAAAATGCGACTGTGGAACACGCAGATGAACCGTCCGCCATATTGTCTACAAAATGTTCCAGCAGGGCAAATCGTGAAATTGTCAACGAATTCCTGATGCCAGCGAAAGATGCAATTGATTATGTTAAAATTTCACATGCCTCTTTGTAAACTGAATATACTACTTAATACTGTGCTTAAAACCACACGCTAAATAAATTATTATGAAATCATGTCCAAATTACGTAACCCACAACAGTCGTTTAAAAAAGTTGTCGTTTACAGTTGTAATTCGTAGGAGCGTTGTCGTTGGTGCTGCGTTGTGTGGAAATAGCAGCAACTGTCTTGTGCATAAATCCAGATATGTTTTTATTTTTCATAGAAAATCTTATGGATGTACTACCAAGAAAATGTAGATACTAATGAAAATGTCACGCGAATGTGTAATCTTCGGACTGTCTCGTAGGACACTGACGGCCTACTGTCTTACTTCTGCAGATGACTTCCGGTGTTACCAGCAGTAAAGTATCGTTTCTGACGCCCATTGAAGCTTCTGTCACTAAAAGAATGTTAGTGGCAAGCTAGAGCTATATTACAAACGGCTGTCAAGGGACGAATTTCCTGCCCACGGAGTTTCCTGTTGGCTTTTATGAGATTGGAATGCTTGAAGATTGTATTACAAATCTTTACTTTGCCAAGATCGCAGTGTAGAAACAGTACCGCTTTGTAGAAACAGTAATTGATTGCTAGTTTCAATCACTTAAACTGTTATCTTCTGACCGGGACATAAACGTGTGATGTTTAATACACGTATGCACAACGTATTGTGCAACCAGTTTCCTCTGTTAGTTGCAGGGTATCTATCTTGCCTATCCTTTTTGTTCGCTACAACTCTTTTTAGAAACACAGAAGATATTTCCTGACTTCTTAACACGTATTCAATCAGTGTCTCCATTCTTCTAGTTAGGGCTTCCGACCGTATGGTTTCTTTGCCGATTCTTCGAGAACCTACGGTTTTCGTATGCTGTTACTCCACATCACACGTACTTCAATTCTCTTCTTCTACGTTTTCCTCACAATCTGTGATTAACTAGCATGCAACGCTGTCCTCTACATGTAAATTTCAGAAATTTCTGCATGAAATTAAGGGTCTTATCCTATACTAATAAACCCCTTTTCATGCACTATCTACGTCGTGTACTGCACCTTACTTGTTTCGTCCGCTATGCGTAATTTTGTTTCCAAAGTAACAGAATTCCTTCACATAATCTACTACGTACTCCCTAATTTAGATATTAAGTTTATCGCTAATCACATTTTCGCTGCACTTAATTACTTTCGTTTTGCTTCAGTTTACCATCAACGCGTATTCTGAACTCATGAGACTGTTCATTCCATTGAACAGATCGTGTAATGCTTCCTCCTTTTCGCTGATGATAGCAATGTTATCAGAGATTATGTTCAACGGTAACCTTTCACGCTGAATTTACAATGATGTATTTTCACCGTAAATTTAAATACCATTTCTGAAAGTTCCTTTCTTTCTACTATAGCTCCACCTCCCCCCCCCCCCCCCCTTCGGTAAAGTGGTAGTTGCCATACACTTTTCTAGGTTGAAAAATCCTGTGGGAGCACTTTGATTTTTCTTGTCTTCCTTCCATTATCGTGCAGAACCTCAGAACTGCATCTGATTTCTTTACCTTTCTAAAACATTCGTCATCTGATCCTCCATTTTATTTTCTAGTTGTAATACATTTCACCCCTTGCTGTCTCCTCGATTGTATGGATGATACTTTTATCCGAAAGTTTGACGGTATGTCTCCAGGCTCATAAATGAAACACTTCAGACAACAACTGAAGAAATTTAGACTAGTTATCTATTCTTTTTGACTCATTAACGCTGGAACCTATGTCCTCCATCTCATCACACAATTCTTGATCTATCATGCAAGTAGACAGTTCGAGCCTTTTCTACACACTCTCAATGCACGCTTTTTATCCATAAATTCTGTCCACTTACCAGCCCGTATAGCTGAATCCGTTGACACGCTAAACTGTCAGGCGATTGTTCCGAATCAAATCCGCCTCTCTCATTAACGGTAGCTTTTGAGTCTGCAGCCTGGTAGCGGATTTTAGGCGTTTTCGCACATCCCGCTAAGCAAATACCCGACTGGTACCCCGTTCCGCCTTAGATATATGTTACACAAACATTTAGAAAACGTCCTCCTACTTGTATATGAGATTTGTTCTAGAGAAGACAAATGGGGTACACATATTCCTTCCTCAGCGGTGGATAAGAGATTGAGAACCTTAAGTGTTCACTCTCTTTAAACCCATAATCATTACCATCTTTTACTCCTCTCCATCTAACAGTGGGATTAAATGATAATTAATTGAAACCCTCAGCTGCTGATAGGTGTTGTTGATATACCTCGATGTAAGCAGGAGATCCCGGGTTCGAGCCCCAGTAGGGGCACACATTTTCAGCTGTCCCCATCAAGATATATCAACTACACCTGTCGGCGGCTGATGATTTCAATTAATTATCATTTATGCTAGAGAAGCTGCACGGTCGTCAATGGTATCTGTTCTTTTGAGAACAGTTACTTTCTTCATGCACAGTTAAATGGCTACCCGGCAGTTGACCTTCGTCTGTGCGAATGCGCACAGGTTGCCCTAACTCTTGCGGGAATCGTACCTTAGTACGCGCGAGTAATGAGTGCATGGGCAAATATCTATTACGAACATTACGTATATAGGTCGTGGACAGTTGGGAATGTGGATCTCACGGAAAGTGTGCAAGAAATAAGTCCCTGCAGTCGCGCTATTCATCTATGTACTTGGTGGCTCAGATGGATAGAGCGTCTGCCATATAAGCAGGAGATCCTGGGTTCAAGTCCCGGACGGGGCACCCATTCTCAGCTGTCCCCATCGGGGTGTATCAACAACACCCGTCGGCAGCTGTGGGTTTCAATTAATCATCATTTATTCTAGAGAAGTTGCACGGTCATCAATGGTATCTGTTCTTACGAGAACAGTTACTGTCTTCATATAACAGTGGGATTCTCTTACCAAACTTTTCTTATGGGTTCCCAAAATTTATTTTGACATTTCGGTGTGCTGAGTAATTTTTTCTGTGGAATATTTCCCTTTAGAGCTCTTAATACTTTTGCTGTTGCCATTTAGTTTTCGCTCCCCCGCACTATGTATGACAGAAGGGTTACCATTTACAAAATTAAGCTGCAAGTTGTGAGTATTGTTTGCAAATAGGAGCGTGTGGTGCGACTGTTCCAGGTCTGGAGGTGTACTTCATGCTGGTGGTGTACAGCTACTTCCGAATCATCGTGGAGCGTGCCCCAGGCGACCAGGGCGAGTTTGTGTGAGGCGCACATCAGCGCTGCACGCACCTGCCAGCACCACACACCACACCATACCAAGCGCCGAGGTGGCATCTACTGGAGGTGACCGTGTCTCGTGGTGGATTACCTGTAATGTGGCTCCCTCAGGAGTCAGTACTTAAAATGGAAACTTTGGAGCTTTGCCCATGTCTTTGCCCACTCAGATTAACAATTGTTAGTCTCGCTCAGGCAAATTGTAATAAAGATGATATTTTATACACAACACATTTCACTATCCCTCATCCTGCTGTGTCAAAGACACGATGTTCGACTGCAGATGAACAGGTAAGTGCATGCAAATTTCCTGGAATGGATTGATTCCAGGTGCTTTTTACCGCCATTGATCTGTGAAAAATGTCATTGAGGTAATGAAGTTTTCGCGAATGCTACACATCTCAGAATGGTATGGCCGAAAATAATTATCTGCACATTTACAGAATATACACTGTCCAGCCACACTGATGTGACCAACTGTAAAACGGCGGAAAACCTACCTTGTTCAGAGTGGACTGCTGCAATGCGAGCAGGAAGAAACTCTACGAGGATCGAAAAGCTACCAACAGGGCTGTAAAGACTACATGTTTCATGGTTGGCAGTGGTTAGCACACTGGACTTGCATTCGGGAGGACGACGGTTCAATCCCGCGCCCGGCCATCCTGATTAAGGTTTTCCGCGATTTCCCTACATCACTCCAGGCAAATGCCGGGATGGTTCCTTTGAAATGGCACTGGCGGCTTCCTTCCCCATCATTCCGTAATCCGAAGAGACCGATGTTCTAGCTGTTTGGTCTCTTCCCCCAAACAACCAAAGCCCCCAACCCTTTCATGGTTGAGGATTCATTGCGCAAATAGCCCGATTGAGTTGGTCCCACAGATTCTCGATTAGGCTTAATTTGGGGATTCTCGTGGTGAATACGATAAACTCATCCTGGTGCTCTTCGAACCACGCGCGTACTTTACAAGCTGTGTGACATGTTGCATTGTCCTGCTGATAGATGCCATCGTATCGAGGAGAAAACAAAGTTCATGTGGACGTGTACATGGTCCCAAGGATAGATGCATGATTGTGTTGATCCACTGTGCCTCCTAGAATGACGAGATCATCCAGGGAATGCCAAGAAAACCTTCCCTTCTCCCTGTCAGCCTTTCTTGTTGCGGGGTGCTTGCTTTCAGAGCTTTCACGCCATACACGCCAACGGCCATCTGTCTGCTGGGGCATGAAACTTGATTCATCCGAAAACGTCACATGGCGCCAGGTCCAGTAGAGGGGTGCAAATTCCTGCCTTAGTCGCCGATTAATAACTGTCAGCATGGGAGCATGAAGCAGGTGCCTGTTGCCGATTCTCACATGAAGCATTATCTGCTGAACAGGCTTTGAGGAGACACGGCTGGTAGCCTTTTAGTTCATCTGGGCGGTCAGTTTCTCAATAGTTGCACGTCTATTCGCCTGTGCATATCTCTGCATCTGTCGTTCACCCCTGACATCTATGGCGTGTGGTGCAACTCAGCTGCCTCGCTGCCAGTTTTGGATAGCACCATTTTGTTATGCACGGTATATTTTAATCACCACAACATGCATCCAGTTTAAAAACATAGCCATTTGTGAAATACTTTCACCTTTGGCCCGGAAGCAAACGATCAGGCCCGTTTGGACAAGAGACAATTCGCTTCGTTTCCGCATTAAGACAACGACTGCACTGTTTACTGCATCCCCCGACATGCTTTACACACGCTCCACTGCTAGCTCTGCCTTCTGGCATCTGTGAGTGCTTATTTCACTTTGATCTCGAACATAGAGGGTAGTCACATTAATGTCACTGGGCCATGTACAGGCATAAAGGGGTTCAATGGATAACAAAATGGTTCAAACGGCTCTAAGCACTATGGGACTTAACATCTGAGGTCATCAGTCCCCTAGACTTCGAAATACTTAAACCTAAGTAACCTAAGGACATCACACACATCCATGCCCGAGGCAGGCCGACTGAAGTGGCCGAGCGGCTATAGGCGCTTCAGTCTGAAACCTCGCGACCGAACCGGTCGCAGGTTCGAATCCTGCCTCGGGCATGGATGTGTATGATGTCCGTAGGTTAGTTAGGTTTAAGTAGTTCTAAGTTCTAGGGGACTGATGACCTCAGATGTTAAGTCTCATAGTGCTCAGAGTCATCTGAATCATTTTGCCCGAAGCAGGATTAGAACCTGCGACCGTAGCAGCCGCGTGGTTCCGGACTGAAGCTCATACAACCGCTCGGCCACCGCGGCCGTCTCAATGGATAATAGGCGTACTTAAATCCATCACCGCAGCCATCGTTCAGCCCTGTATCTATGGCCGATGGTGCACTACATCTGCCTCGACCCCGGTTTGGATAGAGCCATTTTGTCATGCGGAGTATACTTTAACCATAACGGCGCGCAAACAGTTTACGGACTTAGCTGTTTCGGAAATGATTCTTCCACTAAAAGCCAACGATCATGGACTTTTGTAGAAGAGTTAAATCGGTCCGTTTCCACATTACGACAACGACTGCACTGTTTTTCGCGTACCCCTGACACGCTATGTATGTCGTCCACTGCCTTAAGTATGTAACTTATACATACCAGAATTCATTTCGTGTGTGCGAATTCAGTCTCGCCTAGAAGAAAGATTCAAGTACACTGTCTCTTCCAGAGATTATGTGGAATCATCGTAACAATTACCACCATGACTGAGTGATCGCCAGTAATCTTCAGCACCAAATAGACAAACAACATAATACCTTATAGTAAGATGATTGTGATGGTTGTCCAGGTGTTACGATGTTGGGCGGTGTAATGTTACATGGGCATAGTGACCTGAAAATCCTTGTACACGTTGCACTGACCAGCAAACCTCATTGTGACCTTATACTACTTCCCCATATGCGCCGTTTCAAGGGACAATTCGACACTTATTTCATTTTTAGAGTTCCGTACCAAAGACTCTGAAAATGGAGTCATTATAGGATTACATTTGCGCTCATCTGTGTGTCGATCTGTTAAGACCCCTTTGTCTCGGGGAGGGGTAGCTGAACCGAGTTGAGATGTCCGTCTAATACTAACGCCTACAGTCCTTGGTGTTGGGAAAAATTTAAGCTTCTAAGTCACTGCAATCAAAAGGTACAGCCATTTAAGTCACCTACCTTCAAACTAGCAAACTCAGACATCAAAATATATACATGAAATATCTATATACGTAATTAATTTTGTACAGATGAATCAGGGTGCGAGTTCTACCATACTTCAATCCAACTGTCTGTCCATCTGTTAAGTTGAAATTTATGTCAAATACGAAGGGTTACAGTCATCTGGGGGTGTAAAAAGTTTAAGCATCTTAGTCAGTGCACCAAGAGGCATAACCATTTCTGTCACTGATTTTGATACTCATAAACTGTCCTCAAAACCTATAGGGTACTTCGTGATGATCTAGAATCACAAGAAGCAAGGTCTCACAGTATACTCCTCCCGAACAGGCCATGAACGCCCAAAGATACCGACCGGCCGCCGTGTCATCCTCAGTCCATAGCCGTCATTTGATGTGGATATGGAGAGGTATGTGGACAACATACCGCTCTCCCGGCCGTATGTCAGTTTCCGGGACCGGAGCCGCTACTTCTCAATCAAGCAATTCCCCAGTTGGCTCACAAGGGCTGAGTGCACCCCGCTTGCCAACAGCGCTCGGCGGACCGGTTGGTCACCCATCCAAGTGCTAGCCCAGCCCAGCGCTTAACTTCGGTGATCTGACGGGAACCGGTGTTACCAGTGCGGCAAGGCCGTTGGCCTCTCACGGTATAAGAAAAGGAAAAATCAAGGAAAAATATTTTTTGTGCCATTTGTTGTCCGTCTGTCAGTAGGTCAAGGCCCATTTTCACTGAGAATGAGTAGAGGTATCAAGTTGAAATATATGTCAGGTATGAAATGGTATTTTGGAACATATACTGTGTTTGAACACTATTAATCACCTCGAGGAAAATGATCTGGCGGCACAGTCAGGAAAGACTCAAAAAGTATCGTTTTTGTGAAACGTAAGGAGCTCTTTATTCAGATGAAGTAATGGGAGCTATGGACAGTGTACCTCAAATTGATTCCACATTTACAGATTTCCAAAAGGCTCTTTGTGGTATCACGTTTTGAAACCACCACACAGGAATCACATACTTGGAATTGCTGGTTTCCACCTGACACCGATAGCAGTCGTGCAGGATTTGGCAGACCCAATGGAGCGTGCCCACTGAGCCACACCTCTGCCAGCTCTGTACTACGAGCGGCAACTGCCGCTGCAGTGAAGGACGGCTGGCGGCAGCTACTCAGCCCACCTACACTCAGAGCCTCTTCGTTACGACACCCTTATTCATACTCAGTACAGTGAGCTTCGTCCTCGTTGCGTTATTTACAATACGTCTTCGTACACTCGGAGAAATACAAGTTCTGTAAAACTTCTGTTTGTGGCGTTAACTAGTTCGATATTTCTGCTGGTGTACAGTTTTCCTATGATGACAGTTGCCGCACCACTCCGTAGCCCACCTCTCCCAACCGTTATGTGCTGACTCATACACAACGATTTTGATAACATACCTCATAAGCGTCTTCTAATCGTACTCTGTGCCTATGGAGTATCGTCGCAGTTGTACGAGTATGACTGGATTCTTGATTTCCTGTCAGAAGGATCACAGTTTGTAGTAATTGAAGGAAAGTCTTCGAGTAATTGAGAATTAATATCTGACGTGTTGTAGGCCTTCTGCTGCTCCTAACCTATATAAACGATTTACGATTGTTTTCGATAATGCCACTATTTACTGTCTCGTAAGGTGATCAGAAAATGAGAACCAATTGACAAGTGACTAAGACAAAATACCTGCATTGTGAAAAAACATTGACTGTAAATGAGGAAAAGTGTGAGGTGACCCTTACGAAGACTAAAAGGGACAGTATTTAGTCAGTTCGACTAAATACTGCACCTACGAATTGTAATTGCAGGCAACTTTAATTGGATGGATCACGTATGTAACGTGGTGGCGAAGATGAATAAAAGACTGCGCTTTATTGGAACACCACTTAGCAGATGCAACAGGTCTGCTAAAGAGACTGCCTACGGTGCACTTGTCTATCCTCTCCTAGAGTAGTTCTGTGCGGTATGGAATCCTTACCACATGGGATTGATGGAGGAGACTGAAAAAGTTCTAAGAAAGGCAGCTCGTTTTGTATTATCGCAAAATAGGAGAGGAGTATCGCGGATATGACGTACGAGTTGGAGTGGAAATCATTAAAACATACATTTTCCTTTGGGACGAGATGTATTCCAGAAATTTCATTCTGCAACATTCTCCATCGAATGTGATAATACGCTGTTGACACCCACCTACATAGGGAGAAGTGATTATTGAAATAAAATAAGAGAAAGCAAGAGTCGCACAGTTATATTTGAGTTTTCATTTTACCCATGCCGATTCAGAGAGTATAAAGGTAGGGTTTTAGTGTGAAAGCGGGTCGATGAGCCGTCTGCCAAGCACTTCAGTTTGATATGCGGAGTAGTAACGTATATGTAGATGAAGACCAACGGTCCCTTATCGGCGTTGAAAGGTTAAGATTCTAAGTCAGTGCAATCAAAAGATACGGCCGTTCATCTCACATTTTGATGTCCGCAAACTCAGTCATCAAAGCCAATAGCTGAACTGTCTACATAAATAGTTAAGTTTGCATGGAACCCTCAGACAGCGAGTCCTACTCGCTATTGTACTTTTTCTTATACACAAGCACAGGCAGAGGAGTACTTCTAACAGGGTATATTCGGCGAATAGACTGGACTGCCCATTCCCCCAAGTTAAAGTCCATCGAGCACAAGCCAGCCGCGGTGGTCTAGCGGGTCTAGGCGCTCAGTCCGGAACCGCGTGACTGCTACGGTCGCAGGTTCGAATCCTACCTCGGGCATGGATGTGTGTGATGTCCTTAGGTTAGTTAGGTTTAAGTAGTTCTAAGTTCTAGGGGACTAATGACCACAGATGTTAAGTCCCATAGTGCTCAGAGCCATTTGAACCATCGAGCACACTTGGGATGTGGAGACGAAGTGCAGCACATCCACATGTACCAAAGACCATCCAGAAATTGTCAACACCCTCGCATCGGAACGCAGTCCATGACACTGACAACTGTAGTAAATGTGCTGTTATATAAACCGTCCAGCATCGGTTTCCTTCCTGTGAATATTTAGCAAATTGGTATTGGCTCTGGAAACAGTTGGCTTTCTTGTTTTTTATTGTGTCATTTCATATTGCGTGAATTTTTAAAATATTCAACCGTGTATAAGAAATTTAAAAAAGCGGAAAATAGCGTGTATGCAAATCAAGAGATTGCTGGAGCGAATTTCAGTGAAACTGTAGATTTCTTGTGTAAGAAAGTATTAAACATCGTGAAATGTAGATATGGCGATTTCGAGACCCCGATGACTTGTTTTTCACATCGAATTTCAGGTTCGGATTTGAAACTTATCCTTGCCACAATTTTGAATAAAAATCATCAACAAAGGCGGCAGAAGACTTCTGGCTTAAGAAGTCATCCGCACCGTGCCAAACGGCCTCGTCATAGAGGACAGAGGAGTGGTCAAATGTTCAGGGCACCACTATCTTGCTCTTGGAGGTGCGAAACAGCGCCTGAAGGACGGCAGAATCAGCAATGATCGACAGGTGGCCTATAATTGAGAAAGTGTCATGATCTCTCCTTTGGCTAAAGATTACAGACTTCTCCCTTATCTGCATTTCCGGTAGAAAATGCAAACCATCGAAAGTTCTACAAGTCAGGTTGTAGATTGTCAGCATTTTGAATGGTGTTGAGAAGCTAGAAAATTTGAAAATGGAAGTGCTAATACTGTATCTAGGAATAGTGGGAGGGGGTCAGTGAAGTGAAATAGAAATAAGACGAGGATTTCTGGTTATATGAATATAGGGTAATATCAACAGCATAAGGAAGTGGGAAGAGGAGTAAGATTCGTCATATTAAGTGGGTAGGGCAGAGAAGGAATTACTGTGAACAGTTCAGTGTCAGAGCTGTTCCCATCAGACTGGAGAGAAAACCAACACCGACAACAATACTTTAGGTATTCATACTAACATCGCAGGCTGATGATGAAGAGATACATAAAGTTTATTAGATTATTATACGGGTAATTCAGTGTGTATAGGGGAATGAAAATCTGACAGTCATGCGAGATTAGAATGCGGCTGTAGCAGACGGAGTAGAAAGTGTTGCGGGAAGTTTGCGCTTGGCTGTAGAAACGAGAGAGGAGCAAGACTAATTGATTTCTGAAATAAGTTTCGGAGAGTATTACGAATACTTCGTTCAAGAATCACAAGAGGGGAATGTATACTTGGAAAAGGCCAGGAGACACGGGAAGATTTCAGTTACTTTACATCATGGCCACGCAGAGATTCTGAAATCAGACATAGGATTGTAAGGCGTACCCAGGAGCAGATAGAGACTCAGATCACAATTTAGTAACTACGAAGCGTAATCTGAAGTTTTTGAGACTAGTCAAGGTGTATCAGTGCCAAAAGAAGTGGGATATAGAAGCACTAAAGAATCAAATTTGCTTGAAGTTCTGTGGTGCTATAGATGCTGCAATAATGAATAGCTCAGTAAGCAGTTGAAGAGAAACGAACATAACTAAAAAAGACCAATTACGGGGGCTGCGAAGAAAAACAAAGATACAAGGAAAGTAATTGCCAGGAAACCATGAGTAACAGAAGAAATAATTGGGTGGTTTGAAAAAAGAAGGAACTACGAAAATGTTCAGGGAAACTCAAGAAAAGATAAATAGCAGTCAAACAGGAATGAAAAAAATAGGAAGTGCAGGGACGGCAAGGCGAAACGGCCGAATGAAAATTGCGAATCAATTAAAACAGAAAACACGTTCGGAAGGACTGAGTCCGCAAACAGGAAAGTCAAAACAACCTTCTCTGAACGTAAAAGGAAGGGTGGTAAGATTAATAGCGGAGTGGGAATTCTGTTGAAGGGGACCCGGAACGATCCCTCTCCTTCATGTTAATTTTGGCATATAGAAGGAACATTTTTTCTAAAACCATTAAAGATTTTGCTCTGAAATTTGGACTAAATGTTCAATTAATGCTTCTCTACAAAGTTATAATGCCATGTTAAGAAATATTAATTGGTTTCTGTTTTACAATTTTTTTAACGGATGTATTGTGTAATATTTTTTTTACAATTTCTTATAAAAATGAAGTAAAATAGGTAAACAATATTGTTTATAAATTTCATTGATATACTGTTAGCAGTTTTTTGAGAAAATGTTCCTCAAAGACGAAAATTTTAAAGTTACGGGAAATGGCTTTCAAACTACACTCCTGGAAATGGAAAAAAGAACACATTGACACCGGTGTGTCAGACCCACCATACTTGCTCCGGACACTGCGAGAGGGCTGTACAAGCAATGATCACACGCACGGCACAGCGGACACACCAGGAACCGCGGTGTTGGCCGTCGAATGGCGCTAGCTGCGCAGCATTTGTGCACCGCCGCCGTCAGTGTCAGCCAGTTTGCCGTGGCATACGGAGCTCCATCGCAGTCTTTAACACTGGTAGCATGCCGCGACAGCGTGGACGTGAACCGTATGTGCAGTTGACGGACTTTGAGCGAGGGCGTATAGTGGGCATGCGGGAGGCCGGGTGGACGTACCGCCGAATTGCTCAACACGTGGGGCGTGAGGTCTCCACAGTACATCGATGTTGTCGCCAGTGGTCAGCGGAAGGTGCACGTGCCCGTCGACCTGGGACCGGACCGCAGCGACGCACGGATGCACGCCAAGACCGTAGGATCCTACGCAGTGCCGTAGGGGACCGCACCGCCACTTCCCAGCAAATTAGGGACACTCTCGCTCCTGGGGTATCGGCGAGGACCATTCACAACCGTCTCCATGAAGCTGGGCTACGGTCCCGCACACCGTTAGGCCGTCTTCCGCTCACGCCCCAACATCGTGCAGCCCGCCTCCAGTGGTGTCGCGACCGGCGTGAATGGAGGGACGAATGGAGACGTGTCGTCTTCAGCGATGAGAGTCGCTTCTGCCTTGGTGCCAATGATGGTCGTATGCGTGCTTGGCGCCGTGCAGGTGAGCGCCACAATCAGGACTGCATACGACCGAGGCACACAGGTCCAACACCCGGCATCATGGTGTGGGGAGCGATCTCCTACACTGGCCGTACACCACTGGTGATCGTCGAGGGGACACTGAATAGTGCACAGTACATCCAAACCGTCATCGAACCCATCGTTCTACCATTCCTAGACCGGCAAGGGAACTTGCTGTTCCAACAGGACAATGCACGTCCGCATGTATCCCGTGCCACCCAACGTGCTCTAGAAGGTGTAAGTCAACTACCCTGGCCAGCAAGATCTCCGGATCTGTCCCCCATTGAGCATGTTTGGGACTGGATGAAGCGTCGTCTCACGCGGTCTGCACGTCCAGCACGAACGCTGGTCCAACTGAGGCGCCAGGTGGAAATGGGATGGCAAGCCGTTCCACAGGACTACATCCAGCATCTCTACGATCGTCTCCATGGGAGAATAGCAGCCTGCATTGCTGCGAAAGGTGGATATACACTGTACTAGTGCCGACATTGTGCATGCTCTGTTGCCTGTGCCTATGTGCCTGTGGTTCTGTCAGTGTGATCATGTGATGTATCTGACCCCAGGAATGTGTCAATAAAGTTTCCACCTTCCTGGGACAATGAATTCACGGTGTTCTTATTTCAATTTCCAGGAGTGTATTTTAATACATTCCTGCCCCATATTATGGATTATCAGCATCCTCTTCTTTTTCCAGTGTTAGTTTCCTTTTCACTGGTCTTTTCTTCCCTTTTGCTACATGTTGTAGGCTTTTGTCTCTTCTTCCTGCACCCCTAGTCTTTCTTCCTCAATTAGGCGCATTGTGGAAATGGTGTTGTGTCCTGGTTGGAAACCTAAACGTTTCAGCTCATCACATTTGATAATGTTTCCTTCATTGTACGTTGCCACTGTGTCATACACTCCAAGATGCAATTTTTTATCTGTACAAACACTCTTTTGCTAATCCTAATCCTTATTAAATTATTTACACTTTCATTTGGATTTTCCCCATGTAAACACATTTCCAATAAACTTGGCTGTCGTAAACCTCTGAATATGGGCTTAATTTAATAAATTACAGCATTTTACAAACTGTTTTTTGGGCATATTCCTTTCCTGATTGGTACTTACACCGTCAGTCTTCACCTGTTTGGCACAGTGCATGTTGTGGGTGCTCATTTGTTGATGCAGTATGAAAAAATAATGCCCATACTGCTCTCCTCATATACTCAATGCTTCTTGTATTTAGCCTAATTGCACACCTATAATACATCTCCAATCTATCAGATGCTTCATCTATCTTCCTCTTCCTCCAAGAGTCTTACCATCACTAAGCTTCTGGGATTCTAATGTCTGCTTTAGTTTGAGCAAGCGAGCCCCCTTGCGCTTCTGCGCATGTCCAATGCACTCCTATTTTTTTAATGTGAATTTCATTGCCATAAGGTTTGAGTTCCTCTACAGCTTTATATCCATTAGAATCACCATCTCCTAGATAGTTAGTGTATCGTACATTATACCACTCCTGTGATATGGAAAAAATTGGTTTCACGCCCTTAACTTCCATCGCTCCACTCATGCCGTGATAATTTGCTTCACAAGTTTCACTATGTTCGTCCTTGGTATTGCCCTTACGTCTACAATGTTTTGAGAGAATAGCAACATCAATTACTTTGCAATTGTCTCCACTGGTAGCTGTCACAACTCCATTTACAGATTTATGACCTTTACGTTGCCACGATCCATCTAAGGCAACAGTTAAATCACAGTTCCAATTATCTGTCACAGCTTCTTCAACTGATTTCTTGATTGTTGCTTGTGCAATTACTTCAGCAGAAGATCCACCAATTCATTATAAAATCCAAACTTGGTTGGTGATTTTGGCAAGTTCATAATTCCACATAAAATTGTCCCTGCAGCACTGCCCTTGCCACTGCAACGCAACCTATACACTAGTCTAACATTTATATCATACACCTTCTTTCCACTATTACTGAGACGGAGATGTAGTCTTAGCCCTTACTTTTTAATCTACACGTCTAAAAGGCAGCAATGGCAATAAAACAAAATTTCAAAACTGGGATTAAAATTCACGGAACACTGTTAGAATTAGAAAACGAAACTTCTCCAGCACATCTGCTACACTTCAATAACATTTTACATACCAAACCAATGTGTGACGTTATTTTCAATTCCAGTCCTCTTCCTTTGCAAACCTGGCATAATGCGTTACGTTTCAAAATATTAGAGAGCAAGGAAATGTTAATTATTTCATTCACATCATTACTGTCACTTTCATAGTTTTCAAATTTTTCTTTGGCGTCACAAAGTTTCTTGCTGGAAGAAGTTTTATCACATTCATTTGAAATAGTCGGTGAAGCAGTCCGAGCAGCATCTCCCTTCTAAACAAGAAAAGATTTCTTCTTCCACTCATTGCACCTTTTCTTAAACACTCGATTGCTGAAACGGGGGATATTGATATCCACAAACCAAATACGTAAAACTGGTAAGAGCAAATACGCAAAATTGACAAGCTAAATAACACAAAGCAAACTCCACAAGCCAACACACACGGTAGAGCGTTTATGTTTACCGATATAAACAGTCACTTGTCACAGAGTCACTTGTTGGAAAACAAAACACTATCTAATTCTGCATAGACACACCAAGTTGCTGCAACCGTTTACGCGGCGCATCAACTTTGCAGTGAGAAAAAACACACTTAGAATTCACTTACAAGAGTGAAACTTGATTTGTTTTATTCAGAATACTACAAATAATTTTATAATGAAGAAAACCATAATCGTTAATTTTGTCATTTTCATCTTTCCGGCTCCCCCTAAACTAAAAGGAGAGAGCAGATAGTTATAAAAGTACACAGAAGGCCTCCATGAGGGTGAGAACTTGGCTGATTAAGTGGTAGAAGAAGAAACAGGAGACGACATGGAAGAGGTAGGGCATCCAGTATTAGAATCAGAACTAAAAAAAGCTTAGGAAGCCTTAAGATCAAATAAGGAAGATGGGATGGATAACATTCAGTCGGCATTTTCTAAAATCATTAGTAGAAGTGGCAACTGTTTTACTATTCACTTGCTGTGTAGAATGTATGAGACTGGCGATATACCATCAGCCTTCCGAAGACTGTAAGAGCCGACAAGTGAGAGAATTATCGCACGATCAGCTTAACACCTCATGAATCGAAGTTGCAGTCATGAATATTATTCAGAAGAATGGAAAAAGATGTTGAAGGTCCATAATTATCCTTTAGGAAAGGTACAAGCGTCAGAGTCCGTTCGGACGTGACTGGTATGGAAGCAAGACAGAAGAAAAATCAAGATATGTTCATAGCATTTGACGACACAGAAAAATCGATTGACAGTGTCAAATGATGGAAGATGTTCGCAGTTCTGAGAGAAGTAAGAGTAAACAATAGAGTAAGGTGGGTAATATATAATATGTACAAGAACCAAGAGTGAACAATAAGAGTTAGAGAACAAGACAGTGTGCTCGGATAAAAAAAATGTGTAAGAGAGAGATGTAGTCTTAGCCCTTACTTTTTAATCTACACATGGAAGAGGCAACAATGGCAGAAAACAAAAGTTCAAAACTGGGATTAAAATTCACGGTGAAAGGATATCAGTGATAAGATTTACTGATGAAATTGCTATCCTACTGAAAGTAAAGAAGCTTTACAGAATCTGTTGAATAACATGAACAGTAATGAGTACAGATCAGGACTGAGAGTACTTTGAAGAATGACGAAAGTAACGAGATGTTGCAGAAATTAGAACAACAAGAACCTTAACATCATAATTTCTGATTACGAAGTAGATGAATTTCAGGAATTCTGTTGCCTAGGCAGCAAAGTAACCCATGATGGACGAAACAAGGAGGACAAAAAGAGCAGACCAGCATTGCAAAACGGTCTTTCCTGAGCTAAGGAAGTATACTAGTATCAATCTGAAAATGTATGAATTAATCTGAGGAATAAATGTCTGAGAATGTATATTTGGAACCCAGCATTGTAAGGTGACGAAGTATGGACTGTGGAAAAACCGGAAAAGAAGAGAATAGAAGCATGCGAAAGGCGGTGCTGCAGAATAACTTTGTAAATCTGGTGGACTGATAAGGTAAGGAATGAGGAATATCTGGAGAACACAAATAAAGGGGCAGAATGATAGACTGGCTTAGGCATCAGGAAATAAGTTCCATGGTACTAGAAGTTGCTATGGAGCGTAAAATCTGTATGGGAAGACGGTGATTCGAATATATCAACCAAATAACTGAAGAGGTAGGTTAAAAGTGCTACTTTCAGGTGAAGAAGTTGGCACTCGAGAGGAATTCATTAGGGGCAGCATCAAACTATTCAGAAGACTGATGAGATGAGTGCAAAAATATCCTGTTTGGCGATGTCGCTGAAATAGGACTCATCCCTCTTCTCTGCACACAAACTATACAGATTAGTGTGGCAGCGTGGAGCAAAATAATTGACCACTTTCATACAAGATCTTCACTCCAGGAGGTTGATAGTAAAATTACTCATTTGATTCGTTTTACCTAACTGAAAAAACATTTATAGAACTGCTCAGAGTCACCAGTACATCTGTGAGAGAGAGGTGGTGTATGTTATTCCACCATCATGTTGTACTTGACAAACAACCGAAGACATCAAACTACCGGTGCCCGTTTGCTTTATGAACATCTAAGATCAACAGCTACAAATGCAGTAGCAATGCAGTGTAGCATCATAAGAGAAAAAATATTTCGTGATAAACATAATTGTGGAAGACTTCTAAAATTACTTACAAATATGGGATGACGCTTTTGTTTGCAATAAAAATGGCATTGCCATGGATATGGCTCCTCAGTTTAATATGCATCTACCGAATATACTGCTCAGTAAAAATGTGTACGTTGACATGTACACAGAACTTGTACAAAGTACTATTTTCTTTACACTTCTACGAAGTTTTTTTTGGTCACTCATACTACAGTCTATGGGAGCAACACATAGCAGCCAGCAATGTGAATATACATGGTGTAATGCGTATAAGTGGAGATATTTTTATATGTTATAACTTAACGTGTACACATATCTCTGTGTTGGTTGTTTTTTCTCTGCGTCGAACTGTCTGGCCGCAAAAACGTCATAAACTTTACAGCCTGATATATCCTGCACAGTTCTGTATATCACTAAGTGGACAACTTCTGTCAGCATAGACTAACCGTTTTGCGTCCATGGTTCAAATGGCTCTGAGCACTAAGGGACTCAACATCTGAGGTCATCAGTCCCCTAGAACCCAGAACTACTTAAACCTAACTAACCTATTTAAAACAAAATCGATCACCTGAATTCCCATTGACCCCACATTAATATTTAAGGTAATAAATTAGAAACGTGCACAATGTGACAGGTTTACATAGACAGAATGTTCAAGACAAACTTACTAATGCCAGTAGACTTGGTAAGCCATTTTGATGTAAAGATGTAGTGGAGTAGTGCTATCTAGCACAAATTTCGGACTCCCGACCACCAGAAGCATTTGACAAAATGCCAACATTCGATTTGTACGATGTGTCTGTGCCAGGACGTAGTTACATGTAGGAAATGTCAAACGAAACGCATTAATCGAGACAGTATTCTTCCTGACGGTATTGTTCCTCCTGTGAACTATGTTGTAGCTTCTGTAATGATTCGTCGACAGAGCGACACCGGTCCAAAAACTCAATCATCTGATAGTAGCCACACACTCATTGACAATCACAATCTGAAATATCCTCAGATACAACAACATCCAAATATCAGACAGCTTACCGATATCCAGACAAACGGAATTCTACAAGGAGATACAATTGGCTCAACTTTAGTCCACATCATGACCGCAGACATTACAAACATCTCAGAATCACTTATTCCCTATGCGGAGGACATAGCAATAGGCTCAGAAAATGCAGACGAGCGCCAAGGGGTCCTCAACAGACTCACATCGTGGACGGAAAGAAATGGATTGCAAATAAACCACACCAGAACTAAACAAATGAATTTTAGGAAAGGAGGAATACACGCTCCCTGAAATGTAATGACCCTTCCCAATAAACCTTTAGAGATAGTGCCAAAATTCAAGTATCTTGGAGTCACCCCGCAAACCAACTTGTCATCCCTCAGTAACCATGACAAAGAAAGAGCTGCCGCAGTAATAACAGCCATCTACCACATCAAACAGCCTCAACAAATGTCACTAGATACAGTATTGTTACTGTTCACAACAGCCATTTTCCCAATAGCCACCTATGGGATCAGCATCATATGGGAAAAACTCACAATAAGTGACCTGATAACAATAGAAACAGCCAAAGCTCGCTGCTTGAAAAGGATTCTAGTCACCAGGAAGTCAGCACCCTCAAGGCTAACAAATGTATTAACCAAGGAAAACTACTTCATCGACGACATCAAAATGCAGTACAGGCTGCCAAATATCAAGCCCTACGAAAATCACAACAAACCCTCGCCAAGAAGTACAAAGCCATCTGGATCCATTTTTTATCCAGAGATGCCATAATTACGGACGAATGGAAAAATGCAAGCTACAAGCTACGACAAGTAGTAACGCGTTACGCCACGCATGGATTTCATCACAGACTGTGCCAAAACAAGAGATTGCACCAGACAAACGAAGACTCTGTTTGTGATTTGTGTAAGAAAATGGTTCAAATGGCTCTAAGAACTATGGAACTTAACATCTGAGGTCATCAGTACCCTAGACCTAGAACCAATTAAACCTAACTTACCTAAGGATATCACACACATCCATGCCCGAAGCAGGATTCGAACCTGCGACCCTAGCAGCAGCGCTGTTCTGGACTGAAGCGCATAGAACCACTTGGCCACAGCGGCCGGCTTTGCGTAAGAAACACAGAGATACCAGGCTCAAAACTGCAAAATGAGGAAAACCTCGATTATAAAACTGGCTTTTAAATAACTATGCATTTGTAATTTGTAATTACTCTTTGCACACTGTGCGCTATTCGGTTGGTTATGGGGACGCATTTACAAGAAATTTTATTCTTAAGGCCTTTAAAGTATCTTATGTGCTCTCGCAATGGTACAACATTGATCTTAGCATTGAATCACATCTTGAAACACGCTATAGTCATCTAATCATACGAATGGGAGTGTTCAAGTTGGGTATGGACAGTATGATGAGTGAGAAATGCATGAGTAAAACGCCTTCACTCGCTTCTTAAATCACTGCTGTTGAATGTTATAGGGGACTTTGATTCTATTTAAAACCAGGTAAAGCACATAACCATCCTGCACCATTTCCATTCCCTTTATTTGAAAACAAACACTTGTTAAAAGTTCCATACAGGTTAAGAGTTTGGCGCACAAAACAAACTTCTGGCAGGCTGCGGTTACGCATGGAGTGAATCCTGCGAAATGCTCAAGTCCTCAAATAAAAGCCAAGTCCGTTTACTGCTGTGAGATATCAGAGTGTCAAACAACACAGTCAAGTGTAAGTCGTCATCGAGAAGGCTATCAGCGTGTGTGTTCCAACCATTTATATTCAGTGTGACACTGGCTTGTTGTCACTGTATAGGCTTCATTATCCCCCTTACGGAGACCATGAGATCCTTCCACTTGGTGTGATATAGTGGAGGAGGGGGTTACCGGCCCGCCGAAATATGCTCCCTGTGTACTGCGCCACTATTTGTGGGGGCGAGTAATAAAGCACACTTTCTGAGTCACTGATTACGGCACTGATACTACACTCCTGCTCATGAATTAAGGATAATTGCAGAATGTGGTGCCACACAACGTGGCACTACACAAAACAGGTGCTAATAGCATAACACACACACGACACAGATCTGTAAGTCCACAGTATTGGTGATAAGTTGAGAAAACCGTCCCGAAACTCATGCGCTACAAAACGTAACTGTTTCCTAGGTATGTATCCCGACATCAATATGGGATACGATCACCATGCACACGTACACAGGCCGCACAACGGGTTGGCATATTCTGGATCAGGCGGACGAGCAGCTGCTGGGGTATAGTATCCCATTCTTGCAACAGTGCCTGTTGGAGCTCCTGAAGTATCCTAGGGGTGTGAAGACGTGCAGTGATACGTCGACCAAGAGCATCCCAGACGTGTTCGATGGGGTTTAGATCTGGAAAACAGGCAGGCCACTCCATTCGCCTGATATCTTCTGTTACAAGGCACTCCTCCACGATGGCAGCTCGGTGGGGCCGTGCGTTATCATCCATCAGGAGGAAGGTGGGACCCACTGCACCCCTAAAATGGTGTACATACTGGTGCAGAATGACGTTCCGGTACACCTGACCTGTTACAGATCCTCTGTCAAAGACTTGCAGGGGTGTACGTGCACCAATCGTAATCCCACCCCACACCATCAAACCACGACATCCACACAGGTCCCTTTCAAGGACATTAAAGGGTTGGTATCTGGTTCCTGGCTCAGACCAGATGAAAACCCGGCAAGAATCACTGTTCATACTATACGCGGACTCGTCCGTGAACATAACCTGGGACCACTGTTCCAATGACCATGTACTGTGTTCTTGACACCAGGCTGACCAGGGGTCAGTGAAATGCACCTTGCAGGTCTCCGGGCGAATAAACCATGTCGTTCAGTCGCCTGTAGACTGTGTGTCTGGAGACAACTGTTCCAGTGGCTGCGGTAAGGTATCGAGCAAGGCTACCTGCAGCAATCCGTGGTCATCTGCGGGCACTGATGGTGAGATATCGGTCTTCTTCAGGTGTTGTACACTATGGACGTCCCGTACTGAAGCGCCTGGACTCGTTTCCTGTCTGCTGGAATGGTTTCCATAATCTTGAGATCACACTTCGTGGCACACGGAGGGCCCGTGCTACGACGTGCTGTGTTTGACCAGACTCCAGTCGCCCTAATTATTCTACCCCTCAGAACGTCATCAGTATGTGTTCTTTGAGCGATTTTCAACAAACAGTCACAATTAGCACGTCTGAAAACGTCTGCACTCTTACTCGCTGCACCGTACTTTGACATGCACCAACACACCTCGGCGTATGTGGACTGCAGCCAGCGCCACTGTGCGACGACCGCACGTCAAATGCACCGCATGGTCATAACCCGAGGTGATTTAAACCAGCCAACTGCCCACCAGAGCGTTGTTTCACCACTTATCAGCATGATCCTTAATCTATTAGCATTAGGGTATTTCGTCTCAGGCCATCTGAGGATTTATCACTCATACGAGAAAGTAGGTTTGAGTAGTCGCAGGGGCAACAGTCTGGATGATTGACTAATACGACATTGTAACATCAACAAAAACGGCCTTTTTGTGTTTGTACTGCAAATAACTGAAAGATATGTGAAAATAGAGGCATAACTTGTTCCCGAGTGCATGCAATTCTACTGCAGGGCTAATATGATTATGGCATCTTCTTGGATGTAATATTCCTGGTGGGGACTACCTAGGATCAAACAAAACTCGCTTTCTGTTGATTGTAGTGTGGAATGTTGGATCCTTTAATCGAGCAGGCAGGTTAAAAATTTAAAAAGAGAAACGGATAAGTTGAAGTTATAGTTGGAATTAGTGAAGTTCGGAGGGGAAGAGCAGAACTTCTCGTCAGGTGATCACAGAGGTACAAATACAAAGTCAAAAACGGGAAGTGCAGGATTTAATTTAATAATGAATAAGAAAGCATGAATGCTAGTAAACAACCATGACAGTGTAGTGAACACACTATCGTGTTCAAGACAGACACGAAGTCCGCAGATGCCACAGAGATAGAAGAAATGTGTGATGAGGTAAAATAAATTATTCAAACTACGGTATGTTGATGATTTTCACTTATGGACCGTCTGACAGCAACTGTCAGACAGTTGCTGTCAGACGGTCCATAAGTGAAAATCATCAACATACCGTAGTATTACGCGCAACTGAGGAGGACAGGACCAAAAAATTGAAGATGTAAATTATTCAAATATTTAAGGAACACGAAAATATAATTGTGGTGGGACACTGGAATTTGATAACATAATAAAGAGGAGAAGGGAAAATAGTAGATGAATATGGACTGGGTGAAAGGAATGAAAGAGGAAACCGCCTGCCAGAATTTTGTACACAGCATAATTTAATGATACCTAAGGCTTGGTTTAAGAATCATGAAAAATAGTTGGATACGTGGAACAGAAATGAACCGATATTATAAAGGTAATACAGAGATTTCGGGACCAGATTTTAAGTCTGACCACAGTTTATTGGTTATGAACTGTAGATTAAAAGTGAAGGAATTGCAAAAATGCAGGAAATTGTGAGGATGGGTCGTGGATAAATTGAAAGAACAAAAGGTTCCTGAATATTTCAGCGGTAACATACGGCAACGATTGACTAAAGAGGGGAAAAAATACAGTAGAAGACCAATAGGTAGCTTTCAGAGATGAAATAGAGAAGACAGCAGAGAATTAACTAGGTGAAAATACAAGGCCTAATTAAATCCTGGGATAACACAAGAGATGATGAGTTCAATTAATGAAAGTAAAAATTAAGAAAATGACGTAGGCGAAAGGAAATGCAGACTTCTACAAAATGAAAATGCATCAGGATCCACTGCAAGTACTATGACAGTTAGGTGGGAGGTATGAAAACTTTGATTTCATGGTCGAGCGGCTGCTCATAAGCCACACATCACGCCGGTAAATGCCAAACGACGCTCACTTGTTGTAAGGAGCGTAAATATTGGACGACTGAACAGTGGGAAGTTGTGTGGAGTGACGAATCACGGTACATAATGTGGCGATCCGGTGACAGGGTGTGTGTAGGGTGAATGACCAGCGAACGTCGTCTGGCAGCTTTTGTAGTGCCGACAGTAAAATGTGGAGGCGGTGGTGTTATGGTGTGGTTGTGTTTTTTATGGACGGGGCTTGCACCCCTTGTTGTTTTTTCGTGGCACTATTACAACACAGGTCTACACTGTTGAAGAGCAAATCAGGTATGGCGATTGCATCTTTCATCACGATCGAGCACCTGTTCGTGATGCACCCATTGCCCTGTGGCGGAGTGGATAGACGACATAACATCCCTGTAATGGATTGGCCTGCACAGAGTCCAGTCCTGAATCCTATAGAACATCTCTGGGATGTTTTGGAATGCCGACTTCGCGCCAGGCCTCACCGACCGACAGCGATACCTCTCCTCAGTGCAGCACTCTGTGAATAATTGGCTGTCATTCCCCAAAAAACGTTCCAGCACCGGATTGAACGTATGCCTGCAAGAGTGGAAGGTGTCAACAAGGCTAAGGGTAGGCCAACACCATACTGAATTCCAGCATTACCGATGGAGCGCGCCATGAAGTTTTATGTCATTTTCAGCGAGATGTCCAGATACTTTGGTCACACAGTGTACAACTAGGAGAGAGGTAGATACCTCGTACAGCCAAATTAAAGAGGCCTTTGGAGAAAAGAGAAGCAACTGCATCAGTACCAAGATCCCGGATGGAAAGCCGGTCCGAAGCTAAGAAAGGAAAGTTGAAAGGTGTAAGGAGTGTATGGAGGGTATAAACAAGGGAGGTGGCCTTAAAGGCAACACTATAGGACTGGAAGAGAACATAGATGAAGATGGGATGATAGATATGATACTGTGTGAATAGTTTGACAGAGTACTGAAAGATCCAAGTCAAAGCAAGAACTATAAGACAAGCGAAATACCTTCGGACTTCAAGAGTAGAGTGGTTACTCCAAAGATAGCAGGTGTGAATATTATAGAAATACTAGCTAAATTAGTCGTGGCTGTAAAATACTGACACGAATTATTTACAGAAGCATGGGAAAACTGTTAGAAGCCGAACTCAAGAAAGATCAATTTGTATTCCAGAGAAAAATAGCAACACATCAGGCAATACTGTCCCTACAACTTATCTTAAAAGGTAGGTTAAAGAAGTAAAATCTAAATTCATATCATTTGTAGACTTAGAGAAAGCTTTTGACAATGTTGACTACAGTGTTCTCTATTAAGGTAGCAGGGGTGAAATACAGGGAGCAAAAGGCTATTTACAACTTGTACAGAAACGAGACAGCATTTCTAAGATTCAAGGGTCATCAAAGGAAAGCAGAATTTGAGAAGCAAGTGAGACAGGAAAGCAGCCTATCCCAAATGTTGTTCTGTCTGTGCACTGAGCAAGTGGTAAAGAAAACCAAAGAAAAATCTAGAGTTGGAATGGAAGCTCAGGGAGGAAAATTAAAAACTTTTTGTTAATGACATTTCAATTTTGTCAGACACAGCACTAGACTTGAAACAGTAACTAAATGGAATGGACAGTGTCTTGAAAGCAGGATATAACATATACATTGACGAAAGGTAAACGATGATAATGGCCTGTAGTCGCATTACATCAGGCGCTGTTCAGGAAATTACATTGGGAAATGAGAAAGCAGTACATGAGTTTTGTTATATGGGCAGTAAAGTAAGTGATAATGAATGAAGCAGAGAAGATATAGATACAGACTATCACTGCCAAGAAAAGCGTTTCTGAACAAGAGAAATTTGTTGGTATATTTAAGTGTTAGAAAATATTTTATGAAAATTCTTTTGTAGAGTGTATGGAAGCAAAACATGGACAATAAACAGTTTAGACATGAAGAGAATAGAAGACTTTAAAATGTAGTGCTACAGAAGAATGCTAAATATTCGATGGGTAGATCATGTAAAAGATATGCAAGTGCTAAATAGAACTGGGGAGAAAAGAAGTTGGTGGCACAACTTGACTAGAAGAAGGGATTGGTTGGATATATACATTCTTAGACAAGGGATCACCAATTTAGCACTGGAGGGAAATGTGTGACTAGTATATGAATGAGAGTTTTGCGCAAAGAACATGTCTTTTAAAAATTTCCTAGTATAAATCAAGATTTCACTTTTGCTGTATCCCTCACTCAAAAATCTACCTATACTCATGAACGAAGTTTTCGTTAATTAAACAGAATAAAAAATTAATAATTTTTTTACAAATAAGTTCTCCCAGATGACGTTTGTCTATATCAACAAACGATATTTCCATTTTATTAGAAAAAGGAAAATCTAATAATTCTCTTCTTTTCAGATAAGTTATTTTACCTATACCTACAAACGAAATTTTCATTTATTTAAAAGTATATGAAACCTAACAAAATAATTTCTTTATAAATAAGTTCTTCCAAACCTCGTCTATCCACCCAAATGATTGAAATTTTCATTTACAAACTTAAAGTTACATTTCAACCATAAATGTTTTAATTTTAAAGAATCTAAATTGCTTTCCATGTAAATAAAAAGTAAAAAATGTATCCCAAAGCTGACCTACTTCAAAGATTAGAATATTACTCCAAAGAAGAACGTGAATGTGGTTGTATGGATAAAACTGTTGTAAACAAAAAAGTTATCAAATGTAACTACATAAGATCTCTTGGAATTTTTTGACTATTTTAAAGTGAAAGAAATGAGGAAGAGAGAACTAAGATATAAAAATATAAAAGAACTTCCAACAATTTGTAAAACAAGAAATTATTCCAAACTTAATAAAGAAAAAATAACAAGCCAAGGATGGAAAAACTGTTTTGCTGAAAATAATCTTATTCTTATGTTTTTTAGGGCGGAAAAACCAAATATGAAACTTCAAAAACTGTATCATCCACTAATCCCAGAAGCCATTAGTCCCTTTAATAATAGACGGCTCAGCGAATGCAGTTCGGTGTCCGTTTTCCAGAGCATGTTCTGCTACAGCTGATGTTGGATGACACTGCTTGTGAGATCTATTTGTTGTTGTAACCGTTTTCCTTCCCAATGGTTCTCTAGGTCATAGCGTTTACCGCAAACCCACCCATACGGATCGGTATGTGCACGCCACCAGCTTCCATCACCCAGCACAGAAAGTCAGTTATGAGGACTTTAGTACATCGGGCTGGAACCGTCTCAGACGCTGAAAACTTGCCGAGAGAATTGAGCTACTTACGCCAAAACTTTAAGGAAAACGGTTACAACAACAAAGAGATCTCACAACCAAGTCTCAAAGGAAGAAGACCTCTGAAGAAGACACCAAGCAGGTTGCATTATTACCGTTTTGTGGTTCGACAACAGGGAAAATTAGTCTTCTCCTGAAGAGGCATAAAATAGACACAATCTTCATGCCTCCGGCAAAGATCCGGCAACTAACTAAATCTGTGAGAGACGATGTAGGCCTCAGAACGCCAGGAATTTACAAGATACCGTGTGGATGTAGGCAGTTTTATGTCTGCCAGACTATTCGCACTATTGAACAGCGCCGCACAGAACATGAAAGGTGTTACCGTCTGCGCTATCCCGAAAAGTCAGCTATAGCAGAACATGATCTGAAAATGGAGACCAAATTGCATTCGATGAGACGTCTATTATTGAAGGGACTAATGGCTTCTGGGATAGCGTGATAAACAAGGCCATAGAGATTAGAATTTCTGACAACATCTTCAATAGAGACGGCGAATTGCAGCTGAGTACAACGTGGGATCCGGTGTTGAGGGAGTTGAAGCGGGCCTGGCAGTTGCGCGGCCAAAACAGTACCATATATGGTGCGGGGCCGAGCACCAGTGACGTCACGAGCGACGTCACGAGCACCCCGCGGCTATATAAGCACAGCAATGACAACCACACGACAGTCATCCACTTGACAAAGGCAGAGCAGATCTCTGCCGAAAGCTCGTGGACAGTAAACCACTTGACGTGGCTTGAAACCCGAGAATGTTTTATTAACGGATGTCGCCGTGAAAGCATGCATTCGTACATGTATCACCGACTCACTCACAATTTCTTCACATTTTACAGTTAAATTTATTAAATTAAGCGATTTTTAAAGAATTTAACAGCTTTTACATAGTTAAAATAATTTAAAAAGGAATTTAGATCATGTTGGTAGCCCTGCTAAAAAACATTTGCTTGCAAAAAAGGCCGATTCTATTTTTGTGTTAACAGATGATGTTTTGCTTACTGTCAGCCTAACCTAAATCTCAATACGAGAGAAGGAAAGTTGCTACTCACCATATAGCGGAGACACTGAGCCGCGATAGGCACAATAAAAAGATTCACACAATCATAGCCTTTGGCCATTAAGGCCTTTGTCAGCAGTAGACACACATACACACATGCACACATACACTCACGCAAGTGAGTGACTCCCATCATGCACTGGTGCTGCTGCTCGCAGTGTAGTTTCAGCTCTCTGAGACTGCAGATGTTTGTGCTAGTTGCGCTTATGTGAGTGTTTGTGTGCGTGCATGTATGTGTGTCTACTGCTGACAAAGGCCTTAATGGCCGAAAGCTATGATTGTGTGAATCTTTTCATTGTGCCTATTGCGGCTCAGCATCTCCGATATATGGTAGCAACTTTGCTTCCCTCGTATTGTTACATTCCATCCTGGATTTTCCATTGTTTGATTTTAACCTAACTTTCCTGTTTCCTGTACGTGTGCTCAGTATAATGACTAATTGTGGTTGTAAGAATACCTGTTCATACTTTTTTGTTATATTTGTGGTGAATTTGTGATAAAATACACCAACGAAACATTACAGACTTTGTGAAAAATGTTTAACTATCGTACTTTGGATCTAATCTTTGTGATCACAATAAATCTTGGGCGCCGCATAAGGTATGTTATGTGTGTGTTGAAGATCTGAGAAAATGGACCAAATAGGAGAAAAAGCCTTTACATTTGCTTTTCCTATGATACAGAGAGAGCCAAGAAATCATTGTGATGATTGCTACTTTTGCAGTGTTGATATTACTGGTCATAATTCCAAAACAAAAAGGTAATAAGCTACCCTAACCTTCCGTCCGCTATCCGACCAGTAGGACATGGTGTAGATTTGCCAGTTCCTGAACCACCAGATGATTTAAATTCTATTCCAACTGAAGCATTTTCTGATGTACAATCTGATTTAGATGAACCAGATGATGATGAATTCCATTGTAATTCAGGAAGTCTAGAGCCCAAATTGTTTACTCCAACTGAGCTTAACGATTTGATTAGGGATCTCAGCTTAACGAAAGAAGAAGCTGAACAGATTGGCTCTAGATTAAAAGAAAAGAACTTACTGGCATACAAATCATACTTATGTTGTAACAAAGCGTTTCATTAATTTCCACATTTACCATATAGTATAGAATTTTTATACAATATAATAAGAAACATATTACTTGGAAACTATGGGTGATACAAAGAACTACAGCTAGATTTGGATTGAGCTCATAAAAATTTTTGAAGATCAGCTATAAAATAAAAAATGTTTTAAAAAAATTTTTCGTTCGGCTGTGTAATCGACCTTATTGTAAATCATGTTCACATTATTAATAATAACAGTAATATATTGAATAAGAAATCCTTTAAAAGAACTTCATGAAATCTGTAAAGTGAAAGAAGTTTAATAAATTATTCTGAAATTAATAAACAACAATTTACCTCTCTTATCAAACAATCTGAAGGTAATATTAATAATATTGATAGTAACATTTATTTTCAAAATGTTCTAGTAGACAAATATCAAGACATAAAAACAAAAAACTATCAGAAAAATTTGTCTGGTTACAATTTTCTAGGTGACGACGAAATTTTTAAAACACCTGAAGGAGTTAAATGTGGAATAATAACTTACAAAATTAGTAATGTCAGTAATATTGTTGAACCACAAATTTTTTTTACCAAATTTAAGAACTAATAATCACTAAATTTAAGAATATTTTAATACGTAAAAGAGCGATCAAAGCTAACATGAAATTTTATTGTAATTTTAAAAGACCAACTGTGTGACTGGATTGAAAAGTTCCTAGACAACAAAATGGAGAGAAGTCTTGCGAAGTAAGAGTGATTTCAGGTGTGCCGTAGGGGAATGTCGTAGGACTGTTGCTATTCACAATATACATAAATGAGCTTGTGGATAACATCAGAAGTTCACTCAGGCTTTTTGCTGATGATGCTGTAGTATATCGAGAGGTTGCACTAATGAAAAATTGTACTGAAATGCAGAAGGATTTTGCAACGAATTGACACATGGTGCAGGGAATGGCAATTGAATCTCAATGTAGACAAGTGTAATGTGCTGCAAATACACAGAAAGAAAGATCCTTTATCATTTAACTACAATATAGCAGATCAGCAACTGGAATCAGTTAATTCCACAAATTGTCTGAGAGTAGGCATTGGGAGTGATTTAAAATGGAATGATGATACAAAGTTTATCGTCGGTAAAGGAGATGGCAGACTGAAATTCATTGGAAGAATCCTAAGGAAATGCAATCCGAAAACAAAGGAACTAGGTTACAGTACACTTGTTCACCCACTGCTTGAATATTGCTCACAAGTGTGGGATCCATACCAGATAGGGTTGATAGAAGAGATAGAAAAGATCCAATGGAGAGCAGCGCACTTCATTACAGGATCATTTAGTAATCACGAAAACGTTACAGAGATGACAGATAAACTCCAGCGGAAGACTCTGCAGGAGAGACGCTCAGTAGCTTGGTACAGACTTTTGTTGAAGTTTCGAGAACATACCTTCACCGAGGAGTCAAGCAATATATTGCTCAGTCGTACATATATCTTGCGAAGAGACCATGAGAATAAAATCAGAGGGATTAGAGCGCACATGGAGGCATACCAACAATCTTTCTTTCCACGAACAATACGAGACTGGAATAGAAGGGAGAAATGATAGAGGTACTCAAGGTACCCTCCGCCACACACCGTCAGGTGGCTTGCGGAGTATGTATGTAGATATATATGTAGATGAAGTAAGGGAATTTAAATTTAAAACAAGTAACAAACTTTTACGAAGACCAACTGGTTTAGAAAGTTCCTATCCATATTCATCGAATAAACTATGAACTGTAATGGAAGAAAAGCAAAGGAATGGTTCAAAATTAAAATTTAATAGACACAAGACAATTTACATTCTTCTTATACTGATTTACTGAAAGGTACTGAAGACAGAAAAGCTGCAATAAATACCAAAAATGAAGATAAATTCTTTCTTTATCCAGTAAAACCAGCTTTATGTCCAGCAGTTTGTGATGTGGAAAGAGTCGCTAAATAAAAATATCTTGGGTTAGAATTACATAAAATTTTTGAAAAATAAAAATCAAATATCCTCCTCAGTTAACAGGTTTTTCCAAAATTTGAAAGGAGCCTAATATTTCCATTAATATTTATGCTTATGGCGAAATTTTTATTGCATATCATCTTTACTATAAAGAAAGTAAACTAGGAAAACGTATTAATCTTTTTTTTAGTTCAGGCAGAATAATATTATTGTTGGATAAGAGATTTGTCTAGATTCATTAATTTACAAACGTGTGAGTGCAATGGATAAACTAATTCTAGTGATGGAAGTTTAAGGTATCTTCATTCACAAGAAAAAATTAGATAAACACGAAAGCGATTACAAAGAATATTTAAAAAAGATAAGAACAGATATGCCTATAGATGGTGAAAAATTAAATTTGAGAATTATGAACATTCATTAAGGGTACCTTTTGTAATTTACGCAGACTTCGAATGTCTATTAAGAGATGTTAACAATTGTCAACCAAATCGTGATAAAGCTTATATTAATAATTATCGAAAACCATTTTCATTTAGTTACTATGTCAACTATTCTAATGGTTGGCTGGATGGTTTTGTGGTTTGATGGGGCTAAACATCGAGGTCATCAGTCCCCTGTTCCAAACAGATATACTTGTAAAAGGCCTATACAGTAAAAGCGTAACCTCTGCAATCAGATGGAGGGAACACCAAGGGGTACAGAGCTAAAATGAACACTGCAATAATACAAAATAATGGACACTTAAAAGGAGCAGAGCAAATAGTTGACTAGAGTAAAACAGATTACAGTGGTTGATGGATCAGGTATAAGGTCAACCACTCAACTACAAACGAAGAACCTCCAGCTGTAAAGCGTTGATAGAGGTATCAACACAACTTGTTATCATAAAAGACACTATTTTGGTATCCACGTCACAATTAAAAGTCGTACGAGTGGGTGTAGCCTGAGAAATCATGTGAGAGCGCCCACACTAGAGCGAGTGATAAAACCAAGCTGCACAGATAAAACGTAAAACTGAGTCAGCTACAGAGGCATCATCACCTAGAATTAAAGGAAGTGCAGCTGGTAAATTAAAGGACTGCCGCAAGGGGGCTAAAAGGGGGCAGTCCATCAGAAGATGGACCACTGTCAGCCCTGCATCACAGCGACACTTGGGCGGGTACTCACGATGAAGGAGACAACTGTGGGTCAATCGCATACGTCCACTTCGGAGATGGCAGAGAACAACTACGTGTGCCCATAGACGACTTTACCATGTGGAACTTATTTGGCGTGTTCAAGACAGACCATTCAGAGCTCCAGACATCGCGGACCTTGCGATGTAGGGCTGACCGGAGGTCTCTTTCCACGAGACCAAGATCCAGGGATGGCGAAGTGGTGGCCTGCATGGCCAACCGATCGATACGCTCGTTTCCTGGAATGCCGATGTGGCCCGGGGTCTACACAAACGTCGCTGAACGACCACACTCTGCGAGAGAAGAAAACAGCATCTTGAATACCACACACCAAAGGGAATTGAGAAAAACACTGGGGAGTCACTGCATATGACAAATGACTTCCCAGGGCAGAAGGAAAGGTGAGCGAGTGCACGATAAAGAGCAACCAGCTCCACAGTGAAAACACTGCTCCCACAAGGCAAGGAATGCCACTGAGTGTAGCCGCCGTGGATGAAAGCAAACCCAGTGCGTCCATTGACCACAGAACCATCGGTGTAGACTACATCTGCATCGCGAAACGAGGCAAGAAGACCAATGAATTGTTGACCAAGACTGGCAGGTGGAACAGAGGACTTGGAGTTGCAGGACAAATCCAAGCAAAGCCACAAGCAAGGAAGGGACCTAGGAGGGGTAGAAGAAGAGGGCCCGAAGGATGGAGGAAGGGGAAAGAACTCGAGTAACGAGAGAAGGGAACGAACGCGGACCGCGATCGGGAGATCCGACCTAGGCCGCCGTCGTGGGGAGGGGAGTGCAGAAGATGGAAAAAGGAGCCTGCAGTTTGGGTGATCAGGCGAGGCTTGGACGCGGGCGATGTATGACGCAAGCAACTTTTGTTGGCGGAATCGTAGGGGAGGGATTCCAGCTTCTACAAGAAGGCTAGTCACTGGACTAGTGCGGAAGGCACCTGTCGCCAGTCTGACGCCACAATGGACAATCGGGTCGAGGATCTGCAATATTGAAGGTGCTGCTGAGTCGTACACCACGCTCCCTTAGTCGAGACGGGACTGGATTAAGGCCTGATAGAGTTGTAGGAGCGTTGTTCGTGCAGGCCAAACGGTGTTATTGAGGCAGTGAAGGATGTTGAGGTGCTGTCAGCACCATTGTTTAAACTCACGAAGATGAGGTGTCCAAGTGAACTGAGCATCAAACAGCATGCCAAGAAAGCAATGAATCTCCACAATACAAAGGAGTTCATTGGCAAGGTAGAGCTCTGGATGGAGGTGGCCCATTCGACGACGACAGAAATGCATCACTCAGGTCTTAGAGGCTGGGAACTGAAAACCATGGTTGGATGCCCAAAAATGTGCCTTAGGGATAGCTCCCTACAGCCGCCATTCAGCGACACTGATGCTTGGGGAACTGTAATAAAGACAAAAGTCATCGGCATATAGAGAGGAACAGACCGATGAGCCAACCACAGTCGCAACACCAATAATGGCCACCAAAAAGAGGGGATCACTGAGAACCAAGCCCTGTGGGACACCGTTCTACTGAATATGAGCAGAGTTAAAATAAGTGCCAACTCCAACCCGAAAGGAGAGCTTGGAGGGAAAATTCCGTATAAAAATCGGAAGTGGACCCTGTAAGCCCCATTCATGCACTACAGCAAGGATATGATGGCACCAGGTGGTATTGTATGCCTTCCGAAGATCAAAGAAAACAGCAACTAGATGTTCTTGCCGAGTAAAAACTGTACGAATAGCAGACTCTAGCGAGACTAAATTGTCGATCGCTGAGCAGCCCTGACGGAAGCCCCCCCCCCCCCCTTGTTGCTGGGCCAGGAGGCCCCGAGCTTCAAGGATCTACATGAGCTGCCGACTCACCATCCGTTCCAGGTGTTTGCACATAACGTTGGTAGGGCTGATAGGGCGATAGCTATCAACCACTAGCGGATCGGCACCAGGTTTCAGCACCAGGCTGGTAACGCTATCCTGCCAACGAGTTGGGAAAACGCCCTCCATCCAGATGTGGTTAAACAAGGCGAGTAATTCACCCTGACAGTGCGCCGAGAGATGGCGAAGAAACTGTTTGTGAATTCGGTCTGGACCTGGAGAGGTATCAGGGCAAGCTGTAAGGGCACTTTGGAACTCCCATTCACTAAACGGGGCGTTGTATTGTTCCCAATGGTGCCTGCGAAACGATAACTGCGTATGCTCAGCCTGCTCCTTAATGGCTGTAACCTGCTGTCACGGAAATATGAGCGAAGTACTCTGCCAGATGTTCGGCGATGACGATTGGTTCAGTACAAAGTGTACCCCGAAGAGAAAGGCAAGGGACACACACATGAGGGCGAAAGCCAAAAATGCGCTGAATCCGCGAGATGGGGAGGTGCGGGAATGTATGATGGCAACATATCGTTCCCAGCAGCCCTGTTTACCGAGCCCGGGCCTGCAGGCGTTTAAAGGACACCAGAATCTCTAGGGAAGGATGACGCCAGTGTCGTTGCAGGGCTCGCCGGCGGTCCCGGCAATCACTGGTGTCCACCAAAGTACTGACTTGCGCCTTAGGGTGCTTGAAGAACATGGGACAGTTGCCTCAGCAGCAGAAACAATGGCCATAGTGACCTCGTCCACTGCCAAATAAATGTCATCAGGAAGCGGAGCAATGGCCATAGTAGCTGAAGTGTAGGCTGCCCAATCAGCTCCACGAAGAGACCATCGTGGCAGCTGGTCAGGGGTTGGGATTGAAGAAGAGAAACCAGGATAGGAAAGTGGTCGCTACCACAGAGATTTTCGTGGACCCTTCAACTGAGGTATGGAAGAAGACCTGGGCGACTAAGAGAGAGGTCAATGGTCGAGTATGTGCCATGAGTCAAGCTAAAATATGTGGGAGCACCAGTGTTAAGGAGGCAAATGTCCTGCTGTGCCAAGAGAGCCTCAACGTTCCTACCCTGGCCTGAGATGTGGGCCCCACCCCATAAGGGTGGTGGGCATTAAAGTCCTCCAAAAGGAGGAATGGCGGTGGGGGCTGAGCGAACAAGGCAGCTAGGTCAGCAAGAGGGACAACCTCATAAACACAGACACCGCCAGACACCCTGTTGTATTCTATGTACCCCAGTAGCCACAGAGGGAGGGGTTCCGCCGAACAGGAAACCAGGTTTCCTGTAGAGCTGGACAAGATTAGATTAGATTAGATTAGATTAATACTTGTTCCATCGATCATGAATACGACACTTCGAAATGATGTGGAATGTGTCAGGTTAATAAAAGATGTCTGTACAAGATATTACATTACACAAAATATTGCATGACACTAATGTTAAAGTTTTTTCCCCTTAATTTATATCTAAAAATTCAGCCAATGAGTAGAAGGAGTTGTCATCTATAAATTCTGTTAATTTATTTTTAAATGTTAGTTGGTTATCTGTCAGGCTTTTGATGCTGTTTGGTAGGTGGCCAAAGACTTTTGTGGCAGCATAATTTACCCCTTTCTGTGCCAAAGTCAGATTTAGCCCTGCGTAGTGAAGATCATCGTTTCATCCTTTCTCCTGGTGTTATAGCTATGCACACTGCTATTACTTTTGAACTGGGTTGGATTATTAACAACAAATTTCATAAGTGAATATATATACTGTGAGGTTACTGTGAGGATCCCTAGATCCTTAAATTAATGTCTGCAGGATGACCGTGGGTGGGCTCCAGCAATTATTCTGATTACACGTTTTTGAGCAATGAATACTTTTCTACTCAACGATGAATTACCCCAGAAGAAAGAAGTGAATGAAAGTAGGTATAGTAAGCTAATTTACTGAGATTCTTATCACCAAAATTTGCAGTAACCCTAATAGCATACGTAGCTGACCTCAGACATTTCAGCAGACCATCAGTGTGTTGCTTCCAGTTTAACCTCTCATAAATGGACACACCTAAAAATTTAGAAAATTTTACATTAGCTACAGACTTCTGTTCAAAGTGTATATTTATTACTGGAGTTGTGCCATTTACTGTACGGAACTGTATATATTGTGTTTTATTAAAATTTAAAAAGAGTCCGTTTGCTGAGAACCACTTCATAATTTTGTGAAAAACATCATTTACAATTACATCACTTAGTTCTTGGTTTTTGGATGTTATTACTATACTTGTATCATCAGCAAATAGAACTAACTTTGCGTCTTCACCAATGTGGAATGGTAAGTCATTAATGTATATCAAGAACAGTAAAGGACCTAAGACCAAACCCTGTGGGACCACGTATTTGATGAACCCCCCCCCCCCCCCCAGTTTCAGGAATCCTCTGTTGTTTTAACATTACATGAACCACTTATTTCAATTTTCTGCATTCTTCCAGTTAAGTACGAATTAAACCATATGTGCACTCCCCACTCAAACCATAATGATTTAGCTTATCTAAAAGAATTCCATGATTTACACAATCAAAGGCCTTTGAGAGATCACAAAAAATACCAATGGGTGATGTCCAGTTATTTAGAGCATTTAACATTTGATCAGTGAAGCATTTTCTGTTGAAAAGCCTTTCTGAAAACCAAACTGACATTTTGTTAGTACTTTATTTTTACAAATATGGGAGGCTATTCTTGAATGAATTACTTTTTTTAAAAATTTTTGATAGAGCTGTCAGAAAAGAGATTGAGCGGTAGTTGTTGACATCTGATGTATCCCCCTTTTTATGCAATGGTTTTACAATGGCATATTTAACTCTATCGGGAAAAACACCGTGCTCCAAAGAGCTATTACACACATGGCTGAGAATCCTACTTATCTGTGGGGAACAAGCTTTAAGTACCTTGCTGGAAATGCCATCAATTCCGTAAGAGCTTTTACTTTTCAGTGAGTTTATTATTTTACTGATTTCAGAGGGAGAGGTTGGTGGAATTACAGTTGTTTCAAACTGCACAGGTATGGCCTCTTCTATTAGTAGCCTTGCCTCTTCTAGTGAAGATCTAGATCCTATTTTCTCCACAACAATTAAAAAATTATTATTGAAAATATTTTGTTTTCTGATTGTTTGTTAGTACACTTGTTATTCAGTTTTATGGCAGTTCCTGTGCTCTTGGTTGCCCTGTTTCCCTTTCAATAATATTCCAAATTGCTTTAATTTTACTATCAGAGTTACTGATCTCAGACATGATACACATGCTTCTGGACTTTTTAATAACTTTTCTTAGTACTGTACAATAGTTTTTATAATATTGAACAATTTCGGGGTCAGTACTCCCTCTTGCTGTTAGATACAGTTCTCTTTTACAGTTGCAAGATATTCTTATTCCTTTGGTTAGCCAAGGTTTTTTATATGTTTCCTTGGAATTATGTCTAACTATTTTCTTGGGAAAACAATTTTTAAATACCCTTAAATATGTATCGTGAAATAAGTTATATTTCAAGTTTGCATCGGGTTCCTTATACACTTCATCCCAGTCTAGCTGCTGTAGGCTTTCCCTAAAGTTTGCAATATTTATATTGTTAATTGAATGCACTGCTTTGAAAGTCTGATTTGATATACTGAATGGAGCTATGTCATGTACTCTAACTAGCTGTGTACCATGATCTGAAAGAACATTCCAACATGATAAGCATTTATGTCCTTAAACTTATCTTGGTCTACAAAAAAGTTATCTATCAATGTACTGCTGTTCTTTGTTATCCGAGTAGGAAAATCAATGATGGAGCTCAAATTGAAAGAACTGAGTAATACTACAAGGTCATTCTTGCTATTACACTCTTTCAGGGAATCAACATTGAAATCCCCACAAATGATAATTTGCTTCCCCCTGTCTGACGGATAGCACAACAAAGCATCCAAGTTTTCTAGAAATAGCTGAAAATTCCCTGAGCGGGACCAATACACTGTTACAATTATGAAAGTGCCATCATTTAGTTTAAGTTCAGTGGCACATGCTTCCATATGTTGCTCTACACAAAATTTTTTAGTTTATAAATTTTTTACACTGTGGAAGTTTTTGACATATCTGGCAACTCCTCCTTTCATCATATCATCTCTACTTACATGTGCAGCTAATTTGTACCCATTGATGCTAACCTTTTGCATATCAGTGACAATGTGATGCTCAGACAGGCATAGTACATCTATTACATTCTGAGTTTCTATATCTTCTAAACAAAGCAGAAGCTCATCAATTTTGTTCTTCAATCCCCCAATATCTTGATGAAATATACTAACATTATTTTTCACTTTACTTTTGTGAGTATCTTGAACTTTTTTAACATCTTTAGTACTTGCCTGGCTGAGTTTCCACTGGACACTGATCTTATACTAAAAAAGAGTTTCCACCATGAGATGTAGTTCCCGCCCCCCCCCCCCCCTTTAAAAGTTCCTGCTATCAGCCCAGCCAGTTTACCTTTCCCTTTTGTTGTTGAGGTGTAGGCCATGTCTAGTATAGTCCCACCTACGGAGTGAATCAACTGGAACCATACCAATGTGGACCCTGCACCAGACCCAAGTAGCCGTTCCAACTCCAAATTAACTCTCCTGGCAGAAGAGCGCAAATGAGGTCGGTCGTGACGCTCCAGAACCGACACAAACCCAACGCTGGTATGACTCGATGTCGATGCAGTCTTTGCCAGGACACATTCTATGCTGTACCCCAGATCTCTGTCAATACTGTTGCCCGGCCCACCCACAATAACCACGGTATCTTCCTTAGTAAAGCCTCTACATAGTGAACCTAAATCCTCTGTAACCTGCCCCAGTCCAGCACTAGGTTTGAAAAAACTTGTGACCTGGTATTCTGACCCTAATTCATCCTGCAGAAGGCAATTCACCCTGACTGAGGCAACAGGTTAAACCTATTTCGTTCATTAATAACAAAGCTGTCAGAAGAAGTTCTTGGCCTGTTCCTTATGCCTGTTGCCACTTCCCACCCCTGTTTAACCTTCTCCCCCCTTAACCTGCCAGTTCTCGCCTAGCCTCATCTAACTCAGCCTGAAGGGCAGCAATTTTCCCCTCCTGTTCCACAATCTTTCTATGTCTATAGCCTACAGAACCACTGATCAGTCTCGCTCATTTTCCCAATTCCCACCCCACTACAATCGCCCCAATGAAAAAAGTTACTACATCCAACACACCATACCCCGGAGCTCACGATTCTGCTGCACGTCAGGCACTTTACACTCATGGTGCAAATCGATCTTAGTGACAGAAAGACAATTAAGTTACCGGAAAACAATGAAAATACGTGTACGAAAAATTAGGCCTACTCGCGACTATGTAAACAGTGATTCAGAAGTTTTTTACTGGAAATTATTTAAGAGATGTCGATACTCTACAGATATAAAGGGTCAACAAACGTATTTAGCACACTAAACTATCAGTAAATGCACTTAAAATTGCGGTATGAAGTTTAATCTGAAAGCACAAAAGTTCGGCCTGGCCGCGATATGTAAACAAAACGAACTTTACGTGATTACTGTGTACGCTTGAAGAGCACTATAATTAACGTAATAAATTAGTTTAAAGTGTTAAAAACAGTTTATTACTACTTAAATTACTTATATTGTACGAGAGCTGTGACTCAGACGTCCGTATAGCAGGCGCAGGACTACCACGCAGGGCTACAAGTGGCAGGGAAGCGGCACAAAAGCTGTTTCAACTCAGCAAGGTGGTGGAGAGAACCACGGCGCGCTCACCGCCAACGGTTGTGAAGTAGCCTGATCAACTTCCATAGGAGCTGCGTGTTGAGCAACATCTAACTCCTGAGAGAATGCTAGATGCTCCACATCATCTTCAGGTGCATTGGTGAACTCCTTTTCTGTCTCTATGTCCTTCTCCTTTTGCTTTTTCTTCTTTTTGGTAGGGTCCCGTTTGTCCTTCTGTTTATCAGCCTGGGTGGGCTTTTCCGATCCAATCTCATGGACCGAGGAAGACCTGGAAGCCCTACAACCCTCAGGTGGTGGCTTTTTCAGCCACTGGCTGACATCTGGAGGGGCAGTAACCGTGGAAGGGAGGACACCAAGCGATCCATTCCGCGCAATAGGAGCTGGAGGAGGGAGGCACTTCTCTGGCTCAGAGGTGGGGACTGAAGTCCCCAAAGAAGGAGGAGTTGTTACTCCCGACGTTGAAAACAAGGGAGCAACGGAAGAGGGTGTTCCCCCAGCTACCAGGTGGGCAGGAATAGACGGCCGGGCTGGAGGGTCCACAAAAAGCGGCTGACCTGGGGATGGCGACGTCGAAGCTGCTGCAGCAAACGTCGATGAAAGGCGCACAGGGTGAAGTCGGTCACACTTGCGTTTAGCCTCTGTGTAAGTGAGCCTGTCCAAGGTCTTATACTCCATAATCTTCCGTTCTTTTTGATAAACCGCGCAGTCTGACGAGCAAGGTGAATGTTTCTGTCCGCAGTTGACACAAACAGGGGGCGGCGAACACGGGACATCGGGGTGGGAGGAACGTCCACAATCCCGACAGATAGGGTTGGCCTCACATC
Source organism: Schistocerca piceifrons (assembly GCF_021461385.2). Lineage (NCBI taxonomy): Eukaryota > Metazoa > Arthropoda > Insecta > Orthoptera > Acrididae > Schistocerca > Schistocerca piceifrons. The sequence continues at coordinate 292,237,475 of NC_060138.1, read as the reverse complement.
TTGATGACATATGCCCAAACCTCCAGCACTTAAAGCAACACATGGGAGGAGAGACGTAAGGCTTAACATCACATCGATATATCATCACCTTGACCTTCTCGGGCAGGGTGTCATCCTCGAAAGCCAAGATGAAGGCGCCGGTGGCGACCCTACTATCTTTAGATCCCCTGAAGACACGTCGTACAAAGTGGACACCGCGGCGGTCCAAATTTGCACGGAGCTCGTCGTCATACTGCAACAACAGGTCACGATGAAAAATAAGTCTCTGAACCATATTTAGGCTCTTATGAGGCGTAATGGAGACTGCAGCATCACCGAGCTTGTCACAAGCAAGCAATGCCCGTGACTGTGCTGGAGATTCTGTCTGTATGAGGACTGCTCCAGACCTCATTTTAGACATGCTTTCAACTTCTCCAAACTTGTCCTCTAAATTTTCCACCAAAAACTGAGGCTTTGAGGTCAGAAATGAGTCCCCATCTGTTCGGTTGCATACCAGAAATCGAAGAGAATACGTCTCACCAGGTAATTTAGACCGCCGTTCCTCCCCTGGTGTGGGCAGGGATGGGAACGATTGGGGGTCATACGTTAAAGCATGGAACTTTCCTTTCTTAGAGACTCATACTTGCGCACTATTCGTATTTCTTTTCATGGTGGTCTCACGAGCAGCTAGGGGAAGGAATGTCCACCCAGACAGAGCCCCGCTTGTCTCGTAAGCCTAATAAAACCAGGGGGCGGCAGGTTCCCCAGAGGTCGCCCGCTAGCAACTGTTCTACCCCAACAGCCATGCGTCTCCTAGGCGCACAGCACACCTTGAGATTGAAGGTTTTATTAGAGGTTTACACCATCCTCGCGACCCATGCAGTTAAGCCAAGACCCCCGGGCTCTGTACCGTACAACGTTCCACCGTCGCGCCTTACGGCGGTCGTTGAAGCACGCTCAGAGCTTACGGTATTGAGGACTGGTGGCGCTTCCCAGTCCCCAGCTCAGGGACCCCGGGGTCGCCAAGCCCGCAGCCAGCAACTAAATGCTGAGCCCCCTGAGGGTTATTCTAATGGTGACTATAAAAAAAACTAGGTATGTATACTGGCACAGATGCAGCAAAAAAATTCATTGAAATATCAAAACATGGTAGAATAGCATGGAGAGTTGCACTGAACCAGTCTTCAGACAGAAGACCACAACAGTACTGATATAGTGACAGTCGTAGCGCCTCCCACAGACGATACATTTGGTAACATGTCATGTAGCATCTCAGAGCTCCCTGTCAAGTATTAATAAATCAAAATACTAGTATTCACATCAGCTGTTTTCTTGTTTAACAAATTCCCTTAATTTATAATAATAATGTGTCATATTTAACCTCCTAGTACTAAAGGAACGAGTCATGAAGCATCAGAGAAATCTACATTACAACTCACCTACTGATGGTACTCAGAAATATATTAAATCATAACAACTTGTAAACATGGTGTAGCATCGGTGCCATCCCGCAGGCCCATATCGATAGTCGCGTCTGGCTCAGCTTCCGTGGTATGTGACTCATGCATTGTGGATGCCGCAGCTGCAGACCGCGGTTTACATAAATTTTGTCCGGCCAGTTAAAATTCTTGCCGCGGAAGATGTGTTGACTTATTGGAGAGTGGTAATTCCTAAACCACGTGGCATGTAGTGAGAACAGCAACCAACCACATCTCGTCGTTTTGCAGGACAAGTAACGTGTACTGAACGATTATGAAAATGTTTCAAATGGCTCTGAGCACTATGGGACTTAACATCTATTGTCATCGGTCCCCTAGAACTTAGAACTACTTAAACCTAACTAACCTAAGGACATCACGCAACACCCAGTCATCACGAGGCAGAGAAAATCCCTGACCCCGCCGGGAATCGAAACCGGGAACCCGGGCGTGGGAAGCGAGAACGCTACCGCACGACCACGAGCTGCGGACGAACGATTATGAGTGAACATTGAAAATGAGAGAGAGACGTATAAACTGTTTGACCAAATTTCGCGAGCGTACTGCCAAATCCACAAACACCCGCGTAGCTGTGGGTCTCACGTTCTCTAGTGAAAATAGCTTGTAACGCCACTATAACTGATAACAGCCTCTTTGAACAGTGGATTTCATTTGTCGTGCTCTAGTTATCTGATCTGAGCTTGAGATTACGACAACAGACGTCAATACATTCCAGCGTGCTAGGTGACTGAAGCGTCAATGAATGAGTAAGTAGCCGGCCGCGTTGGTCTAGCGGTTCTAGGCGCTCAGTCCGGAACCGCGCGAGTGCTACGGTCGCACGTTCGAATCCTGCCTCGGGCATGGATGTGTGTGATGTCCTTAGGTTAGTTAGGTTTAAGTAGTTCTAAGTTCTAGGGGACTGATGACCACAGATATTAAGTTCCATAGTGCTCAGAGCCATTTGAATGAGTAAGTCGATCATTTTGATAATTTTAATTGAGAACAGTGCTGGCCAAATTTTCAGTGCCTGGTTTGCAGAATATATTTGGCTCACAACAGATATAGCTGGATCTCATTCATTGGATGTTTCCCCAACCTGTTAAATGATAAGCGTTGCAAGACTCTAACCCTAGCTGGCAGTGTGAGGAAGAAGAGAATAACCGACGCGGGAAAACTAGATACACAGGCTTTAAGGAACACACGTCCCTATTTTTACGTGACTTCATGAGTATTCGAAGTAAGAAAGATCAAAGAGTTATTGTATCCCCTGGGCGTGGTGCAAGGCGAGACCGAGAGCAGGTTTTGCTGTCGTAGTCTTCTGGTTGGATTGATTTAGAGGAAGAGACTAGACAGCGAGGTCATCGGTCTCATCGGATTAGGAAAGGATGGCGAAAGAAGTCGGCCGTGCCCTGTCAAAGGAACCATCTCTGCATTTGCCTGAAGCGATTAAGGGGTATCACGGTAAACCTAAATCGGGATGGGTGGACGCGGAATTGAACCATCGTCCTCCCGAATGCGAGTCCAGTGTGCTAACCACATTGCAACTTCGCTCAGTCGTAGTCTTCGGTCTGAAGCATGTATAAGCTGCTTCATCTTTTTTTTTAAAAAAAGAAAAAGTTCTACAAACAGCATCCAGTTGATTTGCGTAGCGTATTCAAGCCTTTGTCTCCCTCTTTTACGAATCTAACTACTGTTTCATCCCTGATTATGTATACTGCCTACCAAGCCCTTCTTGACGTGAAGTTCTGTTATAACCCTTTTTCCTCCCCAACTCCTCACTGATAATCCGATCTACCCCACTAATCTTCAGCGTTTTCCCATAGCACTATATTTAAAATGCTTTCCTTCTTTTCTTGTCTGATTTATAGTCTTCATTTCACATATAAATGAGCAATACGTATCGGCCAACAAAAATATGTGTAAGAAGTGTTGCGCTACAGAAGAGATTGAAGATTATCATGTAATAATAGCGTTTCCAAAAAGATTTCATGACTCACCTTATCTGCATATGGATGACCACGTAACACACTCTCGTGAGTTTCGTGTTCAATGTATCATTTCCACCTGTGTTATTGAATTATCGCACGATGAAATAGTCAGTTTAAAGATTACCTGTCTAAATTTATATGCGCTTAGTGGTATAAGCTGGCCGCTTACAAATTATTAAGTAGCACACTGACTTATATTTAATGATAATGAAGATAGTAGTCTTCAATACAACTCATGTTAGTAGTACTACATTTGAAATAACTTTTCGTGGGTGCAAGTGCTTGCAAGTCTTTAAAGAAAAATTTTTACTCTTAAACTTCATTCCGACAGATATGAAATACTGCTCAATGCACTCACTTACCTGCATACCTCATGACGAAGTACATTGTACTCGTCGAGTGGGTCTCGGACAGGATGAATGAAATGAATGAAAACGCGGGCATCTCGAGAGATCAATTAAAAAAAAAAGGAACAGTTCCTTTCGAGAACATTTAGTATCCTCTTCTGCACGGTTTACTACAGGGCGTGTCCGAGTCATTATGTCAGACAATTAGCCAGTCAGGGTGGTCACAGAATGATGTAGTTTTAATGTCAGAACAGACTCTGAACAACAAAGGAGAGAGAGGAGATGGTTCACGTCATGACCATTTAAGCTGAAGCCACAGAGAGGGTTCTTTGTTGCCTGCAGCCGACACAAGGTTTTTTCCCCCGCTACTAATTGGCTGCTCATATAACGGTGCGTAGAGGCTTACTAGTCAGTGCATTCTACGCGAACAACAAGCTTCCCTCAAGCGGCGGTCCTACCCGGCATGTAAGCCGCAGCAGTTATATGTGAAGATCACACGTAAAAATTTGAGTGAGGAAAAAGATTACAAATGGCAGAATAAAATTTCGCGAGCCTCCTAGACTGGCTATGCGACTTGCACAATATGTTCCACTCATTAGTTAGCTGTGTGGAACAGTATCTCAACTACCCGAAATTCCATCACAAAAATATGGTATGAGGAACAGTGGCAGTTCGAACAGTTGTAAAAAATCTACTATCTTACGTTAATTTTGAAAACTTCAGTTAAACTAGTAGCGTCAATTACTCACTAGCTCAGTACATCTAACGTCCGCAGTATTCTAGTCGTACGTGTACGTTAGCAGTTGCTGGTAGAGGTGCGTAGAGCACACATTGTTCGAAAGAATCCAGTTACTACAATGATTCCTGTATTACGTACACATACGATTGGAATACACCGGACGTCCGATATATTGGAGCCTGAAGAAGACGCGACTGAGACGTTGGAACTAGTAGCATAAATAATTTTTTTTTTCAAAACTAGCTGCTGATAGTATGTTATTCTGAGAAAGTAGCGTGTCTTCACGTTATCAATATAAATATAGTAAACTTTTGAGATTCTGAGTACAGAATTCTAACAGTATTGCGGCTGGAAAGATCGTAAATTTCGTAAATTCCTTTAATTTTAATGCTTTATACACAAACATCCGAAATTATTATAGCACTTTACAAAATTCGCTGTTATGTCCCACATTTGGTGCGCGCTTGAGTCGACGAGAAGTCTGTCGAAAGGGCCGTGCCTTGGCCGAGAGCACCATCAGTGACTGCGTGGCCTCATCCATTAGTGACCATACAGCGACGGCACATTCATTCGTATGACAGCATTAAGCAATTTAGCGCACGTGCCGAACTACTGCCTACCCATGCTACCTCTCGTCCTCATAGAAATTACTGTTCAAGCTCCCTGGTTTCCTCTCAGTACTGTTTAAACCATCTTTTTTAATATAGTTATCGTTACTCGACTAACATATTACTTTCAAATCCAATTACTACATTTAATGAAATCGTACGAATTGAATTTTACAGCCGGCTGCTGTGGCTGAGTGGTTCTAGGCGCTTTATTCCGGAACCGCGCTGCTGCTACGGTCGTAGATTCGAATCCTGCCTCGGGCATGGATGTGTGTGATGTCCCTAGGTTAGTTAGGTTTAAGTAGTTCTAAGTCTAGAGGACTGATGACGCCAGATGTTGTCCCATAGTGCTTACCCCATATGATTTTTTTTGAGTTTATGTTGTGAAGTTTCACACGAAGTATGACGTCGACATCTTGCCACGAATTTTCGGCTGAAAGTCGTTCTGCCGTTTTCAGCTGAGTCTTCCATTTATTAAGAGAGTTTTCAAGCTTACTTGAAGGTGGGTGAATAGCGTACAGGCGAATTATCATGGGAAAATGTTCATGCCCCCAGATGCAGCTACTAAACCTTATGGGAAACTCATTTCGCCGGGAAAGCATCAAAAGTCACATTAATGCGCATTGCCCAAATTAAACGGCAACTACAGAAACTGGAATGTAACTGCGAAGAACCTTCGGTAACCGATTAAATATTAAGTTGGGAAGCGAGAGAAAGAATTACAAACATTTTCAGGAAAAGCGAGGACTACAACACTATACATAGATAAGACTACTGTTTCATGTTAACAGTTTTTTTAGAATATTCCTGTCTTTTACGACTATTACTAAAATAAATCAGCTATAGAAAAAAAACATTGTACAAATTACTGTGTGAGTATGTAGGGTTTAATGTCCACCACATTTTAACCCCAACCGCCTTTATGCCACGAGAAAAGATTTCGTTTGTGGTCTCGTGTACACCAACAGAGCAAGCTTGTTTCTGATTAAAAACTTTATTGGCTCATTATACAACATCAGAAGTTATGTATACTGCAACACTGTAAACGCGGAATGCAACAAACGTCAAAGGTAATACCTGCTTTGATATGCAGATAATTAGCAATTCACGTAACATTACAGGAACGCAGGAGTAACGCTACCTACGTTCCACAGGCAAGGAAAAATTACGCATGCGGTTTCTCATTCTGGAATATCACTTGAATGTTGGGTTGAATCCATCTAGATCACGTTATCTAATTCTTTATCTACACTCCTGGAAATTGAAATAAGAACACCGTGAATTCATTGTCCCAGGAAGGGGAAACTTTATTGACACATTCCTGGGATCAGATACATCACATGATCACACTGACAGAACCACAGGCACATAGACACAGGCAACAGAGCATGCACAATGTCGGCACTAGTACAGTGTAAATCCACCTTTCGCAGCAATGCAGGCTGCTATTCTCCCATGGAGACGATCGTAGAGATGCTGGATGTAGTCCTGTGGAACGGCTTGCCATCCCATTTCCACCTGGCGCCTCAGTTGGACCAGCGTTCGTGCTGGACGTGCAGACCGCGTGAGACGACGCTTCATCCAGTCCCAAACATGCTCAATGGGGGACAGATCCGGAGATCTTGCTGGCCAGGGTAGTTGACTTACACCTTCTAGAGCACGTTGGGTGGCACGGGATACATGCGGACGTGCATTGTCCTGTTGGAACAGTAAGTTCCCTTGCCGGTCTAGGAATGGTAGAACGATGGGTTCGATGACGGTTTGGATGTACCGTGCACTATTCAGTGTCCCCTCGACGATCACCAGTGGTGTACGGCCAGTGTAGGAGATCGCTCCCCACACCATGATGCCGGGTGTTGGCCGTGTGTGCCTCGGTCGTATGCAGTCCTGATTGTGGCGCTCACTTGCACGGCGCCAAACACGCATACGACCATCATTGGCACCAAGGCAGAAGCGACTCTCATCGCTGAAGACGACACGTCTCCATTCGTCCCTCCATTCACGCCGGTCGCGACACCACTGGAGGCGGGCTGCACGATGTTGGGGCGTGAGCGGAAGACGGCCTAACGGTGTGCGGGACCGTAGCCCAGCTTCATGGAGACGGTTGCGAATGGTCCTCGCCGATACCCCAGGAGCAACAGTGTCCCTAATTTGCTGGGAAGTGGCGGTGCGGTCCCCTACGGCACTGCGTAGGATCCTACGGTCTTGGCGTGCATCCGTGCGTCGCTGCGGTCCGGTCCCAGGTCGACGGGCACGTGCACCTTCCGCCGACCACTGGCGACAACATCGATGTACTGTGGAGACCTCACGCCCCACGTGTTGAGCAATTCGGCGGTACGTCCACCCGGTCTCCCGCATGCCCACTATACGCCCTCGCTCAAAGTCCGTCAACTGCACATACGGTTCACGTCCACGCTGTCGCGGCATGCTACCAGTGTTAAAGACTGCGATGGAGCTCCGTATGCCACGGCAAACTGGCTGACACTGACGGCGGCGGTGCACAAATGCTGCGCAGCTAGCGCCATTCGACGGCCAACACCGCGGTTCCTAGTGTGTCCGCTGTGCCGTGCGTGTGATCATTGCTTGTACAGCCCTCTCGCAGTGTCCGGAGCAAGTATGGTGGGTCTGACACACCGGTGTCAATGTGTTCTTTTTTCCATTTCCAGGAGTGTATAACGTCGTTTTGGCTATTGCCACCGTCAGATGGACATTCACAACTTGTAAAACAATATTCAGTCTCAGTTACTAATACTAGCTCTGAACATCGTCTTTAACGTAGGAAATGTTTATCTGACGAAGGTAGTAGCCAAAACGAAGTTATCAGTAAAGAAATATATGAAGTGATCTAGACGGCTTTAGTCACAAAATATCCACAATAATCTCACACTTATTCACGAAATAAATTTACTTTAATAATAGATATAGGTAAAGCTTTAAACATCGCTGCGTTGTGAGCGACTGTTACAAGGTAAAATTAAAACAATTGCAGCCTTCACACACGACCTAGGTTTCGGGCACTTCTAAGAGTGCTGTCATCGGAAATAAAACATTTAAAACTGGAATGTCACGTATAACATAAATATGAAGCGATGACGCTTTAGTCACAAAATATTAAACCATAAAACATAGAGGCAGACTACTAAGGGCTGCACCACATGTCGAGCTGCGGTAGCATCAGACTGTGACTAAAACGTCATCGCTTCATATTTATTTTATACGTGACATGCCAGTTTTAAATGTTTTATTTCTCATGTAGGCCCTCTTAGAAGTGGCCGAAACCTAGGTCTAAAAAGACTTCATTTTCGCGACCGATGGCTGCTATTGCTTTAATGTTACGAATATTGGTTCTTTTTGAGAAGAACATGTTACACCTTGTGTGTTGGTGTTCCACAGAGGAAAAGTTGTGAGCTATTGCCAGTGCGGTTTAAGGTACTGCAACATTACTGCCCCTGACAGTCGGGATCCCCCGTGACTGTCATGCAACGTTGATCGATGACTTTAGGAGGGCAATACGCAACACCATGTAGGACTTGAGCAACGCGCGTGATTAACACTGTCACAGGTTCCCTTTACATGGCAGCAGTCAAGTCCAGATTCTGCATGCAGCATCGCGATGTACTTATTCCTGTGTGGGACCTCCGAGACGATGACCTTTTCTGGCTTTCATTTGTGATCATTGCACGGGCCCAGTACTTGGTATGATGGTATGGGGTGCCCCTGGATACACAGAATTATCAGCACTGGGTCGCATAGCTGGTGATCTGGAGAGATGGTAACTATGCTCTGTCTTTGAAGTCTCCGTTACGTTATCTTTGAACATGATAGCGTAAAGCAAGTCTCACATGGAGTAAGGTTTTTGCCGAAGTTTGCCAGGTGGCATGTTTGACTGTAGGCTTGCAGGGAGTGGAGATCGCTAGCTCACATGCTCAAGCTCTCGCACGATGTAAGACAGTGTGGAAGCTAGGAGGTTCACATGAAGGAGTGGATGGAAAGCAGCACAAGCTGGCCAATCTGAATATTTTCTCAAACGGTTTTAAAGAAACCATTTGGTAAAAAAAAATGATTCCACACATCTCATGCTCCATTCGTCATTTCAGTGATGAATGGCCCATCATTTCGTTAATGGTCATAGTTATTGTCATATTTCCAGATTAGGTAAACTACTGCAAGGAATTGTTAAAGTTTGCATTGAAAAATAGGGATCGCTATGAATTTGCGTTTTCTGCATTTTAGGTCATACTTTGCTGGCTGTAAAATGTAGCTAACATGTTGAATTATTCTTTAACACTAGAGGTATTACATGGGTCAGTTTTGACCAACGAAAGTTTGTCGATGGCCCTACCCCTCTCCATAATAACCAAACGGTCCTTTGACTTTTAATCACATATGGGGCTGTATAAATCACTGGAATTTCATCCCCCTAGCTCACTAGAAAGACAAATTATCCGTCGTACCTGAGGTACCATTGGATCATTTTCTACCCATACACTGTTTAACGCAATTTGATAACAATAACACCGGTTTTCAGACTATAAATATTTTCTGGATTTGCCTTGACGTCATTGATGAGATTTTCGAGAACATTACGACAGTTTAGGACAAAAATAACCTGAAATACGAAGAATTCAGAGGTCGCAAAATGCTTCACATCAGTGTGACTTTCAGTTTCCTATGATCTGGCGACATGCAGACTGACGAGGCGATGCTGAGAAGCCACAAAGTAACAAATACAGACAGGAACCTCTCCCCTCCTACATCACTGATAGTGGCTCTGCTCATAGTCCCATTGGACGACAGCAGGTGTCAGACTGGTCGCCCTTAGAGATTTACTGTCTGTACATCTTTGTCTGTCGATAAGCCGAGAGCCATGGGGCAGTCCGGACAGCAGCGACGTGGTGTTGGGAGATCTTCCCTTCTGTGTACGTTATTCTGTGGCTTCCCACATTACTTTGACGATATGCATGCCGCCAGTCCGTAGGGAGCGGAAACCGGAGCTCATATAAAGCATCGCCAGGACATGTCGCGTGGGCTTGCAGTTTATTTCCGCGAGTTTGCTTCATTCAAGCTACGATGTCAAGACGACTCGGCCTTATGGAGGCCGAGATCCTTTAATATCCAGAGAACGACGCAATCGAGTGACGACTCTGGTAGTGAGATAAGCGGGGAGGAGGACGATGATGTCATTCCGATGGAAAGCGCTAAGTGTTTCAGATGCATCAAATTGACGGCAAGCAGACTGATCCATCTGACGGTGACATATCTCTTGCACAACATAGAAATGAAATATTGTACCTAATCTTTTGAACAGACGAGCACGCATCCACTGTATGGCTTTCTTTCTTCTGCCCCTTCATCTACATCTACATCTACGTGATTGCTGTTCACAATAAAGTACCTGGCAGAGGGTTCAATGAACCACATTCATATTGTCTCTCTACCGTTCCACTCTCGAACGGCACGCGGGAAAAACGAGCACTTAAATTTTTCTGTGCGAGCCCTGATTTCTCTTATTTTATCGTGATGATCATTTCTCCCTATGTAGGTGGGTGACAACGGAATGTTTTTGCAATCAAAGGAGAAAACTGGTGATTGAAATTTCATGAGAGGATCCCGTCGCAACGAAAAACGCCTTTGATCTGATGATTGCCACTCCAGTTCAAGTATAATGTCTGTAACACTATCTCCCCTATTTCGCGATAATACAATACAAGTTGCTCTTCTTTGTACTTTTTCGATGCCATCCGTTAGTCCCACCTGATGCGGATTCCGCGCCGCTCAGCAATACTCCAGAACAGGGCGGACTAGCGTAGTGTAAGCAGTCTCTTTGGTAGACCTGTTGCACCTTCTAAGTGTTCTGCCAATGAATCGCCGTCTTTCCTTTGTTCTACCCACAACATTATCTATGTGATCGATCCAATTTAGGTTACTTGTAATTGTAATCCCTAAGTATTTAGTTGGATTTACAGTCCTCAGATTTGTTTGGCACATCACCTAATCGAAATTTAGCTGATTTCTTTTAGTACTCTTGTGAATAACTTCACAGTTTTCTTTATTCAGGGTCAATTGCCACTTTTCGCACCATACAGATATTTTATCTAAATCATTTTTCAATTCGTTTTGATCATCTGATGACTTTACTGTGAACTGTGACCTTTCTGACAGGAAATCACGAATCCAGTCGCACAACTGAGGCGATATTCCATAGGCACGCAGTTTGGTTAGAAGACGCTTGTGACGAACGGTGTCTAAAGCCTTCAGGAATTCTAAAAATATGGAATCAATTTGACATCCCCTGTCGATAGCACTTATTACTTCATGAGTATAAAGAGCTAGTTGTGTTTCACAAGAACGATATTTTCTGAATCCGTGCTGACTATGTGTCAATAAATCGTTATCTTCGAGGTACTTCGTAATGTTCGAATACAGTACACGTTCTAAAACCCTACTGCAAATCGACGTTATTGATATAGACCTGTAATTCAGCGGATTACTCCTACTTCCATTTTTGGGTATTGGTGTGACTTCCAGTCCTTAGGATCGGATGTACGGAATCTACTCGATGTCATGGATGTCCCTCCCGACGATGAGGGAACCGTACGCACAGTGCAGGACGGGGTCTTCGATGAGGATGAGGACAGCGGTCAGCTAGCAGGTGAAGTCGATAAATGTCTGTTACATGAATTTTTACTCAAAACTCAAACACAATATCACTGATCATCTGACGCAAGGGCGTAAGTCAAATTTCGTAGTGGCTGGTCTTTTGCCATCTTTCTCTATCTCTCACCGGTAACGAAGAATTTTGACGTACACATACGATTCAGGTTTCAGATGACAATGGCGACGATCCAGGTGTTTTGGACGACTCACAAGATGGCGACGGCTTGGCGGTCGCTGTTGTTGATGGAGCTGCCAGAAGCGGACTTGGTCACGGCCCATTGGGTGCTCGTCGTGGTGCAGCAGCTCTTTGTAGACGAGACGAGGTAGGGGCGGGGCCGTGCGACGCCCACTCCCTGGCGAGAAAGTGGAGAGTTCCGATCTCACCAAGTGGACACAGATTAAGCCACGCAACACAGCAGGTAAGTGCAGGGCCCAGAAGAGACACCCTGGCCGACGGGCCATGGAAAATGACAAAAGGGAATAAAACATCATGCATATGTTTCAGGTGCAACAAGTATGCGTGCAAGAGCTGCCAAGCCAAAAATCTTGTTGAACGCCTGAACTGTGAGCCAATCCCAGTTAACACAATTCTTCAATCACACACGGTATTTTAAAATCTTTTACAAATACTCGGTACGTGCCTTCTTTGTCTGTAAAAGTAAAACTACTATTAGTACTCACATAAACAGTGTGTTTTGATTATCATGGACTGCGCGGCTGGTCCCGGTGGAGGTTCGAGTCCTCCCTCGGGCATGGGTGTGTGTGTGTGTGTGTTTGTCCTTAGGATAATTTAGGTTAAGTAGTGTGTAAGCTTAGGGAGTGATGACCTTAGCAGTTAAGTCCCATAAGATTTCACACACATTTGAACATTTGTGTTTTGATTCAGTTTCAATCATTTTATAATTAAAAAAGTGTAACATTGTTTTGCTTATCTTCTTTAATCATGTTTGATGAAAGACAGGAATTTCTTCCGTAAAATTTAAAATAAATAAGGTCATTTCTGAAAATTAATTTTTAACAGTATACTCTTAAGAGTTTTTCTGAACGTATAGTTAACATGGCGACTCCCAAAACACGACCCAAATACCAGTACAACGGTGGTTTGCTACTTTGGGTTAAAAATGACACATGTGGTACTTCAGAGGGTATGGCGAAATCCGGTTCTTCTAGTGTTAAACATGGCAGTATATCGTCATCTGTCCCCAGTCTCGAGAAAATCGGCTGTATATAAAGCACCGAACACGCCTGCCTTTGAAAAAGCCAAAATTTAATACTCATAACATCCCTTGTATCTCGTAAACGGTTTGAGATATTGGAATAAGATTTTAGCAAATGGTAGCACGCTAAGAGGAAAGTATTTTATCATATGATTTATATACAATAGATTCATATGTACCGTGATATTAAGCAGCTAAAGATATTTTTAAGGGCTGTTGATAGCTGCTGAAACGAGAAATGCTGTGGGTTTTGCAACACTGCATGCAAGAGAAGAAATTACACGTTTATTTTATACCGAAAATGGGCTTTTTCATAAACTATTGACCAGCCTTTCCCTCAGCTGCTGATTTTATAATACAATGCTTCAGGATTCTGTCGCAGTCTCAGTTGCATTAAAATGTTAATGATATGAATATTTGAAAACACTGCTGTATTTTGGTAAAAGAAGCAGATTTTAATACAGCAACAAGAGAAGTTATGTATTACTCAAAACTAGTCAGTGGCAACGTTTTTGTGAAGAAAAAAAGTTGAAGATGTCTGGAGAAATAAATTGCTAATTATAGTGAAACTTAAGCGGAAGCCTATACCACAGAGTATTTTCAGTAGCGAGTGATTGGTACCGTAACAGGCTAAAGGATTTTATTTCTACATCTTAATCGTCTATAACATATGACAACAGTTAACAGCACATAGTATACCATCTTGTAGTTCCTATCCCTATAGAGTGTGAACACTAACAAAATTGACAGACTGCTGGGGCGGATTTCTGACTGGAAATGGAGCAAAAAATGTTCTATGGACATGGGCCCGGAAATGTATGGTGTGCGTACTACGATAACAAATCCTCCCGGAACACAGTACAGAGCTGCAACGCATCCACGTTTAAAGGCACTTTTGCCTGATGGGCGTGGATGTATTGCAAAAACGTAGATGTAAGTTTAGAATATAAATAAAAAATTACTTAAGATATTAATCAGTATCAGCCGTTGTTTCGATTGTGGCGTGCAACCGCTGGAAGATGGTTGAGTTGTCTTGCCGAGAAGATGGCACCCTTTTTTGTTCTTGAAGCCGTCCGGATCTGACGCATATCTGCCATCGCTGGAGATAATTATTTGGCATCCCACCATTACTCTATTTTATTGAGACGCAATCTCACTTGGCGTACTCATAGTGGAACACAGCAACAGAATTAATGTGAGTGTCTATGTAATTTAATTTAGTATAATATTTTGTGAACACAGTGATATTATTTAATCTCGTGTTTCATTTATACTGCAAGCTATTGTTCTAATTAAACGGCGTCTTGGCATGGCTAAAGGTTCCGTGTTACAAATATTATCAACGGTCCAGCACGAGCCAGAGCTTTGGAATTATTCAATCAACAAATATTTTCAGGAAAATTACTCACAGTCAAACCTACAATGAACGGACCATACGCAAAAAGCTAGTGTCAAGCGGGCAAAGTTTGTATCAACTGTTCATGTACTATCATCATTATCCATTATTATTTTTCTGTTCTCTGATATTCTCACACCAAACAGGAAAATCCAAGAGAAAGCAAACTGGCGACTTCGTGTCTGGACCTTCTATTGTATTTTCTACATAGTTTTCCTTTTTTGCATGGGTTATGGAATCATAGCTGACGTGCCATTGCCACTAAATACTTGTAAAGACCAAACAAAAGGGCGAACCATTGGAACTGTTGATGAAACCCGGAATCTAAAATGCATACTTGGATCGAAGCTAAGACATCATAATTTTAGATTAGCATGCTGGTCCAAGCGTTATAAGTAATTTTAGCTTGCTTCCTAGCTTTGTGAAAACTTTCCGTAACCGTAGCAGTCAGTTTTGCGCAAGATTGCGTATTCCAGATTATTTTTATCACACAGTTTATTACAACAATACAGTCATACCATTCCACAAAATGGCCGAACTGTGTCATGTGCAACGCAAAATGGCAGCAGCCATTAATGCTAATTATTTCACCATTAATTGCAATTTTTCTCAGATATGCTAACATTGCTACCATATGGAATTAATTACATTGATTCAGTCTCAAACGAGTTGAAAGATTTTTCTTGCAATATACATTACGTGTAGCATGGTGGTAACACGTAAACAATTAGCAAAAATGGAACACGACAGGCGACAAACGCAAACCGAGCCCAACTTGGACATTGGGAAAAACATTGACAATGACTCCAGAGTTGACTCCAATAGTAACGATCAATCAGCAGTTAACATACCTAGTGACGGAAACTTCGTAAATAGGCTGATCACTAGTCAAATGGCTAAATCCAGCTCACAGCACATTCTTGTCCGTGACATCATGTCAAACGACGTGGCGGGGCAGAGCAGTTTCAGTTGACAAATATTGCCAATTTGTTTGACGCTATTATCAAGCAAATGACTGAAAACAAAAATCACGTGACATCAATACATACTCAGATGACTGAAAATAAAAAAATACTTTGACGAACACATGATAGTTTTAAAAACGCGACATGATGAGATTAAGGCTCAATTAAGAGGACTAAAAACTCGTAATGACACTTTGTGTTAAAGAGTAAACGAGATTAACAAGAGACTGAGCGGCTAAGTGTCCGAACGTGATTCAGAGTTTTCGGAATTGAACTTATAGCGGGAAAAAACTACAAAAGACGTAAAAGATATTCAAACTGAAGCCAAACATTTAAACGCTACATGCGAAGCTCTTGCCGCTCAAGTGAAATCTTATCCGTCAGTTCATGACTCAATAAGAAGACGCATTACTGAAGGCAAAGTTAACACTATGGATAAGCAATTTATAGGAAAACTGCAATTACACACTGACAACCATTTTGGCAGTATAAATAAAGAATTTCGTGACTGGGTTGACCAGAAATTAAATATTTAGACCAATGTATAGAGGAACAATTATTGACGGTTATGCACGACACCGTAGCCGAATTTGTCAAAAATAACAAACGTGACATAGCTGAGGCAGCTCAGTCCAACGCAGCACAACAGAAACAACTAAACGATGACATACGACTAGAGTGTAGTAATGCTAATAATTACAATCGTGACATTTATGGGCAGTATATTGCTTCCCATTCACCATCCAATCACTACAATAATTACAGTGAAAGCAATCGACATTACAGTGCCAAAGAAGAAGTCTGATTAAACATCGGTAATTTCAACCTTTCATCCCAGAAAAACTTACTGTACATCCTGTAATTTTTCTGAAAGCGTTTACAAATGCTTTCCCAAGAGCTCGGAGTGACCGAAAGAGAATTTCTTTCGTTGTAGGTTACATCCAGGGTGACGCAGCTATCTGGGCATGCAATGAAACCGACAGATGCGTGACATATGCGCAATTTGAAAGAGTTTTCTTGGTCAAATTTTAGTCGCCGTCGGTACAAGAACGTCTAAAAAACAGATTTTTGAACCAGAGCATCTTTATCTCGAAGTTTAGTCCACAATCTAATCCTATTAAACGAATTCTCAGAGAACTGAACAGATTCATGAGGACATATATACTTGCACAGCAGTGTAATTGGGTAAGTTATTTGTCACTATTTGAAGAAGTTGGTAACAACTTGAACAGGCAGGGTGAGTCACGAACTATTGCAAGCACGGATAACTGCTAAAGTATGATAGGAGCCGAAAAATCTGTGGGACAGAAGTTGCACGGGACAACGGGGGCTATAATATGACATTGGTATTTTGTTGCTAGGTGGAGTCGCTTCAGACGTATTAAGGTCAACATTGGTTTTTTAAATGGGATTCTATAGTTTGGTACTTATTTTCTGTTAGAGGCTATCGAAACGGATCCACTGATGTATAACAGTGAGGTATTTGAAGGTCAACGAAGGTCAAAAAGGTGGCATGAACGTCCACTTACAGAAGGTGTGATAAGCAATACCATGCCATCCATGATAAGAAGATTACAGCACTGCATTGATACCAGTGGTCATCACTTCGAACACCTTCTGTAAATGGACGTTCAAGCCTCCTTTTTGACTTTCGTTGTCCTTCAAAAACGGTACTTACACATCGTTGGATTCGTCTCGATAGCCGCTATAAGAAAATAAGTATCCAACTATAGCATCCCATTAAAAAAAAACAAAGTTGACATTCATATGTCTGAAGCGGTCCCACCTAGAGCAAAAAACTATCGCCACATTATGGCCCCCCTTGTCCCATACAACATTTGTTCCACAAACGTTTCAGCTACTTCCGGAGTTATTCTAGGTGGCACTAGTTAGTGACTCACCCTGCATATAACACAACCTATACACTTAATGAGCTTATGTTCGACGGCAAAGAATCAAATGAGTGGAGCGATCCGTTGCTAAAGCTTTCACCTCAGCAGCTGTCGCAGGAGGAAAAGGTAAGAAGTACTAACCACGCTGACGCAGCAAGAAAGCAGGAATTCAAGGTAGCCACACAAGTACTAATCGGTACTCACCACCAATCTTCTGCACTAAAGCGGCGCAACGTGAAGTTGCATCTGCTGTACGACGGTCAATATGTAATTGTCAACATACCGCATCCTGGTGCATGATTGTTGCAGAACCCAAAAACAATTACAATCATTGGTCTTTACGCCCATCGAGACTTAAGAGCATTTCATTCTAAGCAGTAAACGCAAGATAGATGTTCATTCTTTCCGCACGCTATACGAGATTGGAATAATAGAGAATTGTGAAGGTGGTTCGATGAACTCTCTCCCAGGCACTTAAATGTGATTCGCAGAGTATCCATGTAGATGTAGATGTAGATGCGGATCTATATGTAATGAGCAGATACTAAATATTTACAAAACACTCGTACCTCTCAGTACTACTGCAGGAAAATTAGGTAGCATAAGCAATTTTATTTCAGATGATCCAGCCAGCAGCAAAAGATGAAGAAAGAATAGATTCCGACTTCGCCGAACGTACGCAAACAACACGAGTCCAAATTTAGCGCAGATTTGATGATGACATTTACGGAAATGTGTTGAAAATATTTTTGAGACAACATAACTAGCAGTAGCGTCGGTCAAGGACTATTCGTGACTGATTGACACAGAATCACACAACAGCCAAAGACTATCACCTTGAAACGGATTAGATGCACTCGAGATTGCATAACACGTGTTTATGCGAAGTGTAATATCCACGACACTATGTTCTAGCCACAAGATGTTTAAATGAACTAAGTGTACAAACTTCAACAAATATTATCGATACTACGTATAAGAAGAGTGTATTGTGTGAAAATGACGATAATTATTTCGTTATTTCTGTAAAAATTTAATTTCTGTGTGAATTAAAACTATTGACAAAGAACTACAATCATATACAACGACAATTATAATCTTTTTTCTGCTATCTGTGATAATTGTGGTTCAGTTGTTCTTCCTGTGCTAACCGATGAACTGTTCTGACGTCAGACGTGTGAGGTCTGTAAAGAGAACACCTGTAACTATATATTGTTAATTATTATTTGCAAAATAGAGTCGCTATTGTCTAGACGTGGATTTGTATTTATTTCAATTGTAATCCAATTTACTTAATGTTTTTAAGTGTTAATTTTCAGCTCCGCAATTAGGAGCGCAGCCGTTAGCGCTAGTAACTTACAGCGGAATTTACTACTGGCTGGTATAAAAAATATGATAGTATTTATCATTGAAAATGATTTTAAATGCTCAAGAATAGAGACAAAAGGCTTAAAGTGTTTTATCTAAATATATTACCTTAATATAAAATAAATCGAGAATAACAATAGACAAATTGACTATCGTCTGTCTGCCTCCATCTTAGCAAAAACATCTCCGCGGCAGTTTTGAATCGAGAGTATTAACAAACGTAAATGTTCTTAAATCTAAATGAATGGAAATAAATGTGCACCAGTGGTCCCGAATCTACTTTAAAAGACAGAATTCAACTCAGATTGAAGTTTCAAAAATTGTGCTCACAGCACGTTACGTAAAATCAATTTCTTATTTGCTGATGTATGAAGCCTAATTATTTCGGACGATTTACATGAAATATTTTAGTAGGAGACATATGTCAATGTTGTGCGTGGGTAGTATTTTGCGACTAAATGTTCCTTTCGCTAGAGAAAGGTGCTTCCATCTTAAGTAACAGTTGTTTAAAATCTGATAAATCATATGCCATTAGTCCCAGTCACACGACTTTACAGACAACATATCTACACAACGTCAAATGGAGATTTCTTTACCGGGGTGACAAATATTAGCCGGGATAACCATTTTTGAGATGAAACGAATTGTTACACAGTCAATAGGTAACTGGTTTTATATTTTTTTATCTACCTGAAATATCATTTATAAGTAATTAAAGTCACGAAATACTATAAACCGGTTCCGCCACACTGGCGCCCAGCGTGGGTTCGCTAATGCACATTTATTTATTTAATTATTGAGTATTGTGATTTCTTACAGTTACTGTGTACCATGACAATATTAATGTTTGTGCTGTCCTTTATTTCATCACTGAGCTTGCTGTGCGAGTGTTTGTCGACTGTGGAGCGAGAGCCGTTCAACATTTATTACGCTATGCTGACCGTCGACGGCTGACCAAGGTAGGAACAATTATCCATGTTAACGGCAATTACACACGCACATGCATGCGGTAGACAATCGTTACGTGTGCACATTTATTTGTCAACGACAATAACGGCAGCAATAAATAATAGTACTTCTATATTCGGGCTGCGAGTGAAATATTTTCAAGTATAATTATCTGGTAAAATTTAGTGCACACATTTGAAGCAGATAAAACCGAATGAGCAGGCTGATGGAGAAATGCCATCAGATCTTCAAGTAGATCAATCTACGCACACTTCTGTGCCGTTACTAGAAAAGCTAATAGTTGATGATGGCAATCGATTAACTGATGTCCCAAGCAAAAGTGAAACTGAGGAGTTGTCAAAACAAGCAGACAATCCTGCAGTAAAACAGTTAGAAATTAATAATGATATTTCTACTGGGCAAGGGGTAGAATTTAGCAATCCTCAAGCTGTGTCACTACGTGATATGCTATCGTCACTCTTTGAAAGGTTCACTATCAAGCAGCAGCGAAAAAGGGCTATAGAAAGACAGGAACAGGAGCGAAGCGACCAAGAGCGTGAAAAGCAAAGCGAGCTCAAGGAGCGTGAAAAGCAATTTATGGAACAGATAAACAGTATTTTTGTAGAGAGAGATAAGAAGATTGTTCACAGAATAAATCAGGTATTGGTCGATCGCGATAAAGCTATCACTACTAATTTTAACAAAGAGATCAGTGCTATAAAAACTGCTATCGAACCATTAACAACCATACGAGTTCAAGTCAATAATCTTCAAACTGAAATCGATAAATTAAAAAACCACTTCAAAGTTTTGGCTACTACTGTGGAGTCAATGCAGGATGACATTTCCACAGAAATTCAAAAACAAGTCCGAACGGAAGTAGCCAAGTACTGATGTTTGAAAATCAATATTTTGAAACAATGTCAGCACACAGTAATGAAAACACTGGTACTGACAGGCAAAAGATCAGTGAAAATCTGCCAACGAACTTTAATGCATCACAAGCAAAACCATATTTTGGTAATCAACCCATAACACCCCAGCATTATGTGTCACCAAGGAACTGGAACTATGAAGCAGAGTGTACTTGTAATAGAGTTATTACACCGTCTGCTAAGGACAATAACTCCAGGGACTAAACTACCTTGATGCATGAAGAAAGCTTGATTAAGCATCGACAGTTCCAAGTATTTAACGAAGAGAGTATGACAAACATTCATCGAGTAGTTTTTATTCGAAACTTCAAAAGCGTTCTTCCCAAGTCTTGGACGGAGGAACAGAAAATACAGTTTGTGGTTTCTCACATTTCCGGTGATGCATCGCTCTGGGCGTTAAATGCAGCAGAAACCTGCAAGACTTTCAATGAGTTTGAGAAGGCGTTTCTGGATCAGTTCTGGTCAGCGTAAACTCAAGAACGACTGCAAAAGTTTGTCTATAATACAGAAATATATAATCCGAAGACAGGTTCCTTAAGAAAATACTTAGAAAAATATATTAATATGACACGGCACTGGGATGAGCAATTAACCATACGGGACTTGTTACGCGTACTGAAGGCTAAATTGCCGATGCATATTAGAGAAAAATTGTTCAATGTCAAGGATACCGATCTGAAGGAATTTTTTTCTGTGATCGACTCCCTAGATTTAGTTCAAGAGGACGCCAGGAAGAATTCTGATGCGACAAATAGTACCAACAGCCCCAATGGAAAAGCTTCCTGGAATGGAAACAGTGGAAATAGGGGCAAAGATAGTCCCAAGAAAAATAGAGACAAGGCTTATAATAATGGGAAATATAATAATAGTAGAAATTCCTCCAGCCAAAATTGTGACTATTTCAATAATAATAATAATTACCAGAAGTCCAATGACTACCAGCATCCGAATGGTAATGAGAGGCAGAATGATAACGAAAATGCTAATCATAATAGCAACAGCAGTAATCCTAAAAGACGAAATGACAATAGATCTGACAGTCCGTACATGGATAAACTTAAAATCATGCGAGGTGACAATGAGTATTGGCGACAACCAGGACCAAGTCATTGGCAGCCGCAACAAAATTCTTTGGATCCAGGTCAAATGTAAAAATAGTGGAGGTACCCTCGGAACCAAATCAGAATATACAGAAGCCAACAAACTAACCTCGCTCCCTGTAGGCCTTCACCAGGTGATCGAGACCAAGAATGAAAGCGATAGGTCAATAAAATGGAAAATAAATATGATTCGCCATCAGCATGGTAAGAGGATCGAAGATGAACTCTATCAAGAATCTGCTGTCCGTGATAGGCAAGAAAAAGGGAATATTCAAGCAAGTGTCACTGGAGCCATCAATGGTGTAGCAGCTATTATTCTCTTCGACAAAGGTGCAAGTGTATCAGTAATGAATACACAATTCTTCAGGAAGGTAACGCAAATAAAAAGACTGCCAATTTTGCCTGTTACGGATTGTAAGGTTACAGAAGCTCTGGGAAAAAAGGTACAGATTATAAAGCACCAGACACAGGTTGAAGTTTCCTTTGGAAATGACAGCATTTTATGCACGTTAGTATTAATGCAAAACTTGTCAATACCGGTGTTACTGGATCTTGAGTTTTTACGGGACAGAGAAGCTGTAATTGATCTCGCCCGTGGAACAAGTGTACTTAAATGCCAACAGCGACCAATAATATTGAAGCTGAATCGGGAGTTCGGTGTGAACCTTCCGCTGATAACAGAAGTGAATCTGTCTATCAGCCAACAGAAATTGTTAGTGTTAGAGTATGAGCACCCACGAAAGTGTCACAATAACCGAAGTAATGATGCACTCAGTAATATTAGTGACATTGCCGCCACAATCGAAAATGTGAAAGAGGCAACTTGCATTGACGCTTCAGAGGCTGGAAAATTAACAAAATTGTTATCCAGATACCATGAAGTATTCAGTGAACGACCAGGTATGATAAAAGATTATCTTTATGAAATGAAGGTCTATCCACATAAGACCTATTGCAGAGCTTCATGCTCGGTCCGCTGGACAAAGAAAAACGAAGAAATTGTCTGTGTGAACAGAATATAAGTTTAGTGCAAGTGCACTATAGCACAACTATAAATATGTAAATAGTACTTACAGTAAAATTCTTAGCATAAGAAATGTCACGATGTTATGTGTGTATTAGTCTGTGAGCTTTCGTGCCAGTTATTACTTTATAATACTCATGAAACATTATGTCAAAATGGGAGAATCTTAATGATAAGTATTGTTACTCTGAAAAAGTCATTAACCTGACACAAGTTCTTTGTCAAATACTATATTATTAAATATAAAAAATTTTACCTTTTCTACGTAGGATAGAGAAATGCTCAATATATATAAAAAAGCGTATCCTCAGATAATGTATTTGTTCCTGTATGAGAGTGAACGTGTAAAAAATCCCATGAAACTGACCCATGTAGACGCACACACGTAACGGATGTAATTGTGTGTGAGTTGCGTGTCTGTCAGAAATCTTCTAAATATGTACCCATTTGTGTACATAGTTTTCTTTATTTGGTTATATTTTCCGTATGCTCTTATGAGCATCTCTCTGTTAGGTGAACCGAACATGGACATCTGTCCCATAATACGAAAACATGTATGAATGACTACAAAGAAACACTAATAAACGTATGACATGAAAAGGAAATGTACTGATATCTACACAGTTCAATAATGATCTTATGGTCAGGACAATGAGCAGTTTTTAAACTCATATTGTCTCATATTTTATGTGACATCTATGATTTTTGTTATCTTGATGTAATAATACGAACTGATGTTGCAATGTACAAGACCTCACTATCTTGTAAAGTGTCATTTGCATATAACGTTTTCTGTCGAGTACCTTGAGTAGTACTGGAAGCAATCAGGACAGTGATACGTGTTTCACAAGAACTAAAGAACTCTAGTGGACGCGTGAAAAACTGTGTTCTTTTTTGTAAAAAGTGATAAACAGTGATTAGAACTGTGATCATAGAACACATGAACGCTCATAGAGTGTTAAATGTCAGGACCTTGAAAACCTGTTAACAGCATTTATGAAAACGTAGAACTGAAGATCTCACATTAAAGTGTCAAAAGTCGTCTTCACGTGCCGAATATTATGTGACAAACTGTACAGCCAGCCGCGCGACAACAATATAATGCAACGCTGGCTACGCAGCGATTCCGCGGAAATGTTTAGATACCGCAGAAAATAAACAGAGCGCACGATGAACACCTGTATGAATAATGGTGCAGTGTCGCATATGTGCATACTGTGTTAAACATAATTATGAATCACTACATTTAAATGAACAGTGTAAAGATACAGCACATTCTCCAAAAACAAACAATTTCCATCCATGTGAATGAAAGTGAAATTGAAGCTAAACAACTTCTTCCACAGGATGAAAATTTTTTATTCCCGGTTTACCGAGTCCAGTGAACCCAGATGGGGGGGATAAGAAATCCGGGAAGTATCCGTCGCTTTTTACGAGACTATACAGCTACTGAAGCCATTTAAATACTCAGCTCAACACTATTTGTGTCTTGTATTGAACAATATTGTATCTGAATATTTGCATCGAGAGAACATCGAAGCTACGTGTATATGGTGGTCTGATAAAGAAAAATACATTATACAAACTAATTTTTTTTCTCAGCCCAAGGGGCAATGTGATATCCACGACACTATGTTCTAGCCACAAGATGCTAAACTGAACTAAGTGTACAAACTTCAACAAATATTATCGATACTATGTATAAAAAGACTATATTGTGTAAAAGTGACGATAATTATTTCGTTATTTCTGTAGTCATTTAATTTCTGTGTGAATTAAAACTATTATCAGAGAACTACATTCATAGACAACAACAATTATAATCTTTTTTTTTTTGTTATCTGTGGTAATTATGGTTCAGTTGTTCCGACAGTTATAATCTTTTTTTTTTTTTTTTGTTATCTGTGATAATTGTGGTTCAGTTGCTCTTCCTGTGCCAACCGATGAACTGTTCGGACGTGAGACGTGTGAGGTCTGTAAAGAGAAAACCTGTAACTATATATTGATAATTATTATTTGCAAAATATTGCAAAATATTGTCTAGACGTGGATTTGTATTTATTTCAATTGTAATCCAATCTAATTAATGTTTTTAAGTGTTAATTTTCAGCTCCGCAATTAGGAGCGCAGCCTTACAGCGGAGTTTATTAGTAACTGGTATAAAAAATATGACGGTATTTATCATTGAAAATGATTTTAAATCCTAAAGAATAGAGATAAAAGGCTTAAAGTGTTTTATCTAAATATGTTACCTTGATATAAAATAAATCGAGAATAACAGTAGACAAATTGACTGTCGTCTGTCTGCCGCCATCTTAGCTAAAATATCTCCGCGGAAGTTTTGAATCGAGAATTTTAACAAACGTAAATGTTTTTAAATCTAAATGAATGGAAATAAATGTGCACCAGTGGTCCCGAATCTACTTTAAAAGACAGAATTCAACTCAGATTGAATCTTCAAAAATTGTGCTCACAGCACGTTACGTAAAATCAATTTCTTATTTGCTGATGTATGAAGCCTAATTAATTCGGACGATTTACATGAAATATTTTTATAGGAGACATACGTCAGTGTTGTGCGTAGGTAGTATTTTATGACTAAATGTTCCTTTTGCTAGAGAAAGGTGCTTCCATCTTAAGTAACAGTTGTTTAAAATCTGATAAATCATATGCAATTAGTCCCAGTCACACGACTTTACAGACAACATTTCTAGACAACGTCAAATGGAGACTTCTTTAGCAGAGTTGCCGCGGTAGATGACAGCTCTTATGACCACGTGTCGTGTTTTCCTTACGTTTTGCAGGCTTCATGATGACGCAGCGTATTGTAAGCACAGCCGTCTTAAAGCCGATGTCGCCAAAGTGTCCCACAGCTAGTCCTTTGGAGCTAGTCCTTTATATCTGGGGTACTGCCACTGGAACAGTGTTGACATCCGAGATGGTCACACACATGTTTTATCAGGGACGGAAGTAGGTATCTCATTCGCTGCGGGAGTACCTTATTGTCGCCGGCCATAGTGGCCGAGCGGTTCTAGGCGCTACAGTATGTAACCGCGCGACCGCTACGGTCGCAGGTTCAAATCCTGCCTCGGGCATGGAGGTTAGTTAGGTTTAAGTAGTTCTAAGTTCTAGGGGAATGATGACCTCAGCAGTTACGTCCCATAGTGCTCAGCGCCATTATTGTCACGCAGACGTCCTTTGGAGATATGTCCTTTGTATAGACGGGCATTATCCTGTTGAAAAATGATAACAGATAGTCCCGCTTCAGGTGTAACATATGAGGGACATGGATGTTCGTGGGGTACCACTGTGCAGTCTGAGTCCCTTCAAGCCTTACCAGGTTGGGTCCCTACGTTATGACGCCAGGAGTAACACCGCTATGTCTCTCCAAAACTTTGGAAGGATGCGCGCTCTCCACAGGTAGCTTCCATACTCGATAGTCGTCCGTCGTAGCGCAGAACCGCGACTCATAGCTGAACACAATGCTTACGCATTGGACAGTAATTCCCTAGTCCGACTGCTCGTATTTTCCGGCCACTGTTGTGGGATGACACAAAATTACTTGTTCCCAGATGGAAAGCGCAGAAATAAAGAGGTTACAATACACTTCGTGAACATTACAGCGATGCTCCACTGTGGTGGTCAGTCGTGGACAACTGCAACCTTAACGACGAGTTGTCTGCTCTCACGTTTGAATTCAGTTCAGCATCGGACCACAGTCACAGCTAAATACCAGAGACGTCTGTACATTAGAAGGTTCGACGCCAGCCCCTTTCAAGCACTGTCAGGTAGTGATGACGCTGTCTCACACGAGTACGCACCATCTCCTTGTTCTTCACAGTGATATGTCAGCATCTGATATTGTACAAACCCCTTGTACACCCTATCAGGCCTGGTAACGACATTAAACACGAACAACACTAATCTGCTGCTGGTTCTATCTATCGCAGCGAATTGCAACTAAACATTTTCATACCCGCTGTCGAGTACGTGTACGAAACCACACTGACATCTTTCTATGTATTCTAGGTGCTGCGTATTTTATTTCCAGGCAGTGTAGTTGGAAACGTGTCAGTCTAGAATCTCCAGGTTTGACAAGCCGTCTATTGGTCAGTGCATCTGGAAGTGTACGAGCGAACCTGCTGCACCACGGTTCTACGCAAGGAGACTTGATAGTGGAGAGCGACTGCGTACATCGCAAGTTTATTGCAGTTCTTGATCTGCTGCCTTGATTTGTAGAGCCATTCGCATTTTAGGCAGTAACTTTTCACAGGCAGAATAGTGTACAGTCATGATGGTAACTATGCTGATACTTTGGTACGACATGGTCAAGTCACAATCTCGTTCTAAGAGAATGAATTGGGTAGAATACCTCAGGTAGCCGTCACCATTGTTGGCTTACGTCAAGCTAGTCGACGTATCTCAGGTTAGGTTCTAAATTGTTTTTTACGAATCTGGCACTCGGTCGAAAGGTTTGTAATTGGCATCCTTCCTCCGAATTTCACAGAACTGATGACATCTATCTGTATCAAGTTCGTCGGAAGCATGGATAATTCTTTTCTTCGAAAAACGTATCAAATTATTCCACTTTTGCTCGGTTTCAATGAGCACGCGGTCATCGAAAGTGAAAACGAAAGCGAAATCGCAACTGAGTGAGAAGACGTAACGATGAAGATCTTTGCTGGGGACAGAGAATGTATAATGCCCAAGAAAGGCCTCATCATTGTTTGGACTTACGTTTCCATTTTTTAAACATTTATCATTGCAGGCAAATATCAAAATGATCCCTTACTGAGTGTCAAAGCACATTTCTTTCGTCTTCCTTGTCCAGTCCGTACTTACTCTCCATCCTCAATGCTAGTGTATCTTCTGTGTTACATGCGAATCTTTCTTAATTTATTTATTGTCATCACCATGTTTCCGTCTTCTACTGAAAACAACGACTGGGTGTTGTGTGCTGTCCTTAGGTTAGTTAGGTTTAAGTAGTTCTAAGTTCTAGGGGACTGTTGGCCATAGACGTTAAGTCCCATAGTGCTCAGAGCCATTTGAACCATTTTGAAAACAACGACTTGCCACAGTTAGATGATGCTCTAGTTGCAAGGATGCGCTATACATAACATCGTCGGCATCTGAGCGGTAGTTATGTCATTAGAACTTCTGGCCAGATAACACATATGAATACGAGCGGCGTCGTGAATATTACGTATCAAGTAACACATCATTTAACTGGGTAAATACGGCCACTTGCAACAATTTATTTTTTATGAGAGATGATCTCACAGGTTAGTGAGAAGTACAAACAGCGATTTGCGCCTGGGAGGTCTTGGTTTCTAGGAGCCATCAATAATTTTTCCTTATTTTTGATAGTTTTTAAATTTAGAGGCAACGCTTGGTAATCAAAGTATTACCTGAAGTTAAAATGGTGGACAAATCTCCTCCCCCCCTCTCCAGGTACCCACACGGGGAGTAGCGTCTGAAAGGTTCTCGGCGACTTCCATATAGGATGTTTTGATGTTTTGATTATTCCTGCATTTTTCGGAAGTTATCGGTAGCTAAACAATTGTCGTACGTTGTAATGGTGGGCGGACTTTTCCCTCCCACGACGATTCACGCCTAGGATGTTCTGGATTTGTGTTTTAACGGTAACAAGATTCCACTCCATTAAAATCACCAGTAAGGATATCAATCATCTTTAAATCAGCAGACCAGATGGGAAAATAATTGGGGCAAACTATATGAAACCTGTATGTTTTAACCGTGATCTTACACTGTGAAAATCTGTGATCTGGTATTTCACAGTATAGAAGTATATGTTACTAATCATGGAGGAATGTAAAAAAGTGTGCATGAACAACTCATATTGCTAAGACAAAGTATGAAATCAGCTGCTGAGAAGCGTCAGAAAGAAACTGAAAAACTGAGAGAATTCAGGTATCAGCCTGAGAAAGTCATGGTTTACAAGACAAAAGTCCGAAAGACCGCACGGATCACCTTAATCTCAAAAGAGAGTACGCTTACATACTGCTGACATCGTGACTTCCCTTTGTCGAGGAAGTGTCGGATAAGGAACGTTAACAACTTCCGGGAAGTTATTTTCAGAGTATAACAAAAGAGCAAAGACGTTCTCCTGCAGTGGTGGAAATCATTCATTCGTAGCTCAGTGCGACTCAACAGGGCTATCCCAATACCAAGAACCTACTAGCAAGGAGGTAATGCACATTGCTTAAAAGTTTCTATTTTCTTAAGGCACACTGGAGAATTTCAACAAAGAGACATAACACGCCTTCAACGACAATATTGATACATAGAGTGAACATCTACTCATAGAAACATCCGAGTAGAGTTAGACGGAAACCTTAAGTGTTGAAGACAAATAAATAAAGTGTCGAAACTTTTATAAAATATACATTAGTGCTAAAATTCATACATCACTCAGCACTTGCGGCTGTGAGCTACCTGAATCTTCAATAACTTTTTTTTTTCGTTCAGTTATTAGTCTTCTGACTGGTTTGAAGCAACTCGTAACGAATTCATCTCCCGTAACAACCTCATCATCTCAGAGCAGCACTAGCAACCTACGTCCTGGATTTATTCAAATGGTTCAAATGGCTCAGAGCACTGTGGGACTTAACTTCTGAGGTCATCAGTCCCCTAGAACGTAGAAGAACAACTTAAACCTAACTAACCTATCGCACACATCAATGCCCAAGGCAGGATTCGAACCTGCGACCTAGATTTATTCCAGAAACCGTCTTTCTCCACAGTTTTTACCCTCTACAGCTCCTGCTGGTACCATGAAAGTTATTCGCTGATGCCTTAACAGATGTCTTATCATTCTGCTCCTTCTTTTTGTTAGTGCTTTCCACATATTCCTTTCATCTCCGATTCTGCGCAGAACCTCTTCATTTCCTAACTTACCAGTCCACCTAATTTACAGCATTCACCTGTAGTACCACATTTTCAAGGCTTAGATTCTCTTGTGTTCCGGTTTTCCCACGTCCATGTTTCAATACCATCCAATGCTGTGCTCCAAACGTACATTCTGAGAAATGTTTCCCTCAAAAAAGGCCTATGTTTGATATAGGTAGACTTCTATTGGGCAGGAATGCCTTTTCGGCAGTGCTAGTCTGCTTTTGATGTCCTCCCTGTAGGTAACAATTTATTAACGTCATCTACATCGTGGTCACCAATTCTGATGTTAAATTCCTCGCTGTTTTCATTTCTGCTACTTCTCATTCCTTTCGTCTTTCTTGGATTTACTCTCAATCCAGATTCTGTTGTCATTAGACCGTTCTTTCCATTCAGCAGATCCTGTAATTCTGCTTCACTTACACTGAGGATAATAGTGTCATCAGCGAATTTTATCATTGATATTCTTTCACGTTGAAATTTAATTCCATTCCTGAACCTTTCTTTTCTTTGCATCATTGATTTTTCGATGGATAGATTAAACAGTAGGGGTGAAAGATTGCATCCCTATCGTACACCCTTTTTAATCCGAGCACTTCGTTCTTGGTCTTCCACTCTTACTGTTCCCTCTTGGCTCTTGTACGTTTTAAATATTACCCGTCTTTCTCTATTGCTTATCCCTATTTTTCTAAGAATTTCGAACATCTTCCACCATTTTACATTGTCGAACGCTTGTTCCAGGTCAAGAAATCCTATGAAAGTATCTTGATTTTTCTTTATTCTTGCTTCTTATCGACCGCAATACCAGAATTGCCTTTCTGGTTCATTTACCTTTTCTAAAGGCAAACTAAGCGTCATCCAACACGTTATCTACTTATTTTTCTACGCTTCTGTTTATTATTCTTATCAGCAACTTTGATGCATGAGCTGTTAAGCTGATTGTGCAATAGTTCTGGTCAGCTCTTAAAGCCTTCGAAATAGCTATCAAACGAAAATGAAGGGTTATTTGGAACAGATTTCATGCTAAATTTTGTAAATGAAAGATGTATTGTAGGAATAGGATCAACGAAACATTACACCACGAAAACAAAGAAGTAATAGGTAGGCAAGAAAATGTCATAACTTGGAGTGATGGTGAAAATGAAATGAATATGGATGTTGTACAGAAATATGAAAATATTAACAATGAAATAAGTCCTTCGAAACACTTAACTGCACAGGAGACAAGTTTGTAAGAGGTTTTATCGAGCAAATTTGTAAGAGGCCTTATCAGGAAGTGAAGCAAGCAGTGAAACTTAATCGTTGCGGGGGTAAATAAGGATTAAAGATTGCAGTTCAAACTACATTGCACAATTAGAGCACTTTTTTGATACTCTGCAGTTGTCTTTAATTGCGGAGTTGAGTTTTTAAATTTAGCTCAAAGGTGCCTACAACCTTCATCTGTAATGGTACAGAAGCGTGACACCCCCCAACGTCGCCCTCGGGCTCGGAGACGATTTAAATAGCAAGGTGTTGACGTAAGAAAATAAGGAACCATGAGCTCAGAAGTTAATGTGAGATGTAACGTGGCGAGGTCAGGGATTTTCTCTGCCTCGTGATGTCCTCAGGTTAGTTAGGTTTAAGTAGTTCTAAGTTCTAGGGGACTGATGACCATGGATGTTAAGTCCCATTGTGCTCAGAGCCATTTGAACCATTTTTTTTAATGTAAAGTGGGTTAATGACACAACATTAACATCAAATTTCATCACAATTCTGCCCAGCGCCACAGTGGATGTGTCACACCATGGATGGTCATTAGAATCCTTTTTTCCCAAATTTCATCTCTTGCCTTCGGTGATCTGACGAGAACCAGTCCACTCAGCGAGGTAAGGACGATGGACTAATTACAGATGTTTGCAGCTTACGATACGGGTGTCAAGTTTAGAGGCTATTGTGCAGTTATTCCACCACAGGGACCCTACCCAGCTCTATTCTTAACATCAGCAATACTCAAGGTGTGCCGGCCGCTGTAACCGAGCGGTTCTAGGCGCATCAGCCTGGAGCCGCGCTGCTGCTACGGTCGCAGATCCGAATCCTGCGTCGGGCATGGATGTGTGTGATGTCCTTAGGTTGGTTAGGTTTAAGTAGTTTTAAGTTCTAGCGGACTGAAGTGCCTAGAGCCGCTCGGCTACAGCAGCCGGCGAAAATGAGGTGATAAACAGCATAGTGTATAATAAACTAGAAACAAAAGAATTTAAATCACAAATAGGTTTCTAATGATTCGCAGCGGCCATGCTAACATTTCGCCGTCTCTCTCTCTCTCTCTCTCTCTCTCCTAGGAGATTAAACTTATGGGATACCTCCTTTCGCCGGGTGTAGTGTAGCAGCTCGAAGAGGCAATGGCTCAGAAAGTCGTTGTAAATTACCTGCAGAAATATAGAGTCATCCTGGCTCTACGTCGTCCACAATTGAGAAAGTGTTGCCGCTGTTGGATTTTGTGCACCCATTGACCTCTCGCTTATGTCCCATATATGGTCGATGGAATTATAGTCTGGCGATCACGACCAAATCACTCGCTCGAATTGTCCAGATTGTTCTTCAAACAATCGCTAACAACTGTGGCCCGGTGACATGGTGCATTGTCATCTATAAAAATTCCTTCGTTTTTTAGGAACTTGAAGTCCATGAATGATTACAGTTGTCTCCAAGTAGTGGGACACAGCCATTTCCAGTCAATGATCGGTTCAGTTGGACTAGAGAACCTTATCCATTCCATATACACACAGCCCACACCGTTATTGACCCACCACTTGTTTGCATAGTACCTCGTTGACAACTTGGGCCCATGCTTTCGTGGGGTCTGCGCCACGCTCGAATCCTAACATCAGCTCTTGCCAACTGTAATCAGGACTCGTCTGATCAGGACATGGTTTTCCAGTCGTCTAGGGTCCAATCGATATCGTCACGAGCCCAAGAGAGGCCCTGCGGGCCATGTCGTGCTGTTAGCAAAGACACTCAAGTCGATCGTCAGCTTCCATAGCCTACTAACGTCAAATTTCGCAGCATTTTCCTAATGGATACGTTCGACGCACGTCCCACACTGATTTATGAGGTTTTTTCACGCAGTATTACTTTCTGTTAGCACTGACAACTCTGCGCAGGCGATGATGCTCTCGGTCGTTAAACGAAAGGTGTCGCCCATTGCGTTATCCGTGGTGAGAGGTAACGCCTGAAACTTGGTATCTCGGCACACTATTGACACTGTTGATCTCGGAATATTCAATTCCCAAAGATTTCTCTAACGGGACGCCCCATGCGTGTAGCTGCAACTACCACTCCGCGCTCAAAGTCTGTTAATTACCGAATTGCGGCCACAATCACATCACATACCTTTTCACACGAATCATCTGAGTACCGATGACAGCTCCAACCATGCACTACCTTTTTTATACCTTGTGTACGCCATACTACCATCATCTGCATATGTCCTTATTGCTATCCCGTGACTTGTTACCGCAGTATACGTATGCCACGAAGATTCAGCTATGTTCTCTTTTATACACACTTTGAACTGCCTTGAGGGAATTCGTCGCCGTCCTATGCTTCATCATCAGGGACAATATAAACTAGCACAGCGCAGAGTACTTCTGTGCGTTTCCTACTGGATCTTGCATCCATTTCAGCACCGCGCGATTCAGCGCACCACCCTCGCACAGCAGTATATTCGATTTGTGTTTGTTATTGACTACAGTTGTAATAGTCACTACTATATTTGTGATATTGTAAAATTCAACTTTTGATTTTAAAAGACAGAATGCTGTCTTCTTTTATAGGTCTTGCAACAAAGTCTTGCACCAGAAGGTGGAAGGTGGTTCGACCGGAAGATCTGACATGAACCTCAAAGATTTCCGATCAAAATTATGAGACTGAAGAAGATGATGTAACGACATCACGCTCCAAGGTTTCAAGAGGTAAAATATCTAAGCACTCAATAAATGGCGAAAAAAGAAAGTATGATGTATCTCACATCAATCTCGGATTTATTGATTCGAGCGGCTCACCTCTCAGTATGTTATATAGGAAATTACTTCCGCATTGTTTCGTCGCATCTCCTAAGGTACGTCGACATTTAGAAACTATACACAGCACTTCGCAAAGACTGGAATGAATAATTTTTATACATAAGAAAGAGAAGGTGTTAAGAAGTCAAGAAGTACAGTATGCGATCCGAACAGTGCGTGAAAAAGCAATGGAGCTTTAATATTTGGTCAGCTAACTCATCTGCAACGCATCTTCCTTCACTACCGCTTTGGGACGAGGCTGTAGCGCCGAATTAAAGATCTCGTAGGCTATATCAAACAGAACTAGTTGGCCGCCTTCAACGCAACGTATTCGCTTTGCAAATAGATAAGTCGACTGATACTGCTTGACTGGCCATCTTGCTGATAATTGTATGATATGTATAGAAAAGTTGCTTACATGCGCTCTGGTGCCAACAAAGTCTATCGGAAAGGAAATTTTTCACGCGATTAATAATTATTTAATAAAGCATCTCGAGTGGAACGGTTGGACCGATATTTGTACAACTTGGGGGAAAACAATCAGTGGTAAAACAGCAGGAGTGGTATCAGTAATAAAAAGTAAAGAGACAAACTGGATTTCCAGCCTTTGTATTTTGCACAGGCGTGTATTCGCTGTAAAGAAGATGCCACCAGATCCAAAACTGGTTCGAGATGAAGCATTAAAAATGCTCAATAACGTTAAATCAAGTCTCCTTCAGTGCGGTCAGTATTGTGTGAAGATTTTGGGAGCCGACATAAAACACTACTGCTCCACTCTGAGGTTAGATAATTAACTGGGGGTAAGACCTTAACAAGATAATTCGAACTAAGAGTAGAATTACGAATATTTATGATGAACATTTCTTTTCAATTAAAAGACCGTTTCAGCGATGTGGCTTGGCTGTTCAGACTAGCTTTTTTGGCAGATATATTGAAAAAATTAACCAATTAACTCTATATTTACAAGGAAAACAGACAACAGTATTAAATACTGATAACAAAATAAACTCCTTAAAAATCAGATTTTTGGATTGTATTTAGTGGCTGGAGAGAACTAGTATTCGTAGTTGATACAGCAGAATTACGAAATTAAACTCTTGAAGAAATGATTCATTGCCTCCAAGATATAAGCGCATCATCTGTGACATTCGTTCCTGAAGAGCAAAATATAAACCTGAAAATGAGTTCACTGGTTCTAAATCCTACTGTCCCGAGTTTTCAAAAGAATGTCAAGCGAAACATATGAAAATTTTTATAAATCTCATCAGATACAAACGTGGAATAATCGTTCAAAACAATGTCACTTGATGATTCTTGGTGCAGGTTTCGTGCTGAATATCTACAATGTAACACCCGTACTATGACTGTTCTCCTCCGTTTCCAAACAATGCAGTTCTGTGAAATTCTGAGCGTATGTAGCCACAAAGAAAAAAATTCGTTTATTATTATAGAAGTCTGTAGTGTATAATGCACCCATTTTTGTGTGATTTTCATTAAATGATTCTAATTAAGAAGTGAACATAAAACCAGGTTTTACTTATTTTAGAGCTCCGTACAAAATTCAGTATTTCAAAAGGGTTCCATCGTCAAAATGTTTGAGAACTTCTGCCTTACATAATATTGAAGGGTAGTAAAGAGGATGTGGAAGGGAAGACAAGGAAAGAAAGAACTTAAGAAATATCTTCTGAAATAAAAAGCAATGGTGAATTTACACGACGGCATAACAGCGAATTGTACTCACTTGTAGAAAAGATTACAGACACAATACGAACTAGGATGCTTGCGCTCTTTGGACTGTAAGCGATCTGGTGCCATATAATATTGTAACGGTACCACTGTTCGATGACACAAAGATTGGTTGTCGCGAAAAGAAACGCGTGCTCTGTTCTACTGGTTGATTGGTCTTGAAAGCCAACAGCTTCTCAATTCGCCACTGGCAGATATTCCAGTTTAGTTGTCTTTTTTAGCGGAAGATGCATTTAGCAAAATAAAAAAATAAAACTAATAACACCCTGTTCCTTTTACTGTTATTCCACAGATTTCGGCAACAGGCAAGTTCAGAAATATGACTACACGGTGGTGTGTAGTGCCATTCAATCTCTATCTGCCGAAAAACTCAAGCATACTGAGAGCTACAGACCCGTTGAAAAGGATGCGAAGTTGTAAATCGTACGGCGGTGATACGGAGAGTTCTGGCCTTCCACAGTATCGGAAAAATAAATGTCTTGTCCCCTGAAGAACTGCAGAGTTTTGCCGGGAATAGCATCTCGATGACACCACAGGAACATGTACAAAAATTGTAACTCTGACTAAGGTAAGAGTGCTTCAAAATCTCCGTGTTTACGATAATTGTGTTTGGAGGTGAATTAAATCCTTACGCAGGAGCTGGAGTCACAGTTAATGGATGCCTGGAAAAATATGGTGCATTTGAAAATGATTCTGATATAGTGACTTCACCAGGGCCCAAACGTGTAATTACTTTGCCGCCACAATTAATTATAAGTTTGCCGCGCGGGATTAGCCGAGCGGTCTAAGGCGCTGCAGTCTTGGACTGTGCGGCAGGTCCCGGTGGAGGTTCGGGTCCTCCCTCTGGCATGGGTGTGTGCGTTTGTCCTTAGGATAATTTAGGTTAAGTAGTGTGTAAGCAGTTAAGTCCGATAAGATTTCACACACTTTTTTTTTTTTTTTTTTTTTTTGAATGATATGTTTGAAACGTAGAAGATGAGGTACCGGCGGAACTTGAGTTGTGAGGGCGGCTCGTGAGTCGGGTTTGGATGGCTCAGTCAGCAGAGTACTTGCCTACGAAAGGTCGCAGGTCACAGGTTCTAGTCCCAGGCCGGCACACAGTTTTAATCGTCCAGGAAGTTTTACGAGAAACAGGCCGCAGGTTCTCACTGAGGGATAAAAAGCAAAATGCAGGTTTCTATAGTACAAGATCACAGTGTTATGTCATGAGTGACGTTCGACTTATTTGTATGTCCCAGAGATGGAGGGAACAGTCAACCGTAAGCGCTATTGGGCGACGTCGTCTGACCAGAGATTTTTTGTGAACTTACCGTTCAATAAAGCAGGTGTTCCAGTGATTAAGCTATTAGACTCGAATTCTGAGCAGAGGACTTCAGAAGACCATTAACCAGGACCAGTGAATTTGTCTATGCACTCCGTGCATCATATAACGTGAATAATAGTGTGCTTCCTCAGAGTAGCCTATTGTCTACCACCTATTTGTCTACGTAAAATTTCGTCTATAATGATTTCGATGTCAACGAATTGCTATCTTTCATGGTAAATTCACACTGAGCTGAAAAGTAATGAATGAACTCGCCTACACACGCAAAACATTATCGTTAGAACCACAGCTTCATATGGCATTCTATGCTAGTATTATTACTGCGTCCTTTTGCGTCTCAGGAGAGATAAGTTGGAGTCTTTGGTGGATGTTTGGAAGCCACGAATCTTGTCAGCCATGTTACATTACAGCTACAGATGATGCGTCGAACTGCGGCTATTTCGGATCTCTTACGTCAGTGCTGATAGTCCTGCGGCGACCGGAATGACCTCGCCTGCAGGATACGCAGCCCACAAGTCCTCTTCCGCGTGTTCCTACGTCGTTCGAGCAGCAAGCTTTACAAGCACGCTGCCAGTGAAGAATGAATTCTCCATCAAGGAAAAAATAAAAAATAAATAATTTAAAAGAAAGGACCTCGTACAGTCTGCATCAGAAACAATACAGAAATTATTCAGGACTAAAAAAAGCACTTCTTTATAGTTTATCAACTTTTATAATTTAAAATTTTAACAGTTATAGTATGCTCTCCACTGATTCGCTACTGAGCACTTGAACTGTGAGTATTTCGTCTAGATGAAGTTGACTTAACGTACATGTAGAGCCTGCTGCCGTGCTTATGGTGACGACGGCGAAACAGAGAACAGTAAGGCAATAGGTGTTGTTTACCCTTCTTGCACAACAAAAATAGGGTACTTAAGTTGTCTTCATTCTACAAACGAATGACAAACTGCCTCATTTCCGTACTCCATGAAAAAATGTAAGAGTGTTTCCAAATTAGACCCAGTACTTCGGCGCATTATGTAAATTATTCTATGTCATCCCCTTTCTTCTCCCGTTCTGCAAAACACTGAAGATGAAAATTTCTTCCACCACCAGGATGTGAACCTACTACTGTCACGTCGAACGACAATGCGGTAGCACTTGTTACCGAATTAGACTGCGTTCATTAAATTTTCTTTTGCCGTACGTTACTTTTATAGGCCGGTCATGATAAACTGTGAATATGTAGTATTTGTCTAATGTTGGAGAAATTGGAGAAACGGTTGTGCTACAGATGTTCCCAGTTTGAGTCTTTCACGCTCAGTGGGCCGTACTCTGTTGTGAGACCTCCTGGCAGTTTAAACGTGTGCGCCTTAATTGGAATCGAATTCCTATCTCTATTGCACTCATTCAATGCCCACAATTTTACTTCAGTCTGTTCACTATCTTACGAAATAGTGGCTTACTTCGCGTACTTTTCGTATACAGTACACAAATGCGCAACGCAGAACACTGGTCTAATCCTACTTTTCGGATTCTTACGGGTTGGGTTAGTAACGACCTGGTTTAGACTACATTAATATCGTTTTCTTTTTTCATTTTCTGAACAATCAAGTGTATCACCCCCTTAAGATCATGCCGATCCATTATTGAGAAAAATACATTTCTTCAACTCTTGCAAATAGCATCATCCACGTGCACAGATACTTTTTCAATATTCAGTTACTGTTATTTAACTTTTTCCTTTATTTGGCATACTTTTGTAGATACTAATCCCTTCAAAGACACCTTAAGGTACTTCATTTAGATCATCCTACATATAAAACAACTTGTAATTTTTTATGTTACTGTACTCCACAGTTTCTGTAGGTGAAGCAGACTGACATATTTTCTGTACTTCACTTTGAGAGAACTTGAGTCAGCCTCCTTCGAAGAGTAGAAGCAGTATTAAGTACATACACATATTTTTCAGGTGTCTAAAATTTTTTCTTACTGTCACGACTCGAACAAGAGATTTCCAAACTAAGTACTAAACCATTTCTGTTTAAGGCATTTTCACAAATTATTATCTATCTACCACACAAACTGCAGCAAGCAGTTTGATTAATTATCGTTTTTGTTTAGCTTAAAATATTAAGCTGGTACCACTTACACTGGTTTCACTGTACATTTAATTACTGTTTATAAGCTGCTTCTTGTATGCACTTGCTGGTAACGCAGTTTGTGTGGTGTTGCTTGTCCTAACCTCATTCCCTGGATGTGAACTTCCAACAGGACGTATATTATATAATGTATTTCCCTTATTTGTTCTCAAGCATTTGCTTTGGTGGAGTCATATTAAGGAGATAAACACAACTCAATGACCAACAAGTCTAACTATACACAATGAAAGGTGTAATATGCCTTACAAAATGTGGATGATACCAAGCATTATACCACAAATAGGAAGTGATATAAAAGCAACATATACAGCAGGATATATATTTTAAATGACATAAGTCACAGCCTTCTAGAGCAAACTGTTCACGGGATATCTTGCCATAACTGAACAATTGCTCAAGGAACTTGTACAAATTTTTTGTGCAGTGAATTATTTCAAAATAAAATAAAAATACTTATAGTCGTTCAAAATTAACTAAAGCTACGTCAAATTAAAGAATAAACTCCATATAATAATTTTCCATCAGAAAATAAAATTCAACATTTTATACCCACACTATCTTTTACACTCCCATTGACACTTTCATGTTTACCAAAGAATCTCAAGACGGAACGTGCAGCTTTTCATGGGATCCTCTATACGTCTTCTGCTCCTCGTACTTGGTGAGATTCCAAGACTGCTGAACAATACTCAAGAATCTACCGAACAAGTGTTTTATAAGTCACACCTTTCGTTGATGAACTATATTTCCTTATGATTTCTCCAATGAATCTTAGCTTGCCATCTGCTTTTTCTAAGGGATAAAGATGAAAGATTAAGACATACTGTCCCATTGACAATTAGATCATTATCGATCATGTAAAACCTCCATGTTTACAAGGTGGTGAAAAATATCGGTGCCCTTTTTTAAAGAAACTATCCCAGCATTTGCCTGGAGAGATTTAAGGAAATCACAAAGAAACTAAATCTGGATGGCTGGATTTGAACCATGGTCTTGC
Organism: Schistocerca piceifrons; assembly: GCF_021461385.2. NCBI lineage: Eukaryota > Metazoa > Arthropoda > Insecta > Orthoptera > Acrididae > Schistocerca > Schistocerca piceifrons. Next base: position 292,197,677 of record NC_060138.1, on the reverse strand, counting down.
GAACGTAAGTGTAGCACCTCGCTCGAAATTCTTTCTTCTAATTAAAATTAAAGGTATTGCTACGGAATACTGGAGCGGAGGAAATGAAATTGTCAATAACAACTGGAAATGTCGCTCCAAAGATGTGCCTGCTGCAAATAGAATCTCTAAACTTGTAACCATTGGAGAAATTGTTGTAAACACTTTAAAAATAAATTAAATCTCTGTCCTTTTCCGTGTAAGGATGGTTACAACGTCAGCAGTTCTGTAATGGACTTAATATTGGCTCTGATGCCAATTTTCGTTTTAGAAATAAACAGGAGAAATCGCTTATAGTTGTAGAATCAGTTTTCACATCTGGAATTTCATTATATTCCTGCATGATAAACAACTATATATACAAGCGATTTATTATAAGTATTTCAAATTATTGATGCTTAATTTCTAAATTGTAAAAGTGTACATATTCTCTTTTACTGCACCTAGGAATGTGTTTTTACGAGCGTCACTCGTTGCAATTATTGACTGGGAACAAGGTTACCTATTCGAAAGTGATATAATGGTCTCAAATATAAATCAAATACACTCAATAAGCCAAGGACCTCGACGATTACACTATAGATGAGTGGAAATTGTGCAGTCAAAGCTACAGATCTCGTACGGTTTTGTGGGTATCAAGTAGTTAGGGAACTTGTGAGAATCGAGCAGTTAGGGAACATGGAAAGAGAAGAAGCTAACCAGGAATGAATGAATCCGTTATTGAAGTTGTCAGTTACTCAAAAAGGAGTACATTATTCAGTAACAAAAATCTTTGATCATTTGCCCAACAACAAAAGTGTGTGGCAGGTAGCAGATCAAGCTTTAAGTCTAGCTTAAAAATCATTTCTTTTGGGCAACACCTTCTACCACATGGACGAGTTTCTGTTACAGAAATGGTAAAAAAAATGATTGCACCTCTAAATGTAGTTGCATGTGTAGAACTACAAATTTGTAATCTGACCTATTCCACATCATTTTGAAATAATAATGTGGAAAATGATCTACAGAGCATGACATAACTAAAACTAAACTAAACTAAAACTGAATTGCTCGATGAATTCTTTGAAGGAGATGAAGAGACTGAAGATTGTTCGACAGACGAGATGTATGAATTGAAAGTGCGAGAAAGAGGTGGATATATAAAAATGATCTATTATGTTTGAAACGTTTGAAGAGGGAAGAAGTTGAAATTTTAGAACCTATTATAGAGATCCAGATGTATGGTGAAAAGATATGTTGCGATTGTCGACTCAGAAAACAACGTGTCGGCATTTTTGGAAGAGTCTGTGTAGTCATAGAAATAAGAGTTTATTGATCTTTCCAGCAACAGGTGTTAAGATCGAAACTGGCACTAGTAGATAAAGTAGGTCGATAAAAACTGAAATAAAGGTAAACATAAAGTGTGTAGAACATAAATGTAATATGATGTGGCTTGTAGTGAATTGGCTAATTGAATGGTGCACTGGCTATTGATTTTTTGTGTAAATACAAGCCATCACTTAACCGTGAAGTACGTTATTTTAAATTTGACCTAGAGAATAAGAAACGTAAGGTAAAATTCAAAGCTATTCTAACAGGGAAACGATATATCGCTCACACCGAGAAGGTTAACGGTTGGGGTAGTTCGGAATCATTCAATGAGTAGGTAAGACTGATTGTTGAGCCGACTGTAAACACATCAGTTACAGAAAAGGAAGAACTCTTTCCTCGCCAATTCTGCGGAGAACCTTCTAATTCCTTACCATACCATTCCACTCAATTTCCAACATTCTTCTGTAGCACCTCATCAAAAACGCATCGTTCTGGCTTAGCCACAGTCCGTGTCTCACAGTCATACATTGTTGTGCCCCAAATGTACATTCGCAGAAATTTCTTCCTCAAATTAAGACCTATGTTTGCTGCTAATAGACTTCTCTTGGGCAGGAATGTCCTGTTTGCTAGTGCTACTCTGAGTCTGATGTCCTCCTTCCTCCGTCCGTCATCGATTATTTTGCTGCCTAGGTAGCAGAATCCCGTAACTTAATGTACTTGACGAGGGTTAGTAGAAATCCTTGGGTGAAAAAAGATATATTGAATTTAATTGATGACATTGATAGGAAGCACAAAATGGCTAAGCAGGGATGGCTAGAGGACAAATGTAAGGATGTTGAAGCATATAACACGAGGTGTGAGATATATATTGTCTACGGGAAAATTAAAGAGACCTTTGGAGAAAAGAGAACCACCTGTATGAATATCAAGAGCACAGATGGAAAACCAGTTTTAAACAAAGAAGGGAAAGCAGACCAATGGAAGGAGCATATAGTGTGTCTGTAAGGGTGATGTACTTAAGGGCAATATTACGGAATTGGATGAGGTCGTAGATGAAGGTAAGATGGGAGATATGATACTGCCTGAAGAATTCGACAGAGCATCGACAGACCTATGTGGAAACAAGGACCCTGGAGTAGACAACTTCCCGTTAGTACTACTGATAGCCCTGGGAGAGACAGCCATGACAAAACTCTTCCATCTGATGAGCAAGATGTATGATACAGGCGAAATACATTTAGACTTCAAGTAAAAAGTAATAATACCAATCTCAAAGAACGAAGGTGTTGACTGGTATGAAAATTACCGAACTATCAGTTTAATAAGTCATGGTTCAACATACTAACACGAGTTCTTTACAAACGATTGGAAAAACTGGTAGAAACCGGCCTTCGGGACGATCAGTTTGGATTCCACAGAAATGTTGAAACACGAGAGGCAATGCTGACGCTACGACTTATCTTACAGAAAATAGGAATACAGATCAACATAAACATCATTTCCGCACTTTTTATTGCTCATGAAAACCACACATTGCATGTTGTACCACCATACAGCGACACCTTCAGAGGTGGTGGTCCAGATTGCTGTACACACCGGTGCCTTTAATATCCAGTAGCACGTCCTCTTATATTCATGCATGCCTGTATTCGTCACGGCATGCTATCCACAAGTTCATCAATGCATTGTTGGTCCAGATTGTCCCACTCCTCAATAGCGATTCAACGTAGATCCCTCAGAGAGGTTGGTGGGTCATGTCGTCCATAAACAGCTCTTTTCAATCTATCCCAGGCGCGTTCGATAGGATTCATGTCTGGAGAACATGCTGGCCACTCTAGTCGAGAGATGTCGTTATCCTGAAGGACGTCATACACAAGAAGTGCGCGATGGGGGCGCGAATTGTCGTCCATGAAGACGAATACCTCGCCAATAAGCTGCCGATATGGTTGCACTACCAGTCAGAGGATGGCATTCACATATCGTACAGCCGTTACGGCGCCTTCCATAACCACCTGCGGCGTACGTCGGTGCCACAAAAGCCACCCCAAAGCAGCAGGGAAACTCCACCTTGCTGCATTCGCTGGACGGTGTGTCTAAGGCGTTCAGCCTGACCAGGTTGCCTCCAAACACGTCTCCCACGAATGTCTGGTTGAAGACATATGCGACACTCATGGGTGAAGAAAAAGTGATGCCAATACCTGAGCGATCCATTCTGCATGTTGTTGACCCCATCTGTACCCCGCTGCATGGTGTCATAGTTGCAAAGATGAACCTCTCCATTGACGTTGGGAGTGAAGTCGCGCAACATGCAGCCTATTGCGCACAGTTTGAGTCGTAAGACGACGTCCTGTGGCTGCACGAAAAGCATTATTCCACATTGTATCGTTGCTGTTAAGGTTCCTACGAGCCGTTATCCACTGTAGTAGTAGCCCTTGGGCGGCCTGTGGGAGGCATGTCATCGACAGTTCCTGTGTCTCTGTATCTCCATGTCCGAACAAATCGCTTTGCTTCACCCCGAGACGACTGGACACTTCCCTTGTTGAGAGCCCTTCCTGGCACAAAGTAACAATGCGGACGCAATTGAACCGCGGTACTGCCCGTCTTGGCATGGATGAAGTACAGACAACATGAGCGGTGTACCTCCTTCCTGGTGGAATGACTGGAAATGATCGGCTGTCGGACCCCCTCCGTCTAACAGGCGCTCCTCATGCATGGTTGTTTACATCTTTGGGCGGAATTAGAGACATCTCTGAACAGTCAAAGGGACTGTGTCTGTGATACAATATCCACAGTCAACGTCTATCTTCAGGGGTTCTGGGCACCGGGTTGATGCAAAACTTTTTTTGATGTGTGAAGTGAGAGCTCATGTTAACGGAGATCTTGCCGAATCCATACGAGAAATGGTACAATAAACGTCTTGTTTCAGCAACCACCTCACCTCCAATATCACCAGTCAGGAAAGGAATGACCACATAACGGAGAAGAGAACTCCAAACCCACCAAACGAAACTGCCCGATCGAGATGGTCTCACGGATTATCTACTGGGTTTAAATCCATGGGGGGGGGGGGGGGGGGAGACACGTTGGGGGCCAGAGGATTATCCTGGGACTCTGAACCACTCATATATACTGCAAGCTGTGTGATGCATCGCATTGTCTTGCCAGTATATGGCTTTATTCGTTAGGAGTTAACATAGTCCTAAAGCATAGATGCTTACATTTTTTGGTCCATAGTGTCTTCCACAATGACGAGATCACCCAGGGAATGGCTCGACAACATTCGTCACACATAAGGCTCCCTCCTTCGATCTGCACCCGTCCGACCTTTGTTGCAGGGCTATACAGCCCAACGCTCATCCAGTAGTCAGCACGGGTGCATGAACCAAGCGCCCGACGCAGAGGTCTATGTGGAACAACGTTCCCTGAATGGTCGTCGAGGAGCACATGGGTTCATCTGAGCAGTGAGCTGCACAACAGTTGCACGTCTAGTCACTGTACACATCTCCGCAGCCATCTTTCACCCCCTATCTTTGGCCTGTGGTGCACCATATTCATTTCACCATGCTTGGCATACTTGAATTACGGCAGCACGTGAACAGTTCACAAACTTAGGAGTTTCGAAAATGCTTTGACCCTTGGCCCAGAAGCCAATGATCACGCCCTTTTAGACGTCAGATAAATCGCACTGTTTAATGCGTGCCTCTGACACACTTTATGTACCGTCTACGGATACTGCTGCCACCTTCCGTCTGTGAGTGGTTATTGCACATTGACATCGAACATAGGCGATGGTCACATTGATGTTAGTTGACCATGTAGGTTACAAATTTTCGAGGGCTGTTAGCGCCACTGGATATCATGAACTATACAATTTGGTGTAGTTCTTGAATATTAGTCAATCCGAATGTATTATTGAAAACTTGTAAAAGTTTCGTAGCTTTCAACATAATAATGAATATACTACGACTGAATGTAGCTGTAAAGATTTTTAGCTGCTAGACTAGTTGATGATTAACGTTTCTATGAGATATAGGTGTGAAAAAGACTAATTAGTGCAGAGTTTTACGTTCATCAGTACATGAATCGTAGTAAATACTTTGCGTACGATGTTAAATTTGTTTCGACATCCAACACGACAATGCACTGGCAAGCGACTAACTCAATAGAGAACGAGACAGGCAGACTCAGTGAAGGGGCGCAGCCAGCACGCCGCCAGGGTGTACAGACTATGGCAGAGAGCAGCGAAACACATCTATGATAGTATCCGCCTCCAGATAGCGGTGTGCACTCCAGGCGTGCAATCTCTTGAAAGACTTCGACGAAAGTGAGCCAGAACCTTGTGATGCATTGGTCAGAAGTGAACGGGCCAACATTCGTCTCTACCTTGTCGCGCCTCAGTAGGACATCGACACCAGCCTACACATGCATCGAGCGTAGGTGATACAATGGGTCGAGATGAGACTGGTGAGTGGACGCGACTGCTGTGATCCTATGCAGAGAGCGGAGAGTCCCATTCAGCACTAGACGCTAGTTTGGCTCTAGAGATGGTCCGCGGAATGCGTGAGAGACATAGTGACTGGTTTTGATACCGAGACTTGCAACGTTGGTGAGTATTTTCCTAACAGGAAGAAAGATCCAAATCTTAAATTTTCAGAGTGTTCTTCCCTCCAGGAAGCGTGAGGCACGCAAATTATTCTCGGGAGTGAGACCTGGCTGAAACCTGAGATAGGAAGTTCTGACATATTTAGTGAGGGTTGGAACGCATATCGGAAAGACAGATTAGACACCGTAGGAGGTGGTGTCTTCAATGCAGTTGACTAAAATATTGTGTCTACCGTGGTCGAAGTAGAGTGTGATTGTGAAGTTATCTGGACACGTTTAACAGGCCTAGGAGAAATAAAGTTAATTGTTGGGTGTTATCACCGGCCACCAGGTTCCACCGTGACAGTTCTAGAATCATTCAAAGGGAGTCTACACTCTTATCGCAGAAGTACCCGGATCATGCTATATTAGTCAGAGGCGACTTCAGCCTACCTAGTATACACTGGGATGTCTATGGATTCATTACAGGTGGTACAGACAAGCCGTAGTGTGAATTAGTTATGAACACCCTATCCGAAAACTGTCTTGAGCAGCTAAATCGACAGCCAGCGCGTAATGGAAATATTTTAGATCTGGTAGCCACGAACAGACCAGACCTCATCGACGGTGTCAGTGGTGAGACAGGGATTAGTGAACATGATGTTGTCATTACGACTATGGTTACGAAAGTTAAGAAGTCGGTCAAGAAGGCTAGGAGAGTATTCTTACTAGAAAGAGCAGATAAGCAGTTGTTAGCATCTAACTTAGTAAATGAATCGACTTCATTTACTTCCGTTACGATGGACGTGGAAGAATAATGGGCAAATTCTAAACACATTGTAAATCACGCAATGGACAAGTATGTGCCGAAAAATTGGGTTACCGACGGAAAAGACCCAACGTGGTTTAACAGAGCAATTCGGAGAATGCTCAGGAAGCAAAGACAGTTGCACTCGCGGTACAAGAAAGATCGGGAGAATGAGGACAGGCAAGAGTTAGTAGAGATTCGTGTTGCTGTAAAAATAGCGATGCGCGAAGCATACAACCACTACCACCGTCATACCTTAGCAAAAGATCTTGCTGAAAAGCCAAGAAAATTCTTGTCTTACGTAAAATCGGTAAGCGGGTCGAAGGCTTCCATCCAGTCACTCACTGATTAGACTGGCCTGGCAAAGGAAGACAACAAAACGAAAGCTGAAATTTTAAATTTAGCATTTGAGAAATCTTTCACGGAGGAGGATCGTACAAACATACCGCCGTTTGAGTCTCGTACAGAGTCCCGTATGGAGGACATAGTGATAGACATCCCTGGGGTTGTGAATCAGATGAATGGGTTGAAAATAAATAAGTCGCCAGGTCCTGATGGGATTCCAATTTGGTTTTACAGAGAGTACTCTGCTGCATTGGCTCTTTACTTAGCTTGCATTTATCGCGAATCTCTTGCCCAACGTAGAGTCCCGAGCGACTGGAAAAAAGCGCAGGTGATGCCTGTATATAAGAAGGGTAGAAGGACGGATCCTCAAAATTACAGACCAATATCCTTAACATCGGTTTGTTGCACGATTCTCGAACATATTCTCAGTTCGAAGATAATGAATTTCCTTGAGACAGAGAAGTTGCTGTCCATGCTCCAGCACGGCTTTAGAAAACGTCGCTCCTGCGAAACGCAACTCGCCCTTTTTTCATATGATATCTTGCGAACCATGGATGAAGAGTATCAGACGGATGCCATATTCCTTGACTTCCGGATAGCGTTTGACTCGGTGCCCCATTGCAGACTCCTAACTAAGGTACGAGCATATGGTATTGGTTCCCAAATATGTGAGTGGCTCGAAGACTTCTTAAGTAATAGAACCCTGTACGTTGTCCTCGATGATGAGTGTTCATCGGAGGTGAGCGTATCATCTGAAGTGCCCTAGGGAAGTGTGGTAGGTCCGCGGTTGTTTTCTATCTACATAAATGATCTTTTGGATAGAGTGGATAGCAAAGTGCGACTGTTTGCTGATGATGCTGTGGTGTACGGCAAGGTGTCGTCGTTGAGTGACTGTCGGAGGATACGAGATGACTTGGACAGGATTTGTGATTGGTGTAAAGAATGGCAGCTGACTCTAAATATAGATCAATGTAAATTAATGCAGATGAATAGGAAAAATAATCCAGTAATGTTTGAATACTCCATTAGTAGAGTAGCACTTGACACAGTCACGTCGATTAAATATTTGGGCGTAACATTGCAGAGCAATATGGAGAGGATCAAGCATGTAATGCCAGTTGTGGGGAAGGCGGATAGTCGTCTTCGGTTCATTGGTAGAATTTTGGGAATATGTGGTTCATCTGTAAAGGAGACCGCTTATAAAACACTAATACGACCTATTCTTGAGTACTGCTCGAGCGTTTGGGATCCTTATCAGGTCGAATTGAGGGAGGACATAGAAGCAATTCAGAGGCGGGCTGCTAGATTTGTTACTGGTAGGTTTGATCATCACGCGAGTGTTACGGAAATGCTTCAGGAACTCGGGTGGGAGTCTCTGGAGCAAAGGACGCGTTCTTTCCATGAATCGCTACTGAGAAAATTTAGAGAACCAGCATTTGAGGTTGACTGCAGTACAATTTTACTGCCGCCAACTTATATTTCGCGGAAAGACCACAAAGATAAGAGAGATTAGGGCTCGTACAGAGGCATATAGGCAGTTTTCCCACATTCTGTTTGGGAGTGGAACAGAATTTCGAACATCTTGCACCATTTTATTACGTTGTCGAAGGCTTTTTCCAGATCAACAAATCCTATGAACATAACTTGATATTTCTTTAGTCTTGCTTCCACTATCAACCGCAACGTTAGAATTGCCTCTCTCATGCTTTTACCTTTTCTAAAGCCAAACTGATCGTCATCTAGCATACCCTCAATTTTCGTTTCGATTCCTTTGTATGTTGTCAGCAACTTGGATGCATGAGCTGTTAAGCTGATTTTATTGGCGGACGTTTTTCTAGAATTATGGTATATAGCCAGTCTCATTCATACTACACACCAAAGTGAATAATAAAACTGTTGCCACTTCTACTAGTGATATTAGAAAATTCCGACTGAATGTTATCCATCCCTTCCTGCTTATTTGATCTTAACTCTTCCAAAGCCTTTTTAATTTCTGATTCTAATCCTGGATGCCCTATCTCTTCCCTGTCGACTCCTATTTCTTCTTCTATCACGTCATCAGATAAGTTCTTCCCGTCATAGAGGTCTTCTGTGTACTTTTTTTCCGAAAGTCAGATGGCATGTCGCCAGACTCATACATTTTACACACCAACGTGAATAGTCGTTTTGTTGCCATCTCTCGCTATGATTTTAGAAATTGTGAGGGAATGTTATTCATCCCTTCTGCATTATTTGATCTTAAATCCTCGAAAGATTTCTCAAATTCGGATTCCAATGTTGGATCCCCTACCTCTTCTAAATCGACTCCTATTTCTTCTTCTATCGTATACAAATATTCCCTCTCACAGAGGCTTTCAATGTATTCTTTCCATTTAACAGCTCTCTCCTCCGCATTTAGTAGTGGAATTCCCGTTGCATTCTTTATGTTACCACCTTTGCTTTTAATGTCGCCGAAAGTTGTTTTGACTTTCCTGTATGTCGAGTCTGTCATTACGACAATCATATCTTTTTCCATTTCTTCACATTTTCGTGCAGACATTTCGTCTTAGCTACCCTGCTCTTCATATTTATTTCATTCCTCAGAGACTTTTAGGTCTGTAATACTGAATTTGCCTGAACATTTCTCTACTTCCTTCTTTCGTCAATTAACTGAAGTAATTGTATTGTTACCTATGGTTTCTTCGCAGTTACCCTCTTTGTACCTGTGTTTTTTTTTCAATTTCTGTGATTGCTCTTTTTAGAGACGTCCATCCCTCTTCAACTGTACAGCCTTCAGAGCTATTCCTCAATGCCGTGTATATAGCCCTAGAGAACTTCTAGATTATCTCATCATTCCTTAGGTCTTCTGTATCCCACTTCATCCTAATTCTACCTGACTAAAGTCTTCAGCCTATCTTCATCACTACTACGTTGTGATCTGAGTCTATATCTGCTCCTGAGTACGCCTGCTCCAGTATCTGATTTTGGATTCTTTGTCTGAACATCATGTAATCTAATTGAAATCTTCCTGTATCACCTGGCCTTTTGCAAAGATGCCTCCTCCTCTTGTGATTCTTAAATAGAGTATTCGGTATTATAACCTAAAATTTATTTCAGAATTCCTCATTCCTTGTCCCAAGCCCATAGTCTCCTGTTACCTTTTCTTTTACTCCTTCTCCTATAACTGCACTCCAGTCCCCCATGACTATTTAGACTTTAATCTCCCTCTACAAACTTTATTACCCTTTCAATATCCTCATATACTTTTTCTTTCTCCTCGTCTTCAGCTTGCGACGTCGGCATATATACCTGAACTATCGTTGTCGGTGTTGGTTTTCTGTCGATTCTGATAAGAACAACCCTATCACTGAACTGTTCACAGTAAGAGACTCTCTGCCCTGCCTTTCTACGCATAACAAATCCTGATTTCGTTATAGCATTTTCTGCTACTGTTCATATTACCCAATACTCATCTGACGTGAAGTCCATGTCGTCTCTCCGCTTCACTTCACTGACTACTTGACTTGAGCCTTTGCATTATCTTACTTTCTAGCTTCCCTAGCACGTTCAAGCATCTGACATTCCACGCCCCGACTCGTAGAGCATTATCCTTTCGTTGGTCTTTGAATCACTTTGTCGTGATCACTTCCTCTTGGCAATCTCCTCCCGGAGATCCGAATGGGGGACTATTCCGAAATCTTTTGGCAATGGAGTGATCATCATGACACTGTTTCAGTTACAGGCCACATGTCCTGTGGATACACGTTCTGTGTGTGTAATGCAGTGGTTTCCATTGCTTTCTGCATCCTCATGCTCTTAATCATTGCTTATTCTTCTTCCTATAGGCCGCTGGCAGAATGATGGTGATATCTCATGCCGGAAGTCTTCGGCCACCAATGCTGATTACTAATCAAAATTTAAGTGGTCGCGGTTTGGAACCCGGGACCTATAACATTTTGGTTACTATGAAAGACGAAACTTCCTGGCAGATTAAAACAGCATGCCGGACCTGGACTTGAACTCAGGATCTTTGCCTCTCCCAGGGAAGTGCTCAACCGACTGAGCTACTCAAGTGCCTGTGTAGCACTTGCCCGCGAAAGGCAAAGGTCCCGAGTTCGAGTCTCGGTCCGCCACACAGTTTTAATCTGCCACGAAGTTTCATATCAGCGCACACTCCGCTGCAGAGCGAAAATGTCATTCTGGATAATATCAAAAATGCTGCCGCTATACCAATGGGCGACACCTTTACACAAAGTAAATGTGATTCCGTCTATGATTTTAACACGTTGTCATTTCAAACTATTCATATCAACATTCATCTCAAGTTTTATATCATTAGCATTAATATCATCAGCTTGGATTAATTACATGGGATAGGTTGACAGGGCTAGACGTGTCGATGCTCTTTTTGTTTATCTTCTACACATGTAATTTCACTCTTTTGTTTACAAAAGGAACTCTTTGGAAATAATAGCACTACATACGCGTGAAAATAGATGTTTTCTGAAAATATCACAAGATTTATCCCTGGGATGAACGTTTGGTTGCAGAATAAGATAATTTCCATGTATTCAACTGTAATTAAAAAATTTTGGCAAGTTGCCTAGCTGAAGTGTATATAAGCAGCAAATATACCAGGCGATCAAAAAGTCAGTATAAATTTGAAAACTAAATAAACCACGGAATAATGTAGATAGAGAGGTAAAAATTGACACGCATGCTTGGAATGACATGGGGTTTTTATTAGAACCAAAAAAATACAAAAGTTCAAAAAATCTCCGACAGATGGCGCTTCATCTGATCAGAATAGCAATAATTAGCATAAAAAAGTACGACAAAGCAAAGATGATGTTCTTTACAGAAAATGCTATATGTCCACCATCATTCCTCAACAATAGCTGTAGTCGAGTAATAATGTTTGAACAGCACTGTAAAGCATGTCCGGAGTTATGGTGAGGCATTGGCGTCGGATGTTGTCTTTCAGCATCCCTAGAGAGGTCAGTCGATCACGATACACTTGCGATTTCAGGTAACCCCTGAGCCAATAATCGCACTGACTGAGGTCTGGGGACCTGGGAGGCCAAGCATGACGAAAGTGGGGGCTGAGCACACAATCATAACCAAACGACGCGCGCAAGAGGTCTTTCACGCGTCTAGCAATATGGGATGGAGCGCCATCCTGCATAAAAGTCATACGTTCCAGCAGGTGTTTATCAGATGTGGTAAATCCAACCCATACCGTGACTTTCTCGTCGTGCACTGGCGTTTCCTCAACAGTTCTAGGATTTTCGGTAGCCCAAATTCTGCAGTTGTGGGCGTTGACAGACCCTCAGAGCGGGAAATCAGTTTCGTCGGTCCACAACACGTTACTCAACCAATCTTTATCTTCCGCCATCTTTTGAAACACCCACACCGCAAATGCCCTCCGCTTTACTAAATCGTCAGATAACAGTTCATGATTCCGTTGGATTTTGTATTGATGGCATCGGAGGGTACGCCTAAGTGCCAACCAAACAGTAGTGTATGGAATGCCGGTGCGACGTGCGACTGTACGAGCGCTGACTTCCCCGTGCAAACCGGTAGACGAACCCGCTACAGTCTCCACTTCTTCCTGAACTGTCTCAGCAGCATTACGCCTTGTGCTCGGTCGGCCACTACGGGGTCTATCGTCTAAATAACCCGTGGCTTCGAACTTCGAAATCATTCTCGCCACAGCTGCATTTGTCAACGGACCTTTACCCGTTCGAATCCCCTTGCTATGGCAATAGGATCGTAACGCCGAATTAGCGCATTCCTCATTCTGATGATACAGCTTCACTGAAAGCAGCCTTTTCAGGAAACGCCAACATGCTGCGACTACTGGCGCATCTGATTCTCTCTCTCTTATTACAGCTCGTTTTATACACGATTTTCATGCGCAGTCACTGACGTTTTGCTGTCCAGCGCTATCTGTCGGACATTTTGTGAACCTTGTTTTTTTTGTTCTAAAAAAACGCCATTTCATTCCAAGCACGTGTGTCAATTTTTACCTCTCTATCTAAATTATTCCATGGTTTATTAAGTTTTCAAATTTATACTGACTTTTTGATCACCCGGTATATCATTTGACTTCTTTTAAGCAGTCTCTTTGCAACGACAATGATACTTAGCCTTGTAATGGCACTTATAGACATGTCCGCAGCCTGTGGTCGTGCGGTAGCATTCTCGCTTCCCACGCCCGGGTTTCCGGGTTCGATTCCCGGCGGGGTCAGGGATTTTCTCTGCCTCGTGATGACTGGGTGTTGTGTGATGTCCTTAGGTTAGTTAGGTTTAAGTAATTCTAAGTTCTAGGGGACTGATGACCATAGATGTTAAGTTCCATAGTGCTCAGAGCCATTTTTTGGCACTTATAGACAAGCTGCGGGTGCGCCAGAGACACTGCTACTCTCCAATAGGAGGCATGCCAAGAAGCGAAGAAGGAAACTCAATTCCGAGCGCACCTGCACGAGCTGTCTCTCGGCCCGTACTCTTAGCGGATATCAGTTTCGTCTCAGCGGTAAAGCAAGGGCTATGTCTCGGATGGATTGCAACAAGTCTTCACACTGCATGTGACGTGAGGTGATTTCTTGGGTTTCAGTTTGATTGAATGGGGACAATGGCTACACTGGTGTGGTGCGTGGTCAATCGAAGGAAATTTACCTCTCTGTCTGAAACCGTTAGTCTTGAGTCATAGAGGCATGTACGTCATGCTCAACATCACTTGTGGCAACTGGTGAAGTCCATTTATTTTCGCCAAGGGCATTATACCAATTAGACCAACACACTGTAATCCTATTCAAGCTGGCGATCCTGAATTTTATTAAGCTTGCGTTAATTGTGAGTGACTTGCCAGGGACTCAGTTTCTAGTAATGCTCCTGGCCAAGCCTTGGAAGGTTTAAATATAAAATTAAGTGTATGGTGGTTGTTATTTCGAATGGCTCCTTGCCAGGTAAAATTCAAATTTTGGGAGAAACGGCGCAGCTGTTCATTTATACTTTAGCACATGGATCTGATGCGCTTAGGGTAATTATGTGATTTCATGAATGGTGTTTTAAGGATTACTTCTTTCGGTGCTCATGAGTCCTTTTTAATAACTGAGGTCCAATTGAATCACCAATGACTGTTTTGACATAAATGATTTCATAATCTCTTAATACACAGAATAGTTTACGTGTTTATTTCTGGGCCGAGGATTGCTTCTTTATGTATGTAAGTGTGCATCTCACCTGTTTGCCGAAAGTGAGTGTACTTCGAGATTGTGAATATGTTTGCTCGAGTTCCTTGCCTTTGCTAATAAGCGTTTTTATTAATTGCGTGTGTCTTCCCTGTTCGGTTAAGATTCATATTTCGTTGCAGTCTGTTCTCTTATATTGCAGTAATTAGGGTCTGTAACTTCTGAATCGCCAAGCGATTAGATCGACATATTTAGTCCAGGAAACTAGATTGTCTTTCAACGTTTCAAATATTCGTTTACCTCTTATCTGTAAAAATTAAGAAGGTACAATTTGAAATCATTGTTTTCAAATTACTTCAGTGTTAAATACTGATTTTAATGTGCGTTATTGCATGCTGACGCTAAATTACTCGAAATTCATTTGTCGAGATGTAACTAAACTGTTCGAAGGTTATTCGTCCAGGAAGCAAACAAAATAAGTAAATAAATTTTAGGTCCTATGGCCTTTGCCCTCTAGCTTGAAGTTCCACGCACTGTTGTCGTTCCACAAGAGACTGAAGTTTCCCCTCTACTCCCCCCCTCTTTCACTCATTTTGTATGGTCCCCGGAGGGATGACCTTTGAACGATGTATTTAAATCGTCACAAGTGAATTTCAAGTAATTTAGCAGCAATATTCAATATGAGCTTTTGACACAGTAAAGTCGGTATATTGCAGGAAGGAATTTGATAACGCTAATTTCCAACCACACCTTTATAATTTCTTACAATTAGGAAATGAAATAAAATTTCATACATCAAACGGTAATCTTCTTTTGTGAGGAAAATCGCTTGGTAATTCAGTTCTGGAAGCTACCGATACTAGCAGCACCAATTACTATAATATAAGAGGGCAGAGTGCAAGCGCCGTCACCCCGAAATTTAAATATAACTGGAAAGTAGCCAAGGCAAATCTTCTCGAGATAGCAAAATTCACTTAATTGTATTTTTAAACTCACCAGAGCTCCGCCAAGAGCATTACAAGAAGTGAGTGTTGGTCTTTGGCAGTCACTCACAACTGGTTAAAATTTAATACAATTCAGACTTACCAGATCAATTGGATTCCAGCGTGATAGTGGAATTTGCATCCGCCTTACGTGGAAACGAATGCACTTCACCAGTAGCCACATGGCATGCTGAGCAGGCATGTGCTTGCCTCCATAACTCAAGGTCTAGGTTCTGAGGCTCGCTCAGGGTTAAATTTACGTCGGTTGATCATGCACCACAAAGGAAACGATTGTGGTTAAATGTAACACCGCATTACTGTAGCCTTTGCCTCCACTCAACCAAACTCCAACCCAAGAAGTCACCACAGGACACATGTGGTGTAAATACTTGTTGCAATCCGTCTGAAGCACAGCTTATTGTCCCAACCACTGAGGCCAAACTGATCCCCTCTAAGGGTATAGGCCGAGAGACAGAACGTGCAGTTGCGCTCGACGCTATGTTCCCTTCTTCGCTTCCCTGCGTGCACCCTACTGGGACGCCGCCGAAACTAGTGACAGAGGAGCAACGTCTCTGGTGCACCCGCAATACGTCGACTCGTACCGGTACACAGCTCAACTCCACGGCCTCAAACTGATACCAGAGGAGGGAATCCGTGTCAGCTGCTTCTAGCCCTGAAGTTTTTCCGTCCTTACTTTGCCTCGGATGACCCTTGTTACCTTCCCTGTGGCCGCGCTTTGTACCCAAAAAGCGACTGGCGTAAGGATTTCCAAAAATTTTTTGGAGTCTATTCGCACACATTTCACGCACTGAGTCGCTAGCTTTCTCTGGTCAGAATTTTTCGTAGGCCATATTAGATGCTACTTCGTAAGTCTCCA
The DNA here is from genome assembly GCF_021461385.2 of Schistocerca piceifrons. NCBI lineage: Eukaryota > Metazoa > Arthropoda > Insecta > Orthoptera > Acrididae > Schistocerca > Schistocerca piceifrons. Next base: position 292,181,582 of record NC_060138.1, on the reverse strand, counting down.
AGATACATGTAGTCGTTTTATGGAAGCATTGTGAGAGGTTTGTTACGACACACCTCCCCTCACAGGTTACTGCCACGTATTTCCCTATCTCCCGCTCGTTCTCGTGCTACTTTTATTAAGTAACTGCATCGTCTACAAATACTGCTGTCTTACTCATATCTCTACGTCCTTGTCTTATTGTATTGCGGATGTCCTACGTTTTCAGAGTCGTTATTTCTTCGTAATGGACAATTATATTCCTCTCTTCGTTCCGTTATCAGTGTCAGGAATGTAAGAAATTGTTTACTTCCGTTAGTTGTATAGCCTCAAGTCTTGCCGATTCTTATCTCAATGAGGAAGATAAATGAATTTTTTATAGTGTAACGGTTCTAACATACGTTGTGAAACTGTCTTCTTTCCTGGAAACAACCATAGTTCTCTTCTTATATGTTTTAAAGATTTAAATGATGTATCATAAGACACGTACTCATGAATTCCACAGACATTATAGCTGACATCAGAGTTCTTTAAATTCACACGTCGTCGCCAGTTAGGCTCAGATCTCTATTGTTGCGTGCACAAAGTAAGAAAATACGTTGGAGCACGAACAACACACAGGTAAGAAGTAGGTCGCTATGCATAGTTTGCTCTTAAAATTTAGATACAGGACAAAATTGCACAAATCTTTTCTAAATATCATTTTCTCATAGATAAAAATTCAGACAATGCAGTTCACAATAACCGATTTCTATACTGTTACATTCATTACATGTCATGTTAAACAAAATGGTTCAAACGGCTCTGGGGACTATCAGACTTAACATCTGAGGTCATCAGTCCCCTTAGACCTAGAACTACGTAAACCTAAGTAACCTAAGAACATCACACGCATCCATGCCCGAAGCAGGATTCGAACCTGCGACCGTAGCAGCTGCGTGGTTGCGGACTGAAGCGCCTAGAACCGCTCGGCCACAGCGGCCGGTGCATGTTAAACCTGTGTCAATAGTTTGCACTGGTTAGTTTCATGTCACTGCATCTTCATTGGTGTCATCCACATGGGCAATTCATTTCAACATTAACTGCTGCCGGACTGGCATGCGCTCGAATGTAAGCCACCGTAAAACTACCTAATCTCAAAGATGCTTAAATACGTGTTGCCACCCCTGCTAGACCAACGGTCGACAAAATTGCGGCCCGAAACAAGTATTTGTACGGACCGCGGCATTCAGTCGTATTTTGTAATAATACGCATCCAACAACTAAAAGCTGAACCGAAAATTGCCAACGAACATTAAAAGCTCCTTAACAAATTCAAATGGCTCTGAGCACTATGGGACTTAACTGCTGAGGTCATTAGTCCCCTAGAACTTATAACTACTTAAATCTAACTAACCTAAGGACATCACACACATCCATGCCCGAGGCAGGACCGTAGCGGTCGCGCGGTTCCAGACTGTAGCGCCTAGCCGCTCGGCCACTCCGGCCGGCTAGCTTCTTAACAGTGCAATTTTTATGCTCAGAAAAAAATAGACAGAAAAATTCTAAGATGTATGTAATTTTAACTGGCGACGGTGTATTCAGTAGTGGCCTAAGCGGAGTTGGCCACTTGCCTCGGCTGCAGAGAGATACTTAACTAGCATCGTCACAGAGGGCTTGCAGGAGGTGAGAGATCAATGGTTTATTGTTTGTCTTGCAGTACTGACAACTCACGGGCTTCCTCGACTCATTGCGATCAGCTGCTACGGCAAAACAATTGACACAGAAGTAACACAATTCTTAAAAGCGCATTACAGAGATGGTCATCTTAAAATGCTTTACGCATTTGTGGCAAGTAACTTGAAATTAAAGGAAGACCTTCGTAATATAATGAAATGAGCAGAAGAAAAATGACATTCAAAACATTTGCTTATAAATACAGATGCAATTGACCATAGACCCACATACAGACAACACCTCGTCAAGCAATGGCAGTGTCTCAGTTTTGGGGTTTATCGCTGAAACAACCATTTTTCAGCTATAGCGGTTTCTTTCCATCTGCTGTTTAGCCTGGCTGTTCAAGTCGCTAAAAATAACGGTTTCTGAATAAACGCGGCTGTCGAACAAAGATGGAAAATTTCTAAGGCTTTACGTTTCAAAAAATGTGTAATCAAAATAGCAAATTAATAGTTAAACAGAAGAAAAACTTAGTCCATCCACCATTCGCTGCTTTTCTCAAAAGCAACGCTTAATAATTGGTGTAATAGAGGATCATACCACTATTTGGTCATTACAAATAGTACTAAAGGGTGAAAATTGAGGGAGGAGAGTTCTATTTTTAATAATCGGATGTCCCTTTCCAAGGCCTCCAAGTAGATAAAGGGGTATAATATAGACAGAAGCAGCATATCAGCTACTTTTTATTTCTCTTGTAAACTGCGAAAGAACTCTTGTTATGCTTCTAATTTATTACTGTTACCACAATTTCCTTTCTCTGTTATTATTTCATAGAAATGGCAGACGTGATTAATCTCTTGAAGTAAGTGATGCATTGCACTTCTTATTTAACTCGCTCCCTAGAACATTTCTAGGTTAGGGCTGGTGCCATTCTACAAAACAACGGATATACAACGACGAAAGCAAGGAACTACTGTGTATGTAGACCAGGTGGAGTCATGTCTTGCACACTGAATATACATGCATACCTTAGGTCACAGCACAAGGCATTATTGTCTCAGGAGTGACAAATCAGATTTCGAGAAGTCTTGCACAATGTACATCCACGCGTAAATCTAATAGACCACGCCACATGACAACAGGTACAGTCTTGAACATAAAACCCGGCCACCAGCCAGCCACTGCAGAGACTAAGTCGGAGTTGTTTATTTAATGTGGCCAATATAACTGACCGCCCATCACACTTCTAAGTCCATTCATACATACGGTCTGGCAGGATGCTAAAAGGTACGGACGAAGTGCTGTAACTCTTCGTGAGAGGTTACGGACCTGTATCTGATAGAGTCCTAGAGGTCTAATGACGGCAGCACGGTAACTCAGCGTGTTTGGTTTGCAATAAAACAAATAAATAAATAAAATAAAAATAAAAAACAGAGTGAAATATCCAATGATTAACTTGGAGAGGTGTCACGAGACATATGACGAGACAAAATGACGAGAACAATGACGGAAAACAGTGGTAGACGTCACGTAACCTAGACAGAAAGTCATGAATTGGAGATTCCTCGATGCTATATTTCGGGTGTCTGCTAAGGTTATCGAATGGAACCTCAACGATAATTCAGTTCCCTTTTTAACGCACCTTCAATGGCAAAAACTCCAAAACAGTTCTGTCAAACAGCTCGTGTCTGTGTCAAGATCAGAATAGTTCACACTCGAGCTTCTTTGCCCTACAGCGGCCAATGGTCATCGGCTATCGGCCATACGCCACCCGCCGACTGACGCCAGGTGTCGTCCTATCAGACGAAAGCCGCTTGGCGCTATGAGTACTATCAACTGCCATTTCTTATTTACAGTTCTAGTACTTATCTTGCCATTACATATTGGATTTTGCATGGTCGAAAATTACGACGGTGTATGAAGAGTTGTACGGTAGTCGCAAGTGGATAAAGATCCAACTTTTGAGGCATATTATTTGCTATGGGTTTAATACAGCGGTGAAGGAAACTGAGGCAGCTCTGAACCTTTGTATTATGTGTGGGGTGATTGCCTTTGGCAGAGCACACCAGAAATATATGTTCTTGTTTCGAGAAACATGCTTCTGGCATGAAGGGTGTTCCACGTTCACAAAGTTTCGATAACAAACATATGTGATGAACTCCGACCTTTCATACGTTGCGCGATATTTACATTCGACAGTTTAGAAGCCGAAAAAGGGAGCACAGCATCTTCTAATTAATGCAACAAGAGACAAATCAATGATTAGTGCTTCATTTTCGCTTGAACATCGTCAGTTCACTCATAATGATTCCTTTGCAATATTGTTACTAGTGATGAGCTATGATGGGTTTATGTTAACTTCGTACTCGAGCAAAGGGCAGTGAGAACGTAATATTTTGCATCTGGTGGCTCAAAAGGGCTGCTGTACACTAAAAACTCCTCCCCAGGAGTATGCCTATGCAGCTAGTATTTGCTGCCAGCATGTAACACTCATTCTGGCCACAGTATAATAAAGAAAAACCTCCGAAACTGCATCAGGTTTTGCTACTATCAGATAGTGCTCTCTGATGATTTCACAAATAAAACTGTCCAGGGGTTCGTTTTAGAAGTCGTTCTCACACGGGTATTCTCCCGATCTTATGCCCTAAAATGGCTACCATTCTCGCTCCTTATCGAAAAACCGTTAAGAAAATACCTTTCCGGACGAAAATGCTTTTCAAACAGAGCTTGTCGACATCTTTAACTGAGATTCTGTAGAATTTTACACGTGTGAAATCGGTAAATACCTGTGCATTGTCAGACTATTGTAGATACTGTGAAATAATAGTATGTTGATGACACATTTCGATATCATGTAGCATAATGGAAAACGCTATTATATTATGCGCCAGCGGGCTTGCCGCAGTGGTAACACCTGTTACCCTCACATCACCGAAGTTAAGCGCTGTCGGGCTGGGCTAGCACTTGGATGGATGACCATCCGGTCTGCCGAGCGCTGTTGGCAAGTGGGGTGCACTCAGCCCTTGTGAGGCAAACTGAGGAGCTATTTGATTGAGAAGTAGCGGCTCCGGTCTCGGAAACTGACATACGGCCGGGAGAGCGGTGTGCTGACCACGTGCCCCTCCATATCCGCATCCAGTGACGCCTGTGGGCTGAGGATGACACGGCGGCCGGTCGGTACCGTTGGGCATTCATGGCCTGTTCGGGAGGAGTTCAGCTTAGTATTTTTTACCGTATTGTACTAATACAGTCTATTGTATTTAAATATAAGGTATTTGTAACACGAACGATTCTATAATGGGATGAATTAACAAGATATTACTGTAACTGGGCTTAGAAAGGGTCTGCGTTCACTTGCTACCCCGTGTCACTCTCTAGTAGTATAGACTTCATAAATTAAGTAAATGATATTTCTTTATTGCTTTTCGATCTGGCTACCTATAGCTGTCACGAAACTGACAAAAAATCTGGCCTTCGGCGAGATTTGAACCGCGGGAGAAAACAGCCTTTACTTCAAAGGCGACCAAGTTACCTCGAAACTAGCGACGAGCTGCTGAATTCGTCTCTCACTTGTTGCCAAAGTGCTAGTTGCGACAGCTATATCGCAAAGTGAAAGACAAGATTGGTTGCAATTTCCACGTGAAACGACTTTAGCCGACTCAAAATCATGTAGTGATAACCGTATTTCACACTTTATGTGCAAATAACTCGCGTTATTCAATGAAAATGATACAAATAGATCAATTGAATGTAGCAGGATAGCTCTGTGCCATCCAGGAAGTTACTCGTCTTTCACGGAGCTGTCAAAGATATCCTGCATATTGACAAGATTCAGTAATACTGCTAGCAGAAAGAACGCCAGTCGATGTGTTCTTTGAGATGGCTGAGAAGTGACAACAGATTCTGTTTCAAAAATGCAGCTCCCGAGGGTCACAGTACCAAGAGGCTTATACGTCAGAATACCAAAAGGTTTATTCGCTTTTTCATAAGTAGGTTTAGGGGCTAGAGGGCCGTTAAGAACACTCGGTTGCACTGACTGCTAACTAACCATCATACATCGATAAGTGTCACCACAATGTTTGTTTATCTGTCTTAAGCGCACTGACAACTAACAAGCTTATCACCAAACGTGACTCACATTTCTTCAGAATCTGTGTTGATACTGTCAACGTCATGAGTATACAACACATCTTTTTTTTAAGTTACAAACTTAGAAAGTATTTTTATTGAGGTCGCTATCACTGGCACTGCTTTCAAAAGAGAAAAATGAAACGACGACACAACCCTGATTTGCAAGACTAAAACGTAAACAGCGTGACTTATTAAGGTATTAATAAAAAAATTCCAGTCAAGGAAGGCAATTGTGCAGAAAACCAAAAGCAATGGGAGAAAATGTGGGCCGAAAATGGCGCTGAAAATTAAACAAGTTGCAACTAGTGAGGCATCAAGAGCGTGGAAATACGTTCCTGTAGTACAGGCAAAGGTTGAATGAAGCAGGTTCCACACAACATAAATAAAAACAAACATTGTCATTTACTAGTAAGACAAACTTCCTGCAGCGTGAATGAAACATTTGAGGGTATAAGGCAGATAAATGCATAAAGAATGACTTTTAAATTCAACTCTTGGAAAATTTAGTTCATGTAACCATCAGAGTGCATTAACTTATTGCAATAACATGTGATGCAGTTTTGTAGTTCGTTTTTTACACAGTTACAAAAGGTGTGTTACTTGCCAGCTGTGATAATTGGAACACATGGCGGCTGCAGTGTAACACGTGTTAAGTTCGGCTCGCGAAATTTAGTTGATTTCGAAGGTGTTCTCGCAGGTGGTGCTGTCTAGTACAAGTGGAAATCGTGTAAACAACAGTGTTCTGTGCAGTAGTGCTATTTTTTTCTGTGCTCCGCCAATATCTTCGAGAAAATGGTAAACAGAAGAGTGAACAGCAGCGCGTCCAGCAGCGTGGAAGCCGCAGGTGCGGAAGGTGCGGCCGCGGCTCCCGGTATAGCGGAGCTCGTCCGCTCTGAGGTAAACGCTGCGCTTCGCGATGAAAACAATCTCGATCTGATAGCAGGCACTAAATCAGATACTATAACGGCAGTAGTATTGGCCAAAATGCGTGAAACTGTTGAGGCCAATACTGCCGAAATTACAGCACTAAAAAAGTCGGTGTCTGCATACGAGAAAAAGACACGAGAGTTAGAAGTGAAACTATCTGCCGCAACAGACGAGCTAGAACAGTACCAAAGGCGAAATAGTCTACGATTGTTTGGAGTAGCAGAAAATAAGGAAGAAGACACAGACAACCTGCTTATAGAGGTTGCGCGTGAAAAATTAGGTGTTGAAGTGACCAAGGCAGACATTGACAGGAGCCATCGGGTGGGACGAAAACTACCAGGTGCTACCAAACCTCGTCCAATAATAATTAAATTGCTCTCGTACCGGAAAAGGGCAGAGATCTTTACCCAGAAGAAGAAGTTAGCAAGGACAGGGCTTACAATAAGGGAAGATCTGACACACGAACGGCTAAAGATTTTAAATAGTGCCATATCCCATTTCGGTCTTCAGAATGTGTGGACTCAGGATGGCAGAGTAATCATTAAGACAGCAGCTGGAAAGAAGACAGTCACAAACATGACAGAACTGAATAGTATTAAGTGAAGCTACTCGAGCCAAAAGTGCAAACTTAACACCATTTGCAAATTGTAACAGCCCTATACTCAGATATAGTCTTGTAACTGTATTAACTTTTCAATTATACCCATATTTGTACCTTCAACTAATTGTTTTTGTAACTGTATTAACTTTTCACTATTTTTTTGTGTCTGTAGCTCTAACCATTACTTAATTTTAGTTACTGCTAATACTTTATTCATTTTCTCAGTTTATTCTCTTCCATTCTGTAATAGTTCTATTGCAATTATTAGTCTCTCCTTTAGTTCATTAATCACCCATCTCTTCGGTTTAAATTGTTCATAACAAAAATCACCATCAGTATCACTTTAGCAAATTTCAATCTAATTGTAGCTTCCTACGACAATCACTACCAGTATCACTTTAGTAAATTTCAATTAAATTCTAGCTTCCTACGATAATCTATTAATTATTATGCTTACTTCTCTCTGCTGCCAGCATCGGCCTCTTAAATCACTCCCCTTTCCCTTATTTCCACCCTAACCTGTTTCAAATACGCTAATTACATTTCTCCTCTTACGACATAGGATACACAGTGACACACAGCCGTCACTATTATTGGTCATATTCTCCTTGCACCGAATACCACTAATCCATTTTCTATACTCCCGCAACCTCAGGAAATCTCTTGCAGTCGCCTTTCTTTCGGCACTCGCGGAGTCACAAACAGGGTGCGCAAAATCTCGGACACCCTTGTGTTATGTCACTTGGCGGAAGCACCGGCCAGTGCCCCTCGCGGCAGGTAGTGCCTAACAAAGGGACAAACCAGTCTGCCACCCTACTCCAGGCTGCTCAGCGGAATGCGTCAGAGCTTTTAGCAGCTCACTGCAACATCCAGTCTTTACCTGCACATTACGAAGAACTTAGCCTCCTCTTCAACCAACTTAACTATCACGTAATCCTCTTATCCGAAACGTGGTTGAAACCACACATATCCTCTGCATCTATTCATCTCCAAGGGTACACATTTCTTAGGGCAGACAGATCAAAAAAGCGAGGTGGCGGGGTCGGCACGTATATACGAACAGATCTCAAAGCGAAAGTCTTATGTACGTCAAATCCTGCTGAAGAAAAAGAGGCTGAATTCATGTTCATTGGAATAAATATACAAAGTCGGAAATTCTTGACTGGCGTCGTGTACAAGCTGCCAAAAATAAACTCAATGAGTTCCTTCCAGTCGGAATTACATTCACTCCAGTGTCAATACGAACGTCATCGTAATGGGTGACTTGAACGTAGACCTGCTAAGAGACACTCCCTCCGCAATAAACCCAAGAAGATTGTTTAGTTGCAATAGCATGAACATTCTTCCATTACAACCTACACACCATACGGCGCACAGTCATACTCTTATAGACGTAATCGCAACGAAACAGACTGACAAAGTAAGAGATGTTGGTCAAACATCGGCCCCTGACCTCTCAGCACATGATGTAATATTCCTGGCCTACTCTGTGCAGCCCCCAAGGATCAAATCGCTTTCCATAACCTGTAGGAACATGAAACGTATTGACCTTGACGCTCTAACAGCCGATTGCTCAGAAATCTCATGGCATCAAATAATCAGAGAACCTACAATCGACGGCAAAATTAATGAACTTGGTGATAAACTCACTGCCCTCTATGACAAACATGCACCTGTGCGCACAATCCGTGTAAGAAAATCTCCTGCTCCATGGCTGACAGCTGAATTACGTCAAATGATGACTAATAGGGATGCTGCCCACAGGCGTTTCAAGGCAGATCCGAAACCTGAGCGTTTCGAACAATACAGAAAGCTACGGAACAGAGTGAAACAATGCATTCGCAATGCTAAAATCAGGCACGCTCGCTCCCTTGTATGCAGCGATCTGACGCCCACGACTCCATGGAAAAATCTCCGTAGCTTGGGGGTCGGTAGGCAAAATCGGAAACTACTTTTCATGTGTCAGCTAAGGAATTAAATGAATTCTTCTCTGCACCACTGAATACCAGCACGGCTGATAATTACCGTCCACAAGAATCCCCAAACAGGATAACTAACAACGATAGCTTCCATCTAAAACATGTAACAACAAATACGGCAAGAAAAGCAATAATGAGAATCTCTTCTGATGCAATAGGCAACGACAGTATCGGTATAACCATGATTAAGAATGTTGCCGATATCTTAGTACCTGTCTTAACTGACATATTTAATTTTTCCCTCGTGAACGGAATATACCCCACTGCATGGAAAAGAAGCATAATTCGACCCATCCCTAAGATCGAAAACCCGCAACTACCTAGTGATTACCGACCAATTAGCATACTGTCTGCTGTTTCCAAAGCACTCGAATATATTGTTCATGACCAAATCACTGAACACTTGCATGAATTCAGCCTATATGACAAATTTCAATCCGGTTTCCGTAAACATCACAGCACAAACACTGCTCTAATTAAAGTAACAGATGACCTGAAATGTGCCATCGACAATCGAAAGGCAACAATATTGACGCTACTGGACTTCAGCAAAGCTTTTGACACTGTTAACTTTGACATATTGCTCAGAAAAATGCAACAGCTTAATTTCTCTGATAGTGCAATGAGATGGTTTGAAAGCTACTTAAAAGACAGACAGCAATGTGTTGTCTGCGTAAATGAAAAATCTTCCTGGAAACATGTTTCCTCGGGAGTGCCACAAGGATCAGTCTTAGGACCACTTTTGTTTTCTTTATATATCAACGATATTTCGTCGGTTCTGTCCTCCTGTAAATATCATTTCTATGCCGACGACCTCCAGCTCTACCTAAGCGTCAGACCTGAAGACGTAAACACTGCAATCGCTCAGATGAATGATGATCTGTCTTCGGTAGTGACATGGGCGAAAAGCCTGGGGCTTAAACTAAATGCAAAAAAAACGCAAGTAATCTTAATAGCCCATCAGAAATTAATAAGTTCAGATTTCCGCGAACGGCTACCTCCTATTCTGCTCGACGGTACTCCAATACCATATCAGAAAACAGTGAAGAACTTGGGTGTAACTTTGGATGAGCATCTCAACTGGGCGGAGAATACAGTCGCAGTGTGCCGAAAGACGTCTGCTTGTCTCTATGCTCTCAAAAAGTTTCGGAACATATTTCTACAGGACTTGAAACGCCAGCTCGTGCAAGCACTCGTTCTACCGAACCTCCACTATTGTGATGTGATTCAACAAGGCAAGAGTAGTGAAAACAACATACAGCTAGAGCTAACTATGAGAGCCTGTGTGCGTTACACCTGCAACATTCGCCGATATGATCATGTTAGTGCTTCATACTCCGAGCTAAAGTGGCTGCGGCCGGACAAATTGCGTGACTACCACACTCTATGTCTACTTCACAGACTCCTCGTCGCGCAAGCACCCCAGTACCTTGCTTCAGAGATTAAAAACCTGTCATGCCATCATAATCGAAACACGAGGTCACTCTTATTTGGTATCCTAACTGTGCCCACTCACAAAACAAAAACTTTTGCGCACTCCTTCTCAGTTGCCGCTGTCCGCCTCTGGAACAAACTGCCCCTTACCTTGCGCAAAATTCAATCTCCTGCTGCTTTTAAGAAGAAGTTGAAGCATTTCCTACTATCATCCTCATAAAGTTCTCCACAAAATTAATGTACCAGGCCAATCCTCTCATCTGTCAAATAGCAAAGCTAGCGTCTCCTATCTTGCTCCTGAGATGCCTTCCCCTTCATCTATCTCTATTAGCCAGGCAATCTTCTTTCCTTTATATTTCCTTAATTATGTTTCATCATGTCTATTCTTCTCCTCCCTTCACCATGAGTCTCCCTCATACTACCTGCTGCCAGCGCTCCTATCTAAAATTTGTCTCTTCAATAATGTCTAATTATAACAGTGCTTATGATCTACGAATATAAACTCTATATGTTTGTATTTTTTCAGGTGTACCTTTCTAATTGTTTATTTCACTTTTTGTACTAGATGTAGTTTAACATGCCTACTAAAACGTATGAATGTAAAATAAGTAGAATGCCTGTTTAGATGTAAGAGAGGGCCTGATGGCCCTAATCTTGCCAGGTTAAATAAATCAATAAATAAATAAAAATAAATAAATAAATAAATAATTATGCTCCTTGGGAGGGGTTCATAGTGCACAACATAGTTTTTGAGCTACCGATAGAAAATATTACGTTGAGACTATCCTTTGTTCGAATACATGCCTTCTGTTAGCACAGAGCTAATAATTTCATCTTAAGAAGGTAAAATGAGAGCATCGTAACTCATCATAACTAGTAACAATATTGCATAAGGATTATCTATTAATGAAATAATGATGTTCAAGTGAAAATGCAGCATTAATCATTAATTTTATGTTTGTTGCATTAATTAGAGCATGCAGAACCCCTACTATCCACTATTCTGATCTTGACACAGACACATGCTGCATGACGGAATTATTCGTCGAAGTTTTTACTATTACATGTGGAGAGACAGTGAAGCAAATTATCTTTGAGGTTCCATCAGACAGCATTGGCAAACACCCGAAATACAATTTAAAAGAATAAGACACCGAGAGATTTCGATCTCACGACTTTCTATCTGCATGGTGTGAATTTACCACGTGCTCATTTTTTGAAGGTTTAACCGTAAATCTGGTCCCATGTCACAGCCGAATGTCCTACCTACGGTTGCCTACACGTTCCCAAAGATCTCACTGAAGATTATCAACTCATCAAGATAATGATAGCCACACTCGAATTTAAGCTCATAAAAAACTGTCCAATGTACCAGGCGGAGTCACTGCCTCGTATACAATCCAATGGCACTGATATATCCATACAGAGCTGTGACTGGCTTATTATTAGACTCCTCAGTTAGCCGAAGTTAACAGGCGTCATTTAGGTCAGAGGTGGCAAACACTAGTGCTAATTAGGGAGGGCTATAGACAAAAGAGTTATCTTCTTATTCAGGGCCCAGTAATCAACAATCGGTCTCAGCTTGCCCCATGGCTTGGGCACCACAAATATAGGAGAGGGATTTGGATGGTCTAAGAACTCCGTAACCTGGGGTCCCTTTTAAATGTCTCCTGTTAGGCAGAGACCATCTGTATAGAGGATACATTAAAGAAAAATTGTCCCTTAATTCAATTTTATATTCTTCCTCGATTGATCTGTCAATAAGCATACCCCTAAATTTTCACATAAATCCATCATAGGTTTTCCTCTGTTCAGCTGATAAATGTTCAACATCATAGGACAGAATGTATCGACTGAATTAGTAACTTGGTTTTGACACTCTGACATTCCATTCCCCACAAGCTCACACAATCACTTTCTGGTGTGGAAACTCAATAACTTTGGCTCCCACCGAGGAACCAACCCAACCTTATGGATGATACCCAAATCTATAATATCTGATAAATTACACGCCACCTCAACTGGGAACTTCCAAGTAGAACCACCAAGTCGAATCTTAACTTTAATAGTTACCAAAATGCGATCTCTGAAGGATTTCTCAGCTTGAAAGTCTCAACCTCACCTAACAATCCATGATTTTACGCCACTTACGACAGGACACCTAATCTTCACCGATCAAAGACACAGAACTTCTAGTATCGAGAAGACCACAAACGGACTCTTCATTAATAGTCGAACATACAGAGGGGATTCACCCCCAAGAATAGCAATAATCCTTCTGAAAACGGGCCTTCTTTGTGGTTCCCCCTTAACGTACCCGCAACTAACGCTTAAGCGTCCCTGTCTCGAACAATTCTTTGCTATCTGCCCACACTCTTCACGATTAAAACATTTTGTTACAAAGCCAGCCGCAAACTTGGGTTACTACCAGCAGCTTTCTGCCTTCTAGGAAGTAACCTTCCTAGAATTTTTGGTCAGCGCCACATGAATCATCAGAACATCCCTTGTCGGTTAGCTTATGTAGAACACGAGCGCTCAGTTAATTTCGACAAATTCGTTCCTGAAATTCATTAAAAGACAGTTTCCACCGCATGGCCTCAGAATGTCTGCTTCAACCGCCCACCTGCCATGGTGCTCTACAATTGATGACAATGTTAACCCAAATAATTCCCTAGAGCCTGCAATTAATCAAAAAGTTACAAGGCTCTATGCACTTCCTCAGAATCTCCCGACAATGAATTAACATCCCTCAACAATCCCGCTAATGAGTTGGTTATCTTGACAGATAGGTCAGCCATAGCTATAGACGGGGATCCACGAGGTATCTGTTCGATGTGTTGACTTAAGAGTGGTCTTAATTATCTTTGCATAGTTTCACCCACCCGATCTAACATACTCTGTTAGACCTGTAATTTACGCACATAATCGAACAGTCTGACGCTGCACAAATTCTGAACCCTATTAATACACTGAATAACATGGGTTTTAATGCTATTAATCTCACACTTTTATTTGAAAAACTTAAAAGAAAATAACGAAGTTCAATGGCTAGTCACACACATGTGCATTTCTTATTTATTGAGCAGATTCTGAATTTATAATGATAGTTTAAATTCCTGTCCCATGGACCACAAATGTTACAAAAGTGGGGTGACTTGCTTTCCTCAATGACTAGAGGTGATTGTTCTGGGTGCTGATTTCTCAGGATCTATACATCCAAACGGCGTGAAAATGTAATCACATGTCAGTTCTAGTATAACAGTTCAACGTATTTGTCCAGTGAATACCCGTTTATCATCTGCATTTCTTTTTGGTGTAGGAATTTTAGTGGCCAGTAGTGTATGATGGCATCCTCTTGGGGAAAATATTCCAGAAGTGAAATAGTCACCCATTTGGAACTTTGGGCGGTGGCTACACAGCATAATGTCGTCATCAGGAAAAACCAAACTGGAATTCTAAGGATCGGAATGTGTGAGGCCTTAATTGGGTGGAGATAGACAGAAGTTATATGTACTGGGGACTAGTAAAGTTTGCTGCAGGATTAACAGGACTTCTGGTCACGTGAGTACAGAGCCATAAATACAAAATCAAAGAGAGGTAGTGCAGGAGGAGCTCTAGTAATATATGAAAAAATAGAAATACAGGTAAGCTACTATGAGCAGCATAATGAATGCATTACCGTATCCAAGACAGACACAAAAAACCAACACTGTAGTGCAACTTTATATACCAATTACGTCCTCAAATGAAGAATAGATTGTAAGAACGTATGATGAGAGAAAAGAAATTATTCAGATAAAGGAGAGGTAAACTTAATTGTAGCAGATGACTGGAATTTAGTAGTAACAAGAGGAAGAGAAGGAAAAAACAGCCGAAAAACTTGAATTGGGTGAAAGATATGAAAGAGTATCCCACCTAGTAGAATTTTGGACAGAGCATAATTTAATCACAGCTGACACTTGGTTTAAGAATCATGAAAGAAGTCTCTGTTCGCACAAGAAACCTGGTGACGCATTAAATGAAGGTAATAAAGAAATTCTGTAACTATATTTTAAATTGTGAGACATTTCCAGGGGAAGATGTGGACTCCGACCACAAATTATTTGTTACCAGCTATACATTAAAACTGAAGAATATGCAGAAGCTGCGAAATTAAGGATACAGGACCTGGATAAGTCGAAAGAACCAGAGGTTGTTGAGAGTTCGAAAGGAGGCATTAGGTAATGATTCACTGAGGCAAGGGAAAGGAGTACAGTAGAAGACGAATGTTTAGCTTTGAGAGATGAAATGGTGACTATAGGACAGCATCAAATGGGTAGAAAAACAAGCCCTAGTAGGCATCCCTTGACATCTCAAGAGATACTGAATTTATTTGATAAAGGGATAAAACATAAAAATACAGCAGATGAAGCAGGGAAAAGGGAATACAAACGTCTAAAAAATGACATTGGCAGGAAGTGCATATTGGCTAAGCAGGACAGGCTAGAAGCCACATGTAAGTTTATAAAAGCATAGGGCAAGATAGATATGCCTACAGGAAAACTAAAGAAACCTATTTGGAAAAGAGAAGCAACTGTGTGAATATCAAGAGCTGAGCTGGAAACCAGTTCTTTCTAACAAAAGAAGGGAAGCTGAAAGATAGAAGGAATATATAGAGCGTTTATACAAGGAAATGAACATCAAACCAATGTTATAAAAGGGGAAGATGAAGTTGAAGACGATGAGATGGGAGATATCATACAGCAAGAAGAATTTCACAGAGCGCAGAAAGACGTAAGTTGAAACAAGGCCCTGGGAGTAGACAACATTGAGTCAGAACTACTGATAGCCTTCGGAGAACCAGCTATGACAAAGCTCTTCCATCTAGTATGCCAGATTTATAAGACAGGCGAGATACGCTCAGACTTCAAGAAGAATATGATTTCAATGAAATTAGATGCTGACAGGTGTGAATTTCACCGACCTATCAGTTTAATAAGTCATGGTTGGAAATTACTGATGCTTATTACTCACAGAGGAATGGAAACAATGGTAGAAGCCAACCTCGTGGAAGATCAGTTTGGGTTCCAGAGAAAGGCGAGACCACGAGAGGCTGTACTGACCTACGACATATGTTAGAAAATGTGTTAAGAAAACGCAAACCTACGTTTACGGCATTGGTAGAGTTGGAGAAAGCTATTGATGAAGTTAACTGCAAGGCATTCTTTGTATAAATTTCTGAAGGTAACGGGAGTAAAATACAGGGAGCGAAATGTTATTTACACCTCGCGAAGGAAAAAGGCAGCAGTTATAAAAGTTGAAGTGCATGACAACAGTGGTTGAGTAAGGGATTAGTCAAGTAGAAACTTGAGAACGGTATTAGAGTCCACGGAGAAGAAATAAAAACTGTGCGGTTTACAGTTGTTGTTGTTGTGGTGTCTTCAGTCCTGAGACTGGTTTAATGCAGCTCTCCACGCTACTCTATCCTGTGCAAGCTTCTTCATCTCCCAGTACGTCCTCCAGCGTACATCCCTCTGAATCTGCTTAGTGTATTGATCTCTTGGTCTCCCTCTACGATTTTTACCCTCCACGCTGCCCTCCAATACTAAATTGGTGATCCCTTGATGCCTCAGAACATGTCCTACCAACCGATCCCTTCTTCTAGTCAAATTGTGCCACAAACTCTACTCCCAAATTCTATTCAATACCTCCTTATTAGTTATGTGATCTACCCATCTAATCTTCAGCATTCTTCTGTAGCACCACGTTTCGAAAGCTGCATTTCTCTTCTTGTCCAAACTAGTTATCGTCCATGTTTCAGTTCTATACATGGCTACACTTCATACATATACTTTCAGAAACGACTTCCTGACACTTAAATCTATACTCGATGTTAACAAATTTCTCTTCTTCAGAAACGCTTTCCCTGCCATTGCCAGTCTACATTTTATATCCTCTCTACTTCGACCATCATCAGTTATTTTGCTAACCAAATAGCAAAACTCCTTTACTACTTTAAGTGTCTCATTTCCTAATCTAATTCCCGCAGCATCACCTGACTTAATTCAACTACATTCCATTATCCACGTTTTCCTTTTGTTGATGTTCATCTTACATCCTCCTTTCAAGACACAGTCCATTCCGTTCCACTGCTCTTCCAAGTCCTTTGCTGTCTCTGACAGAATTACAATGTCATCGGCGAACCTCAAAGTTTTTATTCCTTCTCTATGGATTTTAATACCTACTACGAATTTTTCTTTTGTTTCCTTTACTGCTTGCTCAATATACAGATTGAACAACATTGGGGAGAGGCTACAACGCTGTCTCACTCCCTTCCCAACCACTGCTTCCCTTTCATACCCCTCGGCTATTATAACTGCCACCTGGTTTCTGTACAAATTGTAAATAGCTTTTCGCTCCCTGTATTTCACCCCTGCCACCTTCAGAATTTGAAAGAGAGTATTCCAGTCAACATGGCCAAAAGCTTTCTCTAAGTCTACAAATGCTAGAAACGTAGGTTTGCCTTTTCTTAATCTAGCTTCTAAAATAAGTCGTAGGGTCAGTGTTGCCTCACGTGTTCCCAATTTCTACGGAATCCAAACTGATCTTCCCCGAGGTCGGCTTTTTCCATTCGTCTGTAAAGAGTTCGCATTAGTATTTTGCAGCCGTGACTTATTAAACTGATAGTTCTGTAATTTTCAAATTTGTCAACACCTGATATCTTTGGGATTGGAATTATTATATTCTTCTTGAAGGCTGAGGGTATTTCGCCTATCTCATACATCTTGGTCACCAGATGGTAGAGTTTTGTCAGGACTGACTCTCCCAAGGCCGACAGTAGTTCTAATGGAATGTTGTCTACTCATGGGGCCTTGTTTCGACTCAGGTCTTTCAGTGCTCAGTCAAACTCCTCACGCAGTATCGTATCTCCCATTTCATCTTCATCTACATCCTCCTCCATTTCTGTAACATTGCCCTCAAGTACATCTCCCTTGTATAGACCCTCTATATACTCCTTCCACCTTTCTGCTTTCCCTTCTTTGCTTAGAAATGGGTTTCCATCTGAGCCCTTGATATTCATACAAGTAGTTCTCTTTTCTCCAAAGGTCTCTTTAATTTTCCTGTCGGCAGTATCTATCTTACCCCTACTGAAATAAGCCTCTACATCCTTACATTTGTCCTCTAGCCATGCCTGCTTAGCCATTTTGCACTTCCTGTCGATCTCATTTTTGAGACGTTTGTATTCCTTTTTGCCCGCTTCATTTACTGCATTTTTATATTTTCTCCTTTCGTCAATTAAATTCAATATTTCTTCTGTCACCCAAGGATTTCTACTAGCCCTCGTCTTTTTACCTACTTGATCCTCTGCTGCCTTCACTACTTCATCCCTCAAAGCTACCCATTCTTCTTCTACTGTATTTCTTTCCCCCATTCTTGTCAATTGTTCCCTTATGCTCTCCCTGAAACTTTGTACAACCCCTGGTTTAGTCAGTTTATCCAGGTCCCATCTTCTTAAATTCCCATCTTTTTGCAGTTTCTTTAGTTTTAATCTACAGTTCATAACCAATAGATTGTCGTCAGAGTCCACATCTGTCCCTGGAAATGTCTTACAATTTAAAACCTGGTTCCAAAATCTCTGTCTTACCATTATATAATCTATCTGAAACCTGTCAGTATCTCCAGGCTTCTTCCATGTATACAACCTTCTTTTATGATTCTTGAACCAAGTGTTAGCTATGATTAAGTTGTGATCTGTGCAAAATTCCACCAGGCGGCTTCCTCTTTCATTTCTTACCGCCAATCCATATTCACCTACTACGTTTCCTTCTCTCCCTTTTCCTACTACCGAATTCCAGTCACCCATGACTATTAAACTTTCGTCTCCCTTCACTATCTGAATAATTTCTTTTATTTCATCATATATTTCTTCAATTTCTTCGTCATCTACGAAGCTAGTTGGCATTTAGACTTGCACTACTGTCTTAGGCGTGGGCTTTGTGTCTATCTTGGCCACAACAATGCGTTCGGTGTGCTGTTTGTAGTAGCTTACCCGCATTCCTATTGTTTTATTCATTATTAAACCTACTCCTGCATTACCCCTATTTGATTTTGTATTTATAACCCTGTATTCACCTGACCAGAAGTCTTGTTCCTCCTGCCACCGAACTTCACTAATTCCCACTATATCTAACTTTAACCTATCCATTTCCCTTTTTAAATTTTCTAACCTTCCTGCCCGATTAAGGGATCTGACATTCCACGCACCAATCCGTAGAACGCCAGTTTTCTTTCTCCTGATAACGACATCCTCCTGAGCAGTCCCCGCCCGGAGGTCCGAATGGGGGACTATTTTACCTCCGGAATATTTTACCCAAGCGGATGCCATCATCATTTATCTATACAGTAAAGCTGCATGCCCTCGGGAAACATTACGGCCGTAGTTTCCCCTTGCTTTCAGCCGTTCGCAGTACCTGCACAGCAAGGCCGTTTTGGTTGGTGTTACAAGGCCAGATCAGTCAATCATCCAGACTGTTGCCCCTGCAACTACTGAAAAGGCTGCTGCCCCTCTTCAGGAACCATACGTTTGTCTGGCATCTCAACAGATACCTCTCCGTTGTGGTTGCACCTACGGTACGGCTATCTGTATCGTTGAGGCACGCAAGTCTCCCCACCAACGGCAAGGTCTATGGTTCATGGGAGGGGGGAGGGGGCGGTTTACAGATGACATTGTAATTCTCTCAAAGACGGCAGAAGGTCTGTAAGTGCAACAAAATGGAGGGTATAAGACAAACATTAACAACGGCTTAACAAAGTTAATAGAACGTAGTAGAATTAAATCAGGTGATGCCGGAAGTAGTAGATGAGGTTTGATATTTAGCAGTAAAACACCGTGTGATGGTCGAAGTAGATAGGATATTAAATGCAGAATTGCAATGGCAAGATATGCATTTCTGAAGAAGACAAATTTTTTCCCATGAGATATCAATTTAAGTATTGGTAGTCTTTCCGGAAGCTATTTACGTGGAGTACAGTCTTATATAGAAATGAAATGTGGACAGTAAGTATTTCAGACGAACAGAGTGTGGAAGCTATTGAAATATGATGCTACAGAAGAATGCTGAAGGTTTAACGGGTAGATCACTTAATTAATGAGATGGTGCTGAATACAAATGGGAAGAAAAGAAATTTGCAGCGTAACAAGTAAAAGGAGGGCTCGGTTGACAGGACACATTCTGAAGCATTTAAGAATCCTCAGTTTTGTATTCGGGGGGAAGCACATGGGTAAAAATTGCGGAAGGAGACCAAGAGACGAGTAGAGTACGCAGGTTCATATGGATGTGGGTGCAGTAGTTATTCCGAGACGAAAGCGCTTACACAGGACACAGAGCTACACCAAACCAGTCTTGAACTAAAGACCACAATAACAAGACTGAATTCGGACAATCAGCTGAGTAAGTGCCTTCCGATTACAGACTGTTGATTCTGGCTATGTCTAAATTATATCAATCCACACAGTTCAAGGTGATTCACACGTGTGCAAATTTTATTCATTTCACGGATCCTGAATTTATAAAAGACTACACTCTGGTCATCAGCCGATCACGTGTCACTAATACAGCCATTCCTGAGATACTGTAATAACAGCATCTAGAGCTTGTTTCAAAGTAAATGAGATGGTCATGTTTGACTGTGGTAAACTTCCTTTGGATACTGACTTCAAAAGTTTGTGCCACTTTACGGGTTGGTCATCAAACCCAACAGCCCTGAGGTGCCTGGGACACACCCTCGCACTCTAGGTCTCGGCGAGTTGGTAACCGGCAAGACCAAAGTGGTTGCGATCCAGCATGTTTCTAGCATGCACTCTCCTTGCCTTTTGATTCTCGGATCGTCACACAACAAACCGTGTTTTTATTTTATCTGTTGTGTTCCTGACATTTCCCGAGCAGTTGTTCGTTAAGGGATCATTAGCAAAGGAACTGTCTTCATTTGTGAGTCCTGTTTTGAACTTAGCCTTGACCAGCGAAGACGTGTCTGGAAAGGCCCCAGGCAGCGATCACATAGCAACCAAATGACCATTAGCACCTTCCTCCTGATTCAAAAGCCAATGTATCTGCAATTTATAGGCCGCGCGGGATTAGCTGAGCGGTCTAGGGCGCTGCAGTCATGGACTGTGCGGCTGGTCCCGGCGGAGGTTCGAGTCCTCCCTCGGGCATGGGTGTGTTTGTCCTTAGGATAATTTAGTTTAAGTAGTGTGTAGGCTTAGGGACTGATGACCTTAGCAGTTAAGTCCAATAAGATTTCACACACATTTGAACTTTTTTTTTGCATTTTATACACTGATTTTTAAGTTGTTCACACTGTTTCAAAATAATGTATAAAACGAGTAAATCAAATCACGAACGTAGGGTGAGAAGACAAAGAAAAATTGTACCCAATCCTACAAGAAAAATGCGATGTATTCCTAAGGAAAAAAGGTGCTTTAAATTGTATACCTTAGGTGTTTTGTGCACTTGTTCAGCAGAAGAGATGTGTTTCACAGTAGCGGAGATAAACATTGCTTGTACCTCTTAGATTATGACTGTTAGAACCCGATATGTTATACTGCTTTTATTTACTCTTGTGTATGATTCTGCCCTATAATCGTCTACATATTCATGTCGATGAATAAACTAATTTCGTGCCTAATACATTTTGAGATAACTGATCATACCCATAATTCTTGAGCGCTTCCGCAAATCTATACACACAGAAATACTCGAGAACTGTATAGAAAATGAACTTTGATTGCATCCTGAATTGTAGGGGGCGGCCTTGTGCGATTGAAATCAATGAAAGATCGAAGAACTGAGCACTGCTCACGACGTAGTTTTCCCTGTCCCCCATATGCGAATGAGTAATTTGAAAATTTCTGTCCTAGTTACCCAATGAAACTCACTAATACATTTCTTATAATTTATTTCATTGAGCTGATTCGTATGTTTGGTGTGTAATTCGTCCGACAGGCCTACAGCGAAGTAAACATGACGCGCTTGAGCGAGAAATGTATAGCTTCATTTGACCTTGACGAGGAGAGGAGAGATATGGAAGTCCAAGTAAAACTCACACAAGAGCAACGTCCACCTTTGATGGTCAAAGGTGGCAAACATCTACTGCCAGCACCGAACGGTTTTTTGTGGTCTGGTATTATCTGTCACGTACTCGTAGGCATGTTCACAGACACCAGTGTGAATCAGTATCATTACGTAGAATGCCGACATAGATTATATAAATTCTCGCGTTCAGGTCTCGTGCTGTCTCCGGAGCCCACAACCTTTGTCATGTACTCACCTCTGAGTTACTAATACTACAGGCCTTAACCATACCTTTCCTGATAATATTTTCTCTACTCTTCACTCAGGGTTTACGATCCCCGAGATGACTAGTGACCAGACACTCATGGTCATATTTGAAAATCTTTTGATTTGACTCAAGAAGTAAGACAGTTTTAGTGCTCCAGTCTCCCTTACCAGTACAAAAAAAAAGGCCAATACTTCTTAAACAGTGAGTTTTAACAGATTTATCCCCCCTCAACGTATTCACTATAAGGTTTAATTCCAACGCTAGTGTAAGTCTACAGTCTTAAATAAAGTGAACAGGTAGGTTAATATGTCGTTGACATGTTCGAACAGCTGCTGTTCTATAATATTTCATTGCTCCACTACCTTTACCTGATTTTCTTGTCCATACATTTGGTTCAAACTATTCGCTCAAAGATTCCCTGTACCCCGTATGTGCTACACTTTAAACTAAAGCGCCGAGTTTCTAACTGCCATACGGCATTTTGGCCAGTAGGCCTGCGTTGTCCTTCGATCCATGCAAGCTCCTCATTGTGCCCTACAAAAGGAACCGGTGCTCTGAATACATAGTAAGATTTTGGTCTCAGGGACATGGGGCGTCTGCCCAATGGACACTCCTGAAACAATATAGTAGACAAGTATAACGTCGATTTGGACTCCGAATTCATCTGAGAAACATGGGATGACGAAAACGGGTGCACTTTCGAAAGCAGTTTCTGAGGTTCACTTCATTCAAATTGTGTGCCCTTTCTCTTAGATCATCTAATCATCAAATAACTGAGTGAAATGCGGTATGAACATACGACAAAAGTCGACCATCTTTATAAACCTCGCTATACCCACGTTCTTAAGCGAGGATTAAGCATATATTGCTTCAGTGCGAGACTAACGACCTTCGATGAAACGATTTAACCAAGAGAACATACCTGGTTGTGCAAATGTAACTCTAGAGGTTTGGCTATCAGGTTCCCATCACATAGCTGCATCGTAACATGCCCGATATGGTCTTCAAACACATGGCGGTCTTCTACTGCAAAACCCTATGTGCAACAACGTGATTTAAGCCGTGTACTTTGAAACTGTTGTGCCTACAGCAGATTGTAGTATTTTGTCAGCTCTGCCACATATGCGTGGCTATCGCGCTCCACAGAGCGGCAAGTCCCCGAATTCCACGTTCTTACAGAGGCGTGGACGTCCACCACGTTGTGGCCTACACGTTGTTTCACCGTCCTTCAACCACTTTAAAAAGCTACCCAAACAGTAGCACACAAATACCGAACAAGCATTGCTGGTTCCGATACACATATTCCCAGGATTCAGATGATAACAACCCCTCATTTTTCTAAGTCGCTTATGTCTGTGCATGTGCGTTAGCTGCAGGGACAATTATTTAGTTACCCATGTCGGTTCCTCTCAAGAGCTGCGAGACATGGTTATGATCAAGTTATCTGGTCTACTTTGCATAGTTCAATTACAGGCCACTGAAAAAAGAAAGAGATAACACATGTATATGTGATTGTGGTTGTGTTTGCAGGGTGTCAAAGCAACCCTCCGTTGTAATGCGTGTATATAAAATACACAGTCACGACTGAATATCACGCAAGTCATCCAAATGAATCCGTTTGGAGATCCCTTCTCTTCGTGACGGCGGACAGAAATTTACGGTCTTCTTTGTACCGGAGTAGTAAGGAACTAGTTGTGTCGAGCCTCATGAAAGCGTAACACTGGAATTCCGAAAAGTCTTCCAACCTGGCGTCTTCAAGCGATGTTCTGGTCCCAGCACAGAGGTAGCACGTAGATCGCAAGATTTCCACCCTTGCTGCGAGGCTGTAACAGGACTCGTTAATTGGCTGAATTTGCTCCTAGCAAAATGAAAATGCAAAAGTTAGTTGGGATGTCATCGACTTTTAATTTCATATTCGTCGGATTCAACCGAAAACTGTTCACAGATATTTTATGGTAACCTACAAAAGTGACACACAAAGTAATTTATCGCCAACAAAATTCATAAAATTCCGTGTACACTAATTAACACTATAAAAATTGATATACGTGTTTCACAAATCAAATCACACGTCCCCAGCGAAGTTAATTTGCTTTGCTAGGAAGGTCACAATTATGTATGCGTATTGAAATCTGATCGACTTTACTGTGTGGCGCCTCTAGTAAGAACTCTTTGGCCTCTCTTTAAAACTGACTCGAATGCACGAGTCACTTCGCTGAACGCTCATTCGGCGCCAAGCTGTTCCCACGCGAAGCGTTTCTGTTGTATCTTTTTGTTCTATTATTCTTCAAAATTTGAATTAAAATTAAATTTTGACCGTGTGGAGATAGGTTACTACGAGTATAAACAAAATACGAATCAGGCGTTAGGAATAATAAACAACTGAAAAGATTGGTTGCAGCGCAGAGGCCCCATCCTCTGTCACAGCAAATAATCAAATTACAGAAGTATTGAGTTGCAGAAATTTTTAACAAAAGGCGATCTTAGCCGTTCGTACCTCACTCCACTTTATTGCCGTCATGCACCAGCAACTGCAACTTCGCTCAATTGAGATGTAAGCTTGAGAATGAATCTTATAGCTGCCAGACCCATAAACGTTACTCGTTGTGTGTGTGAGAGAGGCAATCCAGGTGCACTCAGCCCTCTTGAGGCCAGATGAGGAGCTTCTTGAGTGAGGCGTAGCAGCTCCGGTCACTAATTGTGGCCAGGGCCGGAGAGCGGTGTGCTGACCACTTGTTCCTCCATATCCACATCCAGTGGGGCCTATGGGCTGAGGATGACACCGCGGTACGTCGGTACCGTAGAGCTTTCCGAGGTTTCTTCGGACGGGGCTACTACAAAGACTAGTAGATGAGATATTTTTAAGAGAACAGTTCCTATGTGTTTGAATGCTACAGTTGCTCGTATGTTGTAGGGTGATGGGTCCTACGACAATTTTTCTGCTTGCTCAGCTAACCTCGTCACTGATTGCTGTGCTGGTAAACGCATCGCAATGTGATAACACAAGCTTCCATCGCAATCCAGTGGAAGTAAAGGCAACAGGTATGTTATAGTCATTGTCATTAATTGTTTCTTCAAACATGTCAGAATTTTCAGTTCTTTTACTAACACTAATTTATATCTTCAGCTTAGATCGTTGAGTTTTCTTATTTGCCACGATGAAAGAAATATTTATAAAACAAAAGGTCCTTAAGAGGAGGTTTACAATCTTTTGGTTCAAAAAATCAATTTTATTAAATTGCATTTTCGGATCGATAAAAGTGTTTAGAATCCACCCTGAAACGGTTTTTC
Source organism: Schistocerca piceifrons (assembly GCF_021461385.2). Taxonomy (NCBI): domain Eukaryota; kingdom Metazoa; phylum Arthropoda; class Insecta; order Orthoptera; family Acrididae; genus Schistocerca; species Schistocerca piceifrons. The sequence continues at coordinate 292,156,268 of NC_060138.1, read as the reverse complement.
CGAATACGGAACTGAAATGTTTGTTATAAGCGGTTGTACAAAAATGCACGTGCCTGGAATCGGCCTTTTTCACGCACCAGATTGTTTTCTTTCGGGGAACGAGTTATTGTACTGGTGCTTGGGAGGAAACACACAAAATTCAAATGAAAGTTTGAACGCGTTTGTTTGGAAGTTAGCCCCTAAGCATTTGCATTCTGGTGCGAAGATTGTGGAGATTGTGACTTTCCTGGCAGTGAGCAGCTTTAACGAAGGGTATTTAGCAATTCTGAAGACCATGACAACGATGGACGTCACCCTGGTACTCTATTCGACGTAGTTCGCCAAGCATTCGGACGACCACTGTATTCAAGTGGACGAAAACCGTTTGTCGCCAGCCGCACGAGCGGCTCTGGAGCAGCGCAGGATGGCCCAGATCGAGCAGAACGCCCTCTATGACGAAGAGCAAGGGCTAGTTTATGAATCCGGAATAGCAGATTGAACGTAAGTTGCATAATATTGCATTTATCTGTAGTCAAAACTTCAAACGCGTTTGTCTCGAAATGACTATATTTTTTATCGCGTGGAGTGGTAACTACAAATCTACTGAACCGATTGGCATGATTCTTTGTTTCCGACGAATCTAATTAAATTGTCTAGGAGTTTTAACACTTTTATTCCGATCAATCAACTATAAATATTTTTACTAGGCCGACGAAGTTGAAAAATCGATGAAAAAACCCTATTTTTTTCAAATGGCTACCATTTTGTTTCCTATGGTCCAAATAACTTAATCGAGGTACAATTCCTAAAGTATCTTATATACTTCTCTAACGTCAACTCAATTTTGATTTCAGACGAGCCGGCTGACCTGAGACATACCGCGAGTGGAGGCCTAGATCGAAATTTTGTTTCGTTCCGACGGCACTTCCGCCTTTGCTCTTCGATATTTCCGGGCGAAATAATTCCAGTTTGTGGAGGAAGTACCAATAAACATTTTCACCAAATTTGACATTGATATCTGTAACACATCCCGAGAAAAAAATTCTCAAATTACATGCTTTTTCGGACCGAGATAGTAAACCCCCCCTTTAAGGAGATAAAAGCTTAATAGATACCGCTTCACAAACTGTGTGTATTTCTGTAGTTTGCAGTAGATATTTCCTATCAGATGCCATCAGTGAAATGGCAAATAAACTGTCCAAGAAGAGATTTGAGCCCCGTCCATAACTGCAAATGTGCGAGAGTAGGAAATAGATGAATAAACCTTATGAAACTAAAATACAAATTTCTTTACTGGGGAATGGAAATAAAAATCAAAACTACAGCCAGTAGAGACCACGTATTCGAAAGCCTGCATTTTTATACATAAACTGCTGTTGGTGATAATCGATGGCGTGTTGCTCCACTCGCGTTGTAACCCACCTGAACACATCATTCTGGCATGTTAGCCGAGACGTCACTGCCCGAGTCCGATCCACTCCTGTATTGACACTCTCTTGCGGTCATCCGATGGCTGTGGAAGGCTGCAGCGAAGGCGCAAATCGTCCCAAGTGAGTTCGTTTGGGTTCATGTCAGCAGGCACATTAGGCCTTTCAATTCTGTTGTATTCTGCCTCGTGTACGAGGGTGTCACGAGGTGGGGGTGGTGTGCTACGGCATTGCGGTCTTTACCTCGAATGTGAGAATAGAATGGCAGATACAGTCCCGATACAGCACATCCGTAAAATTAGGTAAGCTGCCTCTGACAAGGTACTGACCCGAAAAAAAGAAAAGAACTGATCGAACTCCTCGATGCAGCCTAGGCCCTGACTGCCAGAGGCGTAAGCCGACACCTCGCTTAATACACTATGTGATCAAAAGAATCCGGACACACCCATAAACATACGTTTTTCATAATAGGTGCATTGTGCTGCTACCTACTGCCAGGTACTCCATATCAGCGACCTCAGTAGTCATTGGACATCGTGAGAGAGCAGAATGGGCCGCTCCGTGGATCTTACGGACTGCGAAGGTAGTCAGGTGATTCGGTGTCACTTGTGTCACAAGTTTGCACGCGAGATTTCCAAACTCCTAAATATCCATAGGCCCACTGTTTCCGATGTGATAGCGAAGTGGAAACGCGAAGAGACACGTACAGAACAAAAGCATACAGCACAAAAGCATACAGGCTGACCTCGTCTGTTGACTGACAGAGACCGCCGACGGTTGAAGACGGTCGTAGTTTGTAATAGGCAGACATCTATCCAGACGATCACACAGGAATTCCAAACTGCATCAGAATCCACTGCAAGTACTATGACAGTTAGGCGGGACGTGAGAAAACTTGGGTATCATGGTCGAGCGGCTGCTCATAAACCACACATCACGCCTGTAAATGCCAAACGACGCCTTACCTGTTGTAAGGAGTGTTAACATTGGGCGGTTGAACAGTGTAAAAACGTTGTGTGGAGTGACGAATCACTCTACAAAATGCGACTATCCGATAGCAGGGTGCGCGTATGGCGAATGCCTGGTGAACATCATTTGCTAACGTGTGTAGTGCTAACAGTAAAATTCTGAGGCGGTTGTGTTATAGTGTGGTCGTATTCTTCATGGAGAGGGCTTGCACCCCTTCTTCTATTGCGTGGTACTATCACAGCACAGGTCTATATTGATGTTTTAAGCACTTTCATGCTTCCCACTGTTGAAGAACAATTCGGGGATTGCGATTGCATCATTCAACGCAATCGAGCACCTGTTCATAATGCACGGCCTGTGGCGGAGTGATTACACGGCAATAACATCTCTGTAATGGACTGGCATGCCCAGAGTCCCGACCAGAATCCTTTAGAACACCTTTCAGATGTTTTGGAACGCCGACTTCGTGCCAGGCCTCACCGACCGACATCGATACCTCTCCTCAGTGCAGCACTCCGTGAAGAACGGGCTGCCATTCCCCAACGAACTTCCAGCACCTGATTGGACGTATGCCTGCGAGAGTGAAAGCTGTCATCAAGGCTAAGGGTGGGCCAACACCATATCGAATTCCAGAATCACCGACGGAGGGCGCCACGTAATTTTCAGCCAGCTGTCCGAATACTTTTGATCACATAGTGTAAGTCTGTGCAGTTCTACGCTCTTTTTCTCTATTGGAGATCGACTGTAAACTCTCAATCTGTATATAACGTATTACTTCAAGCGGAATGCTTTATCTTCCTGAGAAACTAAATTTTCACGTAATAATATTTAGTTATGTAATACAACACGAACTTTCGACTACGACAAAACTGTTTCAAATTATTCGCCTCTTTCCACTAAGAGTTATTCCACTAGTGTGAACCCTGTCAACTATCGACCATGCGATGATTGCTGTGTCTTCCGAACAAGACTCAGCCAAGCAAAAGCACCATAGGCGCAAAGATGCGAGCTGGTGTCAGTGCCATAGAGACCCACCACTTGCGCGAGTTCCACCAGCGCCACGAGCTGTGCTGAGGACAAAGATATCGACTTCGTCTCGGCCAATTGCCGGCCGAGTACAGTCCGCCAATCACCGGACGACAGTGGATAGAAGCTTACTCGGAGGAAGAGCAGCACTCGCTCACTTGGCTGTAGATCATCGTCCAAGGCTGATTAAGACAGGGAATGTCGTTTAGTGAACTCTTAGAAGTGAACAGACAGTTGTTATAAATTGCATTTGCTATGTATTGTGTAGTTTACCTACCATTATTTGCACTCAGACATTCAGGGGCCTTTTTGTGATGTATTACATGCAGTGTTGCATACTTCATTAATCGACAAGTCACAGAGATAAGTAAACCATTTTAACTCATTTGTGTGACATTGTTACTAATTTGTTGGGGTGCTGTGGAACCTTCCTCATCCTGTCCTGTTACCTGAGTCTGGAGAATAGCTGTGTAACAGTGGCAGGGAGAAATTATCTTAACGGTGTACTGCACCAGAAGCCGTTTCACGAACTCACAAACTCGGCCTACCGGAACAACTGTGACAACTCGGCCTCCACAGCCTCCGTCGTCACGACGAGGCATTTACAAAACTAGCGGCGAATGTTTACATAACTGGCGACGAGGGTTTACAAAATTGTAACATAATACGTAATATTGAAGCGTACACAGTCCACTCATATCAATGAGGCCACCGCTTATGTTTTACTCAACGTATAATAATAACTCGCAGACAGCAGGTGGCAACACTAGCAGTTTCTTCCCCCTCTCCTCTGGCAACCCCTCTACCTCAGAGTAGCCGTATCAAAGTCCGTCCTCAATTAGTTGCTGCATGCATTCCAATTTCTGTTTTTAACTGGAGTTTTTATGCTCTACAGCCCCCTCTAGCACCATGAAAGTTATTCCATGACATCTTAACAGTTGCCCTGACCCTTCGTCTTGTCGCCGTTTTCCACATATTCCTTTCTTCACCGACCCCTCATTCCTCACCTGATCACCTAATTTTCCACATTCATATGCTTCGAGTCTCTTCTTTTTCGGTTTTCCCATAGTTCATGATTTACAACCATACAATGCTGTGCTCTAAACGTTCCATCTCAGCAATTTCTTCCTCAAATTAAGGTGTATGTTTGATACTAGCAGACTTCTCTACGCCAGGAATGTCCTTTATGCAAGTGCTAGTCTGCTTTGTATGCCCTTATTCCGTCCGTCATGGATTATTTTCCTGTTTAAGTGGCAGAATTCCCTAGTTTCATCTACTTCCTGATCACCAGTCGTGTTTCTCGCTGTTTTCATTCCTGCTCATTAGACTGTTCATTCCATTCATCAGGTCCTACAATTCTTCACTTTCACTCAGGGTAGCAACGTCATCAGCTAATCTTATCATTGATGTCCTTTCACCTTGAAATTTAATTTCGCTCTGGGAGCTTTCTTTTATTTCCAACATTGTTACTTGGATCTATAGATTGAGCAGTAAGGGCGGAAGACTACAGCCCTGTGTTACCGTCTTTTCAATAAGAGCATTTTGTACACAGGGAAGTGGATAAGTGTTTTGTTGCCATTTCCCACAACGATTTTAGAAATTCTGACGGAATGTTGTGTATCCCTCCTCCTTCATTCGATCGTAAGTCTTGCAAAGCTCTTTCAAATTCGGATTCTACACACATCAAAAAAAGTTTTGCATCACCTGGGTTCCGACAGTTTCGGAACCTGTACAGAAAATTGGAATAGAGATCAATATAAACATCATTTCCGCCACTTTTATTGCTCATGAAAACCACACATTACACGTTGTATCAGCATACAGCGAGACCTTAACAGGTGGTAGTCGAGATTGCTGTACACACCGGTACCTCTAATATCCAGTAGCACGTTCTCTTGCATTGATGCATGACTGTATTCGTCGTGGCATACTATCCACAAGTTCATCGAGGCACTGTTGGTCCAGACGCGATTCGGCGTAGATCCCTCAGAGTGGTTTGTAGGTCACGTCGTCCATAAACAGCCCTTTTCAAACTCTTCCAGGCTTGTTCGATAGGGTTCATGTCTGGAGAACACTCTGGCCACTGTAGTCGAGCGATGTCGTTATCCTGAAGGAAGCCATTCACAAGAAGTGGACGATGGGGACGCCAATTGTCGTCCCTGAAGACGAATGCGTCGCCAATACGCTGCCGATATGGTTGCACTATCGGTCGGAGGATGGCATTCACGTATCGTACAGCCGTTACGGCGCCTTCCATAACCAGTGGCATACGTCAGCCCCACATAATGCCACCCCAAAACAACAGGGAGCATCCACCTTGTTGCACTCGCTGGACAGTGTGTCTAAGGCTTTCAGCCTGACAAGGTAGCCTCCAGACACGTCTTCCACGATTGTCTGGTTGAAGGCATATGTGACACTCATCGGTGAAGAGATTCCTGAGCAGTCCATTCAGCAAGTTCTTGGGACAATCTGTGCCGCAATGCATGGTGTCGTGGTTTCAAAGACATCTCGCCATGGGCGTCAGGAGTGAAGTTGCACAACATGGAGCCTATTTCGCACAGTTTGAATCGTGACACGATGTCCTGTGGCTGCACGAAAAGCATTATTCAGCATAGTGGCGTTGCTGTCAGGATTCCTCTGAGCTATAATCCATAGTAGCGGTCATCCACTGCAGTAGTAGCCCTTGGGCGGCCTGAGCGAGGTATGTCATCGACAATTCCAGTCTCTGTATCTCCTCCATGTCTGAACAACATCACTTTGGTTCACCCCGACACGCCTGGACACTTCCGTCGTTGAGAGCCCTTCCTGGCACAAAGTAACAATGGGAACGCGATCGAACCAAGGTATTCACCGTCTAGGCATGGTTGAACTACAGACAACAAGAGTCATGTACCTCCTCCCTGGTGGAATGACTGGAACCGTTCGGCTGTCGGACATCCTCCGTCTAATAGCCGCTGCTCATGCATGGACAGTGTCTGTGATACAATATCCACAGCCAACGCCTATCTTCAGGAGTTCCGGGAACCGGGATAATGCAAAATTTTTTTAAATGTGTGAAGTAACAACTCATGTTAACGGAGATCTTGCCGGATCACTACGAGAAATGGTACAATAAGCGTCTTGTTTCAGCAACCACGTCACCTCCAATATCACGTTAGAGGACAAATCCTCCATCTCATATAGGCCTTCAAAGTAGTCTTTCCACCAATCCTCTATCTCATCTACATTTAACAGTGGTATTATTAGGTGCGTTCTTAGTGTTACCCCCCTTGCTTTTATTGGCACCGAGAGTTGCTTTGATTTTTCTATATGCTGGGTCAGTCCCTCCAACGATCTCTTCCTTTTCGATTTCTTCATACTTTTTATGCAGTCATTTTGCCTTAGCTTCGATACACTTCCTATTTATTTAATTCCTAAGCGACTTCTATTTCTGTACTACTGAGTTTCCCTGAACATTTTGCACTTGGTTCTCTCATCGATCAAATGAAGTATTTCATCTGTTACCCATGGTTGTTAGCAGTATCTATGTTTTTCCTTCCAACTTCTCTCATTTCCCTTTTTAGAGACGTCCATTCCTCTTCAGTTAAACTGCCTACTGAGTTATTCCTTATCACAGCATCCATGGCCTTCAAGCCTATCTCTTCAATCCTTATTACTTCTGTATCCCGTGCCTTTGCTTATAGATTCTTCTTTACTAGTTTCTTTAACTTCATCCTACTCTTCATCACTACTAAATTTTGATCTGAATCTCCTTACAATCTGCCTTACAATCCAGTATGTTACAGTACAGTGTATATAACACGTGTCTCATGGAACAATGCAGTCGATGCCGTAATGTAGAAAGGGAGCGATTTATCTGACATCCAAAAGGGCATGGTAATTGGCTTTTGGGACAAGGATGGAAATATTTCAAAGTTGGCTAAGTTAGTAAACCGTTTTCATGCCACCATGGTCGTGGTCGTATGACTAGGGCCTCTCGTCAGGTAGACCGTTCGTAAGGTGCAAAACAACAAAGAAGTCAAGCAAAACAGCGTGGCTCCAGTACCAAAGCACATACTCGCCCTTTTCGCTGGGCAGAGCCACTGCTTTGTTCCGGAGAGGCGGCCAACTCAGATGATTATCGCCCGCCAACATACGAAGCCTGAGCCGTCTCTTTGCTGTCTCTTTATTTTAGAAGTTGCTACACCAGTCTTCACACACAGTAAGTGCAAGGAATGTTCTTCATAATCAGGCATGTGTGTTTGCATGTAATTCCATTTAAATTATTTCAGGAGAGACAAAAAAGGGAGCAAAAACATCATTACAAGTGTGCTTGAACGGATCACTGCAACTGCAACCTATTACAACTATAGAACAAAGATAATTAAGGAGGAAGATACCAAAAGTACGTCATAAGTTCTTAGCTACTTCAGAAAATACGGGGAACAAGTAAAAGGAATTTTCTGTTTGAGCAATATTTACGAACTGGTTCTTAGGTGATTGTTCAACAATTCCCAAGTGAGATATGTTGTTCATTTTACCTTTTCAGTATCGTAGTTCGCAACGTTGTCCACAGCATTACACTATTACCCCTGTTCTCGTTTTACAAGATTACTTTCTGGCAGTGCATGCCTTTTTTGGCTTCGGTTGATACTTTGCTTACATGGCCATTTGGTTTTTCGTATTCTAGTCAGATACCACTGGCACTGAACATTTATATTTGTCAAGTTATTGGTCATATTGACATAACCTGTTAACGTGACGGTTGGTAGACTAATGAGCTGTAGCTTACAAGTTATGCGAGACATTCGCCTGTGTGTAGTTTTTAGCTGTCGAACGGCAGCCCCCCTAATACGTTGTGGCCGTTCACATCAGAGCCCAACCATTGTCCCCTCAACTCAGCCTTGTCTGAGCAGATATAGACCATGTTATTTTGTTTGCACCCTACCAACACCATCAAGTAATGACAATGGCTCGGTCATTATACAACCTTGCAAAGGCTCACAAAATTGTCGAATGTAATTTTGGAAGCGGAGCTCCAACATATCTGTCAGAAGGCCTGTCGGCAAAAGTTCACCGCCAAGTGGTTACTTTTAATAGGATTCTTATTTTATTTACTTATTTGACTCATCTGTCTTCTAACTGGTTTGATGCGACCAATTACGAATTCCTATATTGTGCCAACCTCTCTATCTCAGAGTAGCACTACCAACCTATGTCCTAAGTTATTTGTTGGATGAATTCCAATCTCTGTCCTTCTCTACAGCGTTTACCCTCTACAGCTCCCATAGTACCATGCACATTATTCCCCAATGTCTTAACAGACGACCTACCCTCCTGTCCCATGTTGTCAGTGTTTTCCATATATTCCTTCCTTCTCCGATATTCCAGAGAATTGGATTGGAGGAGATTCTCTCCCTTTTCGGCCGGCTAGCGGAAATGGTAAAGACTGTCAGTCTTGCTCGCAGCATCGTCGATAGAACCGACTATAGGCCTTTGGTGCAGAGCCGAGTGGGGAGTCAGAAACAGAGGCTCAGGCAGTTCTGTGACCGTATAGGTTGCCGATTCCTTGACCTGCGCCATCGGGTGGTGGGTTTTCCGAATCCTGCTTAATAGGTTAGGGGTCCACTACACACAGGAAGCGGCTACACGGGTAGCGGGGACTGTGTCGAAGGGACTAGGCGGTCTTTCAAATTAGAGGGTCTCAGGAAACCACAGAAAGAGCGTCCATCTAAAAGTGTACCGGGAAAACACAGAAAGGTACTTGTAGAAACGATCGTTACTGTAGTTGTAAATTGTCGTAGCTGTATTGGGAAAGAACCAGAGCTCCAATCCCTAATAGACAGCACTGAAGCAAAGCTCGCTAAAGCCGGAAATAAGTTCAGTCGATTTTTTTTTTCAAACAATCTAACAGTGTTCAGAGATGACAGATTAAATACAGTTGGTGGTGGAGTATTTATTGCTGTCAGAAGTAGTTTACCTTGTAGTGAAATTGAGGTAGATAGTTCTTACGAAATAGTATGGGTGAAGGTTATACTTGACAATCGCACGAAACTATTAATTGAACGTTTTACCGACTCCACAACTCAGAACATATGGTTGCTCAACCGTTCAAAGAAAACTTGAATCTCATTTCAAGTAGGTACCCAACTCTTACAGTTATAATCGGTTGTGACTTCAATGTACCCTTGATATGCTGGAAAAATTATACGTTCAAAGCCGGCGGCAGGCATGAAACGTCATCCGAAATTGTACTGAATGCTTTCTCAGACAATCATTTTGAATAATTAGTTCACGAGCTCACTCGTAGCGTAAATGGTTGCAAAAGCGTACTTGACCTCCTAACAACAAATAATTCTGGACAAATTGGGAGTGTCGTGACGAATACAGGTATTAGCGGCCACAAAGTAGTTGTTGCTAGGCTGAATACCGTAAAACCAACCAGCATCAAAAACAAGCGCAAAATAAATCCATTTAAAAAGCTCATAACAATGCTCTTAACACATTTTTAAGAGACAGTCTTCATTCCTTCCGATCTGATCGTGAAAGCGCAGAGAAGATGTGGAATAATTTCAGAGAGACAGTATCGACGGCAATTGAGAGATATATACCACATAAACTAATAAATGATGGTACTGATCCCCCTTGGTACAAAAACCAGGTCAGATCGCGGTTGCAGATACAACGAAAAAAGCATCCCAAATTTAAAAGAACGCAAAATCCCCAAGATTGGCAAAGTTTTGCAGAAGTTCAAGATATAGCGCTTACTTCAAGGCGAGATGCTTTTAATAATTTGCACAACCAAACTCTGTCTTGGAATCTGGTAGAAAATCCAAAGAGATTCTGGTCGTACATAAAGCACACCAGTGGCAAGACACAATCAATACTTTCACTGTGTCTTAACAACGGTGAGTCATTGAGGACAGTGCCACTGAAGCAGAGTTATTAAAAACTGTTTTCCGTAACTCCTTCACCAAAATAGACGAAATAAACATTCCTGAATTCCAATCAAGGACAACTGCCAAAATGAGAAACATAGGTATCCTCGGTATAGCAAAGCAGCTTAAATCACTTAATGAAGGCAAGGCCTCCGGTCCAGATTCTATACCAGTCAGGTTCCTCTCAGAATATGCTGATACAGTAGCTCCATATTTAGCAACTATACACAACCAGTCGCTCACCGAAAGTTCCGTACCTAAAGACTGTAAAATTGCTCAAGTCACACCAGTATCCAAAAAGGCAAGTAGGAGTAATCCGTTGAATTACAGGCTCATACCACTAACGTAGATTTGCAGCAAGGTTTTGGAGCATATACTTTGTTTGAACATTATGAAGTACCTCAAAGAAAACGATTTATTGACTCATCATCAGCACGGATTCAGAAAATATCGTTGTTGTGAAACACAACTAGCTCTTTATACTCATGAAGTATTGAGTGTTATCGACAGGGGATGTCAAACTGATTTCATATTTTTAGATTTCCACAAGGCTTTCGAAACCGTTCCTCACAAGAATCTTCTAACCAAACTGCCTGCCTAAGGAATGTCGCCTAAGTTGTGAGAATGGGTTCGAGATTTTCTGTCAGAAAGGTCACAGTTCGTAGTAATAGACGAAAATTCATAGAGTAAAACAGAACTAATAACCAATGTCCCCCAAGGAAGTTTTATAGGCCCTTTATTCAAAAATGGTTCAAATGGCTCCGAGCACTATGGGACTTAACTTCTGAGGTCATCAGTCCCCTAGAACTTAGAACTACTTAAACCTAACTAACCTAAGGACATCACACATATCCAGGCCCGAGGCAGGATTCGAGCCTGCGACCGTAGAGGTCGCGCGGTTCCAGACTGAAGCGCCTAGAACCACTCGGCCACCCCGGCCGACTAGGCCCTTTATTGTTCCTCGTCTATATTAACAATATAGGAGACAATCTGAGTACTTTATCTCAGATTCTTTGCAGATGATGCTGTCATTTACCGTCTTGACCAAAACGAATAGCCAAATGGCTTAGATAAGATATCTGTATGGTGCGAAAAGTGACAGTTGACCCTGAAAAAAGGAAAGTGTGAAGTTATTCTCACGAGTACTAAAAAAAAGTCCGTTAGATTTCGATTACGCGTTAAGTCACACAAATCTGAGGGCTGTAAATTCAACTAAATACTTAGGGATTACAATTACAAATAACCTAAATGGGGATAATCTCATAGATAAAACTGAGGTTAGAGCAAACCAAAGACTGCGATTCATTGGCAGAACACTTAGAAGCTCCAACAGGTTTAGTAAAGAGACTGCTTACACCTCGCCTGTACGCCCTATTCTGGAGTATTGCTGTGCGATGTGGGATCCGCATCAGGTGGGGGTGACGGATGGCATCGAAAAAGTATAAAGAAGGGCAGCTCGTTTTATATTATTGCGAAACAGGGGACATGGTGCCACAGACACGATATGTGCGCTGAAGTGGCAATCATTAAAACAGATGTGTTTTTCGTTGCGACGGGATCTTATCATGAAATTTCAGTCCCAGTTTTCTCCTCTGAAATCGTCATCACGATAAAATAAGAGAAATCAGGGCTTGCACAGAAATATTTAAGAGCTCGATTTTTCCGTGCGCCACTCGAGAGTGGAACGGTAAGAGAGACAGCTTGAAGGTGGTTCATGAACCCTTTGCCAGGCACTTTATTGTGAATAGCAGAATAATGACGTAGACGTAGAACACCACAAATAATCTTGTGCTATGACATGTATTTCTGTTTCCGTAAAGTACTTAACTTAGTAACCCTGTAAGTCACCTTACGTTAACACAGTCCAACGTCACCTGAGTTACTTCTTTTTACAATAGTAGTGTTAATTTTTAATCTAAGTTTAAGCTTCTGCCCACCTTTATAGCAATGCGTTCATCGTGTCTACTAGGAACCAAACTTGATTCAATTTACTTGAACAGGAATAGCGTTGGCCTGAGGACTGGACTGGGAAACACTGATTCTCATGTGGACAACTGAAAACCTACCAGAAGGAGAAACAACCGCGCCATTTCGGGAATGCTCGAGGTATTCGATGATGGCCTCAGCAACTTAAGGCGGATGTTATTTAAGAAAGAGGGAATTACAGGTCACGCAGTGTGCTCTTTCTAGATGTAGAGTCCATTAAATAGAGTTTCGTACTTAACCTAAGGATTCTCCTCCTCGAACGAGCTCAGTGTTAGAAATTCCTCTTGCGCTTTAGGTCCTGTTTTGTGTTTGAGTTGCAGTAATATTCAACTGCAAGATGCCCTACCACAACAGGTAGAGTTTTTTATTTATTTTTTAATTCATTCGGTGTCTGGTGATTGAAGATAGCAATTTCCTTACTCGTTTAATGTTCCCTTTTGAGCTTAAGTTGCTCTGAAGGGGGAAAGTGAGCCGTCATGGCATAAGAAAAGCTGCTACATACCATAGAAGATCACAAGACTCCTAATCTTAGTGTGTGTGTTCTGTAGAGAAGATTTTCTTTCCACTGTTTTTTTATTGAAAGATAATAACAGGGATAACGAACCTGTATTTGTAGAAGAATTAGCTATTTACACAGTTTCTAGAAAATGCCGAAAGTACGGAGCCCCACTGCACTTGCATACAAGAAAATTTGTTAACAATGAGCTGCCATAAGGTTGGATCGCTCGTAAAGTGTGTACATGTCTCACACTGTGTCATTGGCTTACAAGATTGTCTGATCTCACTTTACATGACGACTAATGGCGGGTGGGAAGAGGAGAGGGTGTGAAAGAATCTAGTCGTTCTCCATCGAACATTAGGTGAACTGTTACGCAGAATAACAACACCAGTAGCTACAATAACTGAAAACAAGCGCACGAAAGTGTAGGATAAGCTAGATTAGATATTGGTATTTTACCCAGCGAAAGGTGCGTTGAACATTCATGAAAGGTAAATGAAAAGCTTTATCTCAACTTAATTCTAAATACTACCACAAGATATTGTTTGCGTTCGAGGTTGGTTTGGTAAGTCTGGTAGGTTTCTATGAAAGAGTGGAAATTTTTGTTGTGATTTCATGGTTGGTAACCTTGATTATTTCAAGGATCGTATAAAGGATATCAACAATGTACAGCGTACAGTTCACCGTTGACAGCCGTCTGAATTGGTCAACATATTGACTGCGACTGAAAATGGTAAAACCGATTTTCGTGCTGTTGTTAAACATTTTCATTTGCATTATAGGACTGCAAAAATTAAAGCAGAATTGGATGAAGTTCACGTGCAATGTTCAACAATACTGAAGATCATTTGCTTTTGGAGTAACGAATTTAAACCTGGTCGGACATGCACCGAAGACGGCGCCCGCTCAGGCCATACAATTTATGTGGCCACAGAGGAAGCCATGACAAAATCCGTGGTAAGGTAACGTAATACCGCTGAATAAAAATTCGTGAGATTGCTTAGATTGCTGGTATCTCAAAAGAGCGAGTGAATAATGTAGTGCACGGGCAACTGCCTATGAACAAGCTGTGTGAGAAATGGGTTCCGCGACTGCTCACAGTCCGCCAAAAGCGCATCGGGCACAACATTTCAACTAATGCCTGGCGATGATAATCGCAATCCGCAAGACTTTTTGCGTCGATTCGTGACCGATGTGGAAAGACGACTCCAGAGTCAAAACGTTAGTCGGAGCAATGGGCAATGGCTACTGCATTGCGCAGAAGAAAAATTCCATTTTGTCAGCTGGTAAGGTGATGGCAACTGTTTTTCTTGGGATTCCCACAGAATAATCCTCATAGATTACTGCGAAAATGGCAAAACCATAACTGGATATTATTATGCTTCATTTCTGAACTGTTTGAAACGTGCGTTGGCTGAAAACAGACCAGGGTTGGCACGGAAAAAATGTGCTCTTACGCCATAATTATGCGCCGTTCCACACGTCAGCGGTAACAATGGCAAAATTGCATGAAATGGTATTTCAATTAGTTCGTCATCCACCCTTTTCACCACACTTAACTCTAGGCGACTTCCCTAGCTAGAAATTTTGGCTTGCTGGGAAGAAATTTTCGTCAAATGCGGATGTGATGGTTGCAGTGAACGAGTATTTTGCAGAGTTTGACAGACCTATTTTTCGGAAGGGATGAAAACGCTCAAGGACCGCTGGATCAAGTGTATGTCCATAAACGAGACTTCGGCGAAAAGTACGGTGAATTCTTGACAAAACAAACTTTTTTCCTTGCTTTTTACCAAACTTATTAAACCACCCTCCTACATACTTGTAAAATATATGCCCTCGTGTAAGTTAAACTTCAAGTCTCATTCTCATTAATCCAGAAGATACAATCATTTGAAATCAGATCAATGTTTCTGAAACATCCCGTGTATTTGTCGTTGTTACATATGATGTTTCTATTAATGTCAGTATAGTCACCATCTACACGAATTTCTCGGACGCTTTGGGTGTAAAATTTTTTTACCTCAGAATTCGTACTTGGCATTCACCTCTGAACACGTTCTACAAAATTGTCCGTGAGCCGTCCGCTACCGTTCTCATGTACTTGCAGCTCCACAGTGAGCTCTTATTATTTACTACGTCTGTACTTATCTCCATTTGGCAGTTATATTCTGTACTGTTGCCGTATGAACTTCCACGCTGAAGTCTCAACAGATATGCTGCCATCATCCTGAATTTGTTATGATTGAAGTGATGAAAAACTTGAGTTAACCAGTCATATTCTTCTTTTTTTCTTGTTCCTGTCATGCGTTAGACCTTGCTTGGCCTGTTGTAGTTGCATTTGGTCCATCCATTAGTTTTCCAATTAACCTTTTGCCTTGCGGAATATGTTCCCGAAAATGTAGCGGTCATCTTGAGACCATCATTTTCAACAGATGGGATATCGATTTTTGCCTACTTTTTCACCTTTTTCGCTTATATCAAAGACTTACAATTCCTTCCGGAAATATATATTTCTCTTATACTCTGTCTTGGTATATCTCGCTCTGTTCCTGAGGAATTTCATTTCCATGGCCTCTAACCTTATTCCATCTTACTGTTTTTTATTATCCACGATTCACTACATTCTCTGATGTTAGTACCGACATAACTTTATGAAATTTGTGACAGGTTTCTGTTACTACTTTTAGGGGACTGAAGACCTCAGATGTTAAGTCCCCTAGTGCTGAGAGCCATTTGTTACTACTTTATTTTGAATATACTGTATCTTCTAATGATCCCTTAATGAACTCTTAATTGAACTTCTCAATTATGTCCTCTTGATTTACGTCTCCTCTGCATGTTAGCATGGGCCGTCAAAATTTAAATCTATCTACTTGCTCTACGATCTTTCTATTACTATTTTTGTCCCTACTGGGCTTTTCCCACAGAAATTCATGGGTTTTGGTTATGTATTGAAACAGAGGTATTAGATATCCGTTATATTTTGTGCAGTTTGTAAGGAGCTGTGTAGTCCATCTTCATTCAAACTTGATCATCTGAAAATAGTATCATAATTGTATAATCTTGCTAGTTAAAACTGTAAAGCTGTAGGCTAACACAGTTCATCACCTAAGTCTTTTCTCTCGACGAATGTGCTATTGGTGTAATGGCAAATGGTACAGACTATAAATGTAAAGCCAATAGTGATGAACTACTTCTCCAGAAATTTCTTATTTCTAATGGAGTCATAATTATAAGTTCTTTCACATTCTCACACATCAGTAATTCAGTAGTTTCATTTTCCATTGCGATACAACTTCTGTCAGTATGTATGTTAACGAGCAGTGGCGAAAGGCTGAAACCTTGCTGAGCTCCTAATTTGAAGTCTTCTGTTCTTTTTTCATTGTCCCTAATTATTTGGAATCTTGTATTATGATAGATCTCCTGATTTGCCTGTATAAGGCAGCATACCTTTTCTTCTCTATATCTCTCATAATGATTGCGTATTTACTTTATCGAAGGCCTGAAATAACCTATGAAAAATATGTGAATTTTTTTATTGTGTTTCCTTCGTTTCTCTATAATCTGTTGTAAAAATGTACTCTCTGTACAATTTACACCTTTTCTGATTCTTTTTTGCTGTTCTAATATAATGTACTCCTTTACTCGCTCCGTCTTTCAGTTATTATTCTAGCACTTACCTTATACGCCGCGTTCAGTAACGATATCCCACTTTAATTTCTGTGAATTGATCTGGCACCCTTCTTGAATACTGGTTTTATCAGTATCTAAAAAAAATACAGAAATCAAAGCAACATCAGTCTGTTATTTACACCATCACTTCCTACAGCCTTTCGGTTCATTGTATATCTGAGGACATGCTCTAACAATTCTTGGCATTCAACGTGATCTGCATTTGATTCCAAGGTTTCTTCATTTCGTTTGTTTGTTACAATCAAAACGATTATTCACAATAAAACTCATAATTACAGTGACTGAGTTAGAAATACAATTTTAAGATATGTGCAAGTGAACAATTCTACAGTTTCGCTTCCACTCAAATAAAACACGGTCAGTTTATTAATTTCGTAGCTTGTCTGATGTTAATTGGCCTTAAGAATCAGAAAAAGGAAAAGTTTTGCTTTAGAAATCACTTCGATTCTAACCTAAGTTTTTTTTTTTTTTTTTTTTTTTTTTTTTTTAGGTGAGTATTCTGACGTCCCCAAATAGGACTTCTACGAAAATTCAGATGACGTATGGAACTGAGATAGCGAGAATATTTATGCTCTTGATGTTTTCTTAATATTTCGTTATGGAATACATTTCTGGCCGTTTGTAGCTCGATTAGAGAAAAAAGACTACTCATGAAACTTCACTTATTAATTTTTGAAACAAGATCAAAAGCGGTTTCCACTACAGCATTTACAAATCATCGTAAACAATGGTGTGTGATATGATCACAGACATGTCAGCCAGTTCCCGAAGGGCACTCACTAACAACTAAGCAGGTCAGAATATTCCAGATCATGTCACCACAAATCCACCATGAAGAGAATCACAAAGATTTATACTTCGAAGACAAACTAGTATTACGTCTTCAGTGACGGATAGCCAAGGAAAAAGGCTGCTCTGAGAAATGCAACATAAAAAATTTCTGGAGGAATAGTTTATCGACGTCTGCTTTATATTTATGTTCTGTACCGTTTACCGTTAGACCACTAACACGTTCGTCGAGAGAAAATAGTAGGGTGACTGAACTGTGGCAGTCTACATCGTGGCACGGAACACCTGGTGGATGCACGGTGAAAATTCAGTAAGCAGATAAAGTGAATTCGATAGTATTGTTACACTAAGTTTTACGTTTTTTTTTTTTTTTTAGAAATGAAGGCGCCTCTTCTCCTATTATGCATAGGATGTACGTAGACGTGATTGACAAGAGGTCAGATACCTCTTAAATGGAACGATTGTACACTGACGCACTTCAGAGTCAGCTGTCACTTGAGAATGAAATAGCAGGCCGAAACTGCTGTCTGGATGAACGAGTAAATATAGCCCAAACAGAGAATATTATCATTTGTAAAACTCTTTAACGAATAAGTGGAGCCCATAATTCCCTTATATATAAATACTCAGAAAATAAGCGTTAATATCGTCTGATATTTTGTCAGCAGAGTCCAGTATAGTGGGATAATTATACACAGAGGGGAAAAGGTCGCAACACCATAAATTAATTAATGCAAAGCAATGAAATTTTGGAAGTACATTTGTCTATGTAAACATATTTAAGTGATTAACATTGCAAGATTTCAGGTTAAATTTAGTGTGAGATAAGCCATTGCAAATGTGAAATGCTGGTGCATTAATAAACGGTGTAGCCGGCCAGTGTGGCCGAGCGGTTCTAGGCACTTCAGTCTGGATCCACACGATCGCTACGGTCGCAGGTTCGAATCCTGCCTCGGGCATGGATGTGTGTGATGTCCTTAGGTTAGTTAGGTTTAAGTAGTTCTAAGTTCTAGAGGACTGATGACCTCAGATGTTAAGTCCCATAGTGCTCCGAGCCATTTGAACCATTTTGAACAAATAAACGGTGTAACTGCCAAGAAAACGTGCATGCATTTTATTGTACCGGTGCCAGATTCCAATTTGTGGGATGGAGTACCATGCCTGTTGCACTTGGTTGGTCAATAGAGGGACGGCTAACGCTGGTTGTGAATGACGCTGGATTAGTCGTCCAATGATGTCCCATATGTGGTCGATTGGAGACAGCTCTGATGGTCGATAATGCCAAGGCAACACGTCGACACTCTGTAGAGCGTGTCGGGTTACAATAGCGGTATGTGGGCGGGCGTTATTGGAAAACAACCCCTCGAATGCTGTTCGTGAATGGCATCACAACAAGTCGAATCACAGGACTGAGGCACACATTTGCAGTAAGGCTGCGTGGGATGAACACGAGAGTGCTCCTGCTGTCATACGATATCGCAACCCACACCATAACTCCTTGTGTAGGTTGTGAGGTAACGGGCGAGTTGTGGCGCCCTGAAAATATTTTAAGTTCGGAGATGGCGTGGCCACACTGGGGCCTCTCAGTGGGCCGTGGCTAATCAGCGGCCGCGTGCTGCCCATTGTTAGCTGGGGTCCAGGCAGACCACGTGGCTGGGAATTCCATGGTGACGCCGTGTCGATGGAGGAGACATGCAGCGAGTACCAAAGATGGTGGACTTTGTGAAACCTTAATGGCAGACATTTCACAGTTTGTATAGTAATTACTAGTAACCCGATGAATCATGTTACCTCAAAAATAAACATGTTCATTACCATTATCTGCATGATTATTCTGATGGTGTAATCAGATTTTCAGTAATTTAATTAGTTTAATGTTTAATATCTGACGAGAAATTATACAAGTAACACCCAGCAACGAATTTCCAAAATCTAAACGTGTAGTGTGCGTACTGTAAGACCTTCGGTACACACACCATCAGATTATTTGACTTGTCGCTCTAACCAAGTAGGTGAGTGTCAGCAATATGTCTCGTGGTCTTATCGTGGCGTGTTTATCTTCTGCCGTTAGGTCAGACGATAGAAATGCCACTTGCACGCTTAGAGTAGCAGATTGACGGTGAACAACTTTAAACAGAACTTGATTAATTTTCACACACATTTATTAAAATAATAAAAAGCATAGAAATAACTTAACTTGGTTCTGGATGCTATTTACAATTGACAATCTGCACTTCCTTTGGTCATGGTACGTTAATCTTATTCTCACATATCTCTGATACTTGATAAAGTGTCTATACATTTCTCTTCATGGCTATGTACAGGAATATAATAATGTTATTAGGCGCAGACTGAAACTGGACTGCAGACCAATGCAGACTGACTAATCGGAGGTCTGTACACTCGTTATAATACCTTGCGCGTTCAGGTATCACTGCGCGAGTGTGATCCGCGAGGAGAAAAGGTTCTACGTTAGCAGCAATCTCATTGGCTGCGTTACATATTAATACGCGGATCGGCGGAAGCAGAATTTGGTCCGTCTCTATGACAGCGCCATCTCGTAGTGCGGAGACGGACGAGCGCTGAGCCTGCGCTGTTGTGCTTAGCGGGGCGCGCTCTAGTGGGAAAGTTGTTTACGCGCTGACTACGCGGAACTATGTACACAACAAAACGGTTCATCCGATTTTGTCGATCGACATGTCTTTAGAAAGCTAGTAGTGGAAACCTAAATTGGTATGAATTACAGGCATGTAACTTGAATAGTACATGAGTTATTGGAGGTCATATTGGCCGATTACTATTAATCACGTCAGGCCATAAGTACTGCTCAGTTACACGAAAAAACGGTAGCAGCACGCTTATAAATATATTTATTCATCTATGTCTTTGTTTATATCCGATATCTACTATTCATGAATAAATTGGTCAACTATTTACTGTGTTTTAAAAAGCACAGAGACATTAGATTACTGGCTTACTGCTGTTCCATTCCTTTGATATATTTTTATTTAATCTGTTTATGTATTTAATAATGTTTGTTACAGCATGTTTATGGTCCAGCTGTATGAATCTTTATTTAATTTCAAGTTACTTAAATGTAAATCTAGTATTTAGAATGCGTTTCATTATGTTTGTGAGTGTGCATTGGATTGGAGACAGGGCGGGAGCCCTCTAGTCAAACACAGCGATCGTTCCAAAAAGGACACGTGGAGAGACTGTATGGAAGCGGGGGAGGAGGATCATTTCGAGAGAGGAGAGGAGCTGAACAGTGCGGCGCGAGGCACAATTGCACAGGACATGGGGCATCCTGGACAGTACGGCCCGATGGACGAACGGTCGCGGGAAAGACTTGGACAGGGGAACAGTTCCCGCATAGTCTCGGGAGATAGAAATATTTCGTAGTGCTGACTTGTGCACTTGTGAGATTTCTGTGGCTTCTGCAGTGAAGACGTAGTGCGTGTTTAGAAGTGAATATCTCACGAGCTATGTTGTTGTTCATAACTAATTACGTGAAGTAGGAATCTATTGTTTCCCTGTTATTCAACTTACCTTTTATATAATTGCTGGACCATCGACACCAATAAGTGTTTTGCACAAACAAGCGGCATTCTAAAAGGTACTTCTGCTATTGTATTCATTATTTAAAGTCGTTATTACCTGCAGATTTTATTTAATTGCAATCTTTCATTTATAAATTTATATGTTACATTCATTATTCGCAATTGCCGAGTGATGGGAACCTTCGGCTTTTCGATTCATGTGTGTATTCGTGTTGTGTATTGTAGACTCAGCAGTATTTGGCTTGTAATGCGGCAATTCCGTATTCCAGCCCCTAGACAACGAAACCAGCCAAAACTTTTAATATTTCAACTTTCAGTCAGAGGGTACGTAGTTAAGGGCAACCATTTATCTCATTTGAAAGCCCGCAAGGTCCAGTGCGTCGAGCACGCAGAGAAGTTGGTGTTGCAGGTGCTCAACTGTCCTCCTCCTGACCAACACATTGCTATCACTGACACCAAAGCAGAACCAGCTTTCATCAGAGAATCTCTCCCTTGACACTACTGAAGTCACAAATGGCGGCGGGTTTGGGTTAGTGGAATGCCCGCTATCGGGCATCTGGCTGGGAGCTCTGCTTGAAGTAACCGATTTGTAACAGCTGTGCTGCCAACTACTGCTCAAATTGCTTCTGCAGATGCAGTACGATGCGCCAGACCCATACCTCTAACATCATGGTCTTCCCTCTTGGTAGTGCCATGTGGCTGTCCAGAAAGTGGCCTTCTAACTAACGCAGTTTCCCGTGATCACCGCTGCCAGCAGTGTTGTACAGTGGCTACATTCATGCCAAGTCTCTCTGCAGTATCGCAGAAGGAACATCCAGCTTCTAGTAACCCTATTACACGACGACGTTCAAACTCAGTCACACTAAAGGCATTCTTGACTAACACCAACTCACCACGACCAGTCTCAATCGTTTTAACGCTCACGAGAGTTAAGTGCGTATTTAAAGCCAACCTTGTTTGCGTCCTCATATTGGCGCTTCTAGCGCCACTCTTATACAAGTAGTTTGAAATCTCAACAGACATAATCTTTCAGGTGTAGAAGAAAACCTGCCGACTGTTGCTTATGTCGCACAACTCCTTCTTGGTGTTGTGATTTTCTTTCCGTCACTGTATTTTTTGCGTTTAGGTATCCGCAGTATTCATTTATCTTGTAATGACTCGCAAAAATGTCAGTGGGAACAAATTCGATTTTAGCAGACACTTTTGCCTTCATTTTACATCACTGATGACTGTCCACAGTAATTATGCCCATACAGCGCGATAAGTGGCTCTATACCCATACCTTAAATCGGAAAGCACGTCGACCAGACATGTACTTATTGACTGTTTTTTTTCCTTTTTCCTTATCCGTTCAAAAAAGGTATTTGACTGAAAACTCAGGTGAAAATGGCCCTATCACGAACTTCAAAAAGTTCTTCTGCTGTCCAACGTTCATCCACTAGGTGGTGATCAGCATGCTGAGATATGTTTTATTTAAGTACATTATCCCACATGCAAATGGTATCAATATCTTAAAAAGTATTATTCTATATTGATACAACTGCCCACTGCCCTTACATTAAAAAATCAGATTAGCAGGAGGAATAAATCCTACATAGTTTTCTTTCATAAATATAATGTTTTTGTTTACATATTATCTGATCACTTACCACTTTGGTTTTTCTTACTGGAAATAAGCGTATGGCATCGTTGGCCAGGAGACCCCATCCAGGGTAGTTCGGCCCCCAAGTGCAAGTCTTATTTCAGTCGACGCCACAATGGGCGGCTTGGGCGCCGGTGAGGAGGATGAAATGATGAGGAGGACAACACAACACCCATTCCCCGAGCGGAGAAAATCTCCAACCCGGCCGCGAATCGAACCAGGGCCCGCTTACATTGGAGGCGAGGACGCTACCACACAGCTAAGCAGGCGGATGTTTTTTAAAAATAATATGCACAGATATAATCAGCAAAATAACAATGCAGCGTCCATGGTATGTATTGTTTCATAACTGTATAAAAATTATTTCTCTCCAGTGCATATTTAATTGAAACTATGTTCTTACTGTATTATATCGATGTGATGCATGTAATTTGTATAACAAGTACCGATAATTGCACTGCAGTTGTCTCTTTGCTGTACATAAAATGTATCAGCTTGTAAACTATGTGAAACAGTTGCAGATAGGTTAAAAATCAAATTTCTGTATCTTTGTGCCACAGGATATATACCATATCTGCAGAACTGTAATGTACCTCAATATTGACACTGAAGGCAGATCTCTCTTTCAGGGATATACAAGAAACATCATTTATCATTGTAGAAGCATACTTAATGTTGCCCACCATACTATCGTTTGGGTAGATTTTTGTTACTATAGACGTGTGTTATTACCAATTTGGGTCATTTAAATTAAAAACTGTATTTAGTCTCTTTTGTTTCAGCTGAGTACGTCTCTTCATGGACGCCATGTAGTGAATTTAGCCCATGGGAATTAGGAGACCTACCGGAAAGTGATATAATGGTCTCAGATGAAAATGAATTGCGACAGGTGGCTAAGGACCCACGACGCAAGTGGCCAAAGGGAGTGCTTCCGTATCACATTGCAGCCAAGCATTTCAGTAAGAGAACTAAAATATGGTTAATAATTTTTAATATGAAAACAAAATTGCAGTAATTGGAGGCTACTGTACGACTTGTTTTTTTTTTATCTCATATGAACACAATACGTTGAATAGTGATGGCTGGGGCACTGGGTGGGCAATTGTACACCCATCCAATTGCAAGCTCAGCGCGACAGCGCTTAACTTCGGTAATCTGACGGGAACCGGTGTGACCAGTGCGACAAGGTCGTTGGCTGCAGATAAACTACCTTGTGATAATCTGCGCGAATGGGCTGTAACACAATTTGGACGGGAGGAAGCAAGGAAATGTTTACGATCTGAAAAGAAGGACAATGTATAAAAGTATGCAGGCATACCTATGTAATGCAGACTTGACCATCTACATCTACATCTACATTGATACTCCGCAAGCCACCCAACGGTGTGTGGCGGAGGGCACTTTACGTGCCACTGTCATTACCTCCCTTTCCTGTTCCAGTCGCGTATGGTTCGCGGGAAGAACGACTGTCTGAAAGCCTCCGTGCGTGCTCTAATCTCTCTAATTTTACATTCGTGATCTCCTCGGGAGGTATAAGTAGGGGGAAGCAATATATTCGATACCTCATCCAGAAACGCACCCTCTCGAAACCTGGCGAGCAAGCTACACCGCGATGCAGAGCGCCTCTCTTGCAGAGTCTGCTACTTGAGTTTATTAAACATCTCCGTAACGCTATCACGGTTACCAAATAACCCTGTGACGAAACGCCATCAAATGTCACGAGAGGTGGTCCCGCCAGTAAGACAGGTGACGGGGAGTGTTGTCAACAGAGAAGCAGTAACTGCGAAATGGATTGGTCAGGAAGGGTCAGTGGCTTCGAATGTGGATTAGTCATTGAATGACACCTGAGTAACAAATTCATTAGGGGTACTTCAACCCTTTTAAAGCTTCTCACGTAGACTGTTGGTGACGTCACTGTGATGTAGTAACGTGAAGCTGTAACCACAACTAAACCAAGACCGCGCACACGTCGTATAATGATGGACAGGGGCCGTCGACCATTACGGAGGGTGGTAGTAAAAATCGCATGATATCAGTGGAATGAATCACTTGTGAGTTCCAAAGTGCTACAAGCGGTCCAGCTAGAACAATGACGGTGCGCTGGATAGATAAAACAAGTGGTGAAGCCCCACATATGCGTAGTCAGTGGTAAGCGACGCTGAAGCTGGTCTCAAGGGCGACGCCACTAGACAGTGGATGACAGAAAACAAGTGATGCTGAGTGATGAATCACGCTATGTACTGTGGCAACCCAACTGAGTGATGTTAGTTTGACGAATACGTAAAAACCTTTACCTGCTGTCACGTGAGGTGCCAGCAGTGGAGTATGGAGAACGTGGTTTTAATGTATTACACCAAAAGAAAAAAAAAACGCTAAATGCTGCAGGATATGAACACATTTTTCAGAACTGGACACCTACGGTAGTGGAACAACCGGTTCGGGGATGATGATTGTATGTGCATGATATTGTGCCCTGTCATCAAGCAGCAACTTTGAGGCAATGGTTTTCGGACAATAACTTTCCTGAAATGGACCTGCTCAGAATCTTCACCT
The DNA here is from genome assembly GCF_021461385.2 of Schistocerca piceifrons. Taxonomy (NCBI): domain Eukaryota; kingdom Metazoa; phylum Arthropoda; class Insecta; order Orthoptera; family Acrididae; genus Schistocerca; species Schistocerca piceifrons. The sequence goes on along the minus strand of NC_060138.1, from coordinate 292,131,228 downwards.
GAACCTAATGCTAGGCCTTTGGGGTGAGTTGGAACGTCTATTTCGCTCCAGACGCCAGAATCCAACATAACTACCTTCTTTGTTTCCGACTTTCGAGGAAGAACGGGCGGCCATTCCTCCACAGACATTCACACACTTCACTGTATGTGTTCCCAAGGGAATTCAAGCCGTCACTAATGGGTATCCTGCTACTTTTAATGAGTTAGTGTACCCTCAACGTGTAAATTTAGACGATCTTCTATGTTACCACAAATTTGTGGTCGTAGTATGTCCTGTGTTATGAAGTCGATCTTTGCACGGTTTTCTGAAGTGTGAGTCTGATTTTATCTGAAATTTATTCCCAGTATAGTACCAAAGATATTTGTAAGTTACACTCCTGGAAATGGAAAAAAGAACACATTGACACCGGTGTGTCAGACCCACCATACTTGCTCCGGACACTGCGAGAGGGCTGTACAAGCAATGATCACACGCACGGCACAGCGGACACACCAGGAACCGCGGTGTTGGCCGTCGAATGGCGCTAGCTGCGCAGCATTTGTGCACCGCCGCCTTCAGTGTCAGCCAGTTTGCCGTGGCATACGGAGCTCCATCGCAGTCTTTAACACTGGTAGCATGCCGCGACAGCGTGGACGTGAACCGTATGTGCAATTGACGGACTTTGAGCGAGGGCGTATAGTGGGCATGCGGGAGGCCGCGTGGACGTACCGCCGAATTGCTCAACACGTGGGGCGTGAGGTCTCCACAGTACATCGATGTTGTCGCCAGTGGTCGGCGGAAGGTGCACGTGCCCGTCAACCTGGGACCGGACCGCAGCGACGCACGGATGCACGCCAAGACCGTAGGATCCTACGCAGTGCCGTAGGGGACCGCACCGCCACTTCCCAGCAAATTAGGGACACTGTTGCTCCTGGGGTATCGGCGAGGACCATTCGCAACCGTCTCCATGAAGCTGGGCTACGGTCCCGCACACCGTTAGGCCGCGTGGACGTACCGCCGAATTGCTCAACACGTGGGGCGTGAGGTCTCCACAGTACATCGATGTTGTCGCCAGTGGTCGGCGGAAGGTGCACGTGCCCGTCAACCTGGGACCGGACCGCAGCGACGCACGGATGCACGCCAAGACCGTAGGATCCTACGCAGTGCCGTAGGGGACCGCACCGCCACTTCCCAGCAAATTAGGGACACTGTTGCTCCTGGGGTATCGGCGAGGACCATTCGCAACCGTCTCCATGAAGCTGGGCTACGGTCCCGCACACCGTTAGGCCGTCTTCCGCTCACGCCCCAACATCGTGCAGCCCGCCTCCAGTGGTGTCGCGACAGGCGTGAATGGAGGGACGAATGGAGACGTGTCGTCTTCAGCGATGAGAGTCGCTTCTGCCTTGGTGCCAATGATGGTCGTATGCGTGTTTGGCGCCGTGCAGGTGAGCGCCACAATCAGGACTGCATACGACCGAGGCACACAGGGCCAACACCCGGCATCATGGTGTGGGGAGCGATCCCTACACTGGCCGTACACCACTGGTGATCGTCGAGGGGACACTGAATAGTGCACGGTACATCCAAACCGTCATCGAACCCATCGTTCTACCATTCCTAGACCGGCAAGGGAACTTGCTGTTCCAACAGGACAATGCACGTCCGCATGTATCCCGTGCCACCCAACGTGCTCTAGAAGGTGTAAGTCAACTACCCTGGCCAGCAAGATCTCCGGATCTGTCCCCCATTGAGAATGTTTGGGACTGGATGAAGCGTCGTCTCACGCGGTCTGCACGTCCAGCACGAACGCTGGTCCAACTGAGGCGCCAGGTGGAAATGGCATGGCAAGCCGTTCCACAGGACTACATCCAGCATCTCTACGATCGTCTCCATGGGAGAATAGCAGCCTGCATTGCTGCGAAAGGTGGATATACACTGTACTAGTGCCGACATTGTGCATGCTCTGTTGCCTGTGTCTATGTGCCTGTGGTTCTGTCAGTATGATCATGTGATGTATCTGACCCCAGGAATGTGTCAATAAAGTTTCCCCTTCCTGGGACAATGAATTCACGGTGTTCTTATTTCAATTTCCAGGAGAGTAAAATATAACTGTAAGAAAATTTACATAACAAAAATTGGACGAAATATCTGTTGTATCGGTATCTGGACCGACACTGGGAAGTAGATTGCTGAAAAAGAAGCTTGACTAACGTGGTAGCCGATAGTGCACGCATACAGCAGACGGGCGTGAATTCTGGAACATGAGAACTTATGAATGAATAAGAAGAAAAGTATGTAGATGCTTTTTACTTAACTTTTATTTCTCTTGAATACTCGTAAGCTATAGGCACTGATACAAATGGCTCCTTGCTAGTTCGTAGCCATTAACTTCTGATGGCTATTCTGTCTCTCGGCTAATGAGAGAGAAAGGCTTCATACAACTGGGCGATAGCTAGGTTCGCGTACAACTGGGCGGTAGCTTGGTTCTCGTACAACTGGGGCCGAGTCCACTCTCGTATCACGAGACCTGCCTAGGTGGTGGCGCTAGGTCTGCGATCACAGTGGCGACACGCGGGTCCGACATGTACTACATGGACCGCGGCCGATTTAAACTACCACCTAGCAAGTGTGGTGTCTGGCGGTGACACCACAATATCAAAACAAGATTTAAAAATAATCTGAACCTAGCTGACTCGAACCTATCTTAGTATGTTAAACAATTAAAGCAACAAAAACATACAGATAGTGACATGACACAATGCCTATCATTCCTCCATATTGCCAAAATAGATTATTATATATTTTGGAAGAAATATAAATTTTCACATATATAACGAAACATCCTGGCATTATTTTAATGCACAGACAGACCTACAAAAAAAGTCATAATATAAAAAAGAAAAAAATCTTCGGAAATTGAGATTGTATTTTTAATGAAAACCCATTTCTTATTCATCTGTCAAAGATAATGCAAGTTAGAAGTAGAATTGTATTATACAGGATGTTCGTTTTAGACAGTGACACAGCATGAAAACCACACATCGGATGAAAAACAGTTGTAATTACAATTTGTTTGTCTCCAATGGGGACATCCAACGATATCACACTCGACCCCCCCACACCATGCGTGGATGGCGATGGACGCCTTTAAAATATTCCGTGAGAATCTTCGTTTCTTATTTCAGATTACGATTTTACGCCAAAATTTACATACGTTTTGTCTGAAGCATTTTCTTCCTTTCGATACAGATGGCACTGTAATCGGAGGTATAGAAAATGATACACAATCGTAATTTAAGCTGACGTATCGTGCAGAAGTAGAACGGTTAGCGGCTCTAGGTATTACAGTATTCACGCAGTGGTTATTGCCTGCACACCTACCTATCATTTGGAGAGCAAGACGCGAAATTGGACGATGAATGTTGCAACCTCAGAAGAGAAAATTCGAAAGACCCTCATTTACCGAGAATGAAGGAGAAAAGTTCAGGTTACTATTGTCTTGTAGGCCGAGCGTTTTTCAGAGAAAGCTCGCTATCGTTCGATCTTCATCGATGTTGTGATCACATTTATGTCTGATGGCATAGTAAAGACCGGCAAAAGGAAACGAATCGAACGTGTTGCAGGTATGTCCGTAGGTAGTAATGTCATAATACTGCATCGCCATGAGTGTCATCCATACCACGTGTCACTGCATCAAGAACTTCATGTTGCCATCACCGAGTAGTGTTTTGTGGATGGGCACGTTAACAAACAGATGTGTTACCCACGTTCTTTGCCGATGTACTATTTTGCGATGAGTCTACAATCACAAACCAAGGTAGTGTTAACCAACATATCATGTATTACTGGAGTGTAGACGATCCCCACTGGTTACGACAAGTTGCCTATAAACGTTCTTGTCCAGTTAATGTGAAGTGTAGTATCATGGGGAATTAAACTCTTTGGTTCGTAGCTTGTCTACGTCACTTTGAATGGACGCAAATATCGAACGTTTTTGGAACCGAAGATACCGGTACCACTGCAGGATGTTGCCCTGGACGCTAGACGTGTATGATTTCAGCATGACGGTTGCTTAGCACGTTACGTAGTTGATGTACAGGTGTTAGACCGTGTTTACCCTGGTGGGTGCATCGGCAGAGGTGGCCCTATTCATTGGCCACTAGGTCGCCGGATTTGGCATAGACGGATTTCTTTCTGTGGGGATATTTAAAAGATAAAGTGTGCTAGTAAGTGCCAACAAGCTGTGCAGGTATGGTCGACGGCTTCAGGAACGTCTGTGTTAACATTACCGCAGGTATGTTTCTATCCTGAGCACGGTCATTTCAAAAGAGGATCATTAAGTGTATTGAAGTTAGCGATACTGGGTTTGAACACCTACTCTACTTGGATAAGTATTTGACTGTTCGCCTAGATCCACAGTCACAGTGGCGCGTCAAGTAGTCCCTTGTTTGGTATATCTGAGCATTACAACGTTGTGAATGAGGTTTCGAATTATAAATTAAGAAAAATTGGCAGGGCCACGGAGTAGCATGTCGTAAATTGTTATTCTGTACCCACTTCTAAGACCTTGCTGTCGTGCGCCCAAAAAACCCCTCTACTACTACTACTACTCTGTACCCACTTCTATTCCTCTGACTACAGAGAAAATGCTTCAGGCAAAACGGATGTAGATTCTATTGTAGAATTCTAACCTGAAACACAAAACTGGGGTTCCCAATGAAAAATTTCAATGTTGCCCCCCCGCCACTCCCGAACAGTATGTGGTGCGGGATCGAGTGTGGTATGATTGGATGTTCCCCTCCGAGACAAAGAAATTGGAACTATAACTTTTTAGGTGATTTTTCAGATTCTCCCGGCGTACTTCTGGCTCGAACAGTACACGTCTAAATACTGGAAGCGTCGTTAGAGAAGCTATCGAAATTCCTCATCAACCGAGATTGCGGTTACAACCTCAGCGGGGTATGGAAACCAGCATCGAGTCCAATTAAAAAGACTATCAGCAAAGGAAACGAACGGGCGACTAGGGTGGACGAGGCAATTACACCGACGCCACCACAGACGCCGACGCCAGCGTCTCACCGATCGCTGACGCGTGGGCGCAGACCGCGGAGAGAGCGCCTCGGCAGGGAAGGGGATTTAAGACGGCCGCCCGCTCTCTGGAGCTCAGTTCGTCAGCGCACCTCACGTTGGCGACGTGCCTGATCGCCGAAATATTGTGCCCATTGGACACTATGGACATGCAGTACACCCGTGGACTGTTGGAATAACTTTTTTTGGTCCGATTTTTAGTTTTAGACCTATTTCGATGCATTCAGTTATAATGAACACCCTGTAAGTTCTGTGGTGTGTAACAAAAAAAAAACTAACTGTAGCTTGTACAGCATTTGAGTATGACAACTGTGTATAATTTCGGACAAACTTCGTTATGCTGATCGCATATACAGGGTGAGTCACCTTACGTTACCGCTGGATATATTTCGTAAACCACATCAAATACTGACGAACCGATTCCACAGACCGAACGTGAGGAGAGGGGCTAGTGTAATTGTTTAATACAAACCATACAAAAATGCACTGAAGTATGTTTTTCAACACAAACCTACGTTTTTTTAAAAAATGGAACCACGTTAGTTTTGTTAGCACACCTGAACATATAAACAAATACGTAATCAGTGCCATTTGTTGCATTGTAAAATGTTAATTACATCCGGAGATATTGTAACCTAAAGCTGACGCTTGAGTACCACTCCTCCGCTGTTCGATCGTGTGTATCGGAGAGCACTGCAACATACATCGCGTTTCTGCAGAATGATCTGCCAACGCTGCTCGAAAATGTCCCACTGGAAACGCGTCGGCGTATGTGATATCAGCATGATGGTGCATCTGCACATTCCGCAATTAACACTAGGTTGACCCTTGACAGGATGTTCGACGGGCGTTTCATAGGTCGTGGAGGACGCATAAATTGGCCAGCCCGTTCTCCTGATCTTACACCTCTGGACTTCTTTCTGTGGGGTACGTTAAAGGAGAATGTGTACCGTGATGTGCCTACAACCCCAGAGGATATGAAACAACGTATTGTGGCAGCCTGCGGCGACATTATACCAGATGTACTGCGGCGTGTACGACATTCATTACGCCAGAGATTGCAATTGTGTGCAGCAAATGATGGCCACCACATTGAACATCTATTGGCCTGACATGTCGGGACACACTCTATTCCACTCCGTAATTGAAAACGGAAACCACGTGTGTACGTGTGCCTCACCCCTCATGGTAATGTACATGTGCGTCAGTGAAAAAGACCAATAAAAAGGTGTTAGCATGTGGACGTAATGTGCTGTTCCAGTCTCTTCTGTACCTAAGGTCCATCACCGTTCTCTTTGGATCCCTACGTAATTCGGTGCTCTCCGATACACACGATCGAACAGCGGAGGTGTAGTACTCAAGCGTCAGCTTTAGGTTACAATATCTCCGGATGTAATTAACATTTTACAATGCAACAAACGGCGCTGATTACGTATTTGTTTATATGTTCAGATGTGCTAACAAAACTAACGGGGTTCCGTTTAAAAAAACGTAGGTTTGTGTTAAAAAACATACATCCGTGCATTTTTGTATGGTTTGTATTAAACAATTACACTAGCCCCTCTCCTCACATTCGGTCTGTGGAATCTGTTCGCCAGTATTTGATGTGGTTTACGAAATATATCCAGCGGTAACGTTAGGTGACACCCTGTATATCTATGGGTAAATCACATAACAGTGTTACTATACGAATTTAACGGTATACTGTCACTGGCATAAGCGCCGGCCGAAGTGGCCGAGCGGTTAAAGGCGCTACAGTCTGGAACCGCACGACCGCTACGGTCGCAGGTTCGAATCCTGCCTCGGGCATGGATGTGTGTGATGTCCTTAGGTTAGTTAGGTTTAAGTAGTTCTAAGTTCTAGGGTACTTATGACCACAGCAGTTGAGTCCCATAGTGCTCAGAGCCATTTGAACCATTTGAACTGGCATAAGCTAGGAAACATTACGCGTAGGAAATGAACTGAAAAATCACGTACACTTAGAACACCACTACATACACCATAAGTAATGTATTATAGCAAATGTGTCTTTTGTATGATACATATATCACGGATGATTGGCAACGCCCAGAACTTGCCAGGGAAAATAAACTACTAACACCAGCAGTTTATGTCAAACAGTTATTAGTGTAATATATTTCCAGCTATCTCTCAAAGTTACCCATTCGTCTTCTGTTGTATTCCTTTCCCCTGTTTCAGTCCAACGTTGATAACGCTTCCTCTGAAACTCTCAACAATCCCTGGTTCCTTCTTTTTATCCAGGTCCCCTCATCTCGTGAATTTCCATCAGTTTCGTAATCGGCAGTTCATAGCCGATAAATAATGGTCAGAGTCCACATCTGCCTCTGGAAATGTCTTCCATCTTAGAATCTCGTCTTGAAGTCTTCATCTTATTACTACACAATCAATCTGAAACCGTATGGTATCCCAGGGTCTTTTCCATGTATGCAACAACGTTTCACAATTCTTAAACTGTTAGCAGTGATTAAATTATGCTGTGTGCAGTATTGTCTCAGGTAGCTTTCCACTCTCATTCCTTCCCCAAATCCATGTTACCATACTATTGTTCCTTTCTTCCTTCTCCCAGTATTACGTTTCATTCAGCCACAATAACCAAATTTTCGCATCCCTTAACTATCTGCATAATCTCTTCTATCTCATCATATCAGTTCTTCAATCTCTTCATCATCTGTGATATTAGTGGTCACACAATATTCTACTATTGTTGTGGGTATTGGCTTTGGGTCTATCTTGGCTACTATAATATGTTCACTGAGCTGTTTATAGTAGCTTACCCGCATCCCTATTTTTTAAATTCATTATTACGCTTATTCTTGCACTATAACTATTTGATTTTGTGATGACCATCTCGAACTGACCAGACTAGAAGTTCTATTCTTCCTGACACAGCACTATTCAACCAATTAATTTCGTTTTCAAATAGCTCTGACCACTATGGGACAATATCTGAGGTCATCAGTCCCATAGAACCTAGAACTACTTACACCTAACTAACCTAAGGACATCACACACAATCCATGCACGAAGTAGGATTCGAACCTGCGACCGTAGCGGTCGCGTGGTTCCAGACTGAAGTGCCTAGAACCGCTAGGCCACACCGGCCAGCTCAATTTCGTTCATTTTTTCTTTATTCTGTAGCGACACCACAGTTCAAGATAGGAAAGATAGATTCAGTGCAACATTTCTGAGCGCACAAGTTTTAGCCAGGCGCGGGATGTTTACAGGAAGTTATGCTGACCAGCCATTGCGAAGTGGACTGGAGGCCAGAGACCCGTCGAACTGCTGAAATGAGTAAACGCAGCGGTATGCATGGCGCAAGTTACAGGCAGAAGGGACTCACTGGCGGAACCTAGATGTGGTGAGTACATGACTCGGAGCGGCACATTAGCAAAACAGGGGTGGAAAGCCAAGTATAAACAGGTCCCGTTTTATAACGAGAGTCATTCAAGTGCGGCCGTTCTCCTGAACAGCAGGGCATGTCACACCACCGGCTACACACAGCACCAAATGAGGCGCCAACATTTCAGTCTACGGCGGGTTTCTGGTTCGACCCTCTGAGGCTGACGCGGGGTCCGTAGTCAGCCAGTCAGTGGTGGTCCACACCACAGCTCACTACTGCGGGTAATCGTCCTGGCTTCAAATACACGCCGGAGGCATCCCGAGGCGGGGGCCACAGATTTGGACGCCAGATCTCAGCTACGCCATCAAGGAAGGAAGCAGCAGACTGCTCGGCGGATCCCAGCAGAGCAGCGTTGAGTCAACGGGGAAGAAGACCGCTGAGCTGGCTGCAGGTGCAGCCCTGACGACGCGGTCCTACAAGGCAGACACGCAGCAGAGCGTTGCACTGGGTCGCTGGGGTGCTGGCCTCACCATGCGGGACCCTGTGACATGGACCGAGGTGAACGGGGCACTGTAGTGGAAGCAAATAAATGATTTGGAAAGCTCGGATGAGTCTTAATACAGAGCCTTCTACATCTTCCCGCTACATTGGTCATCCTGATACCACTACATTAGCTGTCAGGAGGTATTTGCAGCCTTTTGTGGAGGATTTTATTCATCAGAAAATTGCGGATGGTATTATAGAGCATAGTAATAGTTGCTGTGGGATGGGCATTTTCGTTGTGCCTAAAAATGTACGGATGGAACTAACAAATACAGGTTCTGTTGTGACTACCGATACCTCAATAATAATAAAATAACAGACGCATACCCTATTCCTAACATATCGGAGACTTTGGATCACTTAGGACAGTGCCAGTACTTTGCTACAATGGATATGACAAGTGGTTATCATGAGTTAGAAGTGGCTCCAGAGGATCGTCCAAAAACTGCGTTCTCTACTCCTGAAGGCCATTACCAGTACATTAGAATGCCATTCGGTTTGAAAAACGCTCCGGTAGTGATTCAGGGGCTGCTAGACCGTGTGTAAAGGGGTTTGAAAACACGGCAGTGTGTGGTCTATTTGGACGACATTACAGTGTTTTCAAGAAGTATGGAGCAACATAGCAAGCGGTTAAGGGAAGTCTTTATGAGGTTAAGAGCAGCTTGTTTGACATTGAGCCTGGAGAAGCGTCATTTAGCATTAAAAGAAGTCAAATTTTGGGTCATATTATCAGTAAGGACAGATCCGCGATTGGTACAGGCTGTAAGGGATTTTCAGGAACCGAAAATAGTTAAGGAAGTGCAGTAATTCATTGGAATTTGCAATTTCAATTGAAAGTTCTTGAAGGGTTTTGCAGAGTTAGCACAGCCGTTGACACGATTTTTATGAAAGTGTATAAAATGTGAGTGGACAAGAGAGTGTCAGAAAGCGTTTGACAAACTGAAAGATGTGTTAATATCAAATCCAGTTCTTGTGTTTCCAGCTTTTGAAAAGGAGTTTATACTAGCATGTGATGCATAGAATCAAGCATTAGGATGTGTTCTTAGTCAGGAAATTTATGGTAAAGAACAACCTGTAGCCTATGGGTCTAGGGAGTTGTATGCAGCAAAGAGAAATTACTCAGAAACTGAGAGGGAGATGCTTAGCGTAATCTATGGAATCACATATTTTAAATGTTATTGATATGAGAGAAGATTTTGGGTAGTGACAGATCATGCTGCATTGAAATGATTGATGGGGTTTACTAGACTCGATAAATGGGCTGTGCGGCTTAGTGAATTCGACTACGAGTTGGTGCACAAGCCTGGGAAGAAGCATGGTAATGCGGATGCATTAAGTAGGAAAGTGGCAAAAGTAGAAGTCATACGTTATGACCTAGCGGTATGGCAAGAATTACAGAACTCTAACAACAATTGTAAATTGTATTGTACACAGCCACAATTTAATATGTACAACGGTCATCTATTCAGGGAAACGAAGTTAGGGCCAAGGGTAGTAGTGCCAGCAAAGTTGAGGGATGAGCTTTATAAGGAAGCACATGATCATGAGTTATCTGGTCGTGGAGGGTGTAGAGCGACGAATAGGAGAGTGGTGGAGAGGTATTAGTGGAGAAGGAGGAAAGGAGATGTCGATCAGTATGTCAAAAATTGTATACCATTTGCACAGAGAGCATATTTTAGTCGGAAACAGATACAGTTACAACGATTACCAGAAGCGACATGTCCATTTTCTTTGTTGGGGATTGATATCTTAGGACCTTTTAGGCGAATACCACCGGGGAACGGATTTGTTCTCACAATAATACACTCCTGGAAATGGAAAAAAGAACACATTGACACCGTTGTGTCAGACCCACCATACTTGCTCCGGACACTGCGAGAGGGCTGTACAAGCAATGATCACATGCACGGCACAGCGGACACACCAGGAACCGCGGTGTTGGCCGTCGAATGGCGCTAGCTGCGCAGCATTTGTGCACCGCCGCCGTCAGTGTCAGCCAGTTTGCCGTGGCATACGGAGCTCCATCGCAGTCTTTAACACTGGTAGCATGCCGCGACAGCGTGGACGTGAACCGTATGTGCAGTTGACGGACTTTGAGCGAGGGCGTATAGTGGGCATGCGGGAGACCGGGTGGACGTACCGCCGAATTGCTCAACACGTGGGGCGTGAGGTCTCCACAGTACATCGATGTTGTCGCCAGTGGTCGGCGGAAGGTGCACGTGCCCTAACACCTGGGACCGGACCGCAGCGACGCACGGATGCACGCCAAGACCGTAGGATCCTACGCAGTGCCGTAGGGGACCGCACCGCCACTTCCCAGCAAATTAGGGACACTGTTGCTCCTGGGGTATCGGCGAGGACCATTCGCAACCGTCTCCATGAAGCTGGGCTACGGTCCCGCACACCGTTAGGCCGTCTTCCGCTCACGCCCCAACATCGTGCAGCCCGCCTCCAGTGGTGTCGCGACAGGCGTGAATGGAGGGACGAATGGAGACGTGTCGTCTTCAGCGATGAGAGTCGCTTCTGCCTTGGTGCCAATAATGGTCGTATGCGTGTTTGGCGCCGTGCAGGTGAGCGCCACAATCAGGACACGACCGAGGCACACAGGGCCAACACCCGGCATCATGGTGTGGGGAGCGATCCCTACACTGGCCGTACACCACTGGTGATCGTCGAGGGGACACTGAATAGTGCACGGTACATCCAAATCGTCATCGAACCCATCGTTCTACCATTCCTAGACCGGCAAGGGAACTTGCTGTTCCAACAGGACAATGCACGTCCGCATGTATCCCGTGCCACCCAACGTGCTCTAGAAGGTGTAAGTCAACTACCCTGGCCAGCAAGATCTCCGGATCTGTCCCCCATTGAGCATGTTTGGGACTGGATGAAGCGTCGTCTCACGCGGTCTGCACGTCCAGCACGAACGCTGGTGCAACTGAGGCGCCAGGTGGAAATGGCATGGCAAGCCGTTCCACAGGACTACATCCAGCATCTCTACGATCGTCTCCATGGGAGAATAGCAGCCTGCATTGCTGCGAAAGGTGGATATACACTGTACTAGTGCTGACATTGTGCATGCTCTGTTGCCTGTGTCTATGTGCCTGTAGTTCTGTCAGTGTGGTCATGTGATGTATCTGACCCCAGGAATGTGTCAATAAAGTTTCCCCTTCCTGGGACAATGAATTCACGGTGTTCTTATTTCAATTTCCAGGAGTGTAGATCATTTTTCGAGGTACGTGGAGATGGTGGCTATGCATAATCAACAAGCAGAAATGATCACGCAGCTGTTAGTAAATAACTGGATTTTGAAGTCTGGTGTACCAGAGACAATAATTACTGACCAAGGGACCAACTTCATGTCGGATTTAATGAAGGAACTGTGTAAATTGTTGAATGTAAAGAAGTGGAGGACGAGCACATTGCATACACAGGTCAACGGAAGGACAGAACTGGGACACAGAACTACCGGGAAGATGCTGAGTTTTTCTGTTGATTCTCATCACAATCGGTGGGACGAGTATTTGAAGCACATTGCATGCACATGCAATGCAAAACTCCATACAAATACCGGTTTCTCGCCATATGTGGTAGTGTACAGGCGAAAAATGCCGTGACCGTTTGATTTAGTGAAGCTACAGAAATGATGGACTGGTGAATCTGTTTATCAATTCGCAAGGACAATTCGGGATGTTTGTAAACGGGTACAAAAGGCAAATACAAAGGCTTGGAAAGGCAGGAAGGAAGTTTACCGCTGTATAGAGTGGGACAATGGATAATTGTGTCCACCCCCTATATGCAAAAAGGGAAAACGAAGAAGTTCCTCTCGAGGTATCAAGGGCCATACCAAGTTGTTGAAACCACATCTTTCGTTAATACTAAGCTTCAGCTGCTAACTAGAATGACGATAGTACACATTGGGCGGTTATGGCCATTTAAGGGTGGCCCGGATGTGATTCCAGGCGTGTCACAGGAAGGAAAGAGGAAGAAATAGAGAGTAAAGAGAGGTGCTAAGCACAGAGAAAGCCAGGAAGATAGAATACAGCAAGAAGTACCGTATACTTTGCAATCCAGAAAGTAGTAGATTACTTGTAGTTTTTTTTTTCTTGTTATGTATCGTTGGGTTTGTGAACATTAATTAGGCATTGTATTTTCATGTATGATGTATGTGTTTTCGAGTATTGTAAGCTTGCTATAGACAGTAATCTCTTTTTGAAGAGGGAGGAAGGTGATGGTGATTCCTGTCCTCAGGTCACCGAAAAGGGAAGTGAAGCGTCTGACCTATATAGAGTGTTGTTGGAGGAGAAATCAAATGCAGTTCTGGAGAAATAAATGCGTCAGAGTAAATTTAATAAATATGTGTTGAACGATTTCAGAGTCATACGATTTCAGAATCATACGATTTCCTGTTTAAATTTTTAGTTATCGACGGAGCTGGGTCTGGAAAGTCATATTTCTTGCACCTGTTCATATAACGTAAATTTAAGGGTGAAAGTAGTCACTCAGCCGGTGTTGGGTTTGGAACAAAAATAGTGGATGTTGGAGGAAAATATGTGAAGCTACAAATATGGGACACATGCACAGTGCAGTTATTTTTAGCCAGGGGGAAAGGAATAGACTGTCCAAAAGACCTTGTGGAGCCAAAATTGAGCTTGCAATAGGACGGGATGCATTGGATCTTCTCCACCTACGATAATTTGGTAGTAGTAGCAAGTTGTTTAGAGCGGAGAGTATTTGCAGAAGGGAAACGTATAGAGCTCAAGGGGAGCGGAATTTTGATCAATGGAACAAAGTGTAACATAAGAAGGCCAACCTTTCACCTGCCAGCGTCAATTTCAAGAGTCACACACTTGAATGTTACACAGCCACAGCTGTACTGACCAGAAGCCACTTTAGAGTTTTTGCCAACACAGGATCTGATCTTGTTAAGTCAATCTCTGGAGCCAGATATGTTGAGCCCCATAAACCAGTTCATTTTTGAGCAAGAGGGGCGCATATCAGCCAAACAGCTTGTTCAACATGTCGTTCATTATAGGGAAAGGCAACGGCAAACAACGATCATTATGAGCACCCCTGTGCCAAGTGTCATCACAGCTTTAACTTTTTTACGTGTTGTTTTCTTTCTGATCAGGAGGAGAGCTAATTCCAAGAGGGAACCAAGGGTAGTCCAAGTCCCAGTGGATTGGATACCAAGGACGTGACATGAGTAGGTAAGGGGTTGATCGAGCAGTGGTCATACACTAAGGAATTTTTACATTTTGTTTCACGTCATGGTTCTAAGGGGGACTAGACCACATTTAAGTTTCCTAATAGTAAGGAAATAAACCATAGGCGCCAACCCAAACATGTTGAGAGCTAGATAGGGGTCGACCCAGGAGCTGGGTCTTTCCAAAGAGGGGAATAATGTAGTCGGACCACAGTTTAAGATAGGAAAGTTAGATTCGGTGCAACAATTCTAAGCACACAAGTTACAGCCACGCATGGGCCTGTTTACAATAAGTTACGCTGACCAGTGGTTGCGAAGTAGAATGGAGGTCACAGGACTGTCGAACTGTTCAAAAGAGTAAACGCAGCAGTATGCATGGCGCAAGTTACAGGCAGTAGGGATCCACCTAGGTGTGGCGAGTACATGACACAAGCGGCAAGTTAGAAAATTGGAGCACACAGCCGAGTATAAATAGGTGCCGTTTTCTAAGTGTGGAAGCTCTCCTGGATGGCGGGGCATGTCACACCACCGGCTACTCACAGCAGCAGATGGGACACCAGTGTTCCAGTCCACAGCGGGTCACTGGTTCGACCCTCTGAGGCCAGCCAGCAACAGAACACTCCACAGCACTCTACCGCGAGCAGTCGTCCTGGCTTCCAACACACGCCGGAGGCATCCCTATTCAAGGGCTGCAGACTTGGACGCCGGATCATGGGCGCCCATTGTCGGCGCGATGTCAGCTACGCCAGTGAGGAAGGAAGCAGTGAACTGCTTGGTGGTTCCCAACAGAGCAGCGCTGTCAGCGGGGAAGAAGACCCCTGAGCCGGCTGCAGGCACAGCCCTGACGAGTCAGTCCTACAAGGTTGACACACAGCAGCGCATTGCACTGGGTCGCTGGGGTGGTGACCTCAGCATTGCGGGTCCCTGTGGCACAGACAGAGTTGAACAGGGAACCGTACTGGAAAGAAATAAATCATTCGGAAATCTCGGACGAGTATTAATACGGTGCCTTCTACCTCTTCTCGCTACAGTAGTCATCCTGATACATTTGGTGGCTGAAGTCGCCACTACAATTTCTATCCAGTGAAGGAGCACCAAGTGTGGAATGCCAGTTTCGTTTTTCCTGATGATGCCATCTTACTTTGTCGTCTGCATCAGGAAAAAGAATGAGGGACTATTTTACTTCTGTAATATTTTATCCAGGAGGATGACTTCATCATTAAGCCACACAATAGAGCTGCATGGCGTCAGGAAAGAAATAATAGCTGTATTTTCCCCTTCCTTTGAGCTGTTTGCAGCACCAGTACAGTAAGCCCATGATGTCTAATGTTACAATGTCTGGTCAGTCAAGTATTCAGACTGTAGCTCCTGCAACTATTGAAAAATCTGCTGCCTTCTTCGAAAAATATGGTTTGGATGGCATTGCTATTTTCAAATGAGAAAGCATTACAAGGTCTGCTGAATAGAATGAACAATTTAATGAGCAGAAAATACAGACAGAGTTAACCAAACTAAGGCAAAAGTAGTAAGAAGTAGCAAAAATGAGACTAGCGATAAACTTAACCTCAAACTTGATGACCACATAGCAGGCAATGTGAAGGAAAGAATAGAATTGGAGTACTCATAATGTGGTGCTGTAGAATGATCTGTACAATGATGCTGAAAACTAAATTTGTAAGACAAGGAACATATAGGTTATCCACAGAATAAGCAACAGAAGGAACATATGGGAAACACTGACAAGAAGAAGGGAAAGGATAATACAACATGTATTAATTCATCATGGAACATCTTCCATTGTACTAGAGGGAAGTATAAAGGTGAAAAATGTAGGTGTGAGCGCCTTTCTGAGATTAAGTTGTTGCCACAGCAAACGAATTTATGGCGAACTGCATAAAGCAGCTGGGAGACTCGTTCCCAAAATGAAAAAAGCTGATTCCTGTCGTTTCAAATACAATACCATAAAAGTCGCACTCGCTATGCGATCACCCTTTTAAAACACTCTTAATAGGGACAGAATATAATTGGGTAATTGGTAGGCTAAAATAAAGAAAGATTTGTGTTCCAGTTCGCTCTAGGCACCATGTGTCATCCTCGTGTCTGTCAAATGTGTGTCTGGAAAATTCCTGATTTCATAAAAAAAACTCTAGATATCCTGGCAACCGACGGAGTAAAGCTTTTTGCCAGCCAATGAATGGCAGTGTATATTAAACTTAGAAGACTGCAATCAAAGAAGTGCACTGGTGTTCCAGTCACCTTCTGCCTTGGTGGATGTGTAGCCCATGGTCATAAAAACACAATAAGCAGACAAGGAACAATGTCAAGAAAAGTTCCGAAGCGCTGGCGCCAGGAAAAGATGGAAATATTTCGTGCTCTGAAATGCTGAAGAAAATATTAGAAAAACATCCTGATGCAAGGATTCATTGATCTCTACCAAAAAAATCATAGCACCTCATTATGGACAAGGTAAGTGAAACTGTACCACTTTCAGTACTATTGGCAAACATGAGTTAATGGTTTGTGTCTCCTCTAGCTACGTATCAGCGACGTATGTACGAGTTTTCTGCAACAGTGAGCAAATGCAGAGTACTGGGCGAGTCCTAACTAGGTGTGCTCACAACAGCACTCAAATTTTTGCTTGAGCTACATGTAACCCGATCGAGTATCAGAAAAGCTGGAAACTACAAAATATGTATAACACTACGCTAAACCTGATCTTCGCTCCGACACACCTATGATATAATGTACAAGTTTACTGATAGGGAGCGTTAAGACATACTATTGCTTATGGCACGGTTCATGTGCAAGGATTAGTCATAGAACAGCCTGTTGAGATGTGAACATACTGACTTCTCATAATCGTGTTGTTGGTCAATCCCCGCTGATGATATGAACGATTGCGCTACAGTGCTTAAAGTGGCACGATTTATGTAGCTAGGGAGGGGCAGTGGTGGAAGGTTTCATGGAATAAAGAGTCATGTTGCATGATGTCACTTACATGCTCTCTTTGACGAGGACAACTGTGTATACAGGGTGGGCTATTGATCGTGATTGGGCCAAATATCTCACGAAATAAGCGTCAAACGAAAAAACTACAAAGAACGAAACGTGTCTATCTCGAAGGGAGAAACCAAATGGCGCTATGGTTGGCCCGTTAGATGGCGCTGCTATAGGTCAAACGGATATCAACTGCGTTTTTTTTTAAATAGGAAGCCCATTTTTTATTACGTATTCGTGTAGCACGTAAAGAAATATGGATGTTTTAGTTGAACCACTTTTTTCACTTTGTGATAGATGGTGCTGTAATCACGATAGCAAATATCCTTCAACTTTCCCCACAGAAATCCAGGGACGTCAGATCCGGTGAACGTGCGGGGCATGGTATGGTGCTTCGACGACCAATCCACCTGTTATGACATATGCTATTCAATACTGCTTCAACCGCACGCGAGCTATGTGCCAGACATCCATCATTTTGGAAGTACATCGCCATTCTGTCATGCAGTGAAACATCTTGTAGTAACATCGGTAGAACATTACTTAGGAAATCAGCATACATTGAACCATTTAGATTGCCATCGATAAAATGGGGGCCAATTATCCTTCCTCCCATAATGCCGCGCCATACATTAACCCGCTAAGGTCACTGATATTCCACTTGTCGCAGCCATCATGGATTTTCCGTTGCCCATCAGTGAACATCATGCCGGTTTACGTTACCGATGTTGGTGAATGACGCTAAATAGAACGCGTGGAAAAAAATCTGTCATCGTCCCGTAATTTCTGTTGTGCCCAGTGGCAGTACTGTACACGACGTTCAAAGTCGTCGCCATGCAATTCCTGGTTCATAGAAATACGGTACGGGTGCAATCTACGTTGATGTACCGACGTTTTTGAGATTCTGATTCTCGCGCAATTTGTCTGCTACTTATTTGCGGATTAGCCGCGGCAGCAGCTAAAACACCTACTTGGGCATCATCATTTGTTGCAGGTAGTAGTTGACGTTTCACATGTGGCTGAACACTTTCTGTTTCCTTAAATAACCTAACTATCCGGCGAACTGTTCGGATACTTGGATGATGTCGTCCAGGATACCGAGCAGCATACAAAGCACACGCCCGTAGGGCATTTTGATCACAATAGCCATACATCAACACGATATCGACCTTTTCCGCAATTGGTAAACGGTCCATTTTAACACGGGTAATGTATCACGAAGCAAATACCGTCCGCATTGGCGGAATGTTACGTGGTACCACGTACTTATACGTTTGGAGCTATTGCAATGCCATCTATCACAAAACGAAAAAAGTAGTCCAACTAAAACATTCATATTTCTTTACGTACTACACGAATATGTAATAAAAAAATGGGGGTTCCTATAAAAAAAAAACACAGTTGATATCCGTTTGACCTATAGCAGCGCCATCTAGCGGGCCTACCACAGCGCCAAGTGGTTTCCCCCTTCAAGATAGACGAGTTTCGTTCTTTGTAGTTTTTTCGTTTGATACTTACTTTGTGAGATATTTGGCCCGGTCACTATCAATGGACCACCCTGTATAGCGAGGACAGGTGAATTAGTAAAGGCAGTGAGTTGATTTCCTAAAATTATTGTGGCTGTTTAGAGAAATGCTTCAGACAAATGTGTGCTTTCCAAGTTGTACCTCTTGCAGGATCGGACCCCTTCCCTCTCAGGAAAATTTTGATTCTGCTAATAGTAACAGAACACAGACTAGTTAAAGGAAGTGTGGTGGTTTTGTTGGGATAAGCCTACTTGAACGACGCAGATCATTTTCTTGGCAGTGGGCGAGTGCAAGGTAGGTTACTACACCCAAAAATCCCGAGAACGACTGCGTACCAAGCGTCACTGTAAACAGAAGCAAATTCCACGGCAAGTTCATTAGAATGTAATGCAGAGCATTCCCGTAGATTTAACGCAGTAGTCGCCCGAAAAAAGCCTCGCTTAGAAGTTGGTGGTTACACGTACATAGCTCTTGGATTGAACAGCAACAGTTGTCCACACATAATTTGTACATAGTACATATGTTCGAAAACTATACAAGTGAGTCTTTAATAATAATAAGATTAATTTTCAGGTCATAATTATTAAGTTATCACAAATGATGTGCATTCAGAAATTAAATTTTGAGATACTTTCATAAATATGTACTTATTTGAGTACACAAACTATTAAAGTATGTAACTGATGATAACGTCCTTTCTTGCAGCGGATCGTCAAAAGAGGATAATTCATTCTGCCATCAGACAGTTAAATAAACTCTCCTGTGTGCTTATTCGGAATGCCACGTCAGAAGACAAAGATTATGTTCTTGTAACAGGCGGTAAGGATGGATGTTATTCGTTTATTGGGAGAGTGGGTGGTAGACAAAAGCTTAATCTACAGCCTGCGGCGTGTGTGCAGAGGGGAGTTATATACCATGAATTCATGCATGCTCTGGGATTCTATCACGAGCACAATGCACCTCAACGAGACAAATACATTCGAGTACTTTGGAGAAACATCAGACTAGGTGAGACAACTTGGGCGCTTATAATTTAGTATTTCAGTTTGTTCATTGTCACAGACGTATTAACTAGGCCGTTATGTTAAGGTGAAAAGAGACTAAATCACTCCCTTATGAAACCCACTGTTATTGACTAATGGATTATAGCCTAACAGTTTAGAATAATTCGACCATGTGCAACTGATAAAGGATGATCGGTTCATATTGGCACGGGAGTTGTTTTATATCAAATCCAACTAAGCTAATTAGGATGTCAGGTAGCAATAATCGGTACATACTTTGTTGTTAGTGTTCTATATCTATTGTCTGAACAGCACGAATGAGGTAGTTACTCCCTTTGACAAAGTATAACAGTTTACTCATCACAGGTCACCCATTAACATCGTCACACGCGAATAATCGTCATGTAACACTGAATGCACAGTCCTCACTGCAACCCAAATTGTTGGTGCCCAGCCCGATTGTCGCGTAACCACGGAGCAGAAATGAACACTTAAACATATCAACAAATCACTCAGTTAATGCCATTAACGTATTTGCTGCAGATCAGGCCCATGGCATTGGGTAACACACGCAGCAGTTAAACAATTGTAAACGCTGTCGGCCGTCCTGCCGAAATTCGCTCTGCTCGTTTAACAGCCAACAACTTATTTGCTTGGAGTCCCAAAACTAACTACTCTGGTGCACCGGACACTCGAATATCGATAGTACCTACTGGAACCCGCGTGAGGCAAAGATATATTGTTCTCAATATGTAAGAGGCTGTTGACCCCTTACATCCTCCCCCCTTCACCAAAGGACTTCTTTGAGACTTGAGGTGGAAAAGAATAGTTCACAGTGATAGAAAGAGAACAAACATATAAATACAAGTACAATAATATTTACAAATTAAATGGTAAATCCTCTGATTCGTGTCATAAACTGCCTCTACAAAGCAGATTACGTATAAATCACAAACTATCCTAATGACACAACTCAAAATTGAAATTAATTGAAACAATACTACCACATATAGATTGTAAAAAAACTTTGCAATTGATGAACTATACAACTCTGGATATCTATTGAGCCACATTGTAACAAAACTATTTTCATTTCATTCATCTCAGCGAGGTTTGCCATCCAGAACACAACCAAAATCTTACTATATGAGCACCACACGTCACAGGAAATAACTATCTCTAAATAGACTAATAACTACTTAACCTAATACATCAGTGACCAAAAATGTAGCCCATAACAAATAGTACTTAATACAAATTCAGGTAAATGACTATAACTTGCTCTCTACTCAATGATGTGTATACAAGACTACCATCAGTGTGGTCATTACAAGACCAGTCTCTAAAGAAATGTCTTTGTCCTTGGTTGTAAATTGTGTTCCCTGCATTTGAGCATCTATTATTAACACAGTTCACAGAATGGTCCATATGTAGGTCATATTAAAACACACTACAATATTCTAAATACTAATACTCCTCACACAATAAAGGATAACTATATCTCAGTTCTCATATGCAATTCATCCCTTAAATATGGTTAAGTTTGTTCTGATCATGAAAACCCATAATCCTGAATAGATACAAATGTAGTAACCAAAAGACGACAGCTGACACTTGAACACTAGTTCTCATCATCTTTACTCTCCAAATACACATAATAACCGAAAAACACTCTTACACAGTTATATTTATGTCTTGCCAGGCCTTACTTCATCGTCCTGATTACTTCTCTCCTCTGTGTTGCCCTGATCTTTACACAGATAGTATCTCTTTATATATTCAACATATTCCTTGCCGTGCACTCGATTGGTTTGAGCAAATTCCAGCTCCACTGAACTGGGGTGTATGAGCTTGATAATTCTATATGGATCCTTTTATACATGGTTGAATTTACGTATTTCAGAATCTATATCCTTTGATTTAGTGTGCACGTTCATCAACACTAGGTCTCCTAGCCTGTAGGTTATAGGTTTTACCAACTTATCGTGTCTTTCCTGTGTCCTTTTTGCATCCTCCCTCATGTTCATTTCTACAAATTCAAGCTTCCTCTCCTAAGTTAGGTTATCTCTTTGTGGATATTCCAACAACACACGAGAAACACTGTCAGATTGCTGATTAAGTACATTTCGCATGGTGTAAATCCTGTTAATTCATTTGGTAGGTGATTCCGAATACGCTCGAATTCTTCTAGGTATTCCTTCCGAGTATCATATTTCGTGTGGCAATAGGTCCGACACAAACGATTTAACTCCTTTATCATCAATTTGGCCGGGTTCAAGCTCAGTCTGTATCTTAAGATGGCGATCTCTTATATTTGATGCCTATAGAACATTTTCCTCCACTCCTAGGATCGGAATTTGGATCTGTTATCACTTAGGATTCGTTTCGGTTTACATACATTGTTGAAGTATTCCTTTTAAAACTTATTAATAATGGCCTTGCTGATCATTTCCTTTAATGGATAAAACTTCACAAATTTAGATACTAAGTCTTCTGCAACTAGAACTTGAGTGTAATTTCCTTTTGTCACAGACAAGGGAGCAAATTGGTCCACTGCCATGATGTCTTTAAGTGATTCTGGCATGACCAGATGCAGATAACCTTCATGTTGAACAGTGGTAGTTTTAGTTTTTGACAGGTATCACAAGTACTCAGCAACTTGTGTATATGCCTTCCTATGTTGTTGAAGATGTAGTTTATTTTCCCAAGGCATTTCTTAGGTCCATAATGGACATTGGTGTAATGTGCGTGCCAGGTTAACTTGTCTATTATATGCTCTGGAATACATATTCTCCAGCCCTCTTCATGCTCTCTTCTTCTCTTGACCCATCTACTAATATCTTTAACTTACCGCTAAATTGAACTAGAACATTGCTAGGACTATTATTAATCCCATCAATATTTTAACTTACACCGTATTCCCTGGTGGATATAATAGTATGCACTAATCTTTCCTATACCAGCACATCTATATTTACTCTTTATTAATTTAGTTTTTTTGTCTTGTTTCTGCTATCTACATATGTCCCTCAAGAACCTCTTCACAAAATCTTCATACTGTACTCCCTTCGTTAAACTCATCCGAAATTCTCCTCTGTCTGGTCCGGTCACGGCTATTCTCTATGAATTGAGTGGCAGCCTTGATAATGCATCAGGTGTGGTATGTGGTTTATCAGGCTTTTATATCACTTTGAAGTCATAATCTTGCAATGCCAAAGCCCATCTTATGAAGCAGCTGGGTCTCAGTTTGCTTGTAGTTAAGAATGTTAGAACTTTGTGGTCCATGTCCACCTTTACATCTCATCCTGCTAGATAATAGTGAAATTGCTTAAAACCCCACATGATAGCCAGCGCCTCTTTCTCTGTAATGCTATGTCTCCTTTCCCATGCATTCAAGTTTCTGCTACCAAAGGCTATGGTCTTTATCACCTCAGTAACTCCTTCTTTCGCCATCTGGTAAAAATGTACACCTAATCCGCTCCCAAATAAAAGTCTGTAGAGAAATCATGATGGTAGAATACATCCACATTACACAATGCTTCTTTAAACCTTGCAAAACCTTCTTGACATTCGGCACTCTAGTGCCAAATTATATTGCCTTTAGTAAGTATTCTCAATCTGGGGGCAGTGAGTACAAGTTCCTTCAGGAATTTCTGACAGAACTCACAGAAACTGAAGAATGCTCTCAGTTGTCTTTTGTTATGAGTATCTGGAAATTTCCTAATTGTCTCGAGTTTACTTGGGTCAGGGTATATACCCTCTTCCATAATTATGAAGCCAGAGTTTTATCTAGAATTTACCAAATTTTGACTTATCCAAGTATGCTGTCACCCCAGCTTACTCACAACACCTGCAAGACTCCCTCGAGTGTCTCTAAATGTTTTTACCATGTCTCACTTGCAATTAATATACCACTCATATAAGCAGTAACCTTCTTAAGTAATTCTTCACCCAAAATCTTGTCCAATGCTCTAATCAATTCTGAGACCGACATGATAAGCCCAAATGGCAAAACTGTAAAATGATAACTGCTACCAGGATATGTGAATGCAGTATACTGACATGACTCAGGGGCCAGAGGTTTTTGCCAGTACCTGGCAGTCAGGTCAATGCTATGAAATATCTTTGCACCTTAAAACCTTTGACTTAATTCTTCTTGCTTCTGGCTTTTCTTGCTTTGGTTCAATGATTTTCTTTACTGTACATGAATCCAAAACTGTTCTCACCTTCGCACCTTTCTTGTCCAACACAAGTAATTGACTATTGTATTGGCTCTTGGTTCTCTCCTTAACCCCAGACTAACCATTCTTCGTATTTCCTCTTCTACCACTTGTCTTTTAGCCTGAGGGATGGAATATGGTTTAACACTGAAAGCCTTGTGTTCCTTAATTTTCAGTTTACATTCTACCCCATTCATGATTCCCAGCTGCTGAGAGAAGACTTAGCTATGCCTATGTAAGATCTCTGCTAACCTCTTTTGCATCTCTTCATCCAATTGTGTCAAAGCTTTTAGTTCCCTGCCTATAGTATCTTTACTAGGTTGATCTGCTTGTGCTAATCCCTTGTAGAACATCAATATTCCACATCATCCAGTTGTTCTCCTGTTGGTCCTCCTCATAGCCTAATTCACCTGTCGGAATTCTTCTTCCTCTTCTGACTTCTTACTTTCTACCAGGGTCAATTCTCTCGTTTGTCCATCATGTCCTTTTACACTCGCTGTGTCTTAATCGAAATTGAAAGTTGCTTCTACTTCATTCAGCCAGTCAGTTCCCAAAATAACTGCCACGTTAAGGCCTGATACCACAAAAAATGTCACTTCACACACTTCTCCCTTTACTTTCATCCCAGTCAATGTTTTTTCCTTAATGGGCTAACTTTTGGCACCTACATCATTTACAACTCAGACACTATTTACAGGAACTCCCAGTGTCAACTAGGGCATTAACATCTAATCCACACATCTTTATCCTGACTACAGGTAACCTTGGTTCTTTGGAACACTGTTTCTTTTCCTTCACGAGGTCTTCTCTCAGATCACCATTATTATGCCTAATCAGATTTATATGGGTCCTCCTTTGCCCCACTCCTGACCCAGCCTCATCAGGAGCGTGACCTAGTTTATCGAACTCCTTTCCTTGTGATCTTGGGATTCACTGTTTCTTCGCCAGCCACCTTCTCTCTCATATTTCCTTGTATTGTCATGTCTTCTAGAATCGCCTTGGAACCAACGAACATTTCCATGGCCCCTACTGTCATGATAGTCTCCTCTTCCTCGGTTGAACGATTGATTATTACACTGATTCCTATGGTAATTGCCCTGTCTTTGGCCGTGCTCACCTGCTTCACTATTCTCTTATTCATCTGTGGACTCCAATTTCTCCAGTACCTCCATTAGGGCTTCTCTATCTTTAACCAGACTTCTGGACAAGGTTTCCTGCATCCTCTGACATAATCTTCTCTTAATTACAGAAATCATTATCTCATCATTTAAGGGTTGTCTAAGGTTTCATTCAGTTTCCATAAATGCTCAGCAAGTTCTCTCTTGTGATGGAACAAGTTTTCCAATGTTGCACATTAATGACTCTTTCGCCAGTACTTCTTAAGAAACTCTTCTTTAAACTGTTCAAAATTACTAACTTCATCTTCCTTCTTCACTTCCCTTGTAAAAGCTTCACCTTCCATTCTATCTATTGCAAACTGAATTTTGTTCTTGTCTCAAAAATGTGCTGGAAAAACGCCTCTCAGCCATTTCATAAAAATCGTGAGGTGCAGTGCTTGCTTTGGCTTACAATTTTGTCCCACGTTAGCTTGTGGATGCCAATTATCAACACTCATTAATGTTATCACTTTGCCTTCCCCTGTAGTTAGTGATTTGGATTTAAATTTCCCCATCAGAAGTAGTCGTTAATTTACTATTATTTGTTTTAAGAGACCATTTCTTACTTTCAGTCTTCTGATGTTTTCAAGGTGTACTAAATCTTTCTGTCAATCTCCTCAGTTTTCGTTTCTAATTGTTAGATTTAGCCTTGTGAATACTGCATATCCTGTGCAATTCTCCTATTATTTTCTTTCCTCTGCACTGCTATTGCGTTTTGTATATTTTGAGCTAATTCATTCTGTTTGTTGCACAATCTCTTTATAGCTACTTCACATTGCTGCTGCTTCTGTGTTATCTCTTCGACCCTTCATCTTAATTTTTCCTTAACTTCTTCATAGGCTTTCTTGGTTACCTCCTCTCCCATCTTCTTCATATCCTCTCAGAGCAGGTTTATGCTCTGCTGGAATCTGCCTTCTCTCTCCTTGCAGTCTTTCCTCACCTCTTCTTCATAATCCCGTAATTCTTTCTTGAAATTTTCTTGTTCTCATAATGTCATCTTAATCTTCTCATTGACGGCATCAATTTTTTCTTGGATTTTTGTATTGGTTTCCTCGATTTTCTGATTGGTGGCTTCAATTATGTCTTCAATCTTTTCTTTGGTTGTTTTATTGGTTTCCTCCAATTACAGACTGGTGGCTTCAATCTTGGCAATATTCTTTTCTAATATAGCCAGTAACATGTCTTGCTGTCCTCCCTCTACAATGTTTGATTTACTACTCCCAGGTTTAATTCGTGTCTAGAGGTAATTGGTGGAATGTGCTAACGGGCTTTCTATTGACAATCCATAGTCACTGATTCCTGAATCACTTCTATCCTCCTTTCCTATTTCCTTCTTCTCAGTTTCTACCTCTGGAATCTCCCGCTTGGTTTCAGTAGACATGTTTCGGTATGTCTATTACATACCAGCAATACTATAAATTAACCCTTGGGTAACTTAAGCACTCTTGACCATTTGGAAATTTCAACAAAATAATGACAGCAGTACTTAGCTCAAAACAGAAACAATAACTATTCACACTTGATATAAAAGAAATTCACTGACTTATCTGAATTAAACACTAATGGCAATGTTCATCACCTCACAACAAAACATCAAAAATCAAATACTATCACCAATTAACACTATAAAATCTGTAATCAACAGTTAATGCTGCAGTATAAGTTTTAAAATCAATTCCCTACTGCCTTGCTGGTGAAAACACACAAAAATAAAACAAGTAGATAGACACACTGCTGCAAAGCCAGAAAATTCCGAAATGGAAGGAAAAATTACTATACAAGTAGCGTTATATACTGTGATTAAATTAGTTATATGCTCTGCAGACAGCGTAATATAAATTATTATTGCGCTGGCAGATTGTCTCCACTCATCGCACTACGATAATACTCGCTGTGCAACTCGATGTTTGTTCCACACTGTGTTTAGCCCATAGCCGGTCGCGCTACCAGTCGAGTCACGGGCTCTGCTGTCGTGCTGTTGACTCGTCCCATGCGGTGACTGATGGCTGCCACGTCGCTGTCGCTGGCTGCCCGGCGAGATGCGTGCAGATGTTGTCGAAGTTCAGTGATCGGTGGCCAGATGGCTCTTCGCCACGTGAAGTCAGCTTCTGCGGCATGCTGGTCGCTGCAGGGTGTTGCTTGTCTATGTCGTCGATACTCTCGCTCGGCTGAATCTGGTGCTGTGTCGAATCACTTCCTGACATTCATTGACGGGCATGCTGGGATCGTCTCCGTGACGTCACTCAGCAATAATATTTGCCACTCGTATTACTGGCTACGTATCCGTTTATGGGTCCACGTCAATTTTCACTATTTTAAAATGGTTTAAAGACAGTTTCGTGCTTAAAGTCACAGTACAACACATCTCTGATACGCTTGTAACGAATATGCCATCGGGTTACGTCGCGATAATATCTACTCGTGTCTCTCGTTAATATTCACATTGCACTGTTTTTGACACGAATTTCGATGCTTGTACTCCACAACACAGTTTATTAACACCGTCCCTGTCGTCCGATACTGCCAATTACTCTTGATTAATAGATGTTATTACGTTCTATTATCCCTAAATTTAGCAATTATGTCGTAATACACTGTCCGAAATTTCTTACACAGATTTTCACAATGAAAACTGTTATAGAGTACTGTTTATCGAAGATTGTTTTTCATGTAATTTTTCAATTGTTCATGCAGATGTAAACTAATGTGAAGTTTTCGTTAGCACTTGAGCTTTTACTTATTGTCCTAACACTGCCAATGTTCTTCCACAATAAGCACAATTAAACCATTTATTGTTATCCTTCTTGTCCTACTGTCTGCCCGAAAATTGCACCATGTCCTTTCACGGAGCGCCACGATGAAACACTCCCTTATTAAACCCACCATTATTGACTAGTGGGTTATAGCGTAACAGTTTAGAATAGTTTGACCGTGTGAAACTGATAAAGGCTGATAGGTTAATATTTGCGCGGGAGTTTTTTCATATCAAATCCAACAAAGCTAATTAGGATGTCAGGTAGCAATAATCGTTACATACTTTGTTATTAATCTTCAATATCTAACGTCTGAACAGCACGAATGAGGCAGTTACTCCTTTCGCCTGACAAAGTAATAACGGTTAACATATCACAGGTCGCCTATTAATGTCTCCACACGCGAATATTCTTCACGTAGCACTGAATGCCCAATCCTCACTGCAGGCCAAATCGTGGGTGCCCAGCGTGGTTGTCGCGTAACCACGGAGCAGAAATGAACACTTAAACACACCAACAAATCAGTCAGTTAGTGCCATTTACGTATTTGCTGGAGGTCAGGCATTGGGTAACCCACACAGCCGTTAAACAAATGTAAATGCGGTCGGCAGTCCTGCCGAAATCCGTCCTGCTCGCTTAGCAGCCAACAGATTACTTACTTGGAGTCCCAACACTGACTACTCTGGCGCACCGTGTGCTCGACTGTCGACAGTATGTGCTGTGACCTGCGTGAAGCAAAAATATATTGTTCTCAATCCGTAAGGAGCTGTTGACCTCTTACAGGATGAAGAAAATAGTACGTTGTACAAATAAACTGATATAGCGATATCTCAATAATCAGAAACAGCGAGCCCTCCTGGGAGTTGATGCATATAAATTATGAACGGTACCTAACGTGAATCTATACCATACTTATAAAGGAAATGTTCCAAATTTCAGAGAGACGCTAGAGGAGGATAACTGGAAACTTACTTTTTAAATATGGGCAATAATAGCTGATAACACTAAATCCCTGGAATAACAAGTGTTATTCCGTTAACTAACGGGGAAAATACCGCCAGCATTGAAATAGTGTCTCACCAGCTGTTCCTTCTTTCTGTATGACGTTAGAACTGCATGTAAACTGGTTCTTGACCGCATAATGCATTAATGAAACTTCACCATCGCCCGTAGATGGGAGAAGCGATCACGGAACCCGTTCAAGCAAGCTCCAAACATAAACCTAACAAGCGATCGAATACAGTGTAAAAGTAGCTTCATTCTACTTATTTCCAAATTACTGACAGTGCAAGGTTTTTGGCTGAATGGAACGGAGATCTTTTTCAGCATTCAAAATATTTATAAGAAGTGGAGAACCAGCAGCTTTATTTGTGTGGTTTCCGTGGTTCTGTTTTCGTTTAAACTACGTCCTGTAGAGGCACTTTAAAATTAACATTCACTCTGGAGCCAATAACTTTATCAACGGCATCATCATCTGTAGTACCTGGTCTTGTTCGTCAAAACGTTTAACTTCAGCCTGTGATCTAAGCGTAGCATCCTGGGTGTCGTATTTAAACCCTGCCAATGTTTGAATTTTGAGCAAAAATCTTCATCAATGTCAGTCGAAGGATCCGGTATAAGGAGTCATCCTCGTTCTTCCAACAGCTTTGTGAAAAGTGTGGTGGAGCGAACAGAGTTTCATGGCAACCCCTTGGCGTTAATTTGGGGGAACTTCCCCTAAATGTCATGAGACTGCAGAAGACAATCCAAACAACTGCATTAAATACATACAGTGGGTTTCCACAGGATATTGGCAAAATATCGCCGATTAGTCTACATTTCGGATCTTCGCGAGTGGACTGTCAAGTAGGAGATAATAATGAGATAAAGATTGAATAACCAGAAAAAGGATAGCATACTGAGAGTCACAGTGTGGATTGTCAGAGATTTGAACATGATAGGGAGCTAGAAGATCTGAAAACGGAAACGCAAAAGCTTCGTTTAGATATTGGGGCTCAATGAAAGGAAATGGAAAGAAAATGTTTCCTAGTCAGAAGAATATAGAATAAAATTAACAGCATCAGGAAATGGTATATCAGGAGTAGCATTTACTACGAATTGAAAAGTAGATCGCAAAGTAAGTTACTGTGAACAGTGATGGATGGTTTTCATCATAATCAACAGCGGACCAACGCAAACAACACTTCACGTCTACAGTGCGAAGAAACAAAGCGAAGAATAAGAGATAAAGTGTAGGATACTGAAAAAGGGCAATTCAGTACAGAGAAGAAAATAAAAATCCAGTAATCATTGTAGAATGGAGCACGGTGGTTGGCAAAGGAATAAAAGACTCGCAGGAGAATGTGAGATTGGTAGTAGGAATGAGAGAGGAGAAAAACTAATCGAGTTCTTCAATAAATTTCAGCTAGTAATAGCGAATACCCATCACAAGTCGAGGAGGTATGTTTGAATATGATCTGCCGATACGGGAATATTCCAGCTGGATTACATCATGGTCGATCAGAAATTCTGAAATTAGATATCGGATTGTAAGGCGTACCGAGTAACATTTATAGACTCAGGTCACAATTTAGTAATGACTAAGAACAATTAGGAATTTAAGAGACTCTCCTGGTAGGGCCAGTGTCTAAGAAATCAGGATACCGAAGTACTGAGGAATGATGAAATTATTTTCATCTTATCTGATGCTATAGATAAGTAGTGTGATATAAGTACCACAGTAGACACTTCTTGAAGGCGAATGCATATCTCTGAAGGGAACAATCACAGAAGTTGGACAAACAAGCGCAGGTAAAAGAAAGAAACTTTTCGGTGATGGAGGAAATTCTTCAGTTGATGGACGGAAAAATGAAGTACAAAGATATTAAGAAATTTCAGTCCTTAGTCTCTTAGACACTTTGAAATAAAATTAATAGGAAGTTGAGGGAAGCCAATGGGAAATACCTGCAGGAAATTTTGAAGCTTTATAAAAGGAAATGGTCATCGGAAGGACTGATTCAGCATGTAGAAAAATAAAATCAACGTTGCTGAAATTAAAAGCAAGGGTTTCAACATTAAGAGTGGATAGGTGGAAGGTGTACGTTGAAAGTCTCTACGATAGGGGACTTGTCTGACGACGTGGCAGAGGTGGGTATAGCAGTAGACATGGAAGACACTGGAGGTCCAGTATTAGAGGCAATGTTTAATAGAGCTTTGAAAGACTTGCGGTAAAATAAGGCACAAAGGATAGATGATACTCCATTGGAATTGCTGAAATGGTTGAGGCAAGTGATAAGCAAGAGACTGTCCAAGCTAGTGAGTAGAATTTGTGGGTTTGGTTACATACAAGCAGACCTTCCGAGAAGCATCAATCATACAATACCGAATACAGAAAGACAGATTAGTGCTATGACTATTGCACAAACAGTTTAATGGCTCATGTAACCATGTTGCCGACAAGAATAATATACAGAAGTATGGAAAAGAAAATTGAAGATCTGTTAAATGACGATCAGTTGGCCTTCAGGAAAAATATAGGTACCAGAGAGCCAGTCCTGGTGTTGCGATTGTAATGGAAGTAATAATTACGGTATATCAATATTTGATCATAGGATTTGCGGACCTGGAAAAAGCGTTGGACAGTGTATAATGGTGAGAGATATTTAAAATTCTGAGAAAATTGGAGTAAGCTGGAGGGAAGCCCTCCTGGTTGGCCGTGCGGTCTAACGCACGGCTTTCCGGGCGGGAAGGAGCTCCTGGTCCCCAGACACTACTCGCTAATGACTTTGATATCCTCAGTGGAAGTGAAGAATTACAGAATGTGCTGAATGGTACGAACAGTCTAATGAATGGCCAGGAGGTCACAAGAAGCAGTTTAGAGCATGCAGAAAGAGATATCTGTGCAAGAGAAGTCTGCTAGTATCAAACATCGGCCTTAATCTGGCGGAGAATTATCTGTTAATGTACTTCTAGAGCACAGCCTTGTTTGTTAGTGAATCATGGTCGTACGGTGCTACAACAGGATGTTGAAAATAAGTTGCACAGGTAAGAAAAGGGATGAGAATGTCTTCCACAGAAAGGAACATACGGAAAATACGAAGGGACAGGAGGATGGTCACAACTGCGAAGGTAAACAGAAACTGGAATGCGTCAAACAAATAATCGACGGCGTACCATCCAAGTACTACTCTGAGATGAAAAGGTTGGCACTAGAGAGGAAGCCGCGGCGAGCCGCATGGAAGTAGTCACAAGTTTGATGACACACATAAAAAAGTTTTAACTTGCCATCCCCTAATGTGAAAACTGTATGCTACTGTCAGATAGATGCCCATGTCGGACAGGTGTCTGTTTCATCAGCTACTGTCAACAGAGACACACCCTCGTAAGGTCTGTCGCTGGTTTTTTATAACCCAGCTCTAAGGTCCAAGAAACGTGATGACGTTTTCCGTTTTCAGCATCTGAGCTAACAGTAGACGGCACAAGTGGAAAGTCAAATTCTCTAGTTGTTGCGGTAGAGCTCATACCGTAAGTTTATCGCTGTTCCATTACACAGACTTAAAATGACAACACTACTCGTCTAACAGCATTCATGCCGGCGCATACGCTTTTTAATTATATTTAATCTTATATTATTAGAAATTCCCTTTCCTACACTCTTATCGTCTTTGAGTCTTACATAACGCATGCAGATTTTCTGTCGACGTGTCAAAGTTCTCTTCTGCTTCATAAAAAAAAAAAAATTTCACATCTGTTCAGTGTAGGGAATTTTATCTCTATTACGTAACTACTCTGCAACTCTCACTTAAATGCAGGGAGTTCACCTTCAGCCTGTTTCTCTACCGTCCCACTCTCGAACAACGCAGAGAAAAACGAACACTTCGATCTTTCCATGTGAGCTCCGATTTCTCTTATTTTATTGCGACGATCTATCTCACTATTCAGGTGAGCGTCAACAAAATATTTTCACATTCGGAGGAGCAATTTGGTTATTTAAATTGCGTGAAAAGGTTTCGCTGCAACAAAAAACGCCTTTTTTTCAATGATTATCACCACAACTCGCGTGTCATATCTGTGACACTCTCGCCCCTGTTTCGCCATAATTCAAAACGAGCCGCCATTCTTTGAACTTTTTCGATATCCACCGTCAATCCCATCTGGTAAGGACAGTACGCTGCGCAGGAATACTTTAGAAGAAGACGGAGAAGCGTAGTGCAGACAGTGTCTTTATCAGACGTGTTGCATCTGGTAGAGTCCTGCGAATAACAAGCTATCTTTCTTCGTTCGCCTTCCCCACAACACTTTCTGCGTGATAGTTCCAATTATGAACCTCTAAGCCACCTGACTCAGACATTGTTTGCTTTGTTGTAACAAAGTGACGAAGAGATTTCGCCACTTTCGAGTAGTTGAACACTTCATTTTTCCATGAGACTGGATCTAGTATTGTTCCTCTCTTAAGAGTGATACCCACAAATGAGATAGTTTTCTCACTTAAGTCTGTTTTGGAAGCATTATGTGAATTAAAAATTGTCCCAACGATTCCTCTATGTAGTGTAAAGATACATTCATCTAGCTGGTCTATTTTCGATACTCCAACAAGACCTCTTCTATGCCAAATAAACGTCAACGTAAGTGAAACGTCCTCCAGCCTGGAAGTTGGTTTTAAAACCCTCCTTTTTAATGAAGTCCTTGCCATCCCGTGAAGGTCCAAGGGATATCTACCGGCCGCCGGGTCATCCTCTGCCTTGTTTCGTCACGTGGATGCAATATGCCGAGCCATGTGAGCAACGCACCGTTCCCCCGGCCGTTTTGTAGACTCTCTTAAGTAGCTGCTCCTCACTTTGCATCACGAGGCTGTGTGCACAACGTACCATCCCCCCACCAAGGAAATCCCGTTGGCAGTACCGGGAATCAAACCCTACTCCTCTGCATTGTAGCGATCTACGCTGACCACTCAGCTACGAGGGCGGACTCAAACTCTCTGGCTTATGTAAATATAGCAGAGCGACGTCGTTGCCACCTCTAAGCATTGGTCCAGTACCAAACGTAAATATAATGCTTCCAAGAAAATCAAATGGTCACTAGTCTGACTCTCACTGCGTTACATTTTGACACTATTTGATAGACTTATAATCTACTGCAAAATCGATGTAAGATGCTCACGAAATTGTTTGCAGTGTATGTGTCTAGGGTTGATAGTACAAGTATATTAACAGTGGATAGTTGGTTCATCCACATCTACATCTACATTTATACTCCGCAAGCCACCCAACGGTGTGTGGCGGAGGGCACTTTACGTGCCACTGTCATTACTTCCCTTTCCTGTTCCAGTCGCGTATGGTTCGCTGGAAGAACGACTGTCTGAAAGCCTCCGTGCGCGCTCTAATCTCTCTAATTTTACATTCATGACCTCCTCGGGAGGTATAAGTAGGGGGAAGCAATATATTCGATACCTCATCCAGAAACGCACCCTCTCGAAACCTGGCGAGCAAGCTACACTGCGATGCAGAGCGCCTCTCTTGCAGAGTCTGCCACTTGAGTTTATTAAACATCTCCGTAACGCTATCACGGTTACCAAATAACCCTGTGACGAAACGCGCCGCTCTTCTCTGGATCTTCTCTATCTCCTCCGTCAAACCGATCTGGTACGGATCCCACACTGATGAGCAATACTCAAGTATAGGTCGAACGAGTGTTTTGTAAGCCACCTCCTTTGTTGATGGACTACATTTTCTAAGCACTCTCCCAATGAATCTCAACCTGGTACCCGCCTTACCAACAATTAATTTTATATGATCATTCCACTTCAAATCGTTCCGCACGCATACTCCCAGATATTTTACAGAAGTAACTGCTACCAGTGTTTGTTCAGCTAGCATATAATCATACAATAAAGGATCCTTCTTTCTATGTATTCGCAATACATTACATTTGTCTATGTTAAGGGTCAGTGGCCACTCCCTGCACCAAGTGCCTATCCGCTGCAGATCTTCCTGCATTTCGCTACAATTTTCTAATGCTGCAACTTCTCTGTATACTACAGCATCATCCGCGAAAAGCCGCATGGAACTTCCGACACTATCTACTAGGTCATTTATGTATATTGTGAAAGGCAATGGTCCCATAACACTCCCCTGTAGCACGCCAAAGGTTACTTTAACGTCTGTAGACGTCTCTCCATTGATAACTACATGCTGTGTTCTGTTTGCTAAAAACTCTTCAATCCAGCCACACAGCTGGTCTGATATTCCGTAGGCTCTTACTTTGTTTATCAGGCGACAGTGCGGAACTGTATCTAACGCCTTCCGGAAGTCAAGAAAAATAGCATCTACCTGGGAGCCTGTATCTAATATTTTCTGAGTCTCATGAACAAATAAAGCGAGTTGGGTCTCACACGATCGCTGTTTCCGGAATCCATGTTGATTCCTACATAGTAGATTCTGGGTTTCCAAAAACGACATGATACTCGAGCAAAAAACATGTTCTAAAATTCTACAACAGATTGACGTCAGAGATATAGGTCTATAGTTTTGCGCATCTGCTCGACGACCCTTCTTGAAGACTGGGACTATCTGTGCTCTTTTCCAATCATTTGGAACCCTCCGTTCCTCTAGAGACTTGCGGTACACGGCTGTTAGAAGGGGGGCAAGTTCTTTCGCGTACTCTGTGTAGAATCGAATTGGTATCCCGTCAGGTCCAGTGGACTTCCCTCTATTGAGTGATTCCAGTTGCTTTTCTATTCCTTGGACACTTATTTCGATGTCAGCCATTTTTTCGTTTGTGCGAGGATTTAGAGAAGGAACTGCAGTGCGGTCTTCCTCTGTGAAACAGCTTTGGAAAAAGGTGTTTAGTATTTCCAACAAGTATTGGTTGATCATTACGGGAAACTGATCTTATTTCAATGAGCAACTCTATTCAGAGAAACATAGTTTGGGTGCTGCGGGACACCGAGTGTGAGAACCGTGACCTCGGACTGTATTTTGCCGCCAAATTAGTTGCGCAGCGTACTAGCCACCAGTGTAAAATGGATTTACAGACTGTACAAGGTAGCACTCCCACTCATGTGCTGCAGCCTCACACAGTCCTTTGTTCTAGTAGTAGTGGGTGGCTTGTGTTGTGTGCAGTGCAGTAATGTTGGTGGCTGGTCTCGTGCCAGTGCGGTAATACAAAATGGCCAATATGCAGAATGTTTGCGGAAAAGATAGTCACGATGACAGACCTGCTGCGCGATTATACTCAAACACAAAAGAAGACGAAGCACCATGAAGGAATGACACGAATGGGACAGAAATCAGTAGACACGACGTGCATGTTCAAACAAACATATGATTAGACTTTCAGAAAAGTTGGATTATTTATGCAAGAGGAAGAGCTTCACAAATTCAGCAAAACAATAAAGCGTTGTTCCACTTTTGGCTCTTATGCCAGCAGTTATTCAGTTTGGCACTGATTGATATTGTTGGATGTAGTCCAGAGGCATTTCGTGCAAATTTCTTTCCACGTGGCCCGTTAGATTGTCAAAATCTCGAACCGATTTCTGGGCCCTGCCTATAATGCTCCAAATGTTCTCAGTTATGGAGAGATCTGGCAACCTTGCTGGCCAAGGTAGGGTTTGCAAAGCACAAAGACAACCAGTAGAAACTCTCGACGTGTGAAGGCGGGTTTTATCTTACTAAAATGTAAGCCCAGGATGGCTTGCCATGAAGAGCAAAAAAATCTGGCGTACAGTATTGTCAATGTACCGCTGTGCTACGTAAGGGTGCCGTGGGTGACAACGAAAGGAGTCTTGCTACGAAATGATATGGCACACCAGACCATCACTCCTCGCGGGCGACAGTCCAGGACATCTCAAGACAGATCTTCTCTTATCATTGGGGCTCATTCCGAAATGGGACACATTGCTGAAGACAATTCTACTCCAGTCAGTGAGATTCCAGGTCGAATGTACCCGACACCACTGCAAACGGGCTTCTTTATGTAAATAAGTCAACGGTAGTCGGCTCAAGGAGCTGGGTGAACCCAATCCCCTTTCTGTGAGCCACCTATTAATGGTCATTGTGGTCACTGTAGCACGAGTTGCACGTCCGATAGATGATAACGATGACTCTGGAGCTCTGAGTCCCTCTCTGGCGATTGCTCAGTCCTCTCGTTTCTGTCGCGTCTAGGTCGACCACTTCCCTCTTGACACTGTGCGGCCACGGTTCACCTATTCGTGTCAACATAGTCGAATAGTGGCATTGCTCCTTTTCGTTTGCCGAACGATTCACCGAATTCTCCAACCGGCTTCGATGAGCCCGCCTACACGTCATCTCTCAGATGCTGACATTTGCAAATATTGTTAACGCGCCTGTCTGCGAGGCGTATTTACTGCCCAAAGGAATGAAATTTGTAAAGACTTCGTGCCCTGGTATCGACATGTCCCCTGTTCGCTATAAGTGCGAAGCACACGGTGATTGGGCTGCAGTGTTACTTTCATCCATCGGCAGCCGAAGTTGACGTTTTTTGATTTTCCGTCAATACCTTTGTGAGTATCCATTTGCCTCCAATGTAACTCCTTCGTCGTGCTTCTTTCTTGTTTTGTCTTAGAGTACATATGTAGGATGTTACCCCAGCTTAAATAATTAGCTCCACGTACTGGCTCTGACGGGACGTTCAGTACTGATTGGTGCCGTGCCATCCTCTCCCAATGGCTTTATTCACATGCGGTATGGAGGGCCACGTGGTCATCACACATCATTCTATTTTGATCATCAGACTGTTCTCTCTGTCATCAATTTCCCAGACCTTTGAGGTGCTACTTCTCAAATATTTCAGTTGCCACTACGAGGCTTAGTTCGCCCAGTACGAGTCCTCCAACAACAAATATTCCGTATAATTTGACTACTGTAGCATCCGAGAACACGATTATGAGGGACTGGGTAAGATACAAGTCGTTACCGTACTTTCTATCTATGTATGTACAGCCTTTGGAGTTTTCTTTGACATTTCTTTCACACTGCAAAGGAGCAGTTGCGTCCCCCAGACTCACCAATCCATGAAGATTTCATTCAACCTCCAAAACATCGTCGTCGCTGGATATAATACGCAACCCTTCCTTCTTTCCATGGTTTGCTGAAGTTTGGCTACTGCTTCAGTTCTTTTCGTCTCCTGTGACCGATTCATGTTCAACCAAATTTATACAGCGGATATCCTGAGAATGCCGGTACTCGTCTGCCCTGTGTGGTCAAGCCTTGGCACCCACCTGATGGCACCAAGGCTCATGTGCAGTATGGGAAAGGTTGCAGACAGACTTTCCTACGGATTGCAGTTAGTGCTTAGGACGCACATTCAATGACGTATTTGCTCCGATTTCGACAGCATCAAAGGCGAAAACATTGCAGCTGCAGTATTGGTTCCTTTCCATATCATTTTGTTCAGGACCGCACTTTACTGAGGCTTGTGGCAGTATAGTGTGAGGGGAATGCATCTCTCGATAGGTCGATCGAAGGGTCCAGAGACTCGAAGTCGAGATAACTATTAGAGTGAGGTGCCGATCCTAACACAGCGTTGCAGGAGGTTCTCGGTGTGTCATTGTACGTTTCCTCCCTTCTGGAGGTTTCTCCACGGTCGCAAAAATTTGTTATGAACGGGATTCAACATTGAACAGGCACCCAACAATTGCACAAGTCTCTAATTTGCCAATGACTTGGGCAAGAGTAACACAATTCACACGTGTTGGCTCTGAGCACTATGGGACTTAACATCTTAGGTAATCAGTCCCCTGGAACTTAGAACTACTTAAACCTAACTAACCTAAGGACATGACAGACATCCATGCCCGAGGCAGGATTCGAACCTGCGACCGTAGCAGTCCCGCGGTTACGGACTGAAGCGCCTAGAACCGCACGGCCACCGCGGCCGGCTCACACGTGTTCCACACAACATTGCTTCCCTGTGATTCGACTTCTGTGTGCCAATTTCGTATGTCTACATCACGCAGTAAGAACCACTGTACGCAGGACCTCCGTTCAAACGAACTATTACAAGTTCTCTAAGCATTTTCGTCCTGTCGTGCCTTGAATGTCACGAGTTTTGTGGCGTTCGGTAACAATTCTGTCAGCACAGCGTCACCTTGACACAATGCCTTTCCTGTTCCTTTATTTATGAAAATGAATGTGTACTGCATGGAAGTTTGTGAGGCCACACACGAGTAATCCTCTTGTAAGCGAATGGGACGTCTTTTGGGTACTCTTGAGATGACTGATCATTGTTAGTCTCAACTTTGATGATATTGTAATCATTACTGCTTCTTAATCTATCAAAATATCGGTTGCGGTGCTACAGAAGCCTTGCAAAGTTTTAACATTTTGTCATTATCCAAAGAAATTTAAATAGCCCTCTCTTTCCTTGCGTTTATCTTGTCCCACGCGGCGGGACGAATGCTTCTGCTGCCACCAGATATAACTTTCTTTACCATCAGGATCAAATTTTGAGGGAATCGGTTCTTGTTGGGAATTCGCAGATAGAACAACTATATTCTTCCACAGGGACGAGGCCATTTCTGAAGCGAGGTCTTGCAGCTGATGTTAAAAAGATGTCGAGAATTTGACACGTTAATGGAATGGTTTCCACATTAAACTGCCGGCTCTGGACTGAGGTCTAGATTTCTTTGATGTGAACCAGTAAAAATTGGCTATTACTAAAAACACAGCCTTCCCCATTTGATAATAGGCGACATGTGACAGCTTTGGTCTGGCTTTTACGCAGACAGTGTCCTTCCACCTCAATCTCTTAGGCTCTTTATACACAATATGCCTCAAGTGACAATAGTGAGGGCAGCAAAGTGGTATAGCAACTGACTGTGTAAGTAGTGACATCAGCTACATCTGAGATTTGTTATGAAGTGCTCATAAACTTCTTTTTTCAGGTAAAGCAAAATATTTTATAAAGCACCAACCCTGGGAGGTGATAGATTATGGAGCAAATTATGACTATGCTAGCGTTATGCATTACGGCAGGAGAGTGTGGTCCAAAAACAACCGAAGTACAATTATGCCGATTGTAAGTATTGTATTCATTTATTGCTACGAAACAACAGAGTTTACAGCTCTGCTATAATAAAAAGACAAAATTACTTTACTGGTCTTATGTTAATGTATGTGGCAGAACATCATACTTTAATATTTTTTGTAAGGCATTTCAAATAATTTGTGGCAGAGTAAA
Source organism: Schistocerca piceifrons (assembly GCF_021461385.2). Lineage (NCBI taxonomy): Eukaryota > Metazoa > Arthropoda > Insecta > Orthoptera > Acrididae > Schistocerca > Schistocerca piceifrons. The sequence continues at coordinate 292,091,217 of NC_060138.1, read as the reverse complement.
AGTTGCCTCTTTTCTGTCGATAAATTCAGTTAGTTACTGATAGCTCAGCATTTCAAAGGAAACCTTCAGATCTTCTGATCGTCAGAACTACTATTGTCGCGAAGGCATAAGGGGATCCCTGACAGCTAGGAGCGCTGTTGCCAGCTTTCTGTTACGAAGCAAAAACCGCTACAGTCGAGAAAAGGGTCCATATGCACTCAAAGCTCCCAGCCCGGCTCATTGCACTGTCAGGGATCTTCTTACGATACGTCCACTAAAGACGATTTATGTATGGATCCTTCCAATTTTTAGAACCAAATAATTAACCACATTATTAGTTGAAAATTAATAGTTACAGAGAAAATACTTTCTTCTTGTGACTGATGAAGCCCTACGGTGAAAGCAGTTTATCAAACCAAGAGATCAGGTTTGTGTAATTCAGTGCCTCGTTTATTATTACTAAATGCTCCCACCTAATAGCAGGATTAAAATTGAACAATCGTACCAACCTATTGTGTCTGTCTCACTAAGATAGTAAATGTATTCTGCTTCTTGTAGTCTAGCAAGAATCTAAGAGAAGTGCTGCAGAAATTAGCCTTTTCGTAAGTACTGAAACTTTGATATCAGCGAATTATAAACGAATGTCTAACACATTTTCATACGCTTACACAATATGATTTATAAAACACGCACAATCATGTCGAATTCTGTACTGATTTTAAACTGAAGAGTTTTATTGGTTATTGATGCGATTTGTAACATGTAGTCTCTCCTCTACGGTACGTGTAACAAACTGCTTCTCATTTTTTATTTTAGCCAGCAGTTACAGACACAAGTTCGTTTACTTCCAAAAATCAGTTCCCATGTGTCCCTGCATCTTCCACGCCACAGCCGCCTCCCTCCCCCCCCCCTCCCCCCTCCTTTCTCTGATTCTTTTGACATTTGACAATCGCTATATTAATAGACAATAAGAATATTCAGATGCTTTCTTCAAAATCTTCAGTTCTAGTGTACGTTCCGAAATGTGGGTATGGCATTATTGGCTGGGAGATCCCATCTAGGATGTTCGGCCGCCTTGTGCAAGTCTTTATTATGACCCTTCGGCGATTTGCACATCGATGATGAATATGCTATGAGGACAACACACAAACCACATCTCCAAACAGGAGGAAATGTCTGAACCGGCCAGGAATCAAATCGAGAGTCAACCACGCTAACAACAAGGTCACCAGCTGCTGACGGTGTATGTTCCCAAGAAATACGACCGTGGCTGCCCAGCCTGAAAAGGGCGTTGCATCATCTTCTCACTGTAGGTGTGTTTTCACCAGTTCAGCATAATACATTCACAACCTCAACATAAACGCCATTGATGTGATATGTCTTTGCAAATGTCGGTTGCATGGAAAACTAGAACAACCAGTGATTATTGACAACTACGAGAGACAGATGAAAATTAGTGATACACTTAATAAAGTCAAAAAGACACTTGTTTCAACATCATCTAATTTTAGATTAATTCACTTTCTCCAAATTCTTTTCTGGTGAGTGAGTTCTAGCCAGGAAGGGCAATTCAGAAAGGTCTCCAAAATCCTTGTTTATAGCAGCAGTAAGCTGTACGTTGCAGGTAGAAGGCTTTTTAACTGTACAATTCCTTAGCTGTAACAATGGATGAGAGTTCTGATGATGCCAAATCTGGTGAACAGAGTGGGTATAGTTGAAATTTTGCTACTCGAGCCACGGTAGACGGAAAACTATTTAGTGTATGGGTAACCAATTTCGCGGGAATAATGTTCAGACTGTGTACTGTGCGGTTTGCGTTTTTAGTAGTGTTAGTGTCATGACTTGCCATTTGGCGCCAATACCGCTACAGCGATGTAGGTTTGAAACACAAGCATCAGTAGTAGTGTACTGGGCTCTGAGAACAATTTTTACATCAAATTCGTATGCAAGTTAAGTTGATCAATTAATTACCACATACAACCACAACCGCACCCATAGAGGACGGCATACGTTTTTCCCCAGTCGTCACGTGGGTCCCCGCCCTCTCCCCCTCCTACCCCTCCTCCCCACTTACTCTATTGGCGGGAATTTCGAATTTTTTCAGGAATTTCGAATCTTCGCGGGAATTTCGAATTTTGGCGGGAATTTCTTTGTCCCAGGGCTGCGCTGACGTCCCATCTTACACCCCAACTGAGAGCTAGCTGTAAAATAAAAATGGTCGTGCTCTTTCTGAAACTCGAGTTCCGGTCCTTCTTGACGGAAAGCGCAGGAGAGGAATATTAGAGTAGTGTAGGTTATTTATTCTGGTTGAGAAACAAGTAAATGTTAAGTCCCATAGTGCTCATAGCCATTTGAACCATTTGAAACAAGTAAAGATCGGTTCTGATTACGTAATTAATCATAAAGATAGGTCTTAATTACACTACTATATGCATAGCGCAACACAAGAAGTACCTAAAATCGCAATACAGCTCAAAAAGTGACAACGGCATACAACTGGTGTCATCCTGTTGGGAAAGAATTTCACAATAGCTCTCAGTACTGGCGTTAAGAGTACTCAAACTCTACTCTTTATCTACAACGCGGCAAGAAAAAGGATTGAGTGGAAATTACTATATTATTTGTGAGAAATATGTCTGACTGACGAGATGTTGGCATTGGAGAGAAAGAAGTTTAATATTACTGCCTGTCAGGATAGGGCTGAGGACTGTGTCTATCGTTGCTTGACGTGAGAGTTCGCTACAGACGCCTCCTTCTGCATTGATCAACAATCATCCTGCAGCCAAGGTAATAGAGGCCAGTACATGCTACCATAACTGATAGAAAATGTTTCACTGTTCGAATTACACATCGAAATTGTCGTGAAAAAAACCAGCACTCGTAATCAATGGGTCATGTTTGGTGATGGTCTAATCCTTCTTGGTGGTATTGATGTACTATCTCCAGTTTGTGGAAGTCGTTCACAATAGTCGAAAGACAACAAAGGGTCGCTTCACGGAATCTGTTAAACGTATTTCTTGGAAAGACTGAACCTTACTAGAACAACAATGAAATTTCCGAGAATTCTCCAGATCGCTTTTACAAACATCCACTGCTTCTTCAGGACTAGGCAGCGGCCGCTGTCTCTGCCGACCACAGACCTCCCCCCCCCCCCCCCCACACACACACACACACATATTAGGAAGCAGATTCCTCGGTCAACTGCGGCATACTGCCATCCTGCCGGTGGACGAGTGGGTGCATCATGTGCAGCACCCAGCCAGCTTTGCGGTGACGTCGAGGCATCGGCCCTTCGCCAGCACAGAAGGCTGTATCACCAACTAAACGATGTGAGGTAAATGAGGGCTGCCACAAGAGCAACTTGCTTGTTCGTCCAAAATGTAGCGGCGCCGCATCGCCTCCTCACAATGCCTCACACGCCGCTCGCACGTCATAGTTTAGCAGCGTCAGCGAAAGCCCCCCCCCCCTGCCCCTCCCACACACACACACACACACACACACACACACACATTCAGAGAAGGCCTGCCCCCCTCCCAACATCTCTAGTAGGCCCACTATTCTGCGATCATGAAAACTTTTATTTAACATCAACACATCTCTTATGAACGAACATCCACTAAAAAGGACAACACAATTTCGATGACAATAAATGTCCTCTTTTACAAAAATAGGGCAGAGTCCATTTTCTTTTAGTTCTATTAGCAAAATCGGTGTAGTTTTTACATTCGGCTGCTGGATACCATTCGCATCTCATTATTTTCTGACATGCAACCAAGTGAAGAAATGACTACAGCACAGCCACCGATTACAGAAGACCAACTGTAGAGATCGGGCTACAAAGCCCCTAAACATGTCCATCCTGTGTAAAGTCGGGGTAAAGAATCTTCCGCTGTTTTGCTGCGAAAAGTACCGATTACAGCAGAATGTCCTCGTTATATCTCAACTGTCTTCGTAGTAAGCCGCGCTGGATTAGCCGAGCGGTCTGAGGCACTGCCGCCATGGACTGTGCCGCTGGTCTCGGCGGAGGTTCAAGTCCTCCCTCGGGCATGGATGTGTGTGTTTGTCCTTAGGATAATTTTTTTTTCTTCGTAGTAAAGAATAATCGAGAATTGAAACTCTGAAGAAAAAACATTTATGTTAAGCAATTTCTTTCAACCTGATGGACAAATTGTATGACCTGAGAACGTCTATCACATTCAAAACAGTGCCTGTAAATAAACTGTTACGCATGTGTTTATTACAAATATTGCAGACATGTGAAATAACATTAAAGAATACAACCTTTCACACCATTTGTTCACATGTTGGAAAAAACACAATTTTTACAGTCAATAACAACCTTTAATTCAAGAGGATGTTGCTGTTTTGTACACTATGGCAGGTCCAATTTTACCAGTTCAACATTATATCGTACTGGCATTTATGAAAGAAATCATGAGAGCCTCTCTTGCATTGAACCTCCTATAAGATTATACTGCATTTCTCTCTCTCCTGATACAGTGAAAACAAATACTGTCTGCACGTTGACGTCGAGCATATTACATACACACGTATCACTCCATAGGAGCAGGTGGCTAGTGGTTGTAGTTGCTTGCACAGACGTGCATAAAGTTTTGTCGACTGTACTGGAGGAGGACCATAACCAGCAGACTGAATTACAAGGGAGAGAACTTCTATTGTTAATTCAAAAGCAGTTAAAGACATTGTTTTTTCAGTTGTAGGACATCTAAACAGTGTATGACTACAGTTTTGTACACTGCTGTGCACTTTGTTTTTCAACCATGACTTCGTGGTATGTGCCAGGTGCTAAATCTACATTAGCATGTTTCGATCAATTGGATCTCACAGAAAGCTGAAGAACACATGGTTTAAGCTATGCAGTTTCCACAAGACACAGGGTAGTAGAAATATAACACAGAGGCCATGTTCCTCGTTGACGTGAAAGTTGAATACATCGCTACATGTAGACACTTGAACTTTGCAGCATTGAATAGTGTTTCCAACAGCTATCCAAAGGTGATTACCTATGTAGTCAATCTCATCTCCATTCTGACAGGGTGGCAGATGCCTCAATGTTCTCTCAATGTTCCAATTCAAAGAGCATTGTTCCCTCTTTCGCAGTCATGTACCTGATTTCTGTTCCAGATTGACGATCGCTGGAAGGTGCTGCAAACAACACATGTGAGGTAGTAGAAATAGACAGAGGTACTGTTATCTTATTAGTGATAAGCATACGGAACCAGGATGAATCTGCAGCATTAAGGAACACCTCCAAACAACTGTCTGAAGATGATGACCTCTAAATTTAATCTCATGTCACACAGTGAAAATCAGCAGGTATCCAGTGTTCCACCAAGGCTCTCCCCTTCTCAACCAAGTGGCGTCAGTCAGTCATTATGTGGTAATCAACAGCATACTATGGATGGATGGGATTACAAAGACACTTGATATGAGGGAACGTACCGTAATACATAGCACAGTTGACAGCGTGATCAGTTTTAGCAATTTTACCAGTTGTTCCATAGTTTCAACGCCAGCCAATGACATAGCAGAATGCTTCCCAATTTCTGAATCATCGCTAAATCGTCCCTTCACTACTCTGCAAGTACCATATGCTAGATGTCGAATACAGATAGACGATTGTGTAGCACGTCCATTCTGTCATATGCAACAAAGTAAACCAGACAGGGTCACATAGGTTATCTAAATATTTCCAGCACATCGATCATAGTGCAGGATTTACGATTATGACTGGCCATTTTTATCTGTGTGGGTTGATGTCACTTGGTATTCTCGCATTCGCAGGATAAAATTGCGGATTGACAGATCTCTCCCACAATGTCCTTGACAAATCCTCTCCGAAACACGGTCGCCAATTTAATCTGCAGCTGACCAGAAATACTAGGGTCCTGTAGCCACTACAGTTTATGTTCCGTGAAGGAATAGAGCGAGCTGTGTCCATAACTGCTGCTCAGTGAAGACAGTTCCGCATCAGTCTTACCCATGGCACCCATAGAAATGCACGACATCTCTCCAGATGCGTGCATGTCGAAAAGGATAGCTCCTGTTATCATGGTATGGTAGAGACGAGAGTATTGCAGTGATATAAAAAATGGTTAAGAAGAAGCGTGTGGTTTATACATGGTGGACCTTCAGAAGGATGGAGTTTGAAACATATCACTAAATCAGTTCTGTGGTACTATTCCACTGTATGTAGTCAGTACCAGGAAGTCTCTGGCATGAGAGAAATGATCGTAGAGTATAAACACACACTTCTCCGGCTACATGGTTCTGCTCCTAAAAATGCTATATTGTTGAATCCATATGGTTTCCGAAATATTAGTCTTGCTGAATGTAACGCTCTTAATACTCCAACGCAGGATATGAGACATATAACCACTCTCCAAATTGCCACCCCAATCACTATGTTGACAAAATTTAAAATGGTACAAATACTTCCTTCTACACTATTCTGGCGTCAGCGTATATCCACCGATCGAGCTCCTTATAAACCAATTGGAATGGAATCAGTTGCTGTTCTGTATATTAGGAAATTAATGGATTTGTACGTCTTTTAATGTCGGAAACGTACGTACTTTCAATCACACCTCCCCTATCAGTTGTGCTTGTTATTATTAGTAGCGCTTTTGACGGAAGCGGGTATCTCTCGCTAGGAAATAGAGCGATGACGTGAATATTTTCGATAGTTGATACATTGAGTTACCACCCACATTCTACTGCACGAAAATGCACACGGAGAAGCAGTAACTTGCAATAAGGGCGCAACTTCCACGATCAGTTTGGAAAGAAGGTGTAACAGTTTTATTGCTGTTTACGGCAGCATCACCACAGATCCGACGGCACTCCTCTTGTCTCAACACCACATCTCTGGAGTAGATCCCCCTCGCAATATTTAAGGTGATAATGTGACATAGGTCAACTCTCCTAAAAAACACTCTATGGAATGTCGTAAGTCTGATAAACGCGTTGATTCTTCTTTAATACATAAGGAATAACATCGCTTGTGAGAACCAACCGTAATTCGGTAACATCTATATTCGACTGTATGTATGAGGATGCAGTTATGGAGTGGGATGCGTCTGTTCTGCCTGGTTTAATATAGACCTCTGTGTAATACTTATTTCACCTCTGTTGAAGTATGCGTTAAGAAAACCCACGTAGTTTACAGAGGAGGGGGAGGGGGAGGGATAAGACTGAATGCAGCCAGAGCATAATTTTTAATCTTTCTCGATCTTGGGTGTCTCCGTACCCCCCAATCCACTCCAATTTTTCCTACCAGCTTGTACGTGAAGCGTGGAGTTCGAATTCATCTGACGCTAGTATCGAGTGGTACTGTAAAGCTGGCCGGTGTGGCCGTGCGGTTCTAGGCGCTTCAGTCTGGAACCGCGTGACCGCTATGGTCGCAGGTTCGAATCCTGCCTCGGGCATGGATGTGTGTGATGTCCTTAGGTTAGTTAGGTTTAAGTAGTTCTAGGTTCTAGGGGACTGATGACCACAGATTTTAAGTCCCATAGTGCTCAGAGCCATTTGAACCATTTGGTACTGTAAAATTTTCTCCCAGCAGGGTAACACCTGTATTACGACATCGTCATTTTTTGAACTGTGTTGTGATTTTAGGCACTCCTTGTGCAGCGCTATGCATATAGTTTCGTATTTAAGTCGATCTGCATAATTACAACAATAATTAGAACCGATCTTTACTTCAGTTTACCAACCAAAATTAATAAAGTACAGTAACCTAAAATTCCTCTCCTGTATCGGGACGGTTTCCATGTGTTGCAGGATGCACTTGAGCTTCCTGTCCAGAAGGACCGAGACTCGAGTCTCGGAATGGGGAATGGGGACGGGGTGGTGTGGGACGTTAGCACAGCCCTGGGACAAAGAAATTCCCGCCATAACCCTAAATTTCCGCCAATAGAGTAGGTGAGAGGGAGAGGCAAGAAGGAGGACGGGACGGGGACCCGCGTGTGGCTGGGGGGAAACACATGACGTCAACTAGGGTGGCAGTGGGGGTAGGTGGAGGGAAGTAATTAATTGACTAATCTAATTAATTGGCATATCAATTTGATATCAAAACGGTCTTAGGTGCTCCTGCACCCCAATACTAACATCTGTGTGCATTACAGCTGCAGACATTCAACGTGGTTGTGAACAAGATGAACATGGGCCTTACTCGTAAGGCTTTTGTACGAAAACAACAGCAGTAGGGCTGCTAATCGTGCCATCAACGTATTACACTTGTGGAAATACGGAGATATCCTCCTTTTCTCATCGCGGTTGAAGAACATGTTCCGGAAGTTCAGATTAACGGGTGATTTGGGAAATGCTTCTGGGAAAGGTCGACGGTCAATTCGCTACCGATTCTTCAAGGTGTTCTGCTGCCATGGTTGAGAATGCTGGACCCAATGTGCGAACTTGAAGCAGTATACGAGTTTTACCAAGACAGCTGAACATTTCGTGGTTCTCCGTTCAGAAAGTGCTGCAACAGTTGTGAAACGACATCTGTATAAGCTTCCAAGCTGTCGTTGATTCAGATAGTCGTCAAAATGAGCGGCACTTGTAAACTGGAACTTAAAGATGGTGCATCGTTCACAAATGTTCCCTCTGATGTGGAAATTAAAATCTGCTTCTTTCAATCGTTTATTCGGTATTTCTCTTCCACATGTCCTCACAAATGTTTCCACAACGCTTCATTGTCCTACAGTCACTTATTTTTCATGGGGCTCTCTCAAGTAGCGATAGTTAATTTATAACCACCTTGTAGACGTTTGTGAGGGAACAGAATACGCGTCTACTCAATTTTGTTAAAACTGAAGAAAAGGATTTCAGAGGAAGAGACACTAGTTAAAAAGGCCTAAAGCTGATCATATAATTTGTGTATTAATACGTGATTTTAAATTGTTTCTATTAGTGCCGTTTAAGATAAGCGGTGCGACGATTAAAAGTCTACCAGGCAGGGTACAGAATGAACCTTCGCAAAGGACCGCTGTTCTCTGTGTGGAAGTCTTGACAAATCACAGCCCCATAGAAAAGTAGGACAAGAAAACGGAGGAGCGCAACTGGGGGTTAACGTCTCGTCGACGTCGGCGTTACTGCGGACTGAGGAGAACATGTCATAGCAGGAAAGGTGGAGGAGGAAATCGGCAGCGTTCTTTTTAATGTAAACATCCCGACATTTACCTTAATAAATTTAAGAAACTCATGCAGAAAATAACCGAAATGGGCGGACGGATTTATCAATCAACGTCCTTCCGAAAGCATTATTTGGACTACTTTGAAGACGGTCAAGTAATTTCGTGCCCTCATTTCTTACTGCATTAATCAACGAAACAGTCACTAAAGCAGTAGGTGCAAACCGGTGGCCCAGCTCTATAAAAGGCAGAGTAGAATCCGTCTGCCGGAAGTTTGTGAGTAGCGTTATAGACAAACCAAAAAGAATTTTTTCTTGTTAACTATTTTCCAAGTTATAAAGGCAGACTGACGGTTTCTACACAAATTTTTTGGAACAGCTAGGTTTACAATGCATAAGGAAAGGCCTAACTTAAAAAATAATAATCTTTGTTCATTGTTATTTCCCACTAAAAAATATATTTTGGTATTAGGAAAGTAGAGGTATCTGAAGTGCGAAACGCTTGAATACCCATTGAAAACTTCAGACATCTTCTGACACCATTTGGAGTAATTCACAGCTTGAAAATATGTGTGCTCCATTGAAGAGGGCAGCTTTGGAATGATATTTTTCAGAATTTTCAAAATTGGTGTTGAATCTAGTAAAAAGTACATTCATCTAATGCAGACGATAGTGAAGAAATACGTGTACGCGCCTCTTAAAGAGATGCAGTGATATTGCACATCCAGTATTTCCTTAACCCTCTCCAAGAAGTATATTGAAACTTTGGAAGACAGTTACGAAGTGTGTGTCAACAACGTAGATTCCTTTCCCACTCAAACACTGACCGTTTACTTTACGTATCTTTGTTACAGTTAAGCACCTCTTTACATTATGAATGAAACACACAAAGCAGTGGTGTAATATTCTACACTATTTATTATTTGTTACTAGAACCGGTTTTCGGCTGTTACGCCATCATCACGTACAAAGATAAGTCTGTGGTGCAGTGAAATTTCGTTGGATCATACGTTTTAAACTAGTGCATGTATAGAGTATCTCCATTTCCAGACATCAATATGTTAATGTTAGAATATAAATAGAGCAAGCAAGGTTATTTCAGTGTAAATACAATGTAAGGTTATTTAACTAAGATAAATATGTGGTACATTGACTAATGAATTACAGAAAATTTAAAACAGCTGTACATAGAAGAACATAATTGAACAATAAGCTTTAGTGACATATTCCAAACATGTGGCTGAACAAAATAATGTTGTCTATAATAGATCATAAATTACAAACTGATAATACGTAATAGTGATATAAGCAGCTGAGTGATGCAGCTGTGATTATACAAAGTAATTTATTTAACACAACAACAGAAATTATAGTAACTGAAATAAGGAAATAGAGCATGTGATTAAGAGAGCTATTTTGCAACATGGCCTGGATGGGATTATGAGTAGTATTTGCAGTTACAATTATTGAGTAAACGAACTGTGTCTGGTTATTCAGTACTAGGCTTGGGTAGATGGATCTATATTTCTTAATTTCCGTAATTTCAAAACAGTTCAACAAGTTTGTTTGCGTGGCCATTCTACGCAGCAGACATAGAAATACTTGTTTTTAAACAACACCACTATCTCCTGCTGCCGCTTAATTTATTCACCCTAGACGAGTTTGGCCGTTTTCCTGTTCTAAGGCATTATCAGTGGGATCTATAACGATACAGTTCTGTTAGTTTGAGATTATTAAACAGTTCACGTCGCGATTTTTTTTGTGAAAAAAAGTAAATGCTTACGTTTTGCTGATCTGCGTTTCCTCTCATCTGGTCTGGAGGCAGCACTACCACTTTATCACTGACATATAAGCCCAACTTTGCCTTCTGACCTTCTTCACACTGTTCACCATGTTTCTCCCGTTTTGTGGTGTACTATCGTTTTATTGCAACTGGATGTAACTATTTCGTAGGACACTACTTTTAACAACACAAATGTTGCAACTCTGTTACGAGAGAGACAGAGGGGTGGTGGGGGGGGGAGTAGAGAGAGAGGGGGGGGGGGTGGGAAGGGAGGGGGCGAGAGAGAGAGAGAGATGAAGAGTGTTTTTTTGGGGGGGAGGCTGTTGGTATGAATTGTATGGTGTTTAATATGAATGTACTAGCTGATAGCGAGTGGTTGAAAGCTTTGGTGACAGCTGATCTGACTTTTCGTTTCAGTATTCTGTGGAAGTGTTCATGGATAATTGAGTGTGAAGATGTTGGGTGATATTATGATTATATTGGATAGTATTATTATGTTAATCCTCTTTGACAGCGTTATATCTACTAATATAAATAATGAATTGCTTGGCATGTGTACTCGATCATTCAACAGGGTTTTCCTTTCATCATGAATAGAAGTTAGTCTGGAACATATACTTCCTTGGGTTGGCAACAAACGGGTAAACATGCCAAAGAGGAGGAAACATGTAACAGAGTTGCAATACTTACATTGTTAAAAGCAGTGTCCGACGAAATAGTTATATCGAGTGGCAAAACAACAATAGTACACCACAAAAAGGTAGAAACATGACGAACAGTTTGAAGATGGTCAGAAGGCGAAGTTGTGCTTGTATGTCAGTAATAAAGTGGCAGTGCTACCTCCAGACTAGATGAGAGGAAACGCAGATCAGCAAATCGTAAGTAGCTACTTCTTTACGTAAAAAATCGCTACAGCAACTGTTTAATAATGTAAAACTAACAAAGCTGTATCGTTATAGAACCCACTGATGATGCCTTAGAACAGGAAAACGGGCAAACTCGTCTAGGGTGAATAAATGAAGCGGCAGCAGGAAAAGGCGGGCTTATTTACAAAACAAGTATTCAAAACTATCTTCCTACCTTTTTGAATGTGATTTAATGCTTCATGTTTCACCTTGGAACTATCGCCCTTTTTGAGCAGGTGGTCTGCACAAGTAGAGTCTCCATTACCAACCCCACATAAGTTTCCAAATTCAAGTGGGTATATATTGCCCTGCCAGACTGACCCATATATAATTTTTCACAGTTACAAATAATTTTATATATTCCACTCTTTTTCGAAAGTTGAAGCGCTCTTTCCATTGGGCAGAAGCTGTCCAACAGCGTTGTGCACATAAAATGATGTTTTTATATTCCTGGATATAAGCTTTCTGGCTGCATCCAGTGAGACGTTTCTTAAGTAGGGAATTGTGCACCATTTATTGCATTCTTGAGGTGGTGAATTAAGGGCAGGGTGAAGAAGAGCGCACACTTGTTGGTTCTACTTTTTGTGTATTATGGAGTCCACTAAGGTAACAGAACAGCCATTGTGTGATGCTACTTCTTTGAGGGTATTTAATTCCATTTGTAAGTTTGCTTCACTCATAGGGATGGATATTAGGTGATGTATTGTAAAATGAAAGGCAGCTTGTTTACTTTCAAGGTTTGTAAGAAACTGTCACCACAGATATAGTTAATACTAGCCAATTCTCAATACCCAGTAATGCTTAAAAATGCTGCCTTTCATTCTATGACACTTCACTTAATATACATACCAATGAGTCAAGCTAGCTTCCAAAAGCAATTAAATGCCATCGAACAAATATGGCTTTCCTCCTACCTTAGTTGTCTCAATTATGAACAAAAAGCGAGAATGACAGGTGTATTCTCTACTTTGCTCCACCACCTCAAGAATGAAATAAGTGCGCACAATTCCCACCTTAGTAAAAGTCTGACTGGATGTAGCCAGAAAACTTGTATCCTGGAATATAAAAACATCATTTTATGTTCACTACACTGTTGGACCTTTTGGATACTTTTGCCCAATGGGAAAGACAGCACTCCATCTTTGGAAAACACTAGAATACATGAAAATCTTTGTGTCTGTGGCAAAATCTTTATAGGTCAGTCTGACAGGTCTATATATTCTGGCTTGAGGGAAATCCACATAAGTCTGAAATTAAAAAAAGGAGACTACTTCCACAGACCACAGCTTAAAGAAGGCCATAGTTAAATGGTGAAACATGAAATATTATATCACATCCACAAACGAAGGAAGATGAACTGTCTTGAAATTATGGATATTAATAAACACAACCCCATAACCAAAGCCTAATACTGAATGATCAGACACAGTCCACTTACTCACCACTTGTAACTGCAAATACTACACATAATCCCAACCTGTCAATTTTGTAAATTACCCCTCTTACTCACATGCTCCATTTCCTTCATTTCATTTAGTATAATTTCTCTTGTTGTGTTAAAAAAATTAACTTTACATAATTACAGCTTCATCACAAAGACAAGATTATTTTGTTCAGCCACATGTTTGGAACATGTCACCAAAGCTTATTGTTGAATTATGTTCTTCTAAGTACAATTGTTTTAAATTTTCTGTATTTCGTTAGTTAATGAGACATATATTTCATCTTACTTAAATAATCTTATACCGCATGTACACTGAAGTAACCTCGCTTTTTTAATTCCTATTTTAACAGTAACATTTTTATATCTGAAAATGGAGGTACTCTGTACATGCACTAGTTTAAAATCTAAGAACCAAAAAACTTTCACTGTACCACATACTTATCTTTGTGTTTGATGATGGCGTAACAGCCGAATACCGGTACGTGTAACAAATAATAAATACTGTTGAATATTACACCACTGCCGTGTTTGTTTCATTCATAATGCAAAGAGGTGCATTGTTGTAACAAAGATATGTAAAGTAAACGGTCAGAGTTTAAGTGGGAAAGGAATCTACGTTGTTGACAAAAATTGGATGTTGTAGAATATTACACCAATGCTATGTGTGTTTCATTCCTAATGTACAAAATAGTCTACAAAGAACCGACGGAACAGTCAATCAATGCAAGTACCTTTTTGGTCTGGAATGGTACCGCCATACTCCTCAATAAATGTTTCTTATCATTCGTCGGTACCACATGTGGCTTATACTTTAGCTTCCAGAAGTTTAATAAGGAAAAATTAATAAAATGAGAGCAAAGACGAGCAACAAGTGCAAATGACGCTGAGGGTTACCTCCCGTAACAGAGGCGTGCTGTCTGTATAAGATATGAAACATTCCTGCTTTGATTAGGCACACAGGTACTGAAAGACTGTTTATTGGAGACCTAATGTCATTCCTCTTTCCAAAAATTCGTTACAAATAACCTGCGCTTAATCACTTAAGGTTTTCATGCTGCATTCATTGAACGCCTTGTATCGGTCAGACATATACCACAGGACAACCAACTTCCAATGTGCCACAAGGCATCATTGCAGGGTTCTGGACGCAGGATATGCTCCTGTGCTCCAGTACCATGCAGTGGCGGGCACGTATGCAGGGCGACTCCCCCCCCCCCCCCCCCCCCGCCGCTCATCCCCTTACGGCCTTACGGGGCCACCCACATTGCCACCTGCGCCGCCCCCGCCAGTCAGCCCGCGCGCTATTCGCTTGTTTCTTTCGTCGTCGGCTCGACTGAGTCGAGTTACCGAGTAGTTTACTTTCCTTGTAGTCTGCGCGTATTTTATACGTTTCTGTCTGGCCCTTAGTTAACACATACCTTCGAGAAAAGCAGCGGCCATTCTGCTGATCTCGATACGTTATTTTGTCTGGCATTTGTTCGAGAAAAGTCGCGAATATTCTACTGGTTTCTTGTACAGAGAACCTTTGATACGTAGCGTTATAAATACGGACTATTCGCCGAGTAGGAAGCTAGTTTGCATTTAGAAGCAGAAAAGTTAAGACTGAAGAATGAATAAGTAAAAACTCCTAGCTGTAGCGACTGCAGGTGTGAAGATTAGTCAAGAGTGAGTGTTACCAGTTGATTGTGAAGCATTAATAATAGTAATTCGTAGTAATTTCACAGTAAAAATGTTGTTACGAGACTCATAACAATATTTTTACTAGTAACGTAACAATAGTTTCCCATACCTAGCTCGTAATACGAGTTAGGTACGGAAAACTCTTGATGCAACTATCTCCGATAATAGTGACTTTTGAGAAGATTCCTAAAGACGCATTGTTATTACACAGGCTCTGTATCGAATGCACTGGAAAGTTACGGAATCGGCAATAAGCCAAAGTCAATATTCTTCTTTCTCATCACTCAGTTTTCAATGAGTGGCATTATGAGCATAACACATCCAGTCAGCAAAATCTCACAAGAACCTAGTTTGGAAATAGCGATGGCAAAAGCAATATTCGATTTGATGCTCAAAGTGTACGACGGTATGAGAGCTAATGCAGACAGCCACTTTCCTCGTGTTTCTGAAGGCAGTTATGGAAGAGTTAGACGTGGAGATGAGTGTTCCTCATCTTACAGGCAGACAAAGACACAGGGAAAACTACGATCATAATGATGATGCTGTGACATATTGGAAAAGAACTGTTTTTATTCCAACACTGGACCAATTTACGACTGACATGAGGAACGTTTTGCTGAAGAAAATATTTATCATTTAAAATTCAATATACTTTTGCCCTGACAACTACTTAAACATGACGGTAATGATCTAGCACATAAATTGAATCAGTGCTTAACTGAGTTACCGTTCTTTGAAGAAAAATCACTCTTTGTGATTGAAAAGAGACTAATGGGAGAGATTCTTCAATACAAGCAAACGAGCATAAACGCCCTAAATGATCGTGATTATGTTATGCAAGTGTTGTCTGTTTCTCCTAGATCTGACTATCCTACTTTGCACACACTGTACGAAATATTTGCTTGTCTACCTGCATCTGTTGCTACAATAGAAAGAAGTTTTTCAACATTGCGGCGTACAAAGAACTGGCTCAGGTCGACAATGAAGGAGGATCGACTTAATACTTTAGTTCTGTTGAACAGTCACCCTGGCATTGATTGTCCTATTGATGATGTAATTAACCAATTTGCCAGGAAGAGTAGACGCATAGAATTCATCATTTAAGGAAGAGAACCACAATTGTAACTGTTTTTTTATCATAAGATGGCACTGTCGCATTGTCTTGTCTATGTGTATAACCAGTTTAAATAAGACTTTCTTATTACGGTAAAGGTAGCTGGAGATATCCTTAGCGCCCCCTCCTGGAGGTTTTTCTGTATCCGCCACTCAGTACATGTTGGGACCGATATGAACATTGCATAAGCCCGAATGACTTAGAACGTAGCTGTTCGACAACATTCAATGATGTCTGCAGAAACAATGTCAGAAGAGCGCACTGCTGCCTAATGAGCAATGTACACCACAGGCGTACCAGACGTGGTGTGAAGTGTTCATTCCAGTGCAGTGACGGCCTTATCTATCAAAGAGTGAGAAACACTTTGACTAGGCCGTGAGTATGCGGAGATTTACTGCTCTTCAACAACTGATTTTGTCACCAAATATCCTCCTAACATTTTGAAGGATTAATTATGTCACACATTAGACTGGAATGAAACTGGCAGCCGGCAAAGTCACAGAAAAATAGTGGAATGCTGTCATCTTGATGGTGATAGGCTCCCGGTGTGGAAAGACATGATGTTTGATAAGCCTACGAAATTTCACATCAGTGGTCGTGTTTGCAGATTCCCGTTAACCCCAAAGATACAAACAAGGGTTACTTCTTCCACACGTATCATTCTTCATTGTTACAGTGGGTCAATACAATCTCTTTTCCTCGACAGTAATGTCCGTTCACGTCGAATAGTAATGGTTAAGGATTTTTCGCAAGTGAAGAGATCGATCGTCCGCGCTGGTCATCATTGTCTCCATATCTAAATCATTTACACCGGGCGAGGTGGTGCAGTGGCTAGCACACTGGACTCGTATTCGGGAGGACGACGGTTCAGTCCTGCGTCCGGCCATCCTGATTTAGGTTTTCCGTGATTTCCCTAAATCCCTCCAGGCAAATGCCGGGCTGGTTCATTTGAAAGGGGACGGCCGACTTCCTTCCCCGTCCTTCCCTAATCCGATGAGACCGATGACCTCGCTGTCTTGTCTCCTCCCCAAAACAACCCAACCCCCAACCCTCTAATTCACTTAACAGCAATTCTGATATCCCCCTAGGATACGAATAGTGGCCATGCACCATCCTCAAGGACTCTTCCAAACATCAACATAACTTTGTGCCTAGAATTAAACCGATGTTATTGGAGCTCTTCAAGCACTTCATAGAGCACTGAAGTAGCTGCCAATAATGTTGTGCTGCTGGTTGTTATAAAACGTCTTATATGCTTTTACTGCCGTGGAGGGGATCGTTGCTTTCTTAAAGCGTGTATCGTGGCCCCCAGACCCTTCGACGTGGTAGCTCTGAACTCTGTCAATCCCATTGGCCGATTATTCAGTATGTCTTACTGCCAGGCAGCGGGCCAGGCTTCAGTTCACGGTCGAGGCAGAGACTGTCTCTGCTCGGGGACTGGGTGTCGTGGTGTCATTATCATCACCACGCATGTCGCCAAATGTGGGGTCAGTTGAAAATACTTTCCACTCGGCGGCCGAACTTCACAGGTGGGGCTTGCCATACGATCATTTCGTTTCGTTTGCTGAATTCTGTCGAATGCTAAATGTCCTATTACTGAGATCTACCACTTTCTGTAACGCTTCAGAAAATGTTTAAGGATATGCTTGTTAGTTAATTTCACTTTCCGTAGATCATTTGCACGATAATTCGTAATGAAGTGGAACAAGTGATTTTACATTCAAATAACTAATTAATTTAATATTTATATATGGCTAAATGTTGATAATATATTACCTTTACACATTATAATAAATAGACATTCTTCTACACAGTAGAAGGAGTTGTCAAGGAGAAACTTTTTCGGTTTGTTCTCGTTTATTGATAGTATTTAATGTTTAGCGAAGAATACGAGTTGTCACACCTTTCGCCAGATATCAAGCGGGAACTGATTGTAATATTCTCTAGGAGTGCCACGTGACAGGTGTTAGTTTCCCAAACCAAATTATTTGAAGCATCAGCATTCATCGGATCGAAAAATAAATGAGCTTCTGAGGTCAACAGAATGTGGGGTGCGGTATGAGGGCTATTCTACCTGCTTAGCGCCCCATCAGAATAGATTTACATCGCAGAATTTTGAGGGGCTGAACCATTCCGCACCGACTTGCAATATGTGTGAGGTCTATCAGACAACCATTCAGAATGGAGTTTGAGATTGTATATCATACTGATTCTGTTCAGACTACGATGGTCACACTAGATCAATATAAAATCTCACAATGAAGTTATCAGTGGCATAGTACAATGACATGTACATTTTCCCATGTATTTGCAATTGTTTGAAGAGTCAAAACGTAATGACCTCTTGCTTAAAATCGTGCTGGTTCGTATTTAGAACGCAATTCAGTAGCGATTCTATGTGGTGCGGTTTCGACAAATCTTTGATAGCTTTCTGGAGGTACGTAGCACCGGATGCCTATGCACAGGTCACGGAATTCCCGTAAATTACGGACCGGTGCGTTGTGAGCGCGGACCTGGCGCCCGATAGCGTTCCAGACGTGTTCCATAGACGTCAGATCACGTGAATTTAGACGCCACGACGTCATAGTGTGTTAACTATCACGTTACACTCCAGCACTATTCTGGTCTTGTGATTCTGACAGCTATCATGCTGGAAAACGCGATCGCTGTCTTGGAAGACATAAAGAGTGAAGGGGTTGAGGTCGTCCGCAACAATGTTGAAGTAGACCACAGCTGTCATCGTATGTCTTACTACCACAGATTCTATGGAAGCCCATGTCAACGCCCCCATGGCACAATACTGCCCTTCCCCAGACAGCGCCGATTGTACGGTGCATGTTTCTAGCAGCCGTTGGCTTGCATGACGGCATTGAAACATTCCCTTAGAAAAATTAATGAATGACAGTACTGATAAACGTCTTACGTTATTTGATTTTCAAACAGCTGATCAGAACTGAACGTACTCAGACATTTCTCTCTTTACTTATTCTGATCAACACTAAACTGACACACAATATTTTTAGCGCAACGCAATCTGACTTTCGACAATCCCAACAAAAGAATGGCCCTGACTAACAATAACCTACACCTTTCATGAATTACTTACCTCACAAAAATCTTCGTTACTGGAACTACTGCAATATAGCGAGCGCCAATACTACCAGCTAAATAAAAGATTCTAACTACTGAAGGCACTAACTACTGATAGGTGTAGTTAGCAAATGAAAGATTTTGATAGAGAACAAACAATGTATTTACCTTAAAATGTTCAAAAGTCATTATATATATATATATATATATATATATATATATATATATATATATATATATATATACTATTACAAATTTACTCTTTCTGACAGACACACGTCCAGATCATCCGCTCTCAAAATTCTGCCATCTCTCTCCCCACATCCACCACTGCTGGCGGCTCACCTCCAACTGCACAACACTACGCGCTGTTCACATCCAACTACCCAACACTACAATAGCGAATATTCCAACAATGCCAACCAGCCACAGACTGCACACAGCACAGCCAGTACTGTTCATACAGAGCGCTACGTGACGTTACCAACATAAAAGTCTAAACAGCCTACTTACAGCATATCCGGACATAGCCTAGTGTAACAAGAAACGTGGTCCATCGGGTCAGGCAACAAGTTTGGCGACACGTTTCTGCTGAGCCACTATTAAACCTCGGTGATGCCCTGCCCACTGCAGTCGTATTTGACTACGCCGTTGGTTCAAGACGAGAACATGTGGAGACCGTCTGCTGCGGCGTCTCATCCTCATGAGTTTGCCCTGAAATACTTGTATCCGCATAAATATTGTACACAGTCTTCAGGTCTTCCACAGATCGCCTTTTTTCCTGCTTTGAAGAGCCGACAAGCTTCCAACCTTCACGTGAGCAGAGAACGTCGAGAAACTTGTAGTCCTCTCGTGGTCTCACAATTCTTCAACCACTTTCCACTGATTCTCGCAACCGTAGCAGCGGCGCTGAAACCAAGATGCTCGTGCAGGCCACCGCTGTGGTCAGGGCTCTAGTCAATCTAATTTGCCACTGACATGTACTGAGTATTCCCGCTGGAGGTGCCAGACCCCTACTACGATCCAGGTGTATGTAAAGGAATTGTGAGCAAGTAAATAAAAGCAAAGCGTTGGACCTAGTCCCTGAAACGTAGCTCTGTGGCCTGATAAACATAATGATTACCGAGCATTGCTGAGGACTCTCAGCTACTATAATGAAACAAGGGTTACAAATCACACGCATCTGTTGGTTGTAATTTCAAATTACTGCTCAGAAGAAATGAGGAATACACACTCATCGCAGGAGAACGAGTTCGTGTACGCATAAGAAATCATGATAATCATGGATCTTTTGGAAGGAAAGGACCATAAAAGTTCTCACAGAATAAATCGGACAGGTAGTAAATCGTGTTAAAGGACTACTAATCGTGAAATTAAATTTTTGGTGATGATTGCACTGCATGGTTAGTGAGTAGAAAAAAAGAGAACTCCAAAGAGTAAAATCATGTCCGAGAGATCACCGCAGAGGGACTGATTAATTAATCTGAAACGAAGAGCCTACGGAATATCAGACCAGCTGTGTGGCTGGATTGAAGAGTTTTTAGCAAACAGAGCACAGCATGTTGTTTTCAATGGAGAGACGTCTACAGACGTTAAGGTAACCTCTGGCGTGCCAAAGGGGAGTGTTATGGGACCATTGATTTTCACAATATATATAAATGTCCTAGTAGATAGTGTCGGAAGTTCCATCGGCTTTTCGCGGATGATGCTGTAGTATTTAGAGTAGTTGCAGCATTAAAAAATTGCAGCGAAATGCAGGAAGATCTGAAGTGGATAAGCACTTGGTGCATGGAGTGGCCACTGACCCTTAACATAGACAAATGCAATGTATTGCGAATACATAAAAAGAAGGATCCTTTATTGTATGATTATATGATAGCAGAACAAACACTGGTAGCAGTTACTTCTGTAAAATATCTGGGAGTATGCGTGCGGAATGATTTGAAGTGGAATGATCATATAAAATTTATTGTTGGTAAGGCGGGTACCAGGTTGAGATTCATTGGGAGAGTCCTTAGAAAATTTAGTCCATCAACAAAGGAGGTGGCTTACAAAACACTTGTTCGACCTATACTTGAGTATTGCTCATCAGTGTAGGATCCGTACCAGGTCGGGTTGACGGAGGAGAAAGAGAAGATCCAAAGAAGAGCGGCGCGTTTCGTCACAGGGTTATTTGGTAACCGTGATAGCGTTACAGAGATGTTTAGCAAACTCAAGTGGCAGACTCTGCAAGAAAGGTGCTCTGCATCGCGGTGTAGCTTGCTGTCCAGGTTTCGAGAGGGTGCGTTTCTGGATGAGGTAACGAATATATTTTGCTTCCCCCTACTTATACCTTCCGAGGAGATCACGAATGTAGAATTAGAGAGATTCGAGCGCGCACGGATGCTTTCCGGCAGTCGTTCTTCCGCGAACCATACGCGACTGGAACAGTAAAGGGTTCAAATGGTTCAACTTCTGAGGTCATCAGTCCCCTAGAACTTAGAACTACTTAAACCTAACTAACCTAAGGACATCACACACGTCCATGCCCGAGGGAGGATTCGAACCAGCGACCGTAGCGGTCGCGCGGTTCCAAACAGTAGCGCCTAGAACCGCTCGGCCACCTCGGCCGGCGAACAGGAAAGGGAGGTAATGACAGTGGCACGTAAAGTGGCCCCCGCCAAATACCATTGGGTGGCTTGCGGAGTATAAATGTAGATGTAGATGCAGATGTAGATGTAGAAGTAGAAGTGCCTATCATCCTGTACATATGTAACAGGCCATTTTGCAGGGCAACTTACCTCAACTGCGGGAGACGAGGCGTGGCAGGGTGGCGGAGGCGGACGCTGGCATTACGTGGCCCGTCTGCTCGCAATTCAAAAGCTCCTCTGCAAGTCCAGACTTCGACTCTGCATCAGCTCCAGGCATTGACTACTCTCTCTACTCCCTAACACGGAATCGCCTTACTCTTGCAAGTTGCATGTTTCAAGTGAAGATTAAACTTGTGCTCCCCCGCTCCTTCACGGTGTGAACCCTCTACAACTGCCTTTTGCCCTATCTGATATCATGTACTTCATTTCTCCAATCAGAAAAGTCCCGAAAATTGTTGTGGAAGATTCAGCGTCGGTTTGGAGAAGACAGAGAGCCTACCTATGACAGCTCCTCATTCCAGACAGTTGAGAGTGGCACCGTATGGCCAACCCCTGTTCCAGAAGTTGCTAGCGTCGACCAGCCCAAAGCCGTCCCGCCAAAACCTACAATGGTTACACTTCAGGTGTAGGTGGATAGACCGCATGAGACAAAAGACTCGCTTGTGGAGGTGCGCTGCGGCTACTACACAACAGTGAGATGTTACCTCATAGGGCATTCCATTGCGAGAGTGGTCTATTTCCTTCGGAGAGAACTCCGTATTCATATTCGGCACAACTCCAAGGGCTGATGGAGTTCACTGAACTGTCCACACTAACACTTTCTCCCTTTAGTGTTGCTAATTCTGTGAAAGACGCACCACGCACTCTGCCCCAGTGAATGAGACAGAGGGTGCTGCTCCCAGAGACTTGCACAACTGGCGTTTACCTCCCGTCGCGTACCTCTGGCACTTGTTTTGCCCTCTGAGGCAAGCCGAGGTGAGCGAAACCGCAAGTAACATACTTACACTCCCTGTTAACTACAAGAACAGCAAACCCACGCGCATTTTAGAATTAAAAAGACAAAGAAAATCCTCTACAACCACCATACACCGCCGCAGATAATGCCGCTCTTGGCATATACTTAGCATATTTTCCGTTAATTAGACCTAACCATCTCTGAGTCAAGTTTGATAGTGAAAAGGAACGAAACATGGGGCTGACTACAGCCTTAGGTGTTCCACTCGTCCCCGGTGTCGCGTCATAAGAACATGACCCTTTTGAAAGTAATTTATGTCAGTGAATTCCCCCATTTGCTGCTCATACCGTCACTAAAACGAATTCTCATTCGTCCCTGCTCTGTACGTATAATTTCCTTAGTGCGTCATTTGCCCGCAACGCCAACAGGTCTCATGCAACCAAATGGTGGGCAATGGTCATTACGTTTTTGGTGAGCAGTGTATACCGACGTGACACAAGTAATGGGACACATCTTATCGCTGTGTTGGACCTCCTTTTGCGCGTCGTAGTTCACCAGCTTGACATGGAATGGACTCAACAACTCTTTGAAAGTCCCCTGCATAAATGCTGGCCGTTGCTGGCTCCGCTACCATTCATAACTGCAAACGAGTTACCGGTGCATGAGGTTGTGCACGAACTGACCTCTTGATTATGGCATATAAATGTTGGATGGATTTCATGTCGAGTGATCTCAGTGGCCAATCCATTCATTCGAATTTTCCAGAAGGTTCTTTAAAATAATCGCGAACAGTCGTGGCCCGGTGGCATGACGCACTGTCATCCATAAAGATTGCATCACTGAATGGGTGAAAACGGCCTCCAAATAGCCCAACGCAACAGTTTCCAATTAATTATAGTTTCAGTTGGACAGCACGAGGCAGTCCATTCCACGTAAATACAGCCAACACCATCATCGACCCACCACCAGCTTGCAAAGTGTCTTGTTGACAACTTTTGTCCTTGGCTTCGGGGAGCCTGCGCCACACTGTAACCTTACCCTCAGCTCTTACTAACAGAAATTGCTCCTCATCTGACCAGGCCACGATTTTCCTGTAATCTAGCATTCAACCGATATGGTCGCGAGCCTACGAGAGGCGCTGCAGGCGATATAGTACTCTTAGCAAAGACACTCTCATCCGTCGTCTTCTTCCATAGCCATTGACGCCAACGTCCGCCGCAATGTCTGTTGTACGTCCCACATTGATTTCTGCGATTATTTCACGTAGTGCTGCTTTCCTGTTAGCACTGATAATTCTACACAAACGTCGCTCCTCTCGATCGCTAAGAGAACACCGTCGGCCACTATGAAATGCCTGAAATTTGGTACTCAAAATGGTTCAAATGGTTCTGAGCACTATGGGACTCAACATCTTAGGTCATAAGTCCCCTAGAACTTAGAACTACTTAAACCTGACTAACCTAAGGACATCACACACACCCATGCCCGAGGCAGGATTCGAACCTGCGACCGTAGCAGTCCCGCGGTTCCAGACTGCAGCGCCAGAACCGCTAGACCACCGCGGCCGGCAAATTTGGTATTCTCGACACACTCTTGAGACTGTGGATCTCGAAATATTCAATGCCCTAACGATTTTCGAAATGTAATGTGTTATTCGTCTAGCTCTAATTACCATTCCGCGATGAGAGTCTTAATTTCTGTCGTGCTGCGATAATCACTTTGGAAACCTTTTCACATGAATCACCTGAGTACAAACAACAGATCCGCTAATGCACTGTT
Source organism: Schistocerca piceifrons (assembly GCF_021461385.2). Lineage (NCBI taxonomy): Eukaryota > Metazoa > Arthropoda > Insecta > Orthoptera > Acrididae > Schistocerca > Schistocerca piceifrons. The sequence goes on along the minus strand of NC_060138.1, from coordinate 292,066,707 downwards.
CTTTTATATCTTGAACAAATATTGTAAATATTGTGTCACCTACAAGTGTAGTAGATATCCCTGCCTAACAACTCGACTTGAAGCGCAATAGCTGACAACAGTATTGACATAATAACCTGAAGCAGCAGCCTCATCAGCGTCATATGTAGTATTCATAGTTACAGCTGCAAAATCTGCGCATGGCTCGTTGACATCATCCTCAGCTACATCAGTTGCACAATATTCGCTGACTGACGACTACCCATCAAACGTCTTCAACTCATCATTTGACATGACCCAATTACAACAAATCTTCTAAATCCGAAAATCCTGCACATTAAAATATAGTACTTCCACACTTTTCAACACACATCTTGCACTGTGTGACACCAGTCACTCCTTCACTATTGCGTCTAAATCTCCTCCAACATGTACTTTAAAAGAAACTTGCATTCTCCTAACTCCATTCTTTTCACTCACTATCTTTCATTAGCGTGGCATGTTCCTCTCCCGTCCCTCCCATCATTTCTTTTCCAGCTCACCAAACAAATTCCGACACTTTTGCACGTTTCAGCTCCCTCATCATAATCCTGATCCTCCCGACCACCATGTACACAGCTGCTTCTGTAAATGCCAACGATGGATTCCATACAACCTACAACACTGTCAACATGAATACTATCAGCAGAAATGGATCGGCTCATTTTAGCGTACCATGGAAATAATCATCGTCAGACCAAGATCGTGTAAATTTGAAGAGCATAATCCTCCATACGTGTCTTTCTAGTTTTTTTATTATTTTATAACAGCGAATTTCTATTTGGTAGAAGAGCTAATACATTAGTCTTTGGCGAAGAAGCCACTTTTGGTGAAAGGTGAATCAAGTTTACATGTGTGTCTGACGCTTAGAAAATCCTTATGCGAGCATGAAATACGTTTATGATTCCTGCAAAGCAAATGTCCTCATAAAAAGCTTAAGGAAAATTTTCTGTATTAAAGAGATTTATTCCTAGTAACATTTCAACAATAGTATATGCTATAATTCAAACCCGACGATGTTCTCTTTTTGATTACAACATACGTGCTTATTTTAATATCCAACTTTCACAAAATTGAACAGGATGTGATATGGAACAGTTGGGAATACGGATCATAATGTCATTCACTGTTATCATACATGTTTTCTTAACATATGGTAAGAATTTGCTGTGTCATGTAGATCTGCCAGCTTCTTAACATGTGTAAGGCTTGGACAGATTCTCTAGGAAACAAAGGAAATCTTAATTTAAAGAGAACTGAAAAGTCCTATACGAAATTTACTGAACTTCACTGTAATAATATTAGAATTGTCCTGTAACAGGATGAAGATGCTGTCATTGGCAAAAGAAATGAATTGAGCAAAATAGACATTACTAAACTTAAAAGACATTATAAATGTTCAGAAGGCAACTGAACTTCCAATGACATACCTTCTGAAGATTTGAAAAAATTACCTTCTTTGGGACGAATGGCAACTGCTAATGGGAAGTGCCAGGTAACTGACAGAAGTAGCTGTTCATCACACTTCGCAACATTTGCTGCTCCAACACACTCCAAGAGAAACAGAAAACGCTGCATTAGAGTGAAAGATCCGTATTTCATTCACGGTGATGTTAGATCATCGCTTCTAATTATTACAGAGATGTACAATGAAAGTAAACTGTTTTTGAATTTTGTAGTATGTTTATAACTGTTATAACGCATCAAGAGCACAATATTGTTCCAAATATGTAAAGTCACTTACAACATTTTGTGACAGTGCTTCAAAGAAGTATCATTTCACCTTTTTTACGAATATGTATGATTGCACAGCGTAAATAAAAAATGAGCAGAATATTTTCTTGTAGACATTTTAATCCTGAGTACAATGACTCTCCTTATTACAATGAAAGCTTTACTTAGTAGTAACCACAACGAATAAATCTATTCTTCTCTGGTACAGATATGCTCATATTTTATAATAGGATTCATTTCCATTTATTCTAACATATCCTCGTATTACAGTGAAGTTCTGTTTTGTGTATGATCTATGCTCTGTGGATAACTATTGTTTGCTAAGTGCTGGAACGTTCGGAGTTTTATCCTGTGTCAATAATACCTTACTATTCCACTGTGCACACAATGGAAACACTTACACGCAAAAATGGGTCATTTGCATTTTTTTTTTTTTTTTTGGTCATCAGTCTACTGACTGGTTTGATGCGGCCCGCCACGAATTCCTTTCCTGTGCTAACCTCTTCATCTCAGAGTAGCACTTGCAACCTACGTCCTCAATTATTTGCTTGACGTATTCCAATCTCTGTCTTCCTCTTCCTCTACAGTTTTTGCCCTCTACAGCTCCCTCTAGTACCATGGAAGTCATTCCCTCATGTCTTAGCAGATGTCCTATCATCCTGTCCCTTCTCCTTATCAGTGTTTTCCACATATTCCTTTCCTCTCCGATCCTGCGTAGAACCTCCTCATCCCTTACCTTATCAGTCCACCTAATTTTCAACATTCGTCTATAGCACCACATCTCAAATGCTTCGATTCTCTTCTGTTCCGGTTTTCCCACAGTCCATGTTTCTCTACCATACAATGCTGTACTCCAGACGTACATCCTCAGAAATTTCTTCCTCAAATTAAGGCCGGTATTTGATATTAGTAGACTTCCCTTGGCCAGAAATGCCTTTTTTGCCATAGCGAGTCTGTTTTTGATGTCCTCCTTGCTCCGTCCGTCATTGGTTATTTTACTGCCTAGGTAGCAGAATTAACTTCATTGACTTCGTGACCATCAATCCTGATGTTAAGTTTCTCGCTGTTCTCATTTCTACTACTTCTCATTACCTCCGTCTTTCTCCGATTTACTCTCAAACCATACTGTGTACTCATTAGCAGATCATTTAATTCTTCTTCACTTTCGCTTAGGATAGCAATGTCATCAGCGAATCGTATCATTGATATCCTTTCACCTTGTATTTTAATTCCACTCCTGAACCTTTCTTTTATTTCCATCATTGCTTCCTCGAAGTACAGATTGAAGAGTAGGGGCGAAAGGCTGAAGCCTTGTCTTACACCCTTCTTAATACGAGCACTTCGTTCTTGATCGTCCATTCTTATTATTCCCTCTTGGTTGTTGTACATATTGTATATGACCCGTCTCTCCCTATAGCTTACCCCTACTGTTTTCAGAATCTCGAACAGCTTGCACCATTTTATATTGTCGAACGCTTTTTCCAGCTCGACAAATCCTATGAAAGTGTCTCGATTTTTCTTTAGCCTTGCCGGCCGGAGTGGCCGAGCGGTTAAAGGCGCTACAGTCTGGAACCGCATGACCGCTACGGTCGCAGGTTCGAATCCTGCCTCGGGCATGGATGTGTGTGATGTCCTTAGGTTAGTTAAGTAGTTCTAAGTTCTAGGGGACTTATGACCACAGCAGTTGAGTCCCATACTACTCAGAGCCATTTGAACCATTTCTTTAGCCTTGCTTCCATTATTTGCCGTAACGTTAGAATTGCCTCTCTCGTCCCTTTACTTTCCTAAAGGCAAACTGATCGTCACCTAGCGCATTCTCAATTTTGTTTTCCATTCTTCTGTATATTATTCATGTAAGCAGCTTCATTTGCACAATAAGTTGTAATGACGGAGAGTGAGTCAGTTTACAGGCTATTATTCTTTTTTGCTGTTTCTGGTCTCTTATACAAGGATTTATTACAGGAGAAGATGTTTAATTTAAGAACGGAAGTACATAGTGTTGTTGTGTTAAGTGGATTACTATTGTCAAGGTAGCACACTGTTCAATAGTACATACTTAGCGAACTGTTTGGAATGTGGTGTCACTATTGGAAGAGACTGTGGACTGCTGCCATCTCTCCTATATTTATGTTTATTATTTAGGTTCAATGCCAGAGACAAGGCAGTATCTTCATGGGACAACCAAGAGTTCACATTAACCCAAAGTCATTAGAGTTTCTAATAATCTGGATTTTTATGATGAGCATTTATGTTTTAAATCCTAAATACGGTGTTCTGGCAAAAGAAACCTGCTCATTTACAGTTAACAATTGTGTTGTTCATAATGAAAATGGAGGCCTCCTGTTGCCGTTAGTGTAGTCAAGATTTTAATGTAGCTATAGCCCAACTTTACATGCAGAGACGTTGATACACTGTATTTCATTCGAATTTATTGCAGAGCAGTATACATTTAATCGAATAGCTAATCTGGCAAAGTATTTCACCACTGACAGAGGCAGAGACTTCTAGTCAACTGCAAGAACTGTAAAGACTTTATATTCACTTCATATCTACTCTTTAATGTCTTGTCAAATCTTCGAAATAGTTCTATAACAGACTCTCTCTTTAAGAAGTACAGAACTTCAACAGTATTTGTAATTTCATTATTCACTGTCATTACCGTTCGTGAGGTCTTTTGTATTAAATAAATTTACAATCCATGAATAAAAGAGGCACTGACTTCCTAGTAAAATGTTTCATGCAGACAGAAAGCTACATCCATTGCCTTTAAAAATCTGCGACTGATGTCGTTACATATAACTGAAAAAAAAGATACGTCACTGAAAAATCCAGCTCAGCTATGCTGAAACTGATTGAGATAAGCACAAGTCTGTAATGAAAAAGTAATATTTTGTTGCGAACTTGGTGTAAATACAGTGTAGAAGTGACTTAATTCCTGCATCGATAGGAGGAAATAAAATTCTTGAATATTAGTGAAGGACATAGAAAAACTGGAATGAGTCAAGAACTGTTGTCATTTGCCAATCCACAACCGAATAACCGATGGTAAAATCCGTGAATGAAAATAAACCCTTTTCATTGTAGGCTGACGAAACTGCTAACTTTAGGCCAAGAAAAATTGTCTTTTGGAAAAATATTATTGAGGATAATGTTAATGTTACCTATTTGACAAAAGAAGAACTTTTGACTTTCTTCAAGTAAACAGTTGGATGCAAGATGTATTGCAGGTGCTGTTCTGAAATCCACGGCGAACGGTGGATCAGAAGTGAGTCAACTTATTTTTTTTTTTAAGATTCTATTTGGTGCCCGTCAATGGCTGGTACAGGTAACGGTTTTCAACGACTTATGAGGCAAAATTGTATACTTTCATTATGCTTGCTATCGACTAAAGCTGTTGATCATATATACGAATGAGGTACAAGTAATTAGACTCACAACTGACATATTAATAAGTAATAATTTCTTTAACGTGTGCGCACCTAGAGACAAAGAACTTGAAAACATAAAGGACTGAAGTGGTGTGTTTTTTGATTGTATGATGAAGCCAGAATCGAGTTGAGATGTGGTCACATCAACATATATCTCAAAATCATGCCACTGCCGGTTAAAGTTATGAACACAGACCTTAGGTTACATACTGCGTTCTGTTTACTAACATTAAGACGAGGGAACACATAGTCGAATCAAAATGGCAGTAAAATATGTGTGACTTTCTTCAAATTGACATCCAAACTCCCGTAACTTCAGAAACATTAGTTCATCGTTTGAAAATTTCTGTGGCAGCTCCAGTGGGCTACTGCAGAGTGGTACTTTTTGTTCTCAAAATACGTCACTTTGACGGAGGCATACAGATATTGTCGAGAAACTTTTCGCAGAAATTCTAAATCATTCCAAAGTCGTGGAAACTATTAGTGAAAGTTACATGTATTCAAGCTAGCTAGCTGAGGAATCATGGATCACACAATTTTCCGGCTTTAACATTAAATTTCACCGAAACGCCAAAAAAGTAGAGTTCTATTAGAAAAAATTGTAAAAAATACTTTTTCTAAAATTCTACATTTACGAGCCCTGTGCGCAGAAATCCTGGAGAAATAAGTGAAATTTTAGAAAACAGTTGCCTTCCAAGCAAGACTATAGGTTTCAGATGAAATTAATAGAAACAGCAAATTTCTCAAATAATCTGATACCCCCAAAGAAAATACCGGGTTTGAGAGAAAACATAAATAAAACAAGTTCTTAATTACTTAGTAAAGAAAGCTCCCCCATGAACAACGGACCCTGTCGTCGATGGGGATGGTTGCGTGCCTCACCCATACAGATAGCCGTATCGTAAGTGCATCCAAAACGGAGGGGTATCTGTTGAGAGGCCAGACAAACGTGTGGCCCCTGAGGAGGGCTGGAGCCTTTTCAGTAGCTGCAGGGGCAACATCCTGGATGATTGACTGACCTGGCCTTGTAACAACAACCAAAACGGCCTTGCTGTGCTGGTACTGCGAACGCTGGAAGCAAGGGGAAAATACAGCAGTAATATTTCCCGAGGGTATGCTTCTCTATTGCATGATTTAATGATGATGGTATTCTTTTCGGTAAAATATTCCGTAGGTTAAATCTCCATTCAGATCTCTGAGTGGGGACTACTCAGGAATGACGTTATCAGGAAAAACGAAGCTAGCGTTCTGAGGATCGGAGTGTGGAATGTCAGATCCCTTAATCGGGCAGATAGTTCAGAAAATTTAAAAATGGAAATGGATAGGTTAAAGTTACATATAGTGGGAATTAGTGAAGTTCGGTGGCAAGAGGAACAGAACACCTGGTCAGATGAATACAGGTTTATAAATACAAAATCTGTTTGGGGTAATGCAGGAGTAGGTTTAATAATGCATAACAAAATAGGAACACCGGTAAGCTACTATGAGGAGCATAGTGAGCGCATTATTGTAGCCAAAAGGACATGTAGCTCATACCCAGCACAGTAGTACAAGTTTATATGCCAACTAGCTCCGCAGATGAGGAGGAAATTGCGGGAATGTGTGAAGATCAGAAGGAAGTTATGATATTGCGTGAAGAATTTGGCAAAGCACTGAATGATTTAAGTCTAAACAAGGCTGTGTGATAGCCAACATTCCGTTAGAGCCTTTGGAGATCCAGCCATGACAAAACTTTTCCATTTGCTGAGCAAGATGCATGAGACAGGCGAAATATAAATTCCAATTCCAACTAAAGCAGGATCTGACAGGTGTGAAATTTAGCGGACTATCAGTTTAATAAGTCACGGTTGCAAAATGCTAACACGAATCATTTACAGAATAATGGAAAAACTGGTGGAAGCTGACCTAGGGGAAGATCAATTTGGACGTAGAAACACGCGAGGCAATACTGACCCTACCACTTCTCACAGAAGACAAGTTAAGGAAAGGCAAACCTACGTTTATGGCATTTGCAAATTTATAGAAAGCTTTTGACAATGTTGACGGGAATACTATAAATCAAAATCTGAAAGTTGCAGGAGTAAAATACAGGGAGCGAAAGGCTATTTACAATTTATACAGAAACCGGATAGTAGTTACAAGAGTCGAGGGGCACGAAAGGGAAGCAGCGGTTGAGTACAGAGTGGGACAGGATTGTAGTCTATCCCCGATGTTATTCATTCTGTATTTTGAGCAATCAATAACATAAACAAGAGAAAAATTGAAGTGGGAATAAAAGTTGAGAGAGAAGAAATAAAAGCTTTAAGACTTGCCGATGACATTGTAATTCTGTCAGAGACAGCAAGGAACTTGGAAGAGCAACTCAACGGAATGGACAGAATCTTGAAAGGAGGATGTAGGGTGAATATCAACAAAAGCAAAATGAGGATAATGGAATGTAGACTATTTAAATCAGGTGATGCTGAGGGAATTAGATTAGGCAATGCGACATTTAAAGTAAATGATCTTTGCTATTTGGGAAGCAAAATAACTGATAATTGTCGAAGTAGAGAAGATATAAAAAACAGACTGGCAACGGCAAAAAAATCGTTTCCGAATAAGAGATTTAAGTGTCAGGAAGTCCTTTCTGAAAGTATTTGTATGGAGTGTAGTAAGTATGGAACTGAAACATGGACGATAAACTGTTTACAGAAGGAGAGAATAGAAGCTTTTGAGATGTATTGCTACAGAAGAGCTCTTCGAGGATTCTCTCTGCAGTTTCGGCTCTCTACAGTTTCCTCCAACGTGTAACATAGGATGTAAAAAATTTTGAAGAATTGATTTTTCATGAATATCTTCATTTTATACTGCACATCTGAAGTGTATGATATATCAAACACATGTGTTTGAGGAAATGTATGATATGGCTCAAATGGCTCTGAGCACTATGGGACTTAACTTCTGAGGTCATCAGTCCCCTAGAACGTAGAACTACTTAAACCTAACTAACCTAAAGACATCACACACATCCATGCCAGAGGCAGGATTCGAACCTGCGATCGTAGCGGTCGCGCGGTTCCAGACTGTAGCGCCTAGAACCGCTCGGCCACTCCGGCCGGCCTGTAAGATATGTTTCGCTCTTAAGTGTGCCGAAGTGCAGTGCCACGCCTCTTCACAGCATTCTTTTATCGCACGTGGAATTCAAACGTGTACGTTTTGTAATGGAAACCATAAAACATATATTCAGGACAGCGGAAATTAAAATGTCCTGTGGTGTCTCTCCTGCTCCCAGAGGGCTGGATTGATATCCAAACCCCCTTTAAAAAGAAAGCTCACAATTAGTACTGGTTGGGAGTATTTGTGCCCAGGAGAAAAAGAACTCGTCTGAAAATTTGCGCTCTTTGTTGTCTATTAGCTAATAACTTCCTTTTCTGTAATATAAAATTAAATATAGGAAACAAAACAAGTAAAGACAAGTGAAAAGACAGTACACATTTTTTACATCCTTAGGTCGCAGAATTTCTTCTCTCTACTCTTGCTACAGCTTGACTTGGCGTGCTTTCGTTTCTGAAAAAGAGTCTATTCCCTCGTCAAAGTTCGTCAAACGTGTTGCTACATGAAAAATCAGTGAGGTTGTCTAATACTGAAAAAGCTTTTAATACGAATAGTAACCAAGACTGGTGTGGTTTATCGAAATAATTACGTCTATTTTGTCACTGTCTGCTAGATAAAACGAAATAGGCCTTTGTAATATTGCAGCACTTATGGCACACGCAAAATAAGCGAGAATGTTTTGATACTAATAGTCATATTTATCTATGACTATGATGATGGTTTTTGGTTTGTGGGGGCGCTCAGCTGAGCGGTTATTAGCGACCGTACCAAGTCCAAATCTTTACACAGTGCAATGTAGCCACTTTCACGAATGATGGTGATTATGACGATAAAGTGATGAGGACAATAGAAACACCCAGTCCCCGGGCAGAGAAATCCCCAACCCAGCCGGCAATCAAACCCGGGACTCCGTGATCCAGAGGCAGCAACGCTACATATTTTACTCATTTACGTAAATAACACGACAGAATTTAATTGAAGTAGCAACATCAAATGCCTGTTAGAGCTTCTACAAGCAAAATTATTTAAGTTAGGAAATAGTTTACATTTCGTTCATACGCTTCAGTTTCTCATGCATGATACTGAAAAGTAGTAGTAGGACGAAATTATTATATAAATCTGAAATCTTCATTTTCTTCCATATAATTTGTGTGATGTTCCTGTTTCTTTTCCTACCCCCTAACAAAAAAATGTTATCACAAATTCTGTAACTTTTCCTACCACTGTCAAAACTTACCCTCTAGTTGACTTCACTAACCCTGTCACCATCACAATTACAGTTAACCCTCGTTTATTCTCCGGTTAGGCATTATTACGTTTTCCGCGCCATTCCGAGAATAGAACTTGAATCGGCTGGTAGTCGGAGACTGAGCTGTCGGTAGTGTATCGATCCGCCAAGAAAATTTTCTGTCTTTCTCCTGTTAGTCGTTTATTTCCACTTTGGTAATCTGATTCGATGGATTTAGCTAATCATTACAACAAGGCTGCTGCTTTCGTACACCCAATCAACCACGAAGACAGCGATTGGCGTTCACCCTTTTGGTTTATTCGGCTCAGTTCGTACATTCCCATCCTGTTTCTCTGCAAGGATGTTTTTTATTTCTAGATGCGACGGAGATTCCCGTGCCAGAGATATCACGTACACTATGCACACAATCAAAAATCAAATTATTATTCGTCCAGAAATCAATTTAGAATGCTCAGAAATGTTCAAAAATCAACTGGGATGCCTTTCAAAATTATATGAATACTCTATAGACCAATAGACCAACGTGCGCTGGATGCAAGCCGCTTTCTGAAACAAGATATTTTCCCTCATGAATATGAATTTGGTGCCCACCTGAAATCGCCGGCCGGGGCCGGTACCGCGGTTTGCCGCCGCCCCCCCCCCCCCCCCCCCCCCCGGCGCAGATCCTGGACTGTGGACTGTGTGGCAATGAACAGGACTAGTGTGACGTGTAGCTTGTTTGTAACCGACATAAAATCAACTCCGCCGGACCGCCGATAACATAGCAGCAGAAAACGAAGATTTATTGAGACGAATTTTTAACGAAATGGCAGCCGGTGGTAGCAACATGTGTATAAACAGAACAAAAACTAAATTGAAGGAAGACGTAATGGATGGTTAAACGACAGTCTTTAACTAGGGACTATATCAATGCCGAAAGATTTTTCTTGTACCGAAATAATAACAAATAAACACAGAAGATGTAGAAGAGGCGCAAGAGGAATTACGTGCGTTGTTTCAAGAGATTGTTGTAAATCATATGGACTGATCGAGAAAGGAATCAACGTCCTGCAACTAGTTGAGTCAAATACACAGAACTGACAAGAATCGTGGAAAACCTCTTAATATCGCGTGGCACCTCAATTTTCTCAGTGTAGTGCAGCAACTCGACATTGCATTGACTCCCCTATAGGAATACTGAGCCATGCGCCTCTATAGCCTTTCATAACAGCGAAAGTGTTGCCAATGCAGCATAACATGCACGAACTGATCTCTCACTTATGCCCCACATATGTTCGATGCAATTCATGTAGGGCGATCTGGTGGCCAAATCATTCCCTTTAACTGTCCAGAATATTCTGAGTTGGCGCATTGTCATCCAGAAAAACTCCATCATGGTTTGGGAACATGAAGTCTACGAATGGCTGAAAATGGTATGCAAGTAGCCGGACATAACCATTTCCAGCCACTAAAAGGTTCATAAATACCAGACGACCATACTCATTCCATGTAAACAAAGCCCACACCATTATTGACCTACCACCACCTTGCACAGTGACTTGTTGACATTTGGGTCCATGCCTTCATGGGATCTGCGCCACCATGAACTCTTGCCAAAAGAAACCAGGACTCATCTGACGAGGCTACGGTTTTCCAGTCATCTGGCGTGCAGCCAGCACGGTCACGAACTCTACAGAGGCTCTGCAGAAGATTTCGTGCTATTAGCAAAGGCAATTGCGTCGGTCGTCTACTGCCACAGCCCATTAACGCCAAATTTCGCCGCAGTGTTCTAACGGAAACTTCGCCGTATCTCCCTCATTGATTTCTGCGGCCATTTCACGCAATGTTGCTGGTATGCTACCACTGACAACTGTAAGCAAACGCTGCTGCCCTGTCGTAAACTGAAGGCCGTCGGCCACTACGTCGTCTGTAGTCAGAAGTAATGCTTGAAGTTCGGTATTCTCGGCACACTCGACACTGTGGATCTTGAAATATTAAAGTCCCTAACGATTTCCGAAATGGAAATACCCATGTGTCTAGCTCAGAATGCCATTCCACATTCAGTCTTAATTCCCGTCATGCAGTAGTAATCATGTCGGTAAACCATTGCACACGAATCACGTGGGTACAAATGCCAGCTCTGCTAATGCCCTACCCTTTTATTCGTTGTGAACGCACACTACCGCCATCTATACATGTTATAACGGTCGTATGGCGATGTGAGTGCTGTTCTGTCACCTTCTAAAGGCCGTTTGCAACACTCACGGTTTCTACTATTGCAATTATGTTTAGTACTTCAGATGTTCTAGCTTCGCTATTGAAGCACTTAAACACAACTACCTCCTTAACAACCGCTGGTGACCTCAGATGCCGCGTAATGGATAAAGCTCGGTAAAATGTGAAGTTGTATAGTATTGGTTGCAGCTTTCCTGTTCCGTCAAACTACTTCTTGCGAGTGATAATAATACTGAAGAACTTCGTCGCCAGCGAAAATGACGAATCGATTGACGTTATTCAACAAATTCACCAAACTTGGTCCTTACTATATTTTGGTTCTTATTAAAACGTTTTCTCTTTTAATAATTTCTATCACTGAAGGAATAGGCTGATGCACGTAGATAGCTGATTAATGACTGCTTTCAGAATAGGTCACACGCACACACTTTGAAAGTTTTGGTCCATGAAAACAACGCTGGACCGACAAATAACACCTACTTACGTTTCTGAAGGTAATATCAGCAACACTGCCTCTGAAAACATGTATTATACACAACAAATATTTTACGATACTTTCATACTTGGTTGTTCTTAGTTTTATTGAAATAGTTACTTTACGTAATTTCTTGAACAGAAGGTCCTAATAACCAAGTTCACACACGAGGTAGAATTGTTATTTACTTTACGTATTTTCAATGCAATCTACTATTATCCACATTTACTTTAATTGCTGCAGTTGAGTGATTATTTAAATTTACTTTGAAAGTCGCTCAATAATGTTTCACACCAATGGATTCTCGATTTCTTTCTCTTTATTATAGGAAAGAATCCCTACTTGGAACACTTTAGGTTAAATGAGACATTTTGCATTCAAAAAGAAATGATTATTGAATAAAACACACAAAAACTTGCCACCACAGCTCTTATACATAACTAAGGACAGTTAATTTCAGTATCGTCGTCGTGAGCACAGTTGCTGGAGATTTAGCTGCTTTGAAGGCACGTACCCTTTTGCAGCGACGGAGAGTATTACTTGTCTTCGTGGCGTCGAATTATGCGACTTATACCAGCGCAAATGGTTCAAAAATGGTTCAAATGGCTCTGAACACTATGAGACTTAACATCTGAGGTCATCAGTCCCCTAGAACTTAGAACTACTTAAACCTAACTAACCTAAGGACATCACACACATCCATGCCTGAGGCAGGATTCGAACCTGCGACCGTAGCGGTCGAGCGGTTCCAGACTGTAGCGCCTAGAACCGCTCTGCCATCACGGCCGGCTGCGCAGTTATGAGTTTGGGTTTCCTGGGGATCTGCGTCGGTCTAAGTAATGGATTCCATAGACCTTTCCCATCCAGGATCCAACACTCGTTGCAGACGTAATTTTATATTTCCTATAGAGCATTGCAAACATGTACCTTAGCGCTTCCCCTTCACTCACATTTATTAAGCAGTTAAACTTTTGCCTTTGTTTAAACAACACTGCAGAGTACAGCGAACATCAGCTTTCATCACCTGCCTCCACAGTGTCTTGCGCCTGCCTGACTCGCTCCGCTTCTCCTCTCTCCTACCTTTTACGACCTTCCAGAACGTCGGTAGATCGTTTTTGGTTTTCACCTATATTTAACTTTAGCCCTGAGCTGGTGTTGACTTCACTTTATAAAGAATTATACATAGTTAAATAAAAGATAGTTATTGTTGCTTACATAACATTATAAACATTTGTTAATTACATATAAACATTAAACGTCACATAGTCAAAGAATATTGTATTCTGCAGACACTCTTATACACTACATACTGTACAGTTCTCACTCTTTGCTTCATTAGTTTAAAGTCTCTCGACTTTCAAAAGGTCGATAGTGTTAGAATGTGCAAACCGCTATCCCTTGTATTGTCACATAAGTGTATAGTCATACAAAACACAAAATTAATCCGAAATATAGGGTGGTTGGATGGATACTACACTATCAATTACTGCTGAAAACTGTAACTGAAGGGTATGTGGAAGGAAAGGATCACTGGGAAACCTGGTATGAGCGTACAAAGCTGATGGTTGATGATGTGAAATGTAGCTGGCTGAAGTGAAGAAGATAGCTCACAAGATAAAAGTGAAGGAAAGGAATCTTTAATCGACCTATGATTTTACGGTCAGGGCAGTCACCGTTAAACTACATGACAAATATTTTTAAAATAAATTTAAAACTAATAATTTCTAAAAATCTTTTGGTAGCTGTGTAAGTCGTCAGTAATTTCTTTGTTACAGGGTTGTACACAACCGATTTCGTGTTTTGCTCGCGTAGACTGTTTGGTCTGCAAAGACTTTTTGTTGTCTTACTGTAATCGAATATTGAGTTTGTTCACAAAATGCAGCTCCTTATTCGATCTCATGCTAACTATGGCCATAGAAGCACGCACTTTTCGGAAAGTACTTCCGACCAAAAAGCGATTCTGGTAGCTGCAGACCAAGGAGTTTGTTAATCAGGCCTTCTGTGTTCTTGTGATATTTCCGTAGAAACATTCATTCCGTAAAATAATTTCTTTATATTCAACAGAAATAAATACCAATTTTCGTAGATTTAGCTTTAAAAATTTTTGAATGTAACGAAATACTTTCTTCAGAACAATCATCCCCCATTTCATCCAATTGTGTTGAATTTCCAAAAACAGTTAAACAAGTGTTATTCTGACAGAGAAGCTAAATACAAATCTTCATTGATTTAGCTTTATATATGTTTCACTGTAACTAAATATTTTCATGAAAGTTTCATCCCCTTAGGAGGTTGAATTTCAAAATCTGTAAAACACGTGTAATACAAATTTCAAAAAACTTTGCTTTAAAAATACTGTAGGAGTTCTTGAATAATGATTTCTTTAAAAAACTTTCACGCACTATTTTACCACAATATAGGTAAATCGCAGAAAACCCTGAAAACGTGTTTATTTCTACAGAGAAACCAAATATTAATTTTCGTAGGTCTAGCGTAAAAAACTGTGAGACTTTCACAAACCCATTCATCCTCTACTTCACTCTCTCACGGAAGGAATATCGAACAATCCCCTTTTAAACGACGTCTACAGAATGAGATTAACACCCTGTGCAAATTTCAAATACCTATCCTTAGTAGTTTGTGGTGGGCGATGATGAATCAGTAGGTGGGTCAGTCAGTTGAAACACTGCCTTTCATTTACAGGGAGTAGTGTAGCGCCCGCTGCTTTGTTCACGTAGACTTTTTGGTCTGCACAGATTTTTTTGTTTTTCCTTAATCGAATCTGTATGTTCACTAATTGGAACATCACCTAACTTTTCGTGGTAATTAAGGTCAAAGAAATACGGTCTTTTCCATATGTACTTCTGACTAAAAAGCGATTCTAGGGTCGGAGTTTTTTGTCAAGCTTGCCTTTCGAGTTAATGTTTGCGATATTTCCATAAAAGCTTTTACTCGAACAGATATTTTTTTAGGGGTCAAATACCAGTTTTCATAGATGTTGCCTTAAAAATATTTTAAAATAACGAAATATTTTCACAAAGTTCTTCTTCCCGTATTTTCAAACCCTTAGGGGTTGAATTTCCAAAAGCCACTGGAACACTTATTTGCTATTCATAACCGAAGTCTAAAATACAAATTTCAGAGATCCAGTTTCAAAAAATACTTTCACAATGAAATATTCCCATAAAAATATGCACCCTATGTAACCTCCCTAGGAACGGAGTTACTGGAAACACAGAAACGCGTATTTTTTATTTCTAACCGAGAAGTCTAATGGCAGTTTTCACCGATGTTGCTTTAAAAATGCTTTAGTACTTCAATAAAGATTTGTTTTGAATACAACTTTCACGCTCTTTTTTATCCCCTTAACGGTTTAATTTCCAAAGATGTACAGTCAAGTGGTATTTCACTTCAGTCACGAATAAATAATAATCTCCAAAACTGTCTTATACCGATATTTTTCAAAAACCTCTCATTCCATATTCCACAACCTTAGGAGCGAAATTTCGAAAAATTCCTTTTAAAACGAGGAATACTGAAACATGTATTTCAGTATTTCTAAATGAGATACCAAATACAAATTTCCATAGATGTAGCTTTAAAAATACTTTCATAAATGAAGTTTGTCAAAACTTGGCATCCTCTATTGAACCTCCTTAGTGGTTTAATTTCCAAATATGTTTAAGCATTTTTTTAAATTTCTGTCCTATATCAACATTTGTAGTTGTCGCTGCAAAACTGCATTAATAGCAACATATTCTCAAAGAACCTTTCATGCCCTATTTCACCCCCTAGGGGGTTGAATTTCTAAAAATGCCGGAATGCATATTTTTTATTTCTCATCAATAAACCAAATACAAATTTTGGTAGTTCTTGCCTTACCATTATTTTATGTCTATGGAAGGGTTAATCGTCTCCATTTAATATTTTTCGAAAGAGGTTTTTTAACAACTGTAACCATTTTTATAGGTCACCCTTTTGTAAGAGCTCCCACACTTTCACTCTATTTTTCGTCTCCATTTTTGTACCCTCTAGAGGTACATTTCCATATTTCTTGTAGACCACTTCTCTCGCGCTCACCGTGTACCGGTAGTTACCATAACACTACGTCAACTGGGCTGTTTGGTGGCCTGGTCTTCCTACTTAATGTTCAAATGGCTCTGAGCACTATGGAACTTAACATCGATGGTCATCAGTCCCATAGAACTTAGAACTATTTAAACCTAACTAACCTAAGGACATCACACAACACCCAGTCATCACGAGGCAGAGAAAATCCCTGACCCCGCCGGGAATCGAACCTGGGCGTGGGAAGCGAGAACGCTACCGCACGACCACGAGCTGCGGACTTTCCTACTTAAGGCACGGCACAGTCATGTCTTCACTTTGTGGTTTTTGAAGACATCTGTTGATTTTTCATCACTGGTGAATCATTTTTCTATCCTAGCATTGGTTCATTCCCTACAGTTTCCTTTCGGGGTCTTATTTTAACTCCTTTTTAGGTCCAGACCCGTGGCTAACAGTTGTTGATGTACATTGGCTGCGCCTGTTTGCCACAGGAATATTTTATGTTTCGTATTGTAAACATCATATTTAGGCGGTTCTGGTAATGTGAACGCAATCCTAACGTTGGGAGAAGGTGTATTTTTAACGAACCAATGATAAATTAGTTATGTATATGATCCCCTGTACTTCTGGTTAAATACTTTATTTTTAACGTTATTATATCTTGTAAATGATGTATTTATTCACAGATGTAGATCCCAGATGATGCAATTAAATCAACGCCAATCCAGGTTGTATGATCCTGTAATAAAGGAACTACTAACAACTAATCTGGGCATCGAAATTTTTTTGAAGATTTAAAAAAAAATTCTGTCTTTACTTAATGGTTGACAGACCATGGTTTTCATATATTTATTCGATATACGGCGTTCGGTAGCAAAATTGGTTAACTGACTCGTGATCATAAAACTGAAGTCATTTTACCGCAACTTTCAACACCTTACATCTGTTGATTGACTGCAGTGTAGTTTCTGGTCATTCCTTCTTATTATTACCCATACATGACTTTAGACTTTATAAACGATTTTCGCTTCAGTGTAAGTAGCGTAATTACGCGTAAACAGCGGTTCATTTAGCAGAAGCTGTAATTCAAAAAGGAAATCTACTCGAGCTTGCCATTTCATGTATTTTCAATTATGTGTACACGATTTCTTTTCAATTTTCAAGAGATCAACCGTGAATATTCAGTTTAATGGCTGAGACCATAAAGAATTCTGGAAATCAACGTGCTCCCCATATGTTCAGATGCGTGATGTGAAGATGTTTCTCAGTGAATGATGCAGAAAGGACATTGCAAATGAACTGTAGGTGCCAGTCTTACACATCATTTAGCGAGAAGGGGTAGGGATTGCCTAAGCTACGAAAACACGCAAGTCCTGTTTGGCCAGTTTATTTTCTCTCAATAGCACCCAAGTTATCAAGAGACATAAAAGGTATTTATGTATGGAATAAAACAAAATATCCATTAATAAACACAAGGGGGAATTTCTTAATTGCACCTGCAACACTGTCGAGTGGGCCACAGGGAACTGAGAAAACGAAAGGAAAAAATATCTCTAAGGATTTCGTTCGATGTTTTCTTCGCCAGGGAGTAGACAGTGGCATTAATCATGTTATATGGGAAAATTAGTTAGTCATGATCAATGATTTGTTAGTGTAATTTCACACAAGAGAGCAGAGTGGAATGAAAAATATTAATGTGGTACTCGAATAAACACCTCTTTCCATAAAACCACTTATAGCGTTAATAACACAAACTGATTCGTATCCCAGCCAATTTCCGAAACCATGAAACAACACAGTGTTTATGAACAAAGTGACACCTTCAGGGTCTGAAGGCAAAATCTACGCCTGACTAGATTTCACACTAGAGAAGTAAGTGCTATAGGGGTGCAGTCCCAGACGCCTACAGTCTTCAGGAGAGAACCAGACAGGCTGCGGTGATGAGGACCTAGTAACGTTTGACAGAACCAAGAAAACATAACTGAAAATAACACATTCATTGGGCAGTAATACAGGATTGTCTTCCGAATCACCGCGCCACAGCTGAGCTGGCGGAGCAACGCATTGTCAGCAGCAGCAAGCCAGCGCAAGCTCGTTTCGCAGTACGGACAGCGCAGAGACGTGTCGGATGGTGGGTGCTACGTCACGGGATAGCAGTCGATCCGTGGCTTCCGGTTCTAAATTACGACCTCAAAAGTGCTCTCACTGGCTTCAAAGATTTACACACGGAAGCCAGGCACCAGGTCCACCCGCAACATTCGATGGCATACAGGCGTCGGCTCTGGGCCCCCATTTAGGAGACAGGCACCGGCAGCATCAGAGCCTTTCACAGAAGTGGTATTAGCAGCCGTAAGCCCCTCCCCCCCTCTCAAAGGCGAATGACTGACAGCACCCACGTCATGCAGATCAAACCGCCAGCAGGACTGCACGGTGATGGCGGCGTCAGCGCCCCATCATTGTTGCCTTGGAGGTCGGCAGTGCAGCTGGCGGCACCAGCGTCCTTCCAGCCAAACTCGTGGATGCACTGACTATCGAAGACAGACAAATATGCCCAGTGCCTACCACCATTGCCTGCCCTTAAATGGTTAGCTGGAACTGAGATTACACACTGGGCAGTCGGCAATCACTACTTAGCAATCAGCCAATTGATGAGAAGGGTGCGGTATTTATGTTGGCTCTTCCAGTCCGATTTGCGAATATGAGGGTGACTATGAGATCATGTGTCCTGGTTTCCCCTCGC
Source organism: Schistocerca piceifrons (assembly GCF_021461385.2). Classification (NCBI taxonomy): domain Eukaryota; kingdom Metazoa; phylum Arthropoda; class Insecta; order Orthoptera; family Acrididae; genus Schistocerca; species Schistocerca piceifrons. The sequence goes on along the minus strand of NC_060138.1, from coordinate 292,047,688 downwards.
TGCCACCTCTCCTAATGACTTCAGACTTTCGCAACTTCATCTTTCAGAGATTCTCCTCGGCTGGTTTGGCACCTGAATACTTATTGTTGCGGTGTCCCTAGCCTTCCTTATGTAACTCTGCTTTGTTACTAGTATGAATGTATCTCTTGGCTTCCATGATGTCATTATCGCACATTCGCTCAAAAATCAGGGCACTGTGTCGTTTCCCGTGCTGCGATAGCTTGCGTGTTTGCTGCAACCCGCTCTGCATTTCCCCGTATGTGGCAATTTGCTGGTCATTTACACTGGTAGTTCGGCTACCTAGCGCTACTGAGCCGTGGTAAAAATCTGCTGTTTTGAAGAGCGCGCCGCAGCGCGTAGTGTAAAGCAATCGCCCTCCGTTTCTGGCGGTGGCGCCGCTGTGGCAATCGCAGCTTTGGTGTCTCCCTCTGGTGGGAAAGCGGAAAGGCAGCCTGTTCACGTGCATTTAAGGGGCTCTATGATCTCTCTAGGCGGCGAGTCTGGTCAGTTGGTCAGCCGGGTCAATGTGGGGTAGTCAGTGTCTGTCTGTTGTCCGGAGTGCTGGTATGTGTTAGGCTGCCAGTCTGCTCGAGTTTGTTCAGGCAATGGTCACTGGCGGTTGGATCGATCGGTTGGTCGGTCGCGCACTGAGACACAAGATGACTTGTCCGCCCTGAGCGTCGGCGCATGTGAGGTCGCCTCGTGAGTCCATTAGGCCGCGCCGTATAGCGAGGAGTAGTGGCTTCGCGGCCGACACGAGAGCAACAGGAGTCAACCCACGACATCGGCTGGCCGGTGCGAGCTGCGACGCCGTGAGACGGGAGATCGGCGCGCCTTCCTGCGTCCGTTGAAGCGGCTGGTAGCGGACGGTCGGGAGAGCGTTTTGGGGGTGCTGCACCAGGTCTTCGCCAGACATCGCAGTTTATTAGAAGGTAAGTGAGACGTAATATGTTGTTTCATTTACTTGTTAAATTCTACTTGTTTTCTTGTAGGTCTTTCGTCCCCAGCTTGCTCGTCTGTCTCCCGTCCGCATTTGTTAGGCAGTTAGTGTCTGTCTGTCGGTCAGCCGTACGTTAATAGCTGCCTCTGTCATGTCTGTCGGATTCGGTGTTAACGAATTTACTGCATAAGGTGTGAAGGCGGAATTCCTGAAATATGTTTTTATTTTGCCTTTCACGTTGAGAGGCTCTATATGTGTAATGTAGAACATGTTTGTACATTTTATGTAAAACTGCATATCATGGGTTTTTATTTAAATGGTCATTTTAGTATATGAAGATGCCACCCTTCCACCGAAAGAGTTTTCCTTTAAAAACAAGTTGCACTTTCGGCGGCAAGTAATTTTTCTTTTAATATGAGTGTTTTGTACCATTTCCATCCCTCCTACGGGGTGCATAGTTTATGTGTTTGTGTGAGTTGTTAAAATTTTTAGTTTAAAGTAATCTGGTGTGTTGTAGATTTGCACCAGTGTAGTCCTTCAGAGGTTGTTGTGAGCGGTCGTGACTACGGCCGTGTTAAAAGGGAGCGGTAAGGTTCTCACCCCGAAGGCTCATACTGTCAAAAAAAAAAATCTTATTTCTGTCTCTTAATAAACTGTAACTTAATATTAAGAAGGTGCTTTCTGATTGTGATTCTGGGAATCTGTTTTTTTTTTTTTTAATAAACTACTTCCACGCTCACTAGTGTGATTAAATGTGTTAATGTTCTTGATGAATCGCTAGTAAAGAAAAGATTTTGAAAGTAAATCCACGGTTCAGCTACCAAGGCAGAGCTTGAACGAATTTCTAGTATGCACTGGGGATACTAGCCTGGGGCATAACAGTGCATCTGCATCCGTCCCACTCGAAATCTGGTACCAGAGTGATGAAAAACTTTCCTTCTCTGCTCTCCTGCATATTCTTTGAAAACGTAGCCACACCCAGACTTCCTCTGTCAGTCAAAATCGGTAACTCGTGTTCAGCCAATAACAAGCAGAAATTGAGACAAACTCCTCAAAAAATTTCGAAAATGTCTCAGTGGAAGTTTCCACGTATGGAAAGAGACAGATATGTCACTACTTCGTATGAAGTAATTGTACAACGAATTGGGTTCACGATATCCATTGATTTAAGGCGATATAGGAGAAGTTCGTTTATTTGGAAAAAAGCATATGGGCCTCAAGATTATTATGAAATGCCGAAACTGATTGCTTTCAGAATAAAATAAAATATCTTAAGGTATACCGCTGTTGGTGAAGTTTATCGACATTGAAAATTAGTTCCCAACCAATGTCCCCTGGCCATGAGGGGCCAAGGGCAAGTAGATGTTTTAATGGTCAGCCTGATGTTAATACACCGGTATTGAGAAACGCTGCAGTTCAATTGTTCACTTTCGTCAGCAAAACAAGAAGGCTTTACTCTGGATGTAGTGGTCGATGGTCGACAGTACGACGCTGCTAGGAACGTCTACTTTCGATGACAGCTTGACTTTGACAACACAAGCATTACGTCTTTCAATCCAATTGCACAATCTGTTACAGAGAATGGAATAAATTTGGCGGAAATTGTCACTCCTGGAAACTCTTAGGCACGGCACGAACGAGCACCCACATTTGTAAGCTACAAGTTCCCTCGTGTGCAAGAGGAAGGCGTCTGGAAAGTGCTACGTGACAGTGTGGTGCCAGCCTTACACACCACCCCCCTCCCCCCCTTCCGCCACAGGACGCAAGACGCGCTTGTTTGCTGCCGCTCTCCGCCCCTGCATTGTTTTAAAGTGTAGCCTCCCAGCCCTTTGTGCGAAGACTCAGAGCAGCCCGCGGCCGAGTCCTGGACGTGCCTCAGTCGTGCTCGCCTGCCGTGTGGAGTCCCATTGCTCCTTAGACGCGCTGGTCAAAAATGAAATTTTACTGCATCCAAAATCTCACGTTATTAACGATTGAAATTCCTCAATCGTTGCCCCTATAGACAAGTGCGTTCAAATTACAATCGCTAAATGGGGTGTTACAAGGTATTAGCTACTTAGCTGCTGTAATAATTTCTGTTATTATTGAATGCGGTATTCGTTCTCCCTATCAGAGTGATGGGAATTGGTATCATATGAAACGAGTCAATCAGGCAATTGACAGAATACTTCGAATCCATAATTAAGACGCTCCGATACGTAGAACGCCAGTTTTCTTTCTCCTGATAACGACGTCCTCTTGAGTAGTCCCCGCCCGGAGATCCGAATGGGGGACTATTTTACCTCCGGAATATTTTACCCAAGAGGACGCCATCATCATTTAATCATACAGTAAAGCTGCATGTCCTCGGGAAAAATTACGGCTGTAGTTTCCCCTTGCTTTCAGCCGTTCGCAGTACCAGCACAGCAAGGCCGTTTTGGTTAATGTTACAAGGCCAGATCAGTCAATCATCCAGACTGTTGCCCCTGCAACTACTGAAAAGGCTGCTGCCCCTCTTCAGGAACCACATGTTTGTCTGGCCTCTCAACAGATACCCCTCCATTGTGGTTGCACCTACGGTACGGCCATCTGTATCGCTGAGGCACGCAAGCCTCCCCACCAACGGCATGGTCTATGGTTCATGGGGTAAATTAGCCTTTTAAAAATTAAACAACTTATCGAATATTAACGAGGAAATGAGAGTAGCAATTGACGTCAGAAAATGGTCTTTTTAAACAGTTAAACCAAGAAATTTGTCAAACATTAAGCGTATGAAATGTCCCCTTAGAAAAATTAGTGAATTACTGTGCTGATAAACATCTTACATTATTTGCTTTTGAAACAGCTGAGCAGAACTGAATGTACTCAGACATTTCGCATTTCGCTCTTTACCTATTCTGATCAATACTAAACTGACACACAATATTTTTAGCGCAACGCAATCTGACTTTCAATAATCCCTACAAAAGAATGGCCCTGACTAACATTAAACTATACCTTTCACAAATCACTTACCTCACAAAAATCTTCGTTACTCGAACTACTGCAATACAGCGAGTGCCAATACTGCCAGCTAAATAAAAGATTCTAACTACTGAAGGCACTAACTACTGATGGGCATAGTTAGCAAATGAAAGATTTTGATAGAGAACAAACAATGTATTTACCTTAATAGTGTTCGAAAGTCATAATATATATAGCAATTCATGACATCCAGTCTTACAAATTTACTGTCTCTGATGGACACACGTCCAGATCATCCGCTCTCAAAACTCCGCCATTTCTCTCCCCACATCCACCACTGCTGGCGGCTCACCTCCAACTGCGCAACGCTACGCGCTGTTAACAGCCAAGTGCCCAACACTACAATGGCGATTATTACTCCAACTATGCAAACCAACCACAGCCTTCACACAGCACAGTCAGTGATTTTCATATAGAGCGCTACTTGGCGTTACCAACATGCAAACCTAAACGGCCTACTTACAAGCGTTACCTGAAGTCAGCCAAGCTTCTTGTTAATAACCAAATCCTTAACATTCACAAAATTTTTCAATTGGCTTGTAAGTATAAAATCTTAATGATTGCGGCAAATTTTTTAGCAATAACGGGAGCCACACAAGCGATCTGTAACGTCTGTTGGTGACATAAGTTTAAAAGCAGTAGAAAATGGTTCAAATGGCTCTGAGCACTATGGGACTCAACATATATGGTCATAAGTCCCCTAGAACTTAGAACTACTTAAACCTAACTAACCGAAGGACACCACATAACACCCAGTCATAAAAGCAGTAGAAGTTAGACGGATACAAGTCAGTTCCGCGACAGACGGAATAACACGACGGGCAGGATGGGTGGTGTGAACCCGCCACTCACGGGTGTGCTGGTGGATGGGGCACGTCCGATATAACGTCAACTGCAACAGACTAAGAACTAACCTTAGAATACTGGTAACAGTGCACAGCTTTACAATAGGCGGCACATATTAAATTATATTCCCAACGAAGAGCCAAACATAAATAAATAAAAAACAAGCATCTGGCCAATCAGCGAATATGGTGAAGAGCAACCAAGCACTAAACAACTAGCTAGCACTCTGATTCCAGGAATGAGAAATCCAATAAATCTTACGTGCCGCCAAAATTAATTGACAGTTACGTGTACTACCTATCCAGAAGGAACAGTCTTTAAATACTATTCTGAAATGGAAGAAAATTCAAACTCTGCCTTCTAACATGTTTTGCAGTAAGACACTAGCCATAAGTAACGAATTGGGCAGCTCTTATGTTTAAATGTGTGTGAAATCCTATGGGACATAACTGCTAAGGTCAGCAGTCCACAAGCTTACACACTATTTAACGTAATGTATTCTAAGGACAAACACAAACACACCCATGTCCGAGAGAAAACTCGAACCTCCGCCGCGAGCAGCCGCACAGTACATGACTGCAGCGCCGTAGACCGCTCGGCTAATCCCGCGCGGCGGCAGCTCTAAATAATGTAAATAATATTTGAAGCGGCTAAGGAACCAAAGCTCAGATGTCAAACCAGACTGCCGTAACAACAGTGGAAAATTATGTTCTTACTTTAGCAGGGTGCCGGCCGCGGTGGTCTCGCGGTTCTAGGCGCTCAGTCCGGAACCGCGCGACTGCTACGGTCGCAGGTTCGAATCCTGCCTCGGGCATGGATGTGTGTGATGTCCTTAGTTAGTTAGGTTTAAGTAGTTCTAAGTTCTAGGGGACTGATGACCACGGATGTTAAGTCCCATAGTGCTCAGAGCCATTTTTTTTTAGCAGGGTGGGTCAACTAACCACCCCACCAAAATGTTTTACGAATACTTAACTAAAATGATTACTGTGAAAAAACACTATGATTAAATTTATACCTCGCTGTATTTAAAAGGAAGAACAACACACAGCTCAGCACTCAACGTGGTTCACATTAAGCCCCTGAAATATAACCAATTTAAACAGGCCGTTCTGATGAATCGGTATGGCAGTGGTACACACGATCGGCACTGACAAATTTCCAGAGTCCCATCGCCACTACAGCCAACCCAAAACACCGTCTTTGCCGGATGAGCTGTGCTGTACAAAAGCCGTTTACTGTCGGCTCCAGATAGCAGAGGTAAACCGGCCTCGGGCCCCGCAAGTACTTCCAATTCGGTGCCTCAAATTCTAACTGTCCACCATCGTGCCCGTCAAAGCTCCTCGCGCCATGAACCACCAAGAATCGTCCCCTGATACAGTGATCCAGTGATAGATGCGAACTGGCATGGCTGACCACGTACATGCTTTACATACCATCGTCTGCTGGTGCTGCCATCTGCCGTCTGCGAATAGTACTGCATGTTGATGTGGAACACAGACGATGATCACCTTTAGGTGACTAGATCCTATGTAATTTAAGTAGAACAATTTTAAACTACTTACAAGGGAACCTCCCCATCGCCCCCCCCCCTCAGATTTAGTCATAAGTTGGCACAGTTAATAGGTCTTGAAAAACTAAACACAGATCAATCAAGAAAACAGGAAGAAGTTGTGTGGAACTATGGAAAAAATAAGCAAAATATACAAACTCAGTAGTCCATGAGCAAGATACGCAACATCAAGGGCAGTATGAGCTCAGGAGCGCCGTGGTCCCGTGGTTAGCGTGAGCAGCTACGGAACGAGAGGTCCTTGGTTCCACTCTTCCCTCGAGTGAAAAGTTTACTTTCTTGATTTTCGCAAACTTACGATCTGTCCGTTCGTTCATTGGCGTGTCTGTTCACTGTAATAAGTTTAATGTCTCTGTTTTGCGACCGCACCGCAAAACCGTGCGATTAGTAGACCAAAGGACGTGCTTCTCCAATGGGAACCGAAAACATTTGATCGCAAGGTCTTAGGTCAACCGATTCCGACACAGGAAAACACGTCTGATATATTATATACGACAGTGGTCACGGCATGTGCGTCACATGACAGGAATATGCTGTCGACCCACCTAACTTGTACACTTGGCGAATGGGTAAAAAGATTCTTCTACCTTGCCCGATTTAGGTTTTCTTGTGAATGTGATAATCACTTCCAAAAAAGTGATGAAAACGTAAGAGTTGGTCACATAAACTGCAACAAATGAATGCAACAGTTTCACAGTCGCACGGTTTTCCCTGTGGTCTGTCAAAACATATGTTCTTAACGTTTTCAAATTTTTCCGTGTTTAGACCGCCAAATCCTGCATATGTCCAAGCAAATCTGAACATGTCCTGGAATTTTGGAGAGCGAAGTTGATTATGTTTGAGTGCCTGAACTTTGATAATTGACACACGATCACGTAAACAATACTGCTCTGTGTACCTGTGCAGCTTCGCAAAATAATTGAAAATAAAAAATTAAACTTGTCACTTCAGGGAAGACTTGAACCAAGGACCTCTCGTCCCACAGCTGCTCACGCTAACCACGGGACCACGGCGCTCCTCAGTTCAGGCTCTCCTTGATGTTGCCCATGTTGCGCATGGACTACTTAGTTTGTATATTTTGCTTATTTTTTTCATAGTTCCACACAACTTCTTCCTGTTTTCTCGAGTGATCTGTGTTCAGTTCTTCAAGGCCTATCCACTGTGCCAACTTATAACTAAATCTGAGGGGGGTACGATGGGGAGGTTCCCTTGTTAGAACTTTTGATGGAGAGAGAAAAGACTATCCATATTATATAAATTGCAGGATGGGAAGGGAAGGAAAGGAACTGATACGAGCTGCATCGAGCTTTTCATGCGGAATCTGCGGCGACGGGTGGAAACGTGTGCCGGACCGGGACTAACTCAGGATCTACCACTGACTAGGCAGCTGCGTTAAGCACTGCGTCCAGCGGCCACAGTGTTTATCGCAAACGCACGGACACACTCGCCACCTATCCGCTGTACCCATTCGTGTCCTCCATGCTCACTAATATTTAGGCTGCCCCAGAGTTCGAACGATATCGTGCATCAGCACTGAAGGTTTTGGATTTATTGACCATCGAGGACAATCAATTATACGAACACGTGGTGCCTGTTGTTTCGGACATATGCGAAATAACAGAAGCCACCCATTCGTATAAAATACTACCCATGAGACGACACTACTGTCATCTGTTGAGGTTGAAGAGGACTACCTAAACAGATCATAGAACGAAGATGAGAGTGACATGTGAACGAGTGGGTATCATCATATTAGAAAAGGACGACTGTTATTTCTTTTAACGAGCGGCATATAGTAATTATAGTAACTATTTCTATTCGTTTGCTTATATTGTTACAACAAAACTTGTTATTGATTAATATTATAGGTTTTTCTGAGATTAAGATTTGCTATTCTGGATTCTTGTTTAATGAGAGATTTGTCTACAAGCTTATGGGCAGTAGAAACGAATTTGTTCGGAGACTGTAAAAGGCAGCATGATTGAAAATTGATGAAGCATGTCGAGATATTGTGGTAAACGGTGTGGTTGTGTGTGTGTGTGTGTGTGTGTGTGTGTGTGTGTGTGTGTGTGTGTGTGTGTGTGTAGGGTAGTCACCTGAAACATTTCTGGTCCTTTTTTCATTATTCAGAGTACAGTCTGCTTGCTATTTTCCTTTAAATATATCAATTATAGCTTTTAGCGAATAATAGTTATCGAGTGTGGCTATTCGTGTAAGTAAGTAACCGTAAATTAGGCCACATTGTATGTACGACGGATCCGAATGCGTCTCTATTTTCAGAATGCAGCATGGCTTGAAGTCTGTTCACGAGTTGTTCGCTTTGGTTACAGGTTTTGGTCCAGTTTCTAGGCAGCAGAATTTTAAAATATTCACAACATAAAACACTACATCCGCCTCACGGACAACTGCCGAGACACGGCTCTTTGTGATGTAGCAGCATAACGGTGCATAATGGAAAAAGAAAGTCTCACAAACTGGCCAATTACTCGCTCGGAGAAATCAGTGAAAAGTGGATTAGCCTTCTTATCGCAGGACTGTGAAGGACAAATCTTTCAGGCTGTGCTTGTAATCTAACGTTGTTACCCCTTGAACTCACTTACGATTGACCTTCCAGTAACTGCAACATGTCACGAATGAAAGTAAGTTAACTGTCATTAAAAACCTCTATGTCGCCTCACTTCAATGCATGTAAGCATTTTAATTTGTTTTCCGCATAGTCGTAAATCGACAAAGCTAGGTGAATGTAGTATTTTAGGACAGAGCGGCGAGAATTTTTTGATGTGACAGTGCACCCAGTGCCAAGCTTTGCAACACATTTTTATCTCCAGCGCGTTGTCATGTGTATGTTAATAGCTTCGCCTAGAGCTTGCAGTCGTCTCATAAAATCTCTATCGCATTCCGTTATCCTCTTGCGGACGTTAAACGCTCCGAAAGTAGCCATTGTTTAAAAATGAACAGTCATTTTCGTTTATGTTTTGCTTTCATCATTGTTAGCAATCTATGTAATTTTTTACATTCCGTGACTGGTCTCCGCTGTAGTATATTCTTGTCTTAATGAGGAGGATGAACGCATTTATCTGAGCGCGACAAATATGACTGACGATCTTAAATTTAGTTTTAAATACACTACTGTTTAGAAAAAACAGAACATCTTGAACGACTAGAGATAGGACGTTCCTATTCACAGGACATGTACATTAGTACGTTCTGCGAAAATGACTAATATTTCAGACATCTCGGTTCACCATGTGTCCTGTTGCCTCGTAGGTACAGAGTCCGCCAAGAGCCCTGATGACTTGTACCATGTTTGATGGCATCTATGTGTGTAAGGCGCGAATGGCGTCCTGTGGGATAGCCTTCCACGCTGCGTCCACCTGGTTTCAGTGTTCATGTGGTTTGGATTTGGTCATACTGCTACATCCGTCATATTACCATAACATATTCGATTGGTGACAAGTTTGGTGATCTGGCGGGCCAGAGGCAAAGGCTGACATCCTGTGACAACAAGAAGGCACGTGTTCGTGCAGCAGCATGTGGACGTGCATTATCCTGATGAAAAGTGTCGTCTGGGGTGTTGCGCAGGAAGGGTATAGTTTAGGGTAGCAGGATGTCATTCACGTAGGTCACACTGGTCACTTGTGCCCTCACTAGTGGTGATTTATGGATGTACCCAATAGCACCCACACCGTAAGGCCTTGAGCTGGCGCTATGCCTTGTGCGAATGCAGTCATTGTGATGCCGCTCCCTTGTCTGCGGCGAACCAAAATGCGGCCATCATTTTCAAACAAACAGAGCCTGAATTCGCTCGAAAACACAATCTGACGCCATTCCCGTCCCCAGTGACATCGTTCCATTCACCATTGCCGTCTAGCATGTTTCTGCACATTTTGCAAAGGTAGGTGGAGAAGTGGACTACGCCTACTTAATCCTTGCCGTATTACGCTGCGACGGACAGTCACCATAGATAGGGTACGATGTATTACACTATTCCACTACAGCGCCAGAGCCGAGGAGGACGCATATAAGTCCTGCAATGCCGTTCCGATGAGATGTCAGTCGTCTCAGGAGGGCGTCTGGGTGATGAGACGCGACCCATTTCGTTGTGTTCTATGATCCTCATCACGTTCTCTCACGACGTTAATGCGCCCATTTTTAAACTTACTGATCTGACAATACGGTTCGCGTCTACACCTGCGAAGCATTCTGCAGGTCTGCTCAAGTCAATGACCCATCACCTTCGGCTCATAGCGACAACGAGAGCAACGGGCACATTTTACCGTTAGACAACGTTGCGCTGCGATATTGATGTTGATCTTGAACCCATGGGTCGACATGGTTCAAATGCTAATCATTTCTGCAAAACATAATGTACATGTCCTGTGAATATAAACGCCCTATCTCCAGTCGTTCAAGGCGTTCTGTTTCTTCTGAACGTGAGTTTAGGATGTTTTGTTGATACTATTTGCTAGAACAGGCACAATTCTTAAGTATCTTAATGTGTGTATGGGCACACGACATTAAGATCTTTAGCACCGATAATAAATATTTACTATCAAAAAGAGTCTTGATCACAATTTATTTATTACGGTGACCGGTTTCGACCACTACTGTGTTCGTCTTCAGACCTACAAGTCGTATACAAAGCTTTAATTAGAGGGCTACATACATATTCAAAAGTAACCGATAATAAAGTTACAGGACGTATGTGGATAAAAGTGGCAGAAGAAAAAAAAGCTTTTACTGGAACACGCACACAATCATACATTTGCCCATTTCCAAAACATAGTGAAAAGTGATTGAACTGAAAGAATGAAGGTAACAAGATCTTTCGCTGGTTGATCATTAGAACAAAAATAATGAGCTTAGTCTCGAGTCGAAACACTACGCAGAAATACTTAAAATTTTTTAGCACGGTCTCGACAACAGCTAGGACAGAGGGCTTAGCCCCATCTCCAACACAGTATAAAATGCATTCTGTTGAAATGGCATACAGTGACTTCTACGCCACGGGAATCACAGACTGAAAGGTCCTTAAGCTGCAGCATGAAGTCACGTGTTCGGGGGCAGTGCGCCATCCACATTCGGTTTAGGGTTTCTCCATACCGCTGGAGCTACCAGAATGACGTACACTGTGGCACGATATCTTCTTGGACTGCAATGGCAGCCTGCAGGTGAGTGGGATACGCTGTCCCTTCCTGTTCCCTGTAGGTCTAATTCTCTTACGCAACGATTTCGCAGTCTTATTATGTTTTCCTGAATGTTCGTGTGGAATGTTTGTGCTTGTTTTACTCGGCAACGCCAAAATTGGTGATTATGGAGACAATAGCACTCATCAAATAAACGGTGGTATGACTACCACACACTGCTGATAAAAAGTTACTTGACACAGCCTACAAGCAAACAGAACTATAGTTTTTGCCCACACGCTTCCAATTCACAAGTGTTCTAATTAGTCAATGACGCCTATGTGTCTCCCCGTGTACTTTATTGTCAGTCTGCAAATGCAGGTCAAATTAACTCACATAACGGAGCCTATTTCATGCTATCGGCGGCTTCACTCGTTTCAAAGTATTTCTCGAAGGAAAAAAAGTAGACTAAGGGCCAGTTTCAGCGTACTTAGACGTAGGTTTACATGCGAATTTAAGACTTTTCCTAAGATATAAACGGAAGAATTTAACTTGTTTTCCTTATAGATATATTTGGTAGCGCCTTTTATACTTCGGGAATTAAAGGTTATAAGTCCTATCTTTTATTTATTTTCAAAACGAGTGAAGTCTATGTCGCACATACGCGTTCCCAGGCCTAATTTTTCGGGTACCGGTATACAAGTAACTTGAGTGACTTGTGATCTGTTGTTATTGCATAAATTTTGTAAAAATATTGTAAATAACCATGAGCGAGAATTGTTTAAGTTACTCCAGGAAAGTTAATTGTGGAATCCTGTGCAGCGGTTGTGACATATGGTTGCTTTACGGGGAATGTTGTGGCGGGACACTGTGAAAGTGAGTTTTCCATAGTATTGCGGAGTACGTCCAGAGGATAGGAAAATAGCTGAACAAAAAAGGAAAAGTATAAGGCTGTACTGGATAGTTGTAGGAAGGAACTGATGCAGTTGACGGGGGAGAAGCGTGGAGACGGGGGAAGTGCTAGCAAGGAACAAGGCCCACACAACAGTACCTTCCAGTTTAATCACTGGCACAAACAACTGATTTACCTTGCTACATCAGTCAATCAAACAAGTCTTAGTAATAAACGTACAGACTTTTACCAGGAAACCAACTGTTACAAAAAAATTAGAAAGTACGAAAGGTCTGTTGGTAAAGGTAATGGCCAGATGTTGCGGGAAAAATTAGGCACCACATACCAAGTATTTTTCAAGCGCAGTGCATGTCCTAGCCAAGTGAAAGAGGATGTAGGATCATTTTGCATGGGTTTTACAAAGCAGGATCACGTAGTAATGGGTGGAGCGGCTAACAGTATTGATTGCAATCAGGGCTACAATACTGAATGTGACCAGATAAAAAGATCATCTGGAGCGAACCATATAAATGTTGCCTTGGTTCCTGCTTTCATAAAGGATGATCGGCCCCAACTGAACAGCTCTGTCAGGAGGGTCAATATGGAGATAGATCAGCTGTTTCTGACAGCTACTTCGTCAGGTGTACGTTTAGTGTCTGTTGGAGCTATTGGTAGGTGGGGCTCCACAAGGTATGGCCTGTGTGCCAGTAGGAAAGAGAAGGGTAAATTGGCTGTGATGATAGCAAATTTAGTATAAGATCAGTGTCCAGTGATTCAATATTGCATAAAATTAAGCTTAATGAGAAGCTCAGAAATGCAGATACTAGAGATGTTAAACATCGCAAGGTTCTCAAAAAAAGTTAGTGAAAAATAATGTTAATATATTGTATCGGAATATCAGGGGATTAAAAAACAAAGTAGATGAGCTTTTTTTGTTTATAAGATTTAGAAACTCCGGGTGGGGTGGATGTACTGTGCGTGTCTGAACAACAGTCAGAGATATTGAAAAGAAATGTAGGTGCATTTAAGCTTTCAGCACATGTAGGTAGAGACACTATGAGGAGAGGAGGAGTAGCTATGTATGTTTATATTTGTAGAAACATTTAGAAACGAAAAAAGTTGTGTACATCAACATATAGAAGCATCTGTGTGTGAGCTTGAACTAAATAATGGTACGTTTATAATTGTAACTTTGTATAGGTCCAAACTGGGAAATTTTCAGCTATTTTTCAAAAACCTGGTTTCTTTGTGCTTTCAGAGGGAAGCAAATTGACTGTGGGGATTGCAATATAGATTTTCTGAAAGAGTCTAATACAGAGCTTGACCTTGAAATATTACTTGGCTCTTTCAGTTTCACACCAGTTTCCTACTCAGATGGTGCAGGGAAATAGCACACTGATAGGTAATGTTTTTACAGGCCAAGATAAACTTAATCAAATAAGAACTTTCAAACAATGGAAAATCCAGGATGGAAGGTGACAGTATTATGAGAAGGAAAGTTGCTACTCACCATGTAGCAGAGGTGCTGAGTCGCGGATACGCACAACATAAAGACTCTCAGAATTAAAGCTTTCGGCCATTATCGATGTCAACGACACACACACACACACACACACACACACACACACACACACACACACACACACACACGTAAACGCAACTCACGTGTGTAAGTTTAAATCCAGTCTTACGTTCTTCATTATTTTGTTGTCTAAGAAGTACGTGAGATTAAATCTTTTTATGACATCGTGAAATACAACGGAATTATTATGATTTCGTATCTTAATAAAAATATGATTTTCTTACGACTGACACGAATTAGCACTTTCCACAGACGTGCTATCTTTAAGACGTTAGTGACAAATTTCGTTCTCTAATTCATCAAGACATGAACCAGTTAACGGAACTACGTCAGAATATGAGCCCAACAGCCAAAAAATCGGGAAACTAACAAAAGAAACATGATATCACTTTCCGGATAAAGTTTTGGGAATTGTATAAAGTGAGCCGCTTCCGTACATTGATGACTCGTGGGACAGGAAAAAAGATCCCTCCTCATACGGTAGGCGGTTTATCGATGAAATTGGAAAACCGATGTGTTCATTAAAAGTCATTCCGCCGAAGAATACGCCGTTATGTAAACCCTGCGACGTATACTGTTACTGACAGATGAATAATTACATACAGCGATTACAGAACTTCTGTACTCTCATAGCGCAGATAAAAAAGGAAGTAAGTAGTAGCGATGCAGTAGATTACAGACCTTGGTTCATAATCATTTACAGGCTCCAGGGTTACAGAAAACTCTTCGATATTCGTGGTTTACCGCGAAATTATCTCCAGATCGTAGGTGTGATGTGGTATATGTGCCTTGGCACATCACTCGTGGCACCCCCAATTTTTATCCTTTGAATGTTTTGTGAATAGACTACTTCTTCTGAAGGATGAAAGCCAAAGCAAAAATTGTTATACGAGTACTAGAATTATATTTCTCAATTCCAGTTACTCTTAATTATGTAAGATTTGTCATGACACACAGTATTCCTAATAAGACTTGAAATGTTTATTTCTTTTGTCAATAATTCCATTGTACTTTACGGTATCACAAATACTGATGTGACGTACTTCCGCGGCAACAAAAGGTAAACAACACTTAAGATTGGATTTGAACAGTGAGCGCGTAATTTCGATATTGTGCTCTTAGCCGTTGCGCGAGTGTGCTGATGTAGCTTCAAAAGTTTGACCATCACTTTCTCAAAAATTGAGTGTTGGTATATACGCTGAAACAGGTATCCCTTTATTTTCGCCCTTCTTTCACCATACCAACCTTCGACAGCACCAAAGAGCGATTCTGCGCCATCTCCGCGATCTATTTCTTCAGCTATAGTCTAGTTTCTCGCTATAGCATATCAATTTATACAATTTTCATAAACCTCATGAGCCATAACATGCTCGTCCTTCGCTATTTCGTCAGTCGAAAACATTGACTCTCATCTTTATTAGTAATTCAGTCATCAGATCTGCCGGTCGTAGTTCCTGATTACCCGTTTCTTCGGATTCCGGCGTAGCATCACTATCACGTTCACGATCCGTGGTTCACTCTCTGGCAGTCTTCACAGTAACCTGCATTTATTCAAAAACGTAACATCACGATATTTAATGTAGCTCTTTATTGCCCAATTCTTACTGCTATAACAGCACTACATACGATTCAATCAGTTAAGAAGAAAGAACAATCTAGCTGCTCTTCTTCCTTTTGTGTTAGCGCCTGATTTCACTTGCAAGTAACTAAGTTCTTAATCGCCCCACGATAATTACTATGTTGCGAACGTGACAACTGCTGAATGCACTTTGATCTTTTCTAAGTTGTCAAAAGCTGGCACAAGAAGGGTACCGAAATTACATGAAATTTTTAACTTTTCTTTTTGTTGCTCCAGGAACGATCATTTCTCCACCTCTCTGTGTATCCATGGTAACTTGCTACCTTTCGGACTACAGCAGCCTCTTACGCGAATTAGACTCAGATTTACACATCTTGCAAAGCTCACGCTCATTAACCAAACGGCGACCATTCTTATACAATGTTGGCCATGTGAGATGATGTCGAATTTTAGTCAAGGTCTTGTAGATACCAAGTGTCCACCCACTAAGGAATAGTGAAAATAGTGGAAGTTGGAGGGAATGAGTTCAACGGGTAAACAAATTTTAGGTCCATCAGCTCTACCGACTTTGTATCAATATACCCTTTCGTAATACATAACGAGGAATCAGTTCGCCTCCTAACTATCGCTTCCTAACTGGGCCGAAATGGTGATCTTGATCCTGCTTAAGCCTGAGACTTGTTGATCTGGGGTACCTCAGTCGACACATCACATATAGACAGACTGTCCAGTAAATCATTGACCACCAATTCCCGATTCCCCTCATCAAAAAAGGAAAAAAGGGACTAAGCGCATCGGCCACCTTACTGTCGGTGCCTCTAATTTAAACTGGAACAGCTCACTTGACTATCCTGCCGTTAAATTGTGGGATCCCAAGACCCAGTTCAGTGCCTGATTGTCGCTTTCATACCCAAGCTCTCTGTGCTCGAAATAAAATCTGAATTTATCGGCATCGAAGAAGACAGCCAAGGCCTCACACAAACGGGATACTTAAGCTCAAGACGAGCCAATCTCCTGAAGGCAAAAGCTAAAGGGCGCCTCTAATCAGAATGTTCCTGGAGAAGAACAGCTGCAATTCCAGCATTGGACGCATCGGTTTGAACTCTTTTGGAAATCCGGAATGGCAAGTAAAGGAGGAAAAGGAAGATCAACGAGAGCAGTCTTTATGGCTTCAAAAGCGGCTAGCCGACTGTGGCCCCAGCCAGACAAAACTTCCCATTTCTCTCGGAGGTTGAGGGAAGCAGCAAGGTCAGCGAAGTGAGGAATGAATTTTCTAAAATAAGGGGGTCATGCCAACAAACCCGGCAGCGCGTAGTGTGAAGCAGTCGCCCTCCGTTTCTGCCGGTGGCGCCGCTGTGGAAATCGCAGCTTTGGTGTCTCCCTCTGTTGGGAAAGGGGAAAGATAGCCTGTTCACGTGCATTTAAGGGGCGCTATCAGCTCGGAAGGTGGTCAGTCGGAGTGAGGCTGGGTCAGTCTCGCGTCTCCAGTTGCTGGTCTGTCTCTCGTTCGCATTTGTGCGGCAGTTAGTGTCTGTCGTCCGGAGTGCTAGTATGGCTGTCGTTTGGATCAAACTTTAAAGCCAGAAACTTACTTGCTACCCGCCAGTAGCAGGACTCAGCTAGTGGTCGCCCGGTCGGGGCTGTGTTCAAGCATCTCAGTCTGCGCGTTAGGCCGCCAGCCTGCTCGAGTTGCTTGGGCAACGGTTATTGGCGGTGGGATCGGTCGGTTGGTCGGTCGCACACTGAGACACAAGATGACTGGTCCGTCTTGAGCGTCGGCGCATGTGAGGTGCCCACGTGAGTCCAGTGGGCCGCGCCGTATAGCGAGGGGTAGTGGCTTCGCGGTCGACACGAGGGCAACACAAGTCAAACCACGACATCGGGCTGGCCGGGGCGAGCTGCGACGCCGTGAGACGGGAAATCGGCGCGCCTTCCTGCGTCCGTTGAAGCGGCTGGCAGCGGACGGTTCGGGAGAGCGTTGAGGGTGCTGCGCCAGGTCTTCGGCAGAAATCGCAGTTTATTAGAAGTTAAGTGATTGGAGATATGTTGTTTCATTTACCTGTTAAATTCTACTTGTTTTCTTGGTGAGGTCACCAGCCGCTTTGTTTTGGGGTCGTCCCACCATTCTTCTCCGTTTGCCCACCCGCGGGAAGGTGGTTATTTATGAATGGGGTGGTCCGTTTTCCCTTGTGGAGTTGGGGCGGGTTAGAACAATCTGCGGTTCGGGTTGTTCAGTAATCCCCCTGTCAATCTGCCGTACGTTAATAGCTGCCTCAGTCATGTTTGTCGGATTCGGTGTTAACGAATTTATTGCTTAAGGTGTATAGGCCGAATTCCTGAAATATGTTTTTATCTTGCCTATCATCTTGCGAGGTGGTATATGTGTAATGTAGAGCATGTTGTTACATTTTATGTAAAACTGCATTTCATGGATTTTATTTAAATGGTTATTTTAGTATATAAAGTTGCCACCCTTCCACCGTAAGAGTTCTTTTAAAAACAAGTTGCACTTTCGGCGGCAAATAATTTTTAATGTGAGTGTTTTGTACCATTTCCATCCCTCTTACGGGGTGCATAGTTTATGTGTTTGTGTGAGTTGTTAAAAATTTTAGTTTAAAGTAATCTGGTGTGTTGCAGATTTGCACCACTGTAGTCTTTCAGAGGTTGTTGTGAGCGGTCGTGACTACGGCCGTGTTAAAAGGGAGAGGCAAGTATCTCAGCCCGAAAGCAAATACTGTCAAAAAAAAAAATGTTATCTCTGCCTCTGAATAAATTGTAACTTGGTATTTACAGGATGCTTTATGATTATAATTTTAAACCTGTTTTTTTAATGGCTTTTGGGAATAAAATTTCTATTTATTAATTTTTTTTATTTGTTTCATCAGTTACCATTGGCAACTACTTCCACGCTCACATAGTGTGATTAAATGTGTTAATGTTCTTGATGAATCGCGAGTAAGTAAAGTAAATTCTTAAGAAAAGATTTTGAAAGTAAATCCACGGTTCACTCCTTCTTTATTCCAAAGGACACAAATGTTTTCAAGCCAGAAGTGCGCTCTTGATCTATCAAAATAGCGTCCCTGGGAACAAGATGGAGATCAGGCAAGGGCACTGACACCATAACTACCTTTTCATTGAGAGCTCTATAATCAACAACGGGTCTGTCGTCACCTCCTGCCGTTTGTGCACTGAAAATATAAGTGGAGCGTCGGGGGAAGTGGATGGTCTGACAGCCTTGTTGCGCAACGTATCATCGATCTTCTTCCTCAGTATCTTCATTTTGGAAGACCAAAGACGGTAAGGGGCAGGACGCAACGGAATGATGTCTGAGACGAAACTTATTGGATTTTATCAGTCACCTCCAGACGCTCCGTAAGCACATCAAGAAATTAATCCAAGACACTTCTTAATTGGGTAGCTCGCTTATGATCAAAATGACTTATCTGAAAATGTGATATTTCTGTACTTGAGGAACAGACGTTACTCTGAAATTTGCATGTAAGAACAGAGTGCTGGGTGACAAGACGGACGGAATTTAAAATGAAAGTTATTGCTGGCAAAATTTAAAACTAAATCGGTCAGTTGAATAAATTTACATTCCGATAGTAAGGTGACTGACATTCCTTACAACAAATAATCGAAACTGCCAAGAAAAATCACAACTTGACGAACTCCCCTGCAACTCTCCAACCGTAGGCATCGCTTGGCCATTTGCCACATTGCATCTCTGGGGTGAATTTACACCAATTTTGGAACAAGATACCACTCGTAATCAAGCAATGAGACCGAACTACCCGAACCCAACAGTGCGCAAACGTGTTCGCTATTAAAACGCACAGAGACATAAGGGAGGTGGGAACTACGGACGCCAAAAGTACGAGCACAGCGGGCAGGAAGTTTACCAAGAGAAACTTCGGCCCATACCCGACGGCGTTAACTGTTAGGCCTGGGCCTCTGCCTAACAGGACACGCACCAGCGATTTTGGGCACCAAAATGAAAATAACTTCTTTCAGTTGGTAACCCACGAGACAAACGACAACCACCACTTCGAGCAACCACGGAGGGACTGAAAACCCTTATTTTGCTCGCGATGGTCGTCAGCAAGCCTGAAGCCCTCACTAGAGGCCAGTACCTGATTTAACTCCGAAAAGGTTTCTGGCTGGCCAGTGTGGCCGTGCGGTTTTAGGCGCTTCAGTCTGGAACCGCGTGACCGCTACGGTCGCAGGTTCGAATCCTACCTCGGGCATGGATGTGTGTGATGTCCTTAGGTTAGTTAGGTTTAAGTAGTTCTAAGTTCTAGGGGACTGATGATCTCAGAGGTTAAGTTCCATAGTGCTCAGAGCCATTTGCACTAAAGGTTGCTGGTTTCTTATCGAATAGGAAACGCAACCTATCCTCCAGCCTCATGCCTTCCAAAATATTAGAGACGCTATCCTGTTCTCTAACATTCAGATCAAAGGCGGCAGCAGCCTGCGAACACACACACACCGTACTGAATCGCCGTCTTATTAGGACCATGACCTTGCTAATAATAAAGGCGCTGAAGTCTTTGCGAATACTCGTCGGTAGCTCTGTTATTCAAGCCCTAAGTAGACAGAGTTCCGATTTACAAGGACAGGAAGTTACTCAACAAAGCTCTAGAAAAAGGATACAGCAAGGAAAGAATAACAGTGTACGAAACTTGTAATGGGTCAGCATGACGCTCAAAACGCAGAAGTAACCACAGCGTGTTGCGAACCTGACTGATTTCATCGATCATCAACTAAGAAATACCACCAAGTAAACACATAACGGGATTCGGCAACTTAGAAAAGGAATCAGCAACGAACACACAAAGCCTGAGCTTGGCTTCACGTCACCCCCCTTACTTGACTAACACTTTGATTACCGACTTTCATATTAACACTTTCACTGTGTAAAAGGAAATAACTGGCACTTTATCCTAGCAATTAAGTGATCAACACTTTTCTCTTGTTGGACGGATAGCTCACGGCAGTTTAAGTCCAAAAGACGATACGTCATTGAAATAAATGTGCTTGAACACTAAGAATTTGCTTCTGAGTCTGTTGACTGCCACGGGAGAACTGAACACTGCCATACAACTCATCTACGGTTACAGAAGCGGCTGCAATGGCCATACTACCTCGTCAGCTGTATTAAGCATAACGTGGAGAGGGCTGTCCAACACCACGCACAGCCTGGCTGCCAAATCCGGAATGACGCCTTCAGCAGGCATGTTTGTATCTCTCAACTCAAATTGGAGATCTGTCCTGAGGTGGGGTAATCCTAAACACAATCATGAATCCGTCGCTATATGGGTCGTAAACAAATTGAACAACCTTTTAGGACAATTTGCCTCGAAAATTTTTTGAACACTAACAGAAAAAGCTATGGCTTCTACAAGAGGGAAGACAATCACCATCCCCCACCCCCGCCCCCTTCACTAGAGAAAAAAGCAAACGTGCACTCTGCTACCATTGAATATAAAAACATAGGATGGACAGAGGATAGGAGACATGGAAGGGTGAACCCAGGCTGAGCACGTTTTCTTAAGAGATTATAAATATATTTCAAAATGTTCCAGTAATCAGAATGATAATTAAAAGCATGAGCTTCTCTTGTACCTAATGTATAATAAAGAACAGCAAGTTTCCCTTACATAAGCAGACAAGAGAATCATCAATTTTAACAACAAACTTCACTTACACAAGCAAATTTAAAACTGAGAAACAATAACTGGAATAACTACTGCTTATCACAGCAAGTAGGCTGAAGCCACCCTTATCCCGCATGGGCCACTCTTAATACTTATTAGACAAGATAAGGTCACACAAAATTTTAAATGGCCATAAAGCCCGTAAATAAAGCCCACTCAAGTTTGACAGTGCCAACGGTCATGCCACTGTGGTCACACCGGTTCCCGCCAGATCACCGAAGTTAAGCGCTGTCTGGCTGGGCTAGCACTTGGATGGGTAACCATCCGGTCTGCCGAGCGCTGTTGGTAAGCGGGGTGCGCTCAGCCCTTGTGAGGCAAACTGAGGAGCTACTTGATTGGGAAGTAGCGGCTCCGATCTCGGAAACTGACATACGGCCGGGAGAGCGGTGTGCTGACCACTTGCCCGTCCATATCCGCATCCAGTGACGCCTGTGGGCTGAGGATGACACGGCGGCCGTCGGTACAGTTGGGCACTCATGTCGTTTCCTGGAGAAGTTAAAGTTTAACAGTGGAATTAACTAGAGGATCCTAAATTAAACTGCACAACAACCAAGAACAAGAATTACTCCTCCGAGAAAGAATAAATTTTAAACATCAAGTCTAGTAAACTTCCAATGAGTTACAAGAAGTGTGCACGCAACTCAGGTCAAGCTAACTATCAGGAGCAGTGAATTATAATGGTACTTAAAGGTTCAAAAAGTTATGAACAGTAAAATTTCGTAACCTCAAGTACAGAAAATAAATTCTTAGCTTCGATACGCTGGATCACGAGGGAGGAAAACCTCTAAAAGGCAGTTACTTACAACCACGCCTCAAACAGACTATCTGGAAAACTTAACTTGTTTAACAGCTGCATCTGGAATCAAAACTCCACTCTGGGTACATGTCAAAGGTCGAAATACAGGAGTACGACACGCGGGCAGGCGGCGCGTCAATTGCGTCAGGGCTCGGAAGCCAAGGCTGTCAACAAATTGCACACACGTTACGACACAAGTCCAGAGCTCCGGCATTAATGTGTCCAGGTATTTCAAGACTTAATGAAACCCTTAAGGTAACGTGACGGTCGCGAAGCAGTTACTTAACTCCAAGTTAACCGAAATAGGCTTAAAACTTGTAAGCAGAAAACTGCTGATATAAAATGATAAGACACTTGTAACAACCAACAGCAGATTTACCTACAGACGTTGAATGCTCTTTCGAAACTACAGAATAATAGATCTATGTTTGCCCGCCAGGCACGGAGTGTAGGCTTAACATTCGCAGATAACATTAAGGTTAAAAACGCTCAAGATTTAAATTCATCTACAATAAATTTAAAATAACATTAGCTTAAAACACCAAAAGCTGATAAAAGATAGCTCAAAACTTACAACAAATAAGGAACGACTTACAGCTAAGGAACAATAAATGGAAACATCAGTGCATATTATGTACTGCCGGCAGAATCGTGGCAGAACTGTTCACAGAAAAATTTACCCATTCAGCCAGTTGCTCACCTAAGTAAACATTCACGTAACTCGATTCTATCTTTGAAGTGCTAACAGTCCAGCTGCTCGTCCGGCTGATCGTATAACACTTCTTACACACACATAATCGGAAATCACTAAGCAAATTAGCAAAGTTACACTCTCGGCTTCAAATAGGCTACAGTAATTGCAAGAAAACCTCACCTTTCCAAGTCCATAGGCGATGATCACTGAGGGAATAAACGCGATACGCCTCATAACTTCTTTAATACTTCATACACCATCATTCGAAGCACTATTCCGGTTGCCAGCGAGAACATTCCAGAAGAGAAATTGCCGAAGCACTCTCTCTCCAAAACACAGAAATCAGCGACGATGGATGCTATCGTGCATACGGCTCCGAATACAGCAAAAGATCCCAACTTCCTGCCACCTCGAACCAACACAACTCGCCAACCGCGGCACGGGCCCATTCTTTTCGTCACTGGCAAACAACGATAAACCGAGCGGAATCAGTGCGGCACTAGCGCCTCTTACCGGGACGCCAGACAATCAAAGGATCCAAAGATAACCAACGCCGCCAAGGCCCAGACCCCCTCCCCCCTTTCCTTCCACACCACAGAACCTTGTGCTGGCGT
This sequence comes from Schistocerca piceifrons, assembly GCF_021461385.2. Taxonomy (NCBI): domain Eukaryota; kingdom Metazoa; phylum Arthropoda; class Insecta; order Orthoptera; family Acrididae; genus Schistocerca; species Schistocerca piceifrons. The sequence goes on along the minus strand of NC_060138.1, from coordinate 292,024,332 downwards.
TTACCTTCCACCCTGGTGAAACCCATTTCGATGGTTGCCGTGTGTGGTTGTGCTCCACTAGGGTGGGTCAGTGTTAACATCATTCACAATTGTCTTGTAGTGCTAGTGTTAAATGTTTTTGTTTGTATGTTAAGTGCTTTGATTGAGTCTAGTCACTATGTTGCAAAGGTGCAGACACTGGAATTGGTCTCATGCAAGTGCGTAGATGCCGCAGGCTGAATTATTGAAAAAAAGAGCAGTTAACTTGTGAGCTGCAAGTATGAGCACAGACGCCTGATGGCACGGTGGCAGAGCTCACCGGGTGGTTAGGATATGGTTTGGACAGACAGTTGCAGTTAGCTTTGGAGCGGCCTGACTCAGTTGGTGCGCCGGTGGCGCCAGTCTCCATCGATTCTCATCACGATCGTCGATTTTCGATGCCTGCTTGGCTTCGTATCTTTGGCGGATGGCTGTTTAACTGCGGTGCGTGCGCTCTCTGGGTCTTCAGTTCGGGTATGAGTTGTGTCAGCGACAGTCATGTGTGGCGTTGTGCCTGTATGCTGCGTGGTGAGTGGCCGAGTCGGTTCGACGAAGGACCGTGGGCCGCTGCTGCGGCGTGTTTAACCGCTGTAATGCAGATCCGCTGCCGACAGTGATTGGAGTTTCTTGGATATGTGAAGGAGTGATTTCCTTCGTGCCTCTTGCATGTGATTCAAAGTCAATGAAATGAAATCGTCCAAGTGTTCATTTGTGGGTTCTGTTCATGATAATTGAATACCCCTGTGCACTGAAAACTATCTTGGGTGTTTCAGTTACCTTTGATCTTGCTGCCTGATACGTTGACAGCATGTAAGGGAGTGCTAGTGACGCACAACCAATGGACATGAAACTGTGTTTAATGCATACCAAGTAGTGCGTAAGATTGTACCTGGCGTTCAGAAGTGGGCCGAAATATTTTCCCTAATTATTTTTCTATTTTATTGTTTTATTTTTTGTTTTAGAGGTTGTCTAATCAATTCTTAAGAGCCACTATCACGTATGTTTAAGTCTGCTTAAGGTTCATTTGTGCCACATAGAATTAAAGGTTTATTGATAACTGGTTGGGTTAATATCCTTGTGTTTCTGATGCGTCAGAATGTTGTCTGCCGCTGATGTGTTTATGTTTCAGATAACTGATAATTGGCGGTGGTCGACGCGAGCAAGTTCCGATCGGGATATCACGGTGGAAGAGAGAAAATTAAGGACCTGCATCGATGTCTATGGTTACGTTGTCAACGTGTGGCAATTCCGTCTTGCCGGTGGAGCGTTGTGGTTTTCTGCAAGCTTACTTGTAGATCAAAGTTGAGTATATTTTTATTTCACCTACTGGTCTGTGCATTTCCTGTATCTGTGAGAACCTTTCGGTTTGCTAACGTCCATCACAGATTTATCGTAAACTTGAGGCTGTCCCGTGTTAAGGCGATTTCATATGTTATTATTATATTGAATGTATTATAATCCTGTTAATCTGTCAGAAATTTTAAGACCAATTTTGGAAAGATCTGAGTTTATTTGACTTAAATGGATTAATGTTCTTAAATGGGTCCTTACATGAAGACCTGTTTCTATGTTAGCTGAAGCATGTTTGAGATTTGATGAATTGTGGTTTTATGAATATTGTTTCAATTACTGAAACTGGACTAAGCAAATTTTGAAAGACCTACATTTGTTGGACTTAATGCCCCACCTTATTTGTGGAAGTAGTTTTAGAGTTTTGGTTTGAATTATATGAAACACAGTTTCAATGTAAGTTATGAAACTTGTGAGGTTTAGTTATGGCAGTTATATTTTATTAATAATGGTTTTATGAATATTGTTTTATTTAATGAAAATTGGTTAAGCAAATTTTGAAACTTTCTATAATCATTGCTACTGTTAGTTTGGTAAGAGTAATATGTTTGTAACATAAAAGTGTGACAACTACAAACTGGCTATGTGTTTAATTTCGATGTGTCGAAAAATTCCCACATATCACTGACGAAGTAAATCCTGCCTGTCTTATTGTTTTGTGCTGCGTAATACGACTGAAATTTCACGAAATAGTCACCTGTTTTGAACTCAGATGAACAGGATCAAAAAGCAGATTAATCATTTGATAAATAATTTCCAGGATTTGAAACAGTTAGGAGGATGGTGTTCTTTTACAAAAACTAGTGAATCAGGCCATGGAGTTACAATTAGATCTTCATGCTGTGGCGGGAGGAAGGCATTGAGGTTGAACAATGTGAGCCCAGTCCACTATTAGGTTCTGCTAGTCCTTCCTTTAGACACGGTGGAGGGGACCTTGTATCTGAACCTTTTGTTAAATTTCCTAATCCCGTTATGTGCCTGTTACAGGGTTTGTAGATGCTACATGTTGAAGATTTAACGCGAACAGTAGAGGTGCTGTGACTGCTATTTCTGTTGAAAACAGTGGAAGTGCTGTGGTTGCTACTTCGGTAAGAAAAACAGGTTGAAGCTTTGGGAATGACCCACCTTGTGATTTTGCGATCACATATCCTCTGCCCAGGGAGCGGTTAGCATCTGATATTGTGGAAATCTTGCGTAGACAAGGAAACCTGCAAGATTTAAGAAAACGCATCATTAGAAATAAAGTTTATCCTCAAACTAAAAAAGAGTTGGTTAATAGATATTTTCTTCGGGTTCATGACCAAAATGAAACTCTCCACGAACATATTGATGCAACACTGACTGCTATTAGTGCCTTAGAGATAGGTGTGAGAACATCTTAGAAGGAATAAGTGTGGAAAGTGAGGAAAGACGCGACTACTTCAGGCACACGTAAGACCATAGAGCTTTTCTACAGCTCGGGACTAGACACTACCATCAGATGGCTTTACCCCATGGCACCGGCGCCTCCACGACTATATGGTCACCCGGAGATCCATACGACGAACGTTCCACTACGTCCGATACTGAACACCAGAAACTCACCAACATACGGGATAGCCAAACATCTAGCACAACTACTAAAACCACTTGTGGATCACTGCACACACCACATCAGGAACTCGATATAATTTGTCAAGGTATTCAAAGAGCTGTGCTAGATGAGAAGGGCTTACAAGTCAGCTTTGATGTTGTGTCCGTTTTGACCCAAGTGCCGCTGGACGATTCCTTAGCGCTTCTCGAGGGACACTTCAATGAAGACACAATCAGACTCTTTCGTCATGTGCTACTTGTCTATTTCAAATGCGGTGGGAAATTCTATGAACAACTAGACAGGGTTGCCATGGGCTCCCCCTAAGACCCAGGTATTGCCAGCCTTTACATGGAGCACTTTGAAGATGTAGCCCTGGATACCACACGCCTAAAACAAAAGGGGGTCTACGCTGACGACACTTTTGTGGAGTGACCACATGGCAAGGAAAACCTAGAGGAGTATCCACATCATCTCAACGGTATACGTGAAAACATCAATTTCACCATGGAATTAGAAGAAAACTGATGCCTACCCTTCCTAGATGTTCTAATAAGAGAAGTCCAGACGGTACGTTGGGACACTCAGTCTGCAGGGAAAAAAGACGCACACGGACCTTTATCATAGTGCTCAGAGTTGCCATCATCCAGCACAACGTAACTCGGTACTAATCACGTTGGTATATAGAGCCAGGATCATCTGGGACAGGGGGAGTTTGCCACGGAAGTTGCAGCATCTGTGAGAAACGTTCCGAAAAAACGGTTACAGCGAGACGCAGATAAGACACACGTGACGGACAGACAAGACGCGGGAGGACTATCCAGAAGAAGACGAAGCAATTCGTGTGACATTCCTGCCCTACGCTGGCCTGCAAGCAGCCAAAATCGCAAGAATACTGAAAGAGCACGATATGAAAGCCATCTCCCACGCAAAGCGAAAAGTAAAGGACATACTTGGCTCTACCATAGACCCTTAAGGATTACAGACGCCCAGCATTTTCAGTATCGAGTGCGAATGTGGAAGGCAGTACATCAGACAAATACCACTATATCACAGTGCTATATGAAGCACATCTAAAACGTGCGCTTAGGACAAGTAAGCAAGACCGCGGTAGCAGAGCATAGCGTTAACGAGGATCAAACCTTCAGCTTTGAAGTAACGAAAAAGATCTGCAGTGCCAAGTGATTCTGGGACTGCGTTTTCAAGGAGGAAGTGGAAATATATCTCCACAAAAATCTGATCAATCGGGATAGCGAATTTCAGCTTAGCACAGTGTGGGCTTCCGCAGTTGAGAAGATACTTCAGGAACGCTCCGTTCTGAAGGTGGTGGCGTCCGTGGTCAAGTGGACAGCAACCAGTACTCGACACCCGCACCAGAGCCGCGCCACGATCCCCCACCTTCGGCCATGGCGCTCGGCACCCGTTTCCGGCGGCGCGTCATTGGCCCGTCTGCAGAAGAGGACAGCGGTCAAGTAACTATATAGATACGTGCAGCACAGCATATCGATACTCGCTGAGTGGCAGTCAAGAGTGGAGCATGTATTCCGCTTACTCGCTTACGTTCAGCCATAGGCCCCCGCTTATATGGGCGACAAAACAGGAGTCTCTGCCAGCTCTGCTTTTCTTAAAGTATTGGCGGGTACTCACATTGAGGTCTCGCAGCATAGCAAACCGGCACTTGGTGAAATTTCTTCATTGCGTCATCCGACAGCAGAATTGTCGTGTCTTCTCGTCGAGTTTGGATGTGGAGCTTGGATGGTGCATTGGGTCGCAGCGGTCTCATTCAGCCGACGACACGAGGCGCGTTCTCTTGTTGCCGTGGGCCGCTCCGGCTGCCTTTTCGAGCATCTCGGCTGCCGCAGAGCCAGGCTCTGCCCCCCCCCCCCCCCTCCCCAATAATAGGGAAAAAGTAGGCCAGGACCTGGAACAAGGCCGCAGAACCAAAGATACGTTTTCTGCCACCATCGTGCAATTAGGGCCAGCAAAGCAACTGGGAAACCCATCGGTGCCATACAACTTAAGGTTGTAACTGACAGTCCCTTGGCAGCAACCCCCCTATCCACCCGGGACATTGCGACGTCTACACAAAATGTAAATACACACAAAACATAGATAAATAAATACATTGTCAGTATTTGCGATCCTCTCCCTCCCTCTGCTCTCCTGAGTCCGCTCCAGCTTGCCAGTGCTCAAAACCGACTCGCCCAATACATCCTCGACCTAAATGATGGAAAGCAGAAGTCCCATCAACCAACTAAAATCCTCCCCAAACCCACAACTGCTACCCAACTCCTCACCCGATCCCAATTCCTCAAATCCTCCCCACTGAAGTGCACGTCCACGAAACAGCAGCGTGCAAAGAAGGACGGAAAGGACAGATATAAAAAGAACAGGAATCCCATCCCTCAAACCAAGTCGCCCCCCCTACCCCTGAGGAGCTGACGGTTTCTGAGCCACCGACAGCACCTGTCGTCGCCCTGGAAGGGAACCGGGAAACCGTTGCCCTGCAAGGGAACCATGAAACAGGGAGCATTTGGAGGGCTTTGTACTGGCGAGGAAAACCTTTCGCCAGCCGAGAGTTCCACCTGCTCGGGGAGTGGAACCCACCCAAAACAGCTTTGAGGCTGTGGCCGATACGTCAGACGAACAACATGAAACAACAGCACAGAATCACACATCACACCACCACCAACCAATCGTCGCAGAGTTTCCCTGCAACTACAAGGAACTCCACGATATGATCAAAACACAACACAAGGGGGACAATTTCAAAGCAGAACCAACAGGAGGGGCAAAATAAAGATCACACTACACAACACAGAAGACTACAACACTGTAAAAAAGGCCTCACAGACAAAAGTATACCACACTACACATTCCCCACCACCAAGACAAGAAACAAAAACATCATCATTAGGGACCTCCCCAGATGGCTCTCTGCTGAGGCAGTCAAGACAGACCTGACTGCTCAGGGATTTGTTGTGAAAACTGTCTAGTAGATGGGCAACAATGGGCAAGGAGTAAGTGGCCATTATTTCACGTCACTCTACCAGACATACCCCAGAACAGGAGCGAGATCAAAGTTGTTCTATCAGTCCATGTCACAATGGAGCTGTTCCACCACAAGAACAAGGTGGTGCAATGCTTCAGGTGTCAGGGACTGGATCACACAGACGCCCACTGCCAGATGCCCGTGCACTGCAGAAAATGCACGGAACCGAATGACACCAGGAGTTGCACAGTAAGACACATGGACCCACAGATGAGGTGAGCACTGTGTGGGAAAAACCACACGGAAGGGTACCAAGACTGTGAGGCCACAAAAAACACACACAAAAGGCAAAGGGTGCGAAGGTCGCCCCCCCGCCACACATACACGAAAACAAACACCACCACCCAATCAAACCACACAGAGGGACAAAACAGGACAACGCACACAGACAAAACTTGAGTAAAACCAAGGCCTGACCCACCAAGGGAAACATATGCAGAAGTGGCCTCTCCACCAAAGAGCCATGGACACGTCGAGAAACCGACGCAAGCCCAGTCACCACAACCCCAGACACACACACACAAGAACAACAACAGGAAAAACACAAAAACGACCAGATCCACCAAGACAGAGGAAGCTCTAGGCAACCCCACACTTAGTCCACCCTCTCAGATCAATTGTTAGGTATTATGGTCCAGACCATGAATCTTGTCAGGGAAATGATGAAGGAATTCAGGGAGGAGCAGAATCAGAACACTCAAATACTCGTTGCCTTTCAGGCAGCAGTCCTGCAGTCGCTCTCCTCTGCAACATCCTCAGTTGTTTCAAAACCCCATCATGGATCGACGACCAAATATCCAAGGCCTGACAACGTGCATCTTTAAGGCAGACAGCGCTGTTAATCAAGAGGTCGAGTTCAGCGAACTCATGAAGGAGTTACCCATCGACATATGCATGATGGGGAAACCCACCTAAAACCGGGAATAAAAGCGACAGTTCCCAACTACGTTAGCTACTGTAAATACAGGTAACGCAAGGTGGAGGAGTGGCCATATACACAAAAAGAGGGATCCCCCACCACCAGGTATTCTTACCAACCACCATTAATATCGAAGCAGTGGCGGTGCAAGTAACCACTGCTACCGGACCCCTAACAATTTTTGCCATCTACCGACCCACATAGGACGAGATAGACGATGGAGACACACCTCCTCTAGGGCAAACTGAGACACACTCATAATAGGGGGCGACTTCAATGCCAAACACCCTGATTGGAACTCTAGAGTAACCTCCAGAGCAGGTGCCAAATCGCAACAACTATCGCGCATCCACCACTTCGAAATATGGGGTCCGGTCGAGCCCACATATTTTCCAAAAAATGGATGTCGGTCGGACGTGTTGGACATAGCCCTCACTAGAAGGATCGTGGGGTTTGTGGGCGCAAGGACAATCAACAGAATGTCCTCCGACCACAACCCAGTGATTCTAGAGGTCGATGTGGAAGAATGAGTAGCACTCCCGTGGTACCAGACGTCTTACAAACGTACAGACTGGGAGCGATACCGAGAAACTGCCGCCTCTGATATCGCTCGCGCTCCGCCACCTACTGCCGAAACAGTAGAACAAGCGCCACAAGACCTAACAGGTACCATCTTGCAGGCAGTGGAAGATGCCACTCCTCCACAAATGGACGGCCAGCCCCCCTCAAGTACAGCTCCAGGAACATTTTCTATCTCAAATTCGACAGAAGAACAGAGTGGCAAAAGAGTGGAAGCTCACTAGAAATGAGGCCACCAGGAGGCTGCTCAGTCGTCTACAGAGAGAGCTGAAGGTGGCGCTCAGTAAGCACAGAAACCAGCAATCTCAAAACCGCCTCATGGCCCTCAAAGTAGACGATCACACACTACGGCAAGCAAAAAGAAATCAGCAAAGCATGCGTTAGGATGCCGCCACTGCACAGCGAACGGGGTCTAGCCTACACCCATGCTGGAAAGGCCTCGTCGACACCTTTGAGAATCAGTTTCAAGCGGCAGAACCCCAGGATAACGAACACGAAGAAGTAGTCCATCGTCAACTGGCTGTCTTCCATTGAGGAGGGACCAGAGGACGAACCCACACTTTTCGCCCCCGAAGACGTGGCAAAAGTGATTAGGTCCCTCCCAACAAAAAAGGCCTCCCGCCCTCAGCTGTCGAACACCTCGCGTACGTCTTCAATGAGATTACTCGTACCCGCGAGTTCCCAGCTTTGCGGAAACACGCGGAAGTGGTCGTGATACACAAACCAGGGTAGGAGCCTTTATTCCCGCTGCACTACAGGCCGATTAGCCTCTGTCCAGCTCTCAGCAAGATCTATGAGTGCCTCCTGCTTATTCTCATACGAGACCACATCACCAGCGAGCGACTTTTGCCGGATTTCCAATTCGGATTCCGACAGAAGCACTCCGTCCCACAACGGATCATGAGAGTGGTGGAAGCAGTGACAGAGGGCTTCGACCACAGAGGCGACTGCGGGACAGTGCTACTTGATTTAGCGAAACCCTTCGACTCAGTTTGGCAAGTTATACACACAGGGTTTCCCCGGGAGCATAGTCAGGTTAATCCAAAGCTATCTCACGAATAGTTCTCTGTCAAGGTAGAAACAGCCACCTCCACCAAAAGCCGTGTTCGTGCCGCGGTACCACAGGGATCCATCCTGGGTTCCGTTTTTTACAGACTGTACACTGCGGACACTCCCACAGCCCTCCTGGTGCACACCCCACTGTATGCTGACGACACAGCCCTTTACACTCGTAATGTGAATAAGGACCTGGTAATTCGAAGGCCACAAAGGGTTTTAGATAACACAGAAACCTAGGTCTGTCGCTGGCACATCACCATCAACCCTGAAAAGACACAGGCTATGCTGATCACCCAGAGACTAGGGAGACATGGACCCCCTCAACGCCCCCTCCTTCACCTGCACCTAAATGGATTCCGACTCCACTGGCGCAGATCCGCCAAGTATCTCGGCGTAACCTTGGACTCGAAACTAACGTGGAAACCCCACATAGACGAGGTCCACAGGAAGGTCTGTGCCAGAATGTCCATCCTATACCCAGTCCTCAACACAATCAGCTCCCTTCCCTGCTCTGTAGGAGTAAATGTCTATTAGCCCCTTATATGGCCAGTAATTGATTATGCATGTCCTGTCTGGGGATATGTGGCGAAGCAGCATCTGGACAAACACCAGAGGCAGAAGAACCGCGTCCTTAGGAGGGCACTGCATCTACCCATGCGATTCCCCACCGACGATCTGCACGTCGCTGCCGAAATCCCCCTTCTCAAAGATTCGAAGATCTGGCAAGGGCCTTCTATGAGAGTTCCTCCAGATCTGAAAATAACCTCATCCACTCCTTAGATTGATAAGACATGTCCCGTAATAAGCACAAACGCCCTATAACGATCTTCGACGACTAAGTCGAAGAGAAAAATCCCAAACTCTCCAAGTCCTAATACCAATTCTTAATCTTTAAAATGCCCAACATCTCGCCAACTTCAGGCAAGTACAAGACACCACCAGAACACCACCAAATTCACAGACAGCCAAATAAATCAAAGATAATCATACACACACACAACACACATTGTAGAGTAAATGCCAACAGGCTATAAACTCCTCCTTACAGTTCCCCCAGGAGGAGAAAGTAAAAGGTGTGTATGTGTGTGTGTGTGTGTGTGTGTGTGTGTGTGTGTGTGTGTGTGAGTGTGTGTGTGAGAGAGAGAGAGAGAGAGAGAGCTTGAGGATGATATGTACGGGACTCATAGAAACGTCCTGACAAGACGACGACACCACTCTTCTCATCACCTGAGAAGAGGTCATCACAGGTCACGTCTAATGTCCTGTGACAAGCCAACCACCTTTTCCGAATTGGACAGACATTGGACTGGACATCGATTACGTGGATTTTGCTAAAGAACGACGGGAAGGCGTAATCGGTATTGAGGCCGCCGGCATACCCACCTCCAGAAGAAATAGGAGTGTTAAAATGAAAAGCTGTTTCCGTTGCGGAGGTCCAGATCATTTGGTGAAGCGATGCTAGTGGCACGTAAGTCAAGACCCAACACCTGACACCAGAGGGAGGTAGGTGTTTCGAGGATTAACCTGTCTATTATAGTTTTTAAGCCCATCAGGGCATCCGTTAAGTCGTCTGTGCCTTTTGTCTTGTGCCGAACTCAACCATGAGCAGGTGTGCACCATGATCGATTCCGGGAGCAGTCTTTCATTGATGGTTATAACTGGTACCTTCAGAATCGCAGTATTTGCAAAACTTCCCGCCTTGCAACCAGTCCGGCAGGGATATCATACTGCCAATGGGCAACTTTTGCCTCTTGTTGGTGTTTGCAAGGCGAGCATTTCTATACAGTTTTTTTTTTTTTTTTTGCCTTTCAGCTTTGTGGTCACTAGGCAATAACGCACGACGCCTAATTCTGAATTATTTGAAGAGAGAGTTTTCATTTATGTTTTTCCAACAGCAGCAATTTCAATTGTGTCAATGCATGTCGCTAACGGAGGTTTACGCGGTCATGAGCCGAGATTTTTTAAATTTCAAGTGGACCATCTTGAGGATGCTCTGGCTTAGGTCTTGCAACGGATTCTTGGTAAATTCCCCTATGCCTCGCCCGACCTTTTTGGTACCAAAGATTATCGGATATGAAATGGAAAGGTTGTTCTTGAGTCAGTCCCTATACCTGACTTGCAACACTGGTATACATGGTTTTGTGGTACTCGCTTCTTTTTTGTGTTGGACCTTAATCATGTCTACTATCACATCCATTGACCCAGGAATCCAAACAGATTACGAAATTTTGTATGGACTGGAATTTAACCGAGTTTTTTCGGCCTATAAACTGGTCCAGTGGTCCTATGTATACTGCTGGATAATGTCTTTGGAGAGTTAGAGTTGAAATCTGTCTGTCATGGTCGTCTACAACGCCACTTTCGAACAACACTTACATCATCTTGGGGAGGTTTGCCACTTTGGCGATGCCAGGCTTACCGTTAAAACGTCAAAGATTAATTGAGCTAAAGAGCAACTTTCCTTCCTTGGACATCTCGCCTTGGCTGGGGGAATCCTTATAGATCTGGACAATACCACGGTTCTACAATGGTGGCCGAGCAACTGGCTCGTCACAATACGCCAGTCACTACTGTTGATGAACTGTGGTATGGAGTTGAAGTTGCATGGGCAGCTGTACCTGTACACGCCATCCAAGCTCTGTTCGACTCAATACCCAGGCGTATGAAGGCCGTTAATACGGCCAGAGGTGGTTGTTCTGGATACTGATTCCTCAGGATCTATGCACCAAAATTGCGTGAAAATGTAATAACGTGTCAGTTCTAGTATAACATATTTGTCGAATGAATACACGTTTATCATCTACATTTCTTCTTGGTATAGCAAATTTAATGGCCAGTAGTGTACATTATCAGAAATTTCTTTCTCAAATTAAGACCTATGTTTGACACTAGTAGACTTCTCTTGGCCAGAACTGCCCTTTTTGGCTGTGTTAGCCTGCTTTTGATGTTCTCCTTTCTCCGTCGTTCATGGGTTATTTTGCTGCCTAGGTAGTAGAACTCCTTAACTTCATCTACTTCGTGACCATCAATCCGGATGTTAAGTTTCTGTCCTCATTTATGCTACTACTCAATATTTTCGTCTTGTTCGAATTACTCTCAACTCATATTCCGTACTCATTACATTGTTCCTTTTACGCAGTAAATCACGTAATACTTCTTCATTTTCACTCAGGATGGCAATGACATCACCAAATCGTGTCACTGATATCCTTTCACATTGAATTTAAATTCAACACCTGAACCTTTCTTTTATGTCCATCATTGCTTCTTCGATGTACAGATTGAACATTTGGGGCGAAGGACTACATTCTTGTCTCACACCTTTTTTAATCAGAGCACATCTTGTCGTTGGCTCTTGTACATATTTCATATTACCCGTCTCTCCCTATAGTTCACCCCTATTTTTCAGGAATTTCAGCATCTTGCACCATTTTACACTGTCAAATGCTTTTGCCAGGTTAAGTCATGCTATGGATGTGTCTTGATTTTTCTTCCATTATTAAGCGCAACGTCGCACTTGCCTCTCTCCTGCTTCTATCTTTTCTAAAGCCAAACTGATCGTCGTCTAACACGTCTTCAATTTGCTTTTCTGTTCTTCCGTATATTATCCTTGTCAGCAACTTGGATGCATGAGCTGTTAAGCTGATTGTGCAATAATTCTTGCACTTGTCAGCCCTTGCAGTCTCCGGAAACGTGTGGATGATATTTTTCCGAAAGTTATATGTTATGTTGCGCACTCACACATTCTATATGCCAATGTGAATAGTCATTTTGTTGCGACTTCCCCCAATGATTTTAGAAATTCCGATGGAATGTTATCTGCCATTTTTGCGTTACTTGATCTTAAGTCCTTTTTTAAATTCCGATTCTAATACTGGATCCCTGATCTCTTCTAAGTCGACTCCTGTTACTTATACTGTCACATCAGACCAATCTTCCCCCTCATAGCGGCCTTCAGTGTACTCTTTTCAATATCCGCTCTCTCCTCTGCATTCAATAGTGGAATTCCCGTTGCAGTATTAATGTTACCGCCCTTCCTTTTAATTTTAGAGAAGGTTGTTTTGACATTCCTATTGCCAAGTAAGTCCTTACGATAATCATTTATTTTTCAATTTCTTCCCATTTCTCTTGCAGCCATTTCCTCTTAGCTTCCCTTCATTTTCTATTTATTTAGCTCCTCAACGACTTATGTTTCTGTATTCCCGAATTTCTCTCAACATTTTTGTACTTCCTTCTTTCATCGATCAACTGAAGTATTTCTCCTGCCACCTATGGTTTCTTCGCAGTTACCTTCTTTTCTGCCTATGTGTATCTTTCCCTACGTCAGTGATTGCCCTGTTTAGAGATGTCCATTGGTCTTCAACTGTACCGCCTACTGAGCTATATATTCTGTATTTATAGCCTTAGGGACCTTCACGCGTGTCTCGTCCTCCCTTAGTACTTCTTTATCCTACTTCCTTACGTATTAACACTTCCTGACTGATCTCGTAAATTTCAGTCCACTCTTCATCACTTCTCCGTCATGATCTGTCCAGTATCTTAGTTCTGAATCTTTGTCTGACCATGATGCAACCTGATTTAAGACTTCCCGTATCACCTGGCCATTTCCAAGTATACCTTATCCTCTTGTGAATCTTGAGCAAAGTATTCGCTATTACTAGCTGAGATTTATTACAGAGCTCAGTCTTACTGGCTCTCTTTCTTTGCCCCAAGTCCAATTCACCTGTAACCTTTTCTTCTATAATCTTTTCTTCTACTGCCTCCCCTACAACTGCTTTCCAGTCCCCCGTGACTATTAACTTTCGTCTCCCTTTACATACTGTATTATCCTTTCAATATCCCCATATACTTCCTCTATCGCTTCATCTTCAGCTTGCAGCGTGGGCCTGTATATCTGAACTATCGTTGCCGGTATTGGTCTGCTGTTGATTCAGATAACAACAGATCTATCACTGAACTGTCACAGTAACACATTCTCTGCCCTACCTTGCTATAGATACGTATTCTACTCCCGTTATACTATTTTCTGCTGCTGTTGATATTGCCCTATATTCATCGTACCAGATATCCTTGTCTTTTTTTACATTTCACTTCACTTACCACTACTATATCTAGATTGAGTCTTTGAAATTGCTTTTTTCAGACTGTCTAACTTCCTTATCACGTTCAAACTTCAGACATTCCACGCCACGGCTCATAGAACATTATCCTTTCGTTGGTTATTGAGTCTTTTTCTCATGGTCACATCCCCCTCGGAACTCTCCCAGAGATCTTAATTGGTGTCTACTCCTGAATCTTTTGCCAATATAGAAATCATTATGACACTTTTTAAATTAGAGGCCACGTGTCCTGTGAATACAGGTTATGTGTCTTTAATGCAGTGGTTCCCCTTGGCTTCTGCCTCCTCATGCTGATGAGCATTGCTGATTCGTACGCCTTTAGGAGCATTTTGCCATCCAAGGATAAGAGAGTGCCCTGGACCCCTGTAGGATATTTTGACTGCTAATCAAAGACGTTACCCCATTTTTTGTCCCATTTGGTTCATTATTGTTTGTTGCATTTGTTTGGGGAGGGCGACCTATGAAACGAATTGAAATTCAACGCTGATTCATTCACTTAGTTGTTTTATTAGAGTGCAGCTAACCCTTTGACTGGATACCGCTAAGCTACCATGCTGGCGCACCCCCGGACCAAGGGTCTAACTTATACAAGGGTAGACACTTGTTGGGGGAGGGGGGGGAGGGGGGAAGGGTGTGTCATGGATAAAAAGTGGCTAAGCCCAATTTCAATACTCGCAGTGGGTTTTTGCAATCACCTAGGGCTGATTTCACAATAGGCATTTTGTTGACTATGTGCGCCCCTTGACATCCACTCGTTTTGGGTACTGCTACACTTTGGTTGCCATTGATAGATTCCTCCAGTTCATCTGATTGATGCTGTGAAATAACGGACGAGTTGTGACGCCCTGAAAATATTCTAAGTTCGTAGTTGGCGGCCAGCGCTGGGTCCGCTCGGCAAGCCACGGCTCGTGCCGCACGACAGCTGTACCACGTGGCCCATTGCCCACGTGGCTGAGAATTCCATGGTGACGCTGTATCGATGAAGGAGACAAGCAGGGAGTGCCAAAGATGGCGGACTTTATGAAACCTTAATGGCAGACATTTCACAGTTCGTACAGAAATTAATAGTAGCCAGATAAATCATGATACCTTAAAAGGAAACATGTACATACCATTATCTGCGTGACGATTCTGATGGTGTAATCAGATTTTCAATATATTTATTAGTTTAAAGTTAAGTATCTGACAGTAAATTATACAAGTAACACCCAGCAACGAATTTCTAGAATCTAAACAGTTCATCAGATATTGTAGATCGACGTATCTATAGAAATTTATTAGCGTAAACCTAAATTGGTATAAATTACAGGCATGTAACGTGAATAGTACATAAGTTGTTGGAGGTCAAAGTGGCCGATTACGATCGATCGCGTCAGGCCATAAGTACTCCACAGTTACATGATAAAACGGTAGCAGCATGCTTATAAATACGTTTATTCCTCTATGTCTTTGTTTATATCCGATATATACTATTCATGAAGAAATTGGTCAAATATTTACTGTGTTTTAGAAAGCACAGAAACATTAGGCTACTGGCTTACTGCTGTGCTATTCCTTTGACATATGTTTATTTAATTTGTTTATGTATTTAATAATGTGTGTTAGAGCGTGTTTATGGTCAAGCAGTAGGAATATTTATTTAATTTCAAGTTCTTTAAATGTAAATCCAGTCTTTAGAATGTGTTTCAAAATTTTGTGAGTGTGCGTTGGCGTGAAGACATGACAGGAGTGCTATCGCCAATCACAGCGTTCGTTACTAAGTGTGGCGACTACCAAAGTGAATGGAGGAGGAGTTCTGAACAGGACGGGTACGGGAGAGGATACAGGAGAGTGCTGGACAGTAAGGCACGACGGACGCAGAATGGTGGGAAAGACTTGGATAGTGGAGCAGTTTGCGTGTGGTCATGAGAGACAGAAATATTTCGTAGCGCCGACTTGTGCACTTGTGAGACTTCAGTGGCTTCTGCAGTGAAGACGTAGTATGCGTTTAGAAGTGAATATCTCGCGAGCTATGTTGTTGTTCATAACTAATTACGTGAAGTAGGGATCTATTGTTTCCCTGTTATTTTACTTATATTTTATTTAATTGAAGGACCATCGACACCAATAAGTGTTTTACAGTAACAAAGGGCATTCTTAAAGATACTTGTGCTATCGTACCCATCATTTAAAGTTCTTAATATAGTACCTGCAGATTGTATTTAATTGCAATCTTTCATTTGTAAATTACTATGTTGCATTAAAAATTCGCAATTGCCGAGTAATTGGAACCTTCGACCATTCGATTCATGTGTCTATTCGTATTGTATACTTTAGACTCAGCAGTATTTGGCTTGTAATGCAGCAACTACGTATCCTCGCCCCTAGCCAACGAAACCAGCCAAAACTTATAATATTTCAACTTTGATTCTGAGGGTACGTACTTGAGGGCCACACATCGCACCTCATCATTCATTTATCATTTTTAAAGCCCGTAAGTGGGGGCTCGTCAGGGATTTGGATCCTGCAAAGTGGTAATGCCTTTGCTCTCTGTTATTCAGCATACTATGCGAAGTGTAAAAACCTTTGAAAAACCAACAGAGATATCTGTAGAGTGAACCTCTCACAAAAGGCTGCGTGAGATCTTTTTTTTTTCTTTTTTTTTGCGCAAGTAGGTTTCTGGGAACAGTGAAATTAGGCAGTAATTTTCACAACTAACACATGCTATTGATAGAGGTCCTAATCTATCACGTTAAAAGCAATTTGTGTGGGGTCTCACAATTTAATTAAGTAGAGTGCAGGGAACACTAGCGGTTAGCGCGTTTAACGGACAGCGGCATCGGAGACGGTTGGAACACGCGGTAACCGGCAGCAGCTACAACTACATCAGGCAACTTCTCCAGTGGCGAACGCAGGTTAGCGGCTGTACGATGGCAGGGTCTTCGAGTGCTCCTGGGCAGTCTTCGCTGTCGACTTCCACTACAACCGACGGCATCACCATGGCAGAAGGAACCATCTCAGATCAGATAAGTGCCTGCGCAAATAGTGAGATAGTGTTTGACTCTGAAGTTCAAGCTGCAATTATAGATCTCGCGAATATAAACAGTCACCTAGTATGTATAATTCTAAAACGGCAGTGAGCCAGTTAGTCCGAAATCAGAGCGCGAAAGCGTAACTAGTAGGAATTCAGGCAATGGGAATGAATGTGGGGGTGGATATGATGTATCAGCTAATGCAAATGATCCAGGGATTGGGAAATAATATGAATGCAGTGGTAAATAATATCAGTACAGTTCGAACACATATGGGTACAATGCGAACTGAAATAGGTACCGCTGTGAAAGAGGAAGTTGAAACAATTATGGGTAACCTTGAAAAAGCAATTGATGATAAATTAAAATGTGTCTGAGTGGATATGGGGAAAATTACACACGAAGCTTTAATAGTGAAATCTAAAATCGAATCAGTGGAAAAACATCTTTGGGAAAAATGGATAAGATGCAGGCGGAACTTGGGGGGCAAGGTAAGCGACTGTATAAAAGCGCAAGATGCTCATAAAAACGAAATACATTTAGCAGTCTGTGACATTGCCAATCGCGTAGGTGAGGGGGAGAGAGAAATGGGCAAAATTAAAGATAAAATGGAGTGTGTGTGTGTGTGTGTGTGTGTGTGTGTGTAAATATGATAATTTATATTAATTTATATTATATTGGTTTTTTTAAATAATTTTTGTTGGACTGAATTGAGATGGATGGAAATATTTAAAAGAAATCAGTGAATATAGTTACTATCATGATAAGGTGGCATCGGACATATACTTTGAGAATTTCGTCGCCGTAAGAAGGAGGATCGTGGGTCACGTTATTTCTGAGCTAAAATGAGATAAATACTGAAAATACAGTTTACATATAATGTTGAAATTTTAGGATCATGGATTAAAATAATGACATTTAATAACAAATAGCATTAATCACAACTATAATTACTGAAGTGCACTATGCTACTTACATTGGGAATACAAATTAATCACTAGTGATATGTTGATTATCCGCACGTCGGTATCTCTTCCGTGCGCAGTGGAAATTTCCTTATATAATTACTAGTATGCGCGAGTATGTGCCCTGCAGTACGCAGTGACTCTTTATAAAATTAAAGAGTTTAAATTAGAGCGAACAGTGTAACGCGCGAGGCTCTCCCTCGACCCATTCCAGAACAGATAACAGAAGAAGTAATTAACAAAAGCCTAGACATCCTTTCTGTGTCTCACCAGCGATCACACGCGACCGCGCACAAGATAACTTACATTGCCTTTCATGCTTTATTAAACAGGGTTCTCTGATTAAAAAAATAGATTTACATACTATGGCTAAAAATGTGCCTTTAAAAAATGCAACAGATAAAAAGCGATTTAAATTCGTTAGCCTTCCAACTGGCCTCGCCGGTTATAAATATCCCTTGGGAAAATACCGAATCTGTGAAATGTTATACAGATGACGGAAGATATCACCCAGTAAATTTCTTGGCTGCGTGCAGGGACGCTTTTGTTCACGGCATGTCGGACGAAGCGGAAATAAAATACGTTGAACGGCATTTGGAAGGAGACCCACAGTCTTGGGCAAATGTTAAATGCAGCTCGTGCGAATTGTACGAAGAGTTCGAGAAGTGTTTATTGAATAGATTTTGGAGCGAGGCAAAACAGACGCGGATCCAAAATGAATTCTTAAACGGGCCGAGTTACAGGTGCGGTAATGGGACGATGAGAGATTTTTACAAGCGCGAACTTAGCAAGCTCAAGCATGTGAAACATCCGTTGGAGGTATTAACGGAAATCACCACGCAAGGGGGCGATTACCAGAAAACTTACACTGGGATGTGATTCTGTGGTCGAATTTCTAGAATTTGTAAAAAAATTACAGAGGTCTTTGAAGTTCAAACCTCAGAGAAAACCGGGTTGTACTTATCAAAATGGGTATCCAAATAATCATCACCAGAATAATAATCGTGAGAGAAATCAAACGAGTTCTCAGGGAGATAGTAGCTGGAATGAGCAGAATGGTCGGAGAACGAACAGGAGTGATAACTTCCGTGAACGGGATCCAAGTTTCCTATAATGTTTGGTCACCGTCTTAAATCAACTTTAGCCAACTTTTAGTCTGTTAATGACATCCTTCCTAAAAAGGTGACACCTGGCCTGATTCAGGAGAACTGGAGGAGATCAGGCGCGTCTTTGAAACCACAGATACCGAGAGTTAATGGCTAAGCTGGGGATGAAGTCTTCGTCCGTGTGCTGGGCAGGCTCGGCAAGGCTCTTCTACTTCTTATAAATTAGTTCCTCGTTTTGTTGGGCCTGACAAGTCGAAACCGGAAAGGTGACCATAGTACATGTTTCCCAAGTGAAGCCTATGGCTAAGTCTCTCCTTCCCGGCGCTCAGTGCGAGGGGATACTTCCCTTCAGGAAGGATATCTTTGAGAGAATTTCGAGAGGTCGAGTAGAGAAACTAGCCACGAGAGGTCGGCGTTGCAGTGCCAGTGTGAAGATGTGTGTGGACGGCGGTTGCGAGAGGAGATTTTGGAGGTGCTGGGGGCCAGTAGTCAGACAGCTGTTGCTGTCTTGGTCGGCTACAGCTGCCTTTCACTGAGGTGATCCGTGGAGCTCTGAAGTGGTGGCCTCAAGTTTATTGATACCACAGTGTACGCAGTCTGATGGGACCGATTCCGGCGATTGAAAATGGTGAGCCTTGCTGCGCTTCAGACAAATCTGAATGTAACGAATGTTTGTAAAGTAGCGCGTTGGATTGCAAGACGCAACGTTTCTCATGAATCGGGCTTAATGCTTGGAACTGTGTACGCTGGCTAAAAGTGTCACAAGTGTAGTAGCCTCAAGTAGACATTTGCATGTGACTTTGTGATACAGCTCGTTCAGCTCAATTACGTGGGCTAGTCTGTTAGTATTCACAACTGTAAACGCTCCTTTGCCCAGTCATGGTTGCTATAATTACATACATTTAACCTTATTAGCCTGACTGGCTGTAACTTGGTACATTCAGGTTTTATTCTTGTCAGATGACGGAGTTTAGCGTCGTGTCAGTGCTGATACGCCAAATGTCCCTTTAAACAATATAATCCTTCGGTGTGGCCGACTATTACTCCATAGTAATGTTTAAACTTAGTCTGTTTTAATGCACTACACCCTGAGTACTGTAAATGGTTGCCTTTCCCTCCATGTTGATGGGCTAGCAATTCAAATTGTTTACGGCGGTCAAAATGGTCTGAGCCTATCAGTTGATGGAGGAAGGGAACAGCCCAATGCAGTAATCGTATTTGTATATTGCTGTGACAAATGACAATGGGTTGGCGCCTTGGCCTTGGATTTTTATGGACTAAGTCATGTACATAAGAGATGCGTTGAAGTTATTCTGGTTAAAAGTTTCTGTTAAATTGTCTCGATTAATTTGCTTACCATTTGGCAACTGGCTGCATTTGAGTGTGTGGCTAGCAGTACTTTCTTACATTCTGTGCGAGTGCACGAAATTCATTTAATCAAGTCTTAATCTCTGTGAATTATTACTAAGCAGTTATTGAATGTTGGTTTTTACGCTTTTAGCCAGTCGTGTATCTTGAGATATGATTGTTTCTGAAATGGACAACGGTCTTGTTTGTGTTGGTATTCTTGATGCTATAAATTTAATCTGTCATTTTCTACACGTCAGTATTTGTTAGTCTTTATTTTTGGTACGAATTCAGGACGCCGTTAGTAGTTCAAAATGCTGATTGCCTTAGTAACTGCTAGATATGTAAAGCAAATGTCTTACTTAAATACAATTATTCTGAATATTTTCTTCGGATTTTTTAAAGCTATTCATGATACAGGATGTTTAAGAAAATTTTATCTTCTTTAAGGGTATCATTACTTTTACCTTGTTCTATTTTAAGAGATTGTTATTTTACATATATTCGAGATTGTTGAAACTGAGCGAGATCTGAATTTTTTTTTCGCCCTCTTAAGATTTCAGCAGCATAATTACATGCAATTAGTTAAGTTTGCTATCTCAAATTAAGCTTGCAAACTATTAAATAAATTTCTCATTAAAAGATTTTAACTGTGAAAGCTGTTACTGTTACGTTACCCCTGGGTTTCCCTTCCACACCAAAGCTTTTGTGCCTGCCTTTACCTTCCCTTCTGGTAAAACCCATTGCAGTTTCTATAGAGTGTATTCAGTAAACTTTATTTCCGACACAGCGTCAAATGGCTCTGAGCACTATGGGGCTTAACATCTGACGTCATCAGTCCCCTAGAACTTAGAACTACTTAAACCTATCTAACCTAAGGATATCACACACATCCATGCCCGAGGCAGGATTCGAACCTGCGACCGTAGTGGTTGCGCGGTTCCAGACTGAAGTGCCTAGAACCGCTCGGCCACCAAGTCGGCCGTAAATTCTATCATCACCACAACGTAATACCCCCAGCTGTCCTTCACTAAGAGGGTTAACCATAACCGAAAGGCTATGTTGATTACCTGTCTTGCTAATCCCAGACTAAATGGGACCGCTCTTTGCCCTGGCTGTTCTTAGCTTTCAAAACAGCTAATCACGAAGTTCATATTATAACTAAAAATTATTTTCTTCTTCCTTAAGTTCACCACTCTCTAATCTCTGGTCTGTCAATGATTTGTTAGCAGAAAAGGTTACACCTGAGGCTATTCAGGACAACTGAGGGAGGGCCAAGTTAAACATAGAGCATGCCCATCGGAGAAAAGCATTGCAGTACAATCGATGCTGGTATCCCATAAACTGGGGATTCTGTGTTCTTTACTAATTTTGGGGGTCGTTCCCAGTCTGATAAAAAGTTGTTTATGAAATTATGGCTCCATTTTGCAGGAATCTGCAGATGTTCATATTGTCACTCTCCTGGTCGAAATTCCTTCTACTGGACAGAGTTACCAAGTACATTTGAAGCAGGTTAGGGTGGTGGACCTAATTAAAAATAGTCGCTATTGTACTGTATGCCTCGGCCATGGACGTACTTGAGCTTACGGGGCAGGCTGAGCCATGCTGCGAGTATCAGTAGTTCCTGGTATGCTCTTTGCTTCCACAGACGCTGTTTCAGCGAACTTACACTGCCAGGAAGTAGGTGGGCTCTAGAGGGGCTAGAAGAACTCTAATAGTTGGCAAACACACAGTGGAGCGAAGCAGTTGCTGACAGCACCCACTTGGATGAAGGGAAGAGTCTACCACCACCCAGAGACGCTCTGCCGAACAGAGTCCAAGATTCGCTGTTGAATAGGGGTGGGCATGCTACCCAGGTGCAACGTGTGGGCAGGGCCAGGACAAACAGCATGGGGCCGAGCACAGGTGTCGTCAGCCTGGTCTGTAGCATGGCTGGAAGACTAGCATTTGGAAGACATTACGCCAACTGCTTTCCATCTGGCCAGACATCTACAGGAGGCTGTGCGAGGAATTTCTTAAATTATGATTGTACTGTTACAGTGTAACCCTTTAATTGGGTTAGATGCGTGCATTATTAACAGTTATTGATGTTGTCTTTTATATAATGTTGCAACAGGCAATCATATGGTATAATCGCAAGTGGCCTTTGGCAAGACTGAAAATTTGAATGGTTCAAGACAAACACATAGCACCATGATACTGTTCAATCTCATGTTCTGGGTGTTTACCAGAGTATTTGTTACTGTTCCTTTACTTAGTAATGAAATTTTGGGAGTCATTTAACTTGTGCCATTATTTGAAAATTTTTTGATGATCAAGATTACATTGTACGAGATTAATAATATGCTCTTCTGCTAATGCTCAGCTTGTTAGTGAGCATAATTCCTTATATTAAAAGTTTATCCTATATTTGTAATTGTTGTTGATTTTCTAGTCAGTCATTCTCAAATTAGTACGGTATCTTAAAGGGAGAGTTTGTAAATCTTATTATTTTAAAGGAAGTTTGTTTTTCTTAAACTGTTCGCAGGGCGGATCGATCCGTGTTTTTTTACATGTTTTGTGATCTATTATTAAAATGCTGGTATATTTGTGTCTGTACTGGGGGCACATTCAGACTAGTGGACAGTGTCAGCACTGGGTAGAATTGTGGTGAAATTTGGTGCGTATATGACATCACTGACCAACCGAACAGCTCACATGAGCTTCTGAAGTGTGTCCTGTTTTTCGTATGTGTCTGAAGCGCCGACGAGCCAGAGGGTGGAACCGTAGAGAGCCACACTTTTGTAACATTACAAGGGAAGATTTAAGCATCTTTTAGCCAAACATCAGTTTTATGCTGTACAATGGAAGATTATTACAGAATTCCGAAAAAGAAGTCCTTTAATTTTATTGCGCACAGTATTTATATCATTTGCATGTGCCAACGAGACTATGTCTGTTAACGATCTGTTATGTTATGTTATGTTATGTTAACTGGGGACCTAGAAACGACGGAGAGGCTTCGGCCCCACCGCAGCCGCAGTGGTCTTCAACCCCACGACGACTACCGCAGTCCACTTCAGCCCTCCGCCGCCCCACACCGAACCCAGGGTTATTGTGTGGTTCGGCTCCCTGGTGGACCTCCCAGGGAACGTCTCACACCACACGAGTGTAACCCCTATGTTTGCGTGGCAGAATAATGGAGGCGTACACGTACGTGGATAACTTGTTTGCGCAGCAATCGCCGACATAGTGTAGCTGAGGCAGAATAAGGGGAACCAGCCCGCATTTGCCAAGGCAGACGGAAAACCGCCAAAAAACCATCGACAGACTGGCCGGCTCACCAGACCTCGACACAAATCCGCCAGGCGGATTCGTGCCGGAGTCCGTCGCTCCTTCCCGCCCGGAAAGCCATGCGTTAGACCGCACGGCCAACCGGGCGGGCTAACAACCTGTTGGTAGTTTGCAGTCTCCTCCTTTTCTCGTCAGTAATCAATTTATCCGAATTGGCAGTCGAAAGGTCATGCGGTAGGTTGTCGCTTCCCGCGCCCGGGTTCCCGGGTTCGATTCCCGGCGGGGTAAGAGATTTTCTCTCCTCGTGATGACTGGGTGTTGTGTGATGTCCTTAGGTTAGTTAGGTTTAAGCAGTTCTAAGTTCTAGGGGACTGATGACCATAATTGTTAAGTCCCATAGTGCTCAGAGCCATTTGAACCTTTTTGGCAGTCGAAATCTGTGCAGTAAGAGAAGAAGAACCAGACGCCATCACGGCCCAGAGAGCAATAGACTATTAGGTGGGATCCTAATCTAGTGGAAGGGAGGACGGTGACCGGCAGAACTCACTTACTTCTTTCATTTCAACCCCTTTGAAGCGAAGGACAATCGAGGTGCAAAGCGAAGCACGCAGCGGTTCGCGTCGTGTTCACGGTGCCCCGGCTGATCTGCTTCTGCGCCCATGTGAACGCCGGGTGCTGCCCCAGTCGGTTGACCCCCCTGAGTTGGGAGCTGCTGGCAGCGGCCCGCAGTCCAGCACGAGCCGCCGAGCCGAGCCGACCACGCAGCGTCTCGCAGCTCCGCGCCACTTGTTGACAAGTGAGTAAGAGGCCGCTTTTCCGGTGCTGCTGTTACGCTACCACGCAGCGGTCGCCTCATCAAGGCCGTGTCCAGCGCTGGTGGGGCTCAAGCGAGTGGTAGCAGGCTTAGCGAGATTCTCCGAGGAAGGTTACTGGACGAAGGCGTCGTCTCGTACAGGGGCACACCTCACTACGTGGCATGGGGAAAACATGATATCTGCGATTTTTTTCTTCCCTTAGAAATGTCTCTGACAGTGTCTTTTGACCCCCAGTCCTTATAATTTAACACACTTTTTTCTTTTATTCCTTTCGGATCGAAAAGAACAGAACCAGTTTCGGTATCGCTTCGGAAACCATCACTATATTTTACGACATAACCCTGGGTTCGGTGTGTGGCGGGGAGGGGTGAAGTGGACTGCGGTAGTCGTCGTGGGGTTGTGGACCACTGCGGCTGCAGAGTGGACGGAGCCTCTCCGTCGTCTCTACATCCCCGGTTAAAATACAATACAATATTTTATGACCCATGTACGTGCGCCGGCCGGAGTGGCCGAGCGGTTAAAGGCGCTACAGTCTGGAACCGCACGACCGCTACGGTCGCAGGTTCGAATCCTGCCTCGGGCATGGATGTGTGTGATGTCCTTAGGTTAGTTAGGCTTAAGTAGTTCTAAGTTCTAGGGGACTTATGACCAAAGCAGTTGAGTCCCATAGTGCTCAGAGACATTTGAACCACCATGTACGTGCACTAAAATGGCCTATGATGCACGTGGACTTTTCATTCGTATGCCGCACGATCTGTCTTGGTTTTACGTGTGCTGTACTCCACTGTACAGGTTGGTTCTAATTAAACTTTCGTTACAGCAGACAGTGTAAACGCGAAACTATGTACTATGTCGATACTCAACTGTATTGGTATTATGTTCAGACGGTGCACTAGAATTTGCGTTGTTAGCAGTGTTAGTGTCCTGATTTGCCGTCAGGCAGCCGCTACTGGTATGACGATGTTAGAGAGCCTGTATAGGGAGAGAGTGGCCATAGGTGAAGTTGCCCGTGATTGGTTGATTAGCTTTGGCAGAAAAATGGCGTCAAACGTCTCTCGCGCTTCCTATATTCGCCGTGCTTATGAGCTGAAGTTCAGAGGACTTTTGGAAACGATTAAAAGGTATTTGAATTATTGAGAGACTTGTTATGCGTTGTGCAGGAATGTTCGATTTAATTGTATATCGTTTTTAGAACGTAATTAGCGTTTGCGATCTTAAATACGAGTTGAAATAATGAAGCGTTTTGTGATGTAGGCCTACATGTTTCAAGTAAACACGTTATTAATTGTACAGTTTTGTTTTTGACATCTGTAATTCGTTCTGCAGACATTCCTAAACGATGCCAGGTTGTGCTGCATTTGGTTGTTCCAATAGAGGCGAAGGTGCATTTCGCATGTTAGCATTTCCACGCAATGAAGAAAGACGTAAGCAGTGGGCAGGCGCAGTCAACAGGGCTGACATAAATCAAACAGGAGCCTTGTGGGAACCAACCAAGTACTCTTATCTATGCGAAGTAAGTCGTTTTTGCTTTTTACTACATATAAAAAAACTTGCAATACACATAGTTAAATTTGAAAACAGACCTGTAAATTGGCTGTGTGAAAATTATTATAACACATTATTCTTATAAACAAAGGCATTTAACGAATGATTTCGCCATATTGTCTTGTGCTTTTGATTCGATGAGTGTGTACTCCACTACTCCACTACTGGACATACAAAAGTCCCGGCCGCAGTTTGGCAGAAAAATGGCCGCCGTATCGTCCGGTTGGCCACTCTCTCCCTATACAGGCTCTCTAGACGATGTAAGGCTGTGAAACACAAGCGTCAGTGTGCATTGCATTTGCAGGCACCCAGCGTGGGACTGGACAGGGTGACCTTTGAAAGCTCCTTTTCCAAACAACAGTTGCAATATATGCGATTTCAGACTTTCTCGTCGTATTCCACTAATGAATTCTTCTCGGGCTATCAGCCGAGTGATGACGTCGTCTTGCCGAAACGTTTCAACGAATTTCGTATCCATCATCTTCACCGAAGTTGTAGTGATGCCGCTCTTCGCGAGTATCGATGCATTAAACCAGCACGGAGAGATTCTCTTCCCGCCCTGGGGTTGGACAATATGATTCGGAAGGTCGAAATAACTGGCGATTTGGGAACTGCTTCTGGGAGAGGCTGACGGTCAGTTGCCCCCAAAAATTGTTGAGGAAGATATTGTTGCCATGGCTGAGAATGCTGGACGCAACATGCGATCTTCACGCAGTGTACAAGCTGCGTAGCGTCAGCTGAACATTCCACGTTTCGACGTTCGAAAAGTGTTGCGAACAGTAATGTTGTGAAATGGTATCTCTAGTACTATTCCAGGCTGTCGTGGATGCAGATAGTAGTCACATCGAGCAACGACTGCAACTTCGAATGTAAACATTGTACGCTATTAACAAATGTTACCCTCTGATGTGAATATTAAAATCTGTTTCTTTGAATGGTTTATTCCTCACTTCTCTTCCCCATGTGCCTACAAATGATTCTATGAAGTTCCGTTTTCCTACAGTTACTCGTTTTTCGTGGGGACCCTCTCAAGTACCCAAATTTTAGTTATAACCTCCCTATAGATGCGTGTGATTTCTCAAGTACATTTGACTATGAAATGTGTATGCCGAAATCGACAGAGATCATTTCACGAATAACGTACAGTCTGAGGTAACCGCACAATGCAATATGTGGCGGCTGCTTGTTTCTAAGATGTCAATAACACGAAAGTAAAGAAAACCTTCGCGAGCCACAAGTTGATAAACTGTTATAAAAATTTGGTTTTGTTATGTTGTGTCCTACATACCGTAGAGTAATGTAAGTCATGTGTCAGTTTAGTCGTCAGAATAATTTTGCCGACTAATTAATTTAACTAAGTCACGTTATAGGGAGCACATTGTGCTCATGTGAGAGCGATATATATGGTTGTAAAACAATAAACTGGTAGCCAAGATCGCAGGAATTCTTTTTATTCCATGATTACCGGTTTCGGCGAAACTAACGCCGCCATCACCGGATCTTAGCACACATACATGTTACGTCAAGGAAAACAATAGTGATATCACCGTAGTTTGCCTCGATGTTGTAACCATAGTTTGCCTTGATGTTGTAACCCGTATATGTCCTAAGATCTGATGATGGCGGCTTTAGTTTCGCCGAAACCGGTTATCACGGAATAAAAAGAATTCCTGCGATCTTGGCTACCAGTTTATTGTTTTATAAGTCACATTGTGTGTGTGTGTGTGTGTGTGTGTGTGTGTGTGTGTGTGCATGTGTGTCTGAGTGGATCTAGAGACGAAAGGGAAAGGCAGATTTGGGTTTAATGTCTTGACGATGACGAAGTCATTAGAGACAGAAAACAAGCAGGATGACAGTCTTGTGAGGGTTTACCACTGCGCCACGTTGCTCTGTTCTCAAGCTTGAGTGAATGACGTAAATTCATCGCCAATAAAAACTTGCTAACCGGCCCTGAAGAAAACATCTGCAAGGACTAGCGAAACGTTGGTAGTATAGTTGCTTTTAGGCGCGTCGTAATAAATAAATTAATTTTATTCAGATAAAATTCTATGTTTACACGATTTATCGCCAACTGAAATGCATCATAAGTTTCTAAGCTTTTTTATGTGTTAGTGAGGATCAACAGCCGAAATAATTCAGAAACATAATGAATGATGTTAACACAGTCACTGTCGGAACATTTTGACACATTTATTAATATGGCCGGTTTCCAGATTTTCTATCTCGATGTTTCCTTTACTACAATAAATGAAAGATCCAGTAAGTACATATAGTACTAAACCTACAAATTACCAGTTACAATATGTAGACGCTCACGTGCTTCGTTATGTTGAATACCGAAAAACTGAGCATAGTGACACAGTGGAGCTTGAGTGCCGTTTTTGTGTATTTTGTATATTTTGTGCTGTTGTTTATGTGTATTTGTGTACTACATCACACCTAACTACGATGTAGTATACAGTGTATGTGTGAAACCCTGGTCGGATATAAGGGAGGGCCTGATTAGCCCTAATCAGATCAAGTTAAGTAAATAATAGAAAGGATGAGAAATTTCCAGCGACATCGAAAACATTAAACGCTAGTGCTGTATACGTGAACCTAGAACAAATCGGGGATAAGTAAGGATGATCAACTAAATGAGTATGGTCTGCTCAATACTAGCCCAGTGCCTTCGTCAGTGCTTCGATTCAGTTGAAACTACGTTCGGTAAGCATACAATGCCCCTTATTCCAAGCTACTACACCGTCGTGAAAAGTGCATACCGGTGTGTAATATCCCGTCACGGACTTGAATAGGAGTATTACATGTGCCGGTACTGAATGGGCGTTCTCCATTCATACAAAACGGAACTAAATAATTTAGAAATGATTATTTTGTAGCATATGTGATTTCAAAACGCAGTTTAAGTTATCTGAGATTTACCCGTCGATAATGTTTCGGAATGGTCAAGTAGCCACAAGGTAACATTCAAAGTTAATGAATCATCTTGCGTTATCTGTCACTTTTTTCGGTTTAGTTTCGTTGTTGTAGTAATGTTCTTAAAATAAAGATCAGTTTAAGAGTAATAAACGTGATGCTTGTCTTCAAGGTCAGGCTTCCGATCACGCCACATAATACACTCCTGGAAATGGAAAAAAGAACACATTGACACCGGTGTGTCAGACCCACCATACTTGCTCCGGACACTGCGAGAGGGCTGTACAAGCAATGATCACACGCACGGCACAGCAGACACACCAGGAACCGCGGTGTTGGCCGTCGAATGGCGCTAGCTGCGCAGCATTTGTGCACCACCGCCGTCAGTGTCAGCCTGTTTGCCGTGGCATACGGAGCTGCATCGCAGTCTTTAACACTGGTAGCATGCCGCGACAGCGTGGACGTGAACCGTATGTGCAGTTGACGGACTTTGAGCGAGGGCGTATAGTGGGCATGCGGGAGGCCGGGTGGACGTACCGCCGAATTGCTCAACACGTGGGGCGTGAGGTCTCCACAGTACATCGATGTTGTCGCCAGTGGACGGCGGAAAGTGCACGTGCCCTAACACCTGGGACCGGACCGCAGCGACGAACGGATGCACGCCAAGACCGTACGATCCTACGCAGTGCCGTAGGGGACCGCACCGCCACTTCCCAGCAAATTAGGGACACTGTTGCTCCTGGGGTATCGGCGAGGACCATTCGCAACCGTCTCCATAAAGCTGGGCTACGGTCCCGCACACCGTTAGGCCGTCTTCCGCTCACGCCCCAACATCGTGCAGCCCGCCTCCAGTGGTGCCGCGACAGGCGTGAATGGAGGGACGAATGGAGACGTGTCGTCTTCAGCGATGAGAGTCGCTTCTGCCTTGGTGCCAATGATGGTCGTATGCGTGTTTGGCGCCATGCAGGTGAGCGCCACAATCAGGACTGCAAACGACCGAGGCACACAGGGCCAACACCCGGCATCATGGTGTGGGGAGCGATCTCCTACACTGGCCGTACACCACTGGTGATCGTCGAGGGGACACTGAATAGTGCACGGTACATCCAAATCGTCATCGAACCCATCGTTCTACCATTCCTAGACCGGCAGGGAACTTGCTGTTCCAACAGGAGAATGCACGTCCGCATGTATCCCGTGCCACCCAACGTGCTCTAGAAGGTGTAAGTCAACTACCCTGGCCAGCAAGATCTCCGGATCTGTCCCCCATTGAGCATGTTTGGGACTGGATGAAGCGTCGTCTCACGCGGTCTGCACGTCCAGCACGAACGCTGGTCCAACTGAGGCGCCAGGTGGAAATGGCATGGCAAGCCGTTCCACAGGACTACATCCAGCATCTCTACGATCGTCTCCATGGGAGAATAGCAGCCTGCATTGCTGCGAAAGGTGGATATACACTGTACTAGTGCCGAAATTGTGCATGCTCTGTTGCCTGTGTCTATGTGCCTGTGGTTCTGTCAGTGTGATCATGTGATGTATCTGACCCCAGGAATGTGTCAATAAAGTTTCCCCTTCCTGGGACAATGAATTCACGGTGTTCTCATTTCAATTTCCAGGAGTGTATAATTCAGATAAACAAAACTTTGCTCAGTTTTTCGATTGCAGTTTTAGCTGAGACCTTAATGACGAAAGCCTCACTCCCTCAACCAATCATAATCATCTTGCCGTAGTGCACTTCCATTCTGTTTCAAGTTTTGTTTCTATCTTGCTTCTTTCACGTCAGTATATCGGGTGATCAAAAAGTCAGTATAAATTTGAAAACAAAATAAATCACGGAATAATGTAGATATAGAGGTACAAATTGACACACATGCTTAGCATGACATGGGTTTTTATTAGAACCAAACAAATACAAACGTTCAAACAATGTCCGGTAGATGGCGCTTCATCTGATCAGAATAGGAATAATTAGCATAACAAAGTAAAACAAAGCAAAGATGATATTCTTTGCAGGAAATTCTCAATATGTCCACCATCATTCCTCAACAAGAACTGTAGTCGAGGAATAATGTTGTGAACAGCACTGTAAAACATGTCCGGAGTAATGGTGAGGCATTGGCGTCAGATGTTGTCTTTCAGTATCCCTAGAGATGTCGGTCGATCACGATACACTTGCGACTTCAGGTAACCCCAAAGCCAATAATTGCACGGACTGAGGTCTGGGGACCTGGGAGGCCAAGCATGACGAAAGTAGCGGCTGAGCACACGATCATCACCAAACGACGAGCGCAAGAGATCTCTCACGCGTCTAGCAATACCTTTTTTTGTTCTAATAAAACCCCATGTCATTCTAAGCACGTGTGTCAATTTTTACCTCTCTGTCTACATTATTCCGTGGTTTATTAAGTTTTCAAATTTATACTGACTTTTTGATCACCCGGTATATTGCACTAAACCTGTCAGATTTAACAAACATTGAGTGTATACTATAATGAAGATCTGTTTCGAGCTGAATTTAACTTTCGAGAAAGAGTTAATATATACAGAAACGTTTTTAATTTACAGTGTTAATAATTGAAATGAATAACACGACGTCTATCAGAAGCAGAGGAATAAGGGAGATGGATGATTTCAGAAACTGAACGTATATTTATCCGAAAGTTCTTCGCTTATCACAGCATAAATTTAATACTTTACATTTTTGATAATAACAGGTTTTCAATATCCGACCAACATTAAATCTCTGTTCATTGATTACTTATTTAATGTAACCTTCTATGGATCGTTGCTGACAGATTTATGTTAGAAACGGTTTGCTACTTAACGTACAGTTTCGTACATGCGCGCCGGGAATGCGGCAGTAATGGTAGTCAACAGGAGGGAAGCGGAGTAATGCGTTAAGTGGCTCTACGTCAAGTACCAGAATAACGTAAATAAAGCCATCTGGACAGTGAAGCTCCAGCACTAGGCAGTCAATCCAGCAACAGAGAAGAGCTCATCACACACTGCCTCGAAATAAAAGAGAATGGCGTGGGAAATCTTATATTTAGCTTATACTTCTCTCCTCTTCCGCAACACTAATTTTCGTGCACTCCTTCGCAAAAGTGGCTTAATAAATTTTACGTGATATGCCACTCTCCTAAAAGAGAGAAACACGTGGAGCTCTTTCACTGTACATTTATGAATCGTCCGTGCTTTGTAATGTTTGTCGTGAAACGCATCTACGAAGCAAGATTTGAAAATCAGCATTCGCCAACCTTGTGAAAACTATGAAAAGATACAAGCTAAGGGCAGTCCATCTCAATTTTTTGTGAACAGTCGTAATTCGCAAGGTAATGGTGGCGTAACATTTCATCTTCTGTATCCTATCCCTTTACATTTATGCTCGTCCACACAGACAGAGAGAAACACCATTTCTGTGCCCTTTTGACTGTTCGCAGAGGGCACCTGCACATTTCTCTTTTACAGACACTCACTCCTCAATGATACTATGCACCAAGCGAAATTTTTGTTAACTTAATGTTGGCGGAAATGTATGGCTCGCTAGTTTCTCTCTATGTTGCCTTTGACAGTGCCTCTTTATTTCCGATCCTTCGCATTAAATTGAGCTACCAACTATTTACGCGCAAGCTAATCTCAGCTTCCCACATAGAGGATATTATTGGGAGGAGCAGGCGATAACGTAAGCTTTGGTTGGATGTGCGGAAAGAGGACAAAGGGAGGAAGCCTTCGGAAGGAGCGGAGGGGGCCACAGTAGCCTGTGCTGGCGGTGGTAGCACCCACTGTACGTGTGTGTGTCTGCATGTTTTGTGTTAGGAGCCAGATCGTAACCTTGCCCTTTAGAACAAGTGACCCGTCTGTGTTGGCGATAACATTTTAGTAACGCCTGTGCTCTCAGACTTCATTTCTAGAGGCTATTTACTGCATCTCGTCATAACAAGTTAATACAAATCCTTCCTTCATTCTAGTGTTCATCATGTATTTTACCAATGCTATTGCTTTCCCTATTTAAAAAAGCTAAAGATCTGTTTCCTTCTCGATCAAGGTGAAACAACTATTTTGCCAATAAGGTCATCACATATGAGCTATTGCCAGGGCGAAAGGAAGCGCATGCAAACAACCTGTTTCGCACTACCTGTACCTTCTTCTGGTTCTTCATGTAATAAACAACTCATTTCAGATAAGGAGATTCAGTGGATATTTTTTTGTGGTAAAAACGCAGCAAAAATTATGGTTTAACATTCCGTCGACCATGAGATCATCACAGACGGAGAATATGTTCATACTAGAGAAGACTGAAAAAGGAAATCAGTCATTTTTTCTATTGAATTTTTCTAGCTATCGCGTAATGTTATGAATTTGTAGTATTTTCCCTCTACTCCGTATATATTTCTGTTCTATATAAAATTTTCGAAAACGATAAGTAAAAGGAAAAATACTTATAGATATGAGTGTGTAATGTGAAGTGAATATAAACGAATAGTTGCATATCAATTCTGATTGATAGTACAAGTTATTGATGAAATATGAAACCAAATCACCATGGGCCGTGTAATCATCACAGAGTATTTCCATTTGCTGTTATATTATTTAAGTAGCTGTTACCCGCTACGTCGCTTGCGTACCAGTAGTTTTGTTACGATGAGCGGTTGTGTGTAAGCAAGCTAGTAATTCTATGAGATGTCTGCGTATATAGATAAATACGTATAAAAATGTACACAGTACCGGGATGTAGGTGCATAGTGAATGTTTCTTACTTTGCTGCATGTCGCATCTGAAAGCATGCATTATATTTCATAATTATATTTTAAAAAGTCTCAATTCTTTACATTCGCTCTGAAGTAGAGTTTTTAGGGGTTCTGGCTCACCCTGTACTGGATCTGAGATAATGCCACCGGAGCGATGGATACCATCCGCTACTTCCTTCTATTTTAATACCTTATGGTGACTCTATGACGATTAATTAATGATTAACATAGTGTGTTCATAGATCATAATCAAATGCAGCCTCACCGAAAGCGACCCACGTTCTACACGTAAAGATACGACTCTCTGTGTGTCGTACTGCCTTTAAATGTCGCCGTCGTTGTGGGTCTTCGAGCGTGTTGCAAGCAGTGGCAGGCGCGTGAGCTCAGCGTCTGAAATAAGGCTCGCTCGTGACTGTTCTAAAGCCTCTGTATCTCTTAAGGCTACACGACGTTCTGCATCCAGTTTCCGGCGGACACGAGATTGCTCTGACGTTTGTTGGATTCAAGTAACTTTGGCGACCTTAGCTGTCTTAGATCTATGTGCTAAATCAGGCTTACGTTTGCGAGGCGTATAGTAATAGTTTTCAGTGTGGTTCTCCGCTTACAGTCCGATTTTATTGTTGAATCTCCACCAAAGCTCTCTAGCTATGCCAGCTGGTGTAGAAACTTAATATCAGAAACCAAGCCCACAATAACATTGGATATACACTGTCGGGGAATAATCTACAGTTACTAAGAGTCGCCGACCATCATAACAGCGTCAACTGTCTGCCACTTTCCTATGTCGTATGTAAGGTGTTAACAATACTCATAAAGGTATAACTTCCTAAAATAGCCTATGGTCTTCCTCAGGGTTCAAGCTGTTCAAATTCAAATGGCTCTGAGCACTATGGGACTTAACTTCTGAGGCCATCAGCCCCCCAAAACTTAGAACTACTTAAACCTAACTAAGGACATCACACACATCCATGCCCGAGGCAGGATTAGAACCTGCGACCGCTGTGGTCGCACGGTTCTAGACTGTAGCGTCTAGAACCGCTCGGCCACTCCGGCCGGCAAAGTTGTCTCCATACCAAATACCATCGGAATCGGTGAAGCGATAGACACATGACATATAACGCAGTGAGCTACTTTCGCAAATTAGTAAAACTGGAATTAGTATGGAAATACTGATTAAACATGTTGAGAATTCAATAAGCATTGTATTAATTACGTTGAGTCATATCAGTCAATAAAAGCATTTTCTCAATATGATAAATTCAAACGTGAAAGAATAAATACCTTTTTCAAAGGGTAAATATTTTTTCCTTAATTTGCTTAATATTCTTCAAATCAATAAAAATCTTGTATTATACAATTTACAAAGTAACCTATCTTCTTCATCAGAGATCAACCTTTCTCATGCCAAACTTCCTTGATATCGGTTCTGTGGTTCAGTGGCGAAAACATAACCGGCAGTTACTTTCGCATTTATATTATTAGTATGGAAGTATGGATTGGTATCAACTAAACACATTGAAGATTGTTTAAATATTCTATTCTAGCTGTTACCCACGGCGTAGTTTGCTTATCAGTAAAATGAAACTAAATGCGTATATCACTGTATTGCCCGGGAGGCCTTGATTCAGAAGTTCCAGAGTTTCTTACAAGTCTTCTTATTTGAAAGCACTGCGGTGACTTACACGTCAATTAAGACGAAATGATGATGAAGACAAAGCACATATCCAAAGCGAGAGAAACAAAAAACCAAATCCCGACCTCGGTGGGAACTGAATCCGGGAATACGTGGTGACGGCCGCTTGTGACCGAGTGGTTCTAGGCGCTTAAGTTCAGACCCGCACTGCTGCTACGATCGCAGGTTCGAATCCTGCCTTGGGCATGGATGTGTGTGACATCCTCAGGTTAGTTAGGTTTAATCAGTTCTAAGTCTAGGGGACTGATGACCTCAGATGTTAAGTCCCATTGTGCTTAGAGCCATTTGAACCATTTTTGAATCCATGGTCGTGAAACAGCAACGCTAACTACGTGATCACGTGCTTTTCACGCACATTCGACGCAAGAAAGAAATTTTAAGGGAATATGGCGCTCAGAGCCTAAAAAGTGAATGTCTGTGAATAACAGTAAAAGGGAAGTATGGATTAAACACGTAGAATATTATGTAAACATTGTATTCATTACGCTGAGTCGTGTTGAAACAGTAAAAGCATTTTCACAAGTATGATAAAGTTCAGAACGCAAAGAGCAAATAACTTTTTCAAAGAGTAATTATTGTTCCAAGTTTCACATTATGTTCTTTAAATCAAAAAATATGTCAGACTGCACACTTTCTAAAGTATTCTGTGTTCTTCCTCGGCAGCCAAGCTATCTCCATGCCAAATTTTATCAAAATCGATTCAGCGGCTTAGTCGTGAAACCATAACAGAATTACTTTCGCATTTGTCGTATTAGTAGTAGTAGTAGTTGGTTTGTTCTCTTACTAACGCCGGTGTTCACGGCATCGTCTAGATAGACACTTTAGAAGCAGATCAGGTGATTATGTAGGATCCAGTACTTTGAAGAGAATCTAGAAGCAAGTAAAATGTATGTTACAAATAGTGGTCGATACACGATAAAATGAATAGGCATTAAAAAGTGGGAGAGAGGAACAAAGTGTTCGGAAAACAGCTACCAGAAGAATTTCAATGACCGCGGTGAGGTGTTGCCTATCACGAATCAGAAAAATGGGAACAACATTTCAGCTAACCGAAACAACAAGAAAAAATCTATACAGTTAATGCTAAATACGACATTACTGCACGTTAATACGATAACAAGTCCTACACGCTGCAGAATACCTTGCTATTAAAAGAAAAAGTCTGATCAAGAAATTATAAATATGAGAAAGACATGTTTCGACGAAAGAGTTCTAGGCATAATGAAAAAAAAATAGACTAATGAATTCCTAAGAAAATAAAACCATGAACTCAATACACATGAAGAAAATATTACATAAACCATTCATAGGAATGTGATTTTTTTTATGGCCACAATGCACATGTGAGTCCTATAAGGTTAAGCAATCGACTCTTCCGTTCGTTTGTCAACAAGACAAGCAGAGAGAGATAGAGCAGATTAATTGTAAAAAGGAGAGAGATCACTGGAGGATATCCATAAACACATTCCGCTCAAGAAGAAACTCCAAAGACATGTTGGTCTCCAGTAAATTCCAAAACTAAAAACTGACAAAATATGGACTAAACCGAGGAAAGAAAAGCCAGGGCAATGTATGCGGGAATAATGAGGTAATGTTAATACCCAGGCGCAATAAAGGGGGCCGCGAGAGGTAGCCGGTTGATTGGGGCGTCTTGTCGCGGTCCGGGCGGCTTCCCCCGTGGGAGGTTCGAGTCCTCCCTCGGGCATGAGTGTGTCTGTTTGTTCTTAACGTAAGTTAGTTTAAGTTGGTTTAAGTAGTGTGTAAGTGTAGGGACCGATGACTTCAGCAATTTGGTCTCTTAGGAACACACACACACACACACACACACACACACACGCGCGCGCGCGCGCGCGCGTGCGCTACCCTTTCTCCTCCGTAGCTTTAAGCTTCTGCTTAAAATTCAGAATAAATAATTCTGACATATTATTCCTTAATAGTAAAATACTGACAGAATTAACAGCAGAGTGATAAATGTTCTGCCGATCATCTTACATTTCATGAGGAGGAGCAGAGGAGAGCTGTGCTTACATTTTTAATGTAATGTAATGTAATGAAAGTCCTGGTTTGGTCCTTTCGGCTTCCTGCAACTTCTGACGAAATCAGTGGAAAAGAAAATCGCGCTGGTGGATATTCTCTCGGCTTGCTGTCCCTGTGTCACAGCGAACTACTCAATGGCTTCCGGATGGATTCGGGACCGCTATGGGACGCCGATGCTCGGATCCTATTGCTAGCGTATTGTTTCTCTAAATAACAGCGAATTTGTACTTGTTACAGTCGCGGTATTATTACAGGCACCGGCTACTCTGTAGAAATACTGTCGGCAGGACATCGTGACGTCCATGTCCGGATGATGCTTATTTCTGCTGGTGCATGTGCCTCACTATATGGTACATGTTCAGCACCAGCTCAAAACCAAAATCATACTGTGAAACGCTAATGTGCAGGCTGTGTAATATCTTGTTGCTAAAATATTTGACATAATTATGTCGGCAAGAAACCTGTGTGTAAGGCTACTGTTTTGGATGTTTACACTCTAAAAGCCGGGCGGTCGATAGAAAGTAATCTCAAATCAAATTTTATCTCAAAATAGCATCAAGTAGAAGTTCCCTTCGCCATAATCATACAAAACAGATGCTCGGTAGTAATTTTAGGCTTAATTTTCTTCATCGAGATATGTGGTGATATTTCTGATAAGTAAAACATTAAGAGAAATGATACTGTCGATCATACGATACCGCCCTTGGGTATAAGGATATTTACATAACAGTAACGCTTCTCGTTCATCGTTTTTCATTTATCGTTCTCTGTGGCCATCCATCTGGTATGATCTGCAACAGGGCGTCTTAATGTGACCATTTCCCCGTCACTTCATTTAGCTGCATCTTGAACGGAGAAACGAATAAGTGACATTTTACAAGTTTTTGCACATAAGATGCTTTTTTCGTGACAAGTCCATCATGTCTGTACTTATATACGGGGTGTAACGAGTATAAGTGCTGATACTTTTATGTATAGTCCGCAGCTTCTTGTCTCGCGGTAGCGTTCTCGCTTCCCGAACACGGGGTCCCGCGTTCGATTCCTGGCGGGTCAGTGATTTCCACCTGGCTCGAGATGACTGGGTGTTGTTGTGTCATCTTCATCATCATCATTCATCCGCATTACGGCCGGAGGAAGGCAATGGCAAACCACCTCCGCTAGGACCTTGCCTAGTAGGGCGGTGCGGATATCCATGGTCGTCTCCTACCCTTTGTCACGAGTATGGAACATCATCATCACCACTTTAATATGTTTAATTTTTCTTCCAACAAAGACCTTACGTAATTTACTACCTGATGTTTCCTCCACAGTCGTAACTGCATTACTAACTGGGCTACACCTGTTAGTTCAGGGTAGTTGTTTTGCGTCCAGGTAAGCATTAATGGCTTGCTCTTGCCACATGTACTTGGGGATACTAATCATAAAAAAAAATCTTGCCCCTAATAGCTACACTTCTGAGTCTTCAAAAGACGTAAATACTGATGACACGTTGTTCAGTACACTGTCCTGAGTTACCGATAAAATACCTCCACATATACCCACTGCCCCTGTATTTCAACCACTTCTAAACACCACCTGATCCACTATTCTCCAGTGCCTGTGTCTTACATGGCACTAAAGATATTCGAAAGAATAGACGCAACATATATGTTTAAGGTACGGACTACCAATCGACCACTTCAGTGCAGATGCAAACTACGCTTGAGCTCTTAAGGGAATCAGCGTTATCCCACGTGTAATGAGGATACCGGACAAGGGCACTACATCGGTATTGCGTGGATAAGTTGAGAATTCGAGACTGATAAGAGGCGTGCTAGTGTGGTTGATGCAGTTGCGATGACCACTGGGTCCGGATGGCGCAGTGATCAGCACATCTGTCCCGTTAGCGGGAGGCCTACGTTCTCAAATCCGGCTTCGGCACCAATTTCAATTCGAAATAGCTCACGGGTGAACTTCAGACGCCAGTTTCTGACGGGCACAATATTTCGGCAAACGACCACGTTGACTTCATCAGGTGTACTGATTAACTGACAGATGGGGAGCTGGCGCCGGGTTTTTATCTCCTCCCCCTCTCCCTCTGATTGGCCGCCCTATTGGCCATCAGCGCCCAGCATCCCTACCCAAATTTCTCCCAGCGACGCAGTGTTCCTTCAAAAAACAAAACGTTCAAACGTTTGTGAAATCTTAAGGGACCTAACTGCTAAGGTCATCAGTTCCTAAGCTTAAACACTACTTAACCTAAAGTATCCTAAGGACAAACACACACACCCATGCCCGAGTGAGGATTCGAACCTCCGCCGGGACCAGCCGCACAGTTTATGACTGCAGCGCCTGAGATCGAGTGTTACTTCCTAGGTTCTCGAAAGAAAGCTTGCTGGCGGCATTTCTCCTATTCGCCCACGTGTCCCGAACGTCAGATGGACACTGACATCCGGCTGTTCGCCCGAGAAATATTTCCACATGAAGTAGGCTGGAATAAACTAAGGATCTCCCCATTGATTTAAATCAATGCCTAGTAGCAGCTAATGTCAGTGATTTCTTTGTGTCTTAGCTAACGATTTTTCTGTCTCGTTCCTGTAAGAAACAAGGATATTATGAAAGTCTTATTTCCATGCACTTCCCGCCTCACAGCTGTACATCACTCAACGTATGGAAGCCAGGCAGACTGGCTGATTTAAGAAGATTACGATTGTACTAAAAGAAATTCTTGGATTCTCTTGTTGATCTGTGTCCATTCTCACTGGCAAATGCCCCCAGGTACATCACTTCTGTGATACGATCGAAGGATTGTCTCCTTATTGTAGAAGTAGGTGCACGATCTCTGTTAATGCTCATAAAGTCTGTTTTGTCTCCTATACGAAAGTGGCAGTCTAGTGCGCTACAACCCCCATGCTTTCGCTTAATCCTATCAATTCTTCCCTGGATCTAGATGATGAGGCCAGTGAATAATGTACGTTAATTACATTGTTTTTTAGGAGTTGAAGTCCGTTCGACTTCGTAAATATTTTCTCTGATGTGACTAGGAAAAACACAAGCCACAAATCATCTCCTTGCTCAAACGCGTTCTTATGCCGAGGGTACCAGCAATTTTGTTCTCGCTTCTGGCGAAACTATATTATTTTGCCGCTCTCTATCAAGTTTATAATATATTTCAACAGGTCCATAGTATTTTAGTGCTGACCATTTTGTCACCTTTCTTATCAATCGAGCAGATGATCTCCGGTTCTAATAAGTAGTATTTCGCAAAAATTGTGCTTTTCCCCTGAAAAATACGTTCGTCGCAGTCAGTTCTCTTCTTTTTTTGTTCACGTTTCAACGTAATCCTCTCTAAATATCTTATGATGGTATTACACCTCTTAATGACGGTGTTCTCTACACCCGTTATTGAGTCGTTTTCTTCCATTTATGTTTTGAGTTCTCTCCGCATCCTGTTCCCGTAGTATGTTAAAGTCCTTCACATGTTACACACAGTGTGATACTACTTTTCTATATTGCTTCTAAGTCAGTCGTTTATTACACATTTGAGTAGAAAACCTCCTTTTCCATACTCTCTAGTATGTACTGTGTTCATATCTTGTTTTTATTTCGATTTCGACTTCATCTGTCTAGCTAATCGTCTTACCATCTAGTGTTTAGTTATTCTACGTCCGTATTGGTGTTGCGTTCAATATTAATGTTACTAACGGTCATTCCTTTCTCTGTACATTACCTGGTAAATCGTGGCCACTGCCATTTTTTTGTCCCGGGAAAACTGTTTCTTCCATCGATTTAATGCCATGTAGTCACTCTTTCAACCTTGATGCTCACTTTAATTTTGAGGGCTTTACCATCGCCTTTAGTTCCACATAGAAGTCATACTTTTCTTCTGGAAGAGTTCCTTCCATAATCACATGACCATTCAAGACAGTCACTATGTTTTCCATCGTACATGTGATTAATACCGATTATTGTGAGGTATTAAAGCCGTACTGCACCACACAGCGAAACCAATGACTGGAATGACAGCTTCCATAAAGTACTGCCGAGTTTTAAATGACAATGTCGCCTGTTTCATCCTAGCAAAGTTACTGCAAAACGAC
The DNA here is from genome assembly GCF_021461385.2 of Schistocerca piceifrons. Classification (NCBI taxonomy): domain Eukaryota; kingdom Metazoa; phylum Arthropoda; class Insecta; order Orthoptera; family Acrididae; genus Schistocerca; species Schistocerca piceifrons. The sequence continues at coordinate 291,983,130 of NC_060138.1, read as the reverse complement.
AAGATACAATGTATACCTTTCGAATTCATAAACAAAATTGACTGCATCCCCAGGTTTGTAAACAAAATTGACTGCATCCCCAGGTTTGTAATAACTGCTAATTTCCATGGTCCAAAACGCACACGTACCTCTGGCACACGTCACCTATTTTATACACCGTCAAGCTGTGCTGCACGGAGTCTGCCGTACAGGTTAGCGCCGATCATTGGCTGTATGCGGGTAGTCCCTTCAAACTCGATTACTAACAGTTATTTGCTAAAAGGACTATAACGAAGTAGCATGTTTTATTCTCGCGATTTCCAGTCACTTACTGCGAGAGAGAGACATATTTGCTCATTACCAATTCTGTCAATAAAATTGCTAGTGGCTGGATTTAAACTGGCAACCCGCAGCACGCGAGACAGCCACGCCAGCTACTGCGCTCCTCTGCCTCTGCACAGCTCCTGCCACTACACCGTAATGCAGAACGTTACAAGCAGTTTTTTACTGCTACTGAATATTTCTGCTTCAAGATGAATTGCTTTAACACTGTCAAGTATTTTAGCCTCCGTCTTTCTACTTGTTGGTCATCGGGGATGACTCGTTTGACTCTTACCACCATGGCTGGCATTCCACTGTGGATATTTGCGCGTACAAGGTCGTTAATTACCAGGATCCTCCCGAGAAGAAATGATGTAGTTGCTGCTTCTGCTAGAAAGCGAACGTGTTACCAGGAATTCCCAGTCCTAAGAATTCTTAAAATACTTTAATTTTTTTATGTTCCCAGCTTACAGTTTTATGTAAGTAATCAACATACCTGCCCTCTCTCACTGATTTACTGAACTAGTGATATGTTTACGTGTCCGACACGCTTTTTGATTGTATCTCTATAGGGCGAAAATAGGCTAAGGAGAAAGAAAAAAAAAACAAATTCACACCTCCATTGTGTACAATGTTTTTCGTACTCGGAGAAAACTTTAGCAATGCTGTTTAGCTTCCATTTTGTGTGTCGAAACTTCCCAATTGCTAGTCTGAAAAATTGAGTGAGCATATCTCCACATTGAGCAAGATGTCATGGTCAGGAATATGGTAAGATGTTAGTATTACAGGCTCTGAGCGCTATGGGACTTAACTGCTGAGGTCATCAGTCCCCTAGAACTTAGAACTACTTAAACCTAACTAACCTAAGGACATCACACACATCCATGCCCGAGGCAGGATTCGAACCTGCGACCGTAGGGGTCTCGCAGTTCCAGACTGTAGCGCCTAGAACCGAACGGCCATTACGGCCGGCTTAATATCACAGGTTGCATAGGTTTGGGAGTAAGTCTTTCAAAAAAAAAAAAAAAAAAAAAAAAACAAAGAATGTGAAAAGCGTTACGTGAAATTATTCATGTTTTACTGTTGTTATAATTAATATTTACTTGTGTTTCATTTTTTACCGAACCGCTTACAATGTGTTTTCTAAGCAATCCTTCACTGTACAAAATGCATTGCTTAACGAGTACTTTCTAACTTTCTTTTCAAATAAGTTCCTGTTAGTAATCTTTATAATCTTCTTGGGCAGTTTATTGTACACTTTTATTCCGTAGCAGAAAATATTGTTTAGAATTCTATGTTTATTATTTTCTAATAAATATAAGTTCAGTCTAGCTCTCATTCCATGGTCATGGATAAAGCTCTTTGTGCGTATCAGCCTTATTTGTTATGAGCGCAACTTATTGATGAATATACCTTCATTGTACAGTTACAGTTGCAGTGTTTTGAACAGATGTTTGCAGTCAGTTCATGGTTGTTCTTATGACCCTTTTCTATTGTATGAGAACAGTGTTCAACCTGGGGTACATTTGGCTTGGTTATGTCTACGCATTTCATTATCGTGCTTACGTTATTACATTGTAGTTTTTGAATAATTCTTTAATTATTTGAAAGCATTTACATAGATTAAGAACACCACTGGACTCACTACCACACATTGTAGCATCCTTTTCTTTGAATTCTCCGAACGCAATTTATTTCTACTCTGTGACACACCTCAAGGTAGCCCAATCTATAAAGATATTGTTCATGCAGTCGGAAATACTGGCAACTTTTCAGAAAACAGAAAGCCAAACAGAGAATCAGTTAACAAATATTACTCAGAATAATGGATCTGTGTCGTATTGTATGGCAGTTTATAAACGAAACTCGTTCGTAAGAGGGGTTGCAAGTTTATACACTTAACAATCAAAATAGGTTTAGCTATTCAAGAAATTATGTGGCATTTGACTGCAAGAAAATTATTGTTGACACTAACATGCTCAATTTCTCTCTGTGTCACTACTACGGCGAATATAAACAACGGATTCAATAATCTGACCAAAAGTGTCTGGAGATCTAATGCCATGCGGTGTCTCCACCGTTCGCCTTTATGGCGGATTGAATTTTCTGGGAATCCTTTCATTGAGGGGTTCGGATGTCCGTGGAGGAATGGTAGCTCATCCTTCTCAAGAACCTAAATCGGAGAAGGCAGTGATGTAAGACGCTCTGTCTGGAATGAATGTGTTCCACTGAGTTCGGGTTGGGACTCAGGGAAGCCCAGTCTATTTTACAAATGTAATTTTGCACAAATCATTGTCTCACATATGCTGCTTAATGACAGGCTACATTGTAATGCTGGCATAATCGTCGTCTCCGAGCGTTTCCTCTACCGTCCACTGTACACTATGCTATAAAATGTGTTCATATCCTTGGGCATTTAACGTTTTCTGAAACGAAATAATGGGAGCAAGCGGTAGACCACGAAAAATGGACACATACTGTAACATCACGTTCTCCATACTTCACTGCTGGCACTACAGGGATAGCATTCGTTATGAATAGCACTGTAGACAGAGACTTAATTACAGTGAACAGTATCAGAATCGATAGCAAAGCGACACTGACAACAAAAGTTCAGGTATACATGCCGACGACTCCGGAAGGAGAAGATGAAGAGATTGAGAAACTATATGAGGACACTGAAACCGTAATCCAGATTGTAGAGGGAGATGAAAATCTAAGAGTCATGGGGGCTGAAAAGCAGTATAGGGGAGGCAGCAGAACAAAAAGGTTACAGGAGAATATGGAATTGGGACAAGGAATGAGAGAGGAGAATAATTGAGCTCTGTGATAAATTTCGGCTAGTAATAGGGAATACTCTGTACAAAAATCACAAGAGGAGGTGGTATACTTGGGAAAGGCTGGGTGATACGGGAAGATATCAATTAGATTACATAATGGTCAACCAGAGACTCAGAAATCTGATACTGGATTTTAAGGTGTACAGAGGAGCAGAAATAGATTGAGATCATAATGTAGTAGTGATAAAGAGTAGCCAAAGAAGTGGGACGCGGAAATGCTAAGGAATGACTAGTTACCCTTGAAGTTCTCTTAGGCTGTAGATACAGCAATAAGGAATGGTTCAGTAATCAGTACAGCTGAAGAGGAATGGACATCTCTAAAAAGGGATATTACAGAATTTGGAAAAGAAAACGTAGATACAAAGGAGATAACTGCGAAGAAACCATCGGAAATAGAATAAATATTTCGATTGATCGATGAAAGAAGGAAGAACAAAAATTCAGAAGTATAGAAATACACGTCACTTAGGACATGAATAATGTGAAGAAATCGAAAAAGAAACGATTGTCAGAAGGACTGACTCAGCATACAGAAAAGTAAACTAAATAAATAAATAAATAAAATAAAAGCAAGGAAGTTATCATTTAGAGTGCAGTCTGAATTACAGTATTAAACTGCAGAGGAGAGAGCGGATAGGTCGAAAGGGTACAATGAAGGCCTCTGAGAGGAGGGAAGACTCCTCTGATGATGTAACACTCCACTGGAATTAACGGTCAGTATCAGTGAAATTCTCCGACAGCCATGTAATTAAGATGTTATTTTGACGACAACCAATCATCTAATGAAGCACTTGTGAAAACGGTCTGAATTCACGAAATCCGGGGATATATGACACTGTATGACATTATCATTTATTTTGAGAGATGCATGTGGTGCCTGACGATGGCATAGTGGAATGCCTAAACTGGTTGTCGTAAAAATAAAATAGTATAGTATCTTAGTTACACGGCGGTTGGAGAATTTCATTAATACTGACAATTACTTAACCAGTTGATTTCCCTCGTCCATGAAGGACCAACAGGGACTCCATCGGAATCTCTAAAATCATTGAGGGAAATTGCAACAAAACGATTATTCACGCTGCTGTGTAGAATGTATGAGATTGGGAATATGACACTGGGCTTTCGGAAAAACATCATCCACAAAATTTCGAAGATGTAAAGAGCCGACAAGTGCGAGAAGAGAATAACCGCACATGCAGGTTAACAGCTGATGCATCCAAGTTGCTGACTAGAATGATATACAGGAGAATGGAAAGCAAAACTGAAGATCTGTTAAATGGCGGTCCGATTGGGTTTAAGAAAGGTAAAAGAACAAGAGAGGCCGTTCTGACGTTGCGGTTGAAAATGAAAGCAAGATCGAAGAAAAATTAAGACACGTCTATAGGATTTGTCCACCTGGAAAAAGCGTTAGACAATGCAAAAGAGTGCAAGATGTTCGATATCCTGAGAAAAATAGGGGTAAGCTATAGGGAATGACAGGAAATACAGCCGGCCGGGGTGGCCGAGCGGTTATAGGTGCTACAGTCTGGAACCGCGCGACCGCTACGGTCGCAGGTTCGAATCCTGCCTCGGGCATGGATGTGTGTGATGTCCTTAGGTTAGTTAGGTTTAAATAGTTCGAAGTTCTAGGGGACTGATGACCTCAGAAAATAAGTCCCATAGTGCTCAGAGCCATTTGAACCAGGAAATACACATTATGTACAAAAACCGAGAGGGAACAGTAAGAATGGAAGACCAAGAAGGATATGGACGGATTACAAAGGATGTAAGACAGGGATGTAGTGTTTCACCCCTGCTGTTTAATCTATAGGTCGAAGAAGCGGTGAGGGAAGTAAAAGAAAGTTTCAAGAGGGGCATTAAAATTCTAGGTAAAAGTGTATCAGTTTTAAGATGCGTTGGTGCTATTGCTATCCTTAGTGAAAATGAAGAACAATTGTACTACCTGCTGAATGGAACGAAAAGTTTGATGCGTAGAGAATATGGATTGAGAGTAAATCGAAGAAAAGCGAAAGTAATTAGAAGTAGCAGAAATGAGATCAGCGAGAAACTAAACATCATGATTGGTGCTCATGAATTAGATAAAGTTTAAGAATCCCGCTGGGCAGCAAAATAACCCAAGATGGGCAGATAAAGGAGGATATAAAAATCTCACTAGCAGTGGCATAAAGGACTTTCTGGGCCAAGAGAGGTCTATTACTTTCAAACATAGGTCTTAATTTGAGGAAGAAATATAGGAGAATGTACCTTTGGATCACAGCTTTGTAAGGCAATTAGACATGGACTATGAGAAAACCGAACAGAAGGAAACAGAACCATATGAGGTGTGGTGCTATGGCAGGTAACGTTCTCCAACATTCACAAAACACGAACCCTTTCACGGGATGGTCGGAGGGTGTTGCGTGATTCATCACATTAAATCAGTTGTTTCCAGTCATCCAGCGTCCAGCGTCCAGTGGTGTATCTCTCTATACACCATCTCAAACATTGCTTGGCACTGACTACAGAAGTGTGTGCTTGCGAGGAGCTGCTCCACCATTATATCCCATGCTAATTATAACTCTCTATGCACTGCAATTCTGCTATGTGGACTGCTAGAACACTTTGGAATCCACGAGTGAATCTTTCCAACGATGTCACGCGATTTTTTACAAGCACCCACCGCAATGCTCGACTGTTTCTGTCCGTTTAATAAGGTCTCTCTCGTCTTGCTTCAGTTGTAGCTGTTACTTCATGTTTCTATTTCACACTCAGCTTTAGGAATTTGAAATGTCCCTAATGGATTTCTTACTCAGGTGATATTCAATGACTAGCTCACTACTGAAGCCACTGAATTCTCCTGATAGATCCAGTTTTCTGTTACTCCTACTGAAAACACAGTAGTTGCCACCTCCTTTTATACTGTCGGGTCTACTTTCTGGGACGACCAGTGGTCAAATCCGAATTAAATGGGAAACAGTGCCAAGAAATATTGTTTCACATTCTAATCAAACGAATAAATTATTACTGACAAGGGGAGGCCGCCAATTGTGAAATTCAGATTCGATTCATACTGCGCATAATAAAAGCTCATGGCCAGAGGTGTAATGTGGCAAAGCACCAAGATGCACTTCTCAGCCGTTGTCGAGAAAATCGACAGTTAAAAGAAACCGTTACGGTGAAATACTCTCTACGGTTAATAATGTTCTACAATGGTCAATAATGTAAGCGCTGGGGTTCGTAATCTGAAGGTCGCCGGATCGAATCCCGCGGCATGCACCTTTTTTTATTATTAGTTTTTTGTAATTAAAATATATATATATATATTTGTATTTTTTGTAATTCAAATATATACAATTACAAAAATATATATAATTACAAAAAACTAATAATAAAAAAAAGTTGCATGCCGCGGGGTTCGATCCGGCGACCTTCGGATTACGAACCCATTGCTTATGCATGTTGGTGAAGGCGGATCGCTCTCCAATTGTACCGCCTCCATTTTTCCGTTTGTTTAACAGGGTGTACCAAAGCTCTCACGCCCTCACTGATTTTCGACGATGTTATAAGTTGCGCTAGGGACCGCATCTACCTTCTTTCGAAGTTAGCAGGCAACTACGCTGTTATGCGGCGGCTGTTTCGGCCCATGCAACATCTGTCCATCAAGTGTAACGAGCGAGTAACGGAGTTTGTATTTCATACCTGCCACAGCTAATTTGTGTTCGTGGGGTCTCTATTCTAATTCGAACGTTTGACTTACGCTATACGTACGTATTCGTTTCGGAATATCGTTTCTACGTCTTCCGTTAACTATACGTGGTAAACATTATGAAGACAATTAATAACATTTGTGAAATACAACTTTGTTTGCGGAAAACATAATAATGTTCAAAGTCGCCAGTTTCTCCACGACAAACGACTTTCAACAACTTATTATATGCATAATTGTTGCAACTGATTACCGGGAATTATATATATGTGTGTGTGTATATATATACACATTTGAATTACAAAAAACAAATACTAAAAAAAAGTAGCATGGCGCGAGATTCGATCCGGCGACTTTCGGATTACAAACCCGAGCGTTTACCGCTGCGCCACAACGCTGTAGAAAATTAATAATCGTAGAGAGTATTTCACCGCAACGGTTTCTTTTTAACTGTCGGTTTTCTCGAAAACGGCTGAGAAGTGCATCTTGGTGCTTTACCACATTACACCTCTGGCCATGAGCTTTTATTATGCGCAGTATGAATCGAATCTGAATTTCACAATTGGCGGCCTCCCCTTGTGAGTATAAGTTCTTCATTCTATTGCAAGAGATGATAAGAGAAAAGCAGAGTTGATCAGCTGGGGCGTTTTATGTTTCAGACGGGACACGATGCTGCCTCAGCTGAACCACTGCTGCTGCGGCTGCTCCCTGCAGACGGGATCCATCCTGATCGGCGCCTACCAGCTGGTGAGCGGCGGACCACCCCGTGGCAGTGCACAGCCCCAGAGGCTGACCATACAACAAAGCTATGGAGGGTCACTGCTACAGTGCTGGTGTCGTTGGGTTGCAGTTCACTCACAGAAAAGTGTCTGAGGCTCTGTGTGGTACAACGAGATATTAATTTTTGATTTCCCTATAACATGAATAGATTTTGATGCAAGGAATCTTAATACTTTCCAGAAACAACGTTTTTCCTGACGACTACTTTAAAAAAAAAGTTTTCAGTTTTCACCTCCATAACAAGTATAAACGTTTTGAGAACTGCTTAGTTTCTAGAACTACAATGAAACAAGATCTCTTACTATGGACATGAAGCTTTTACAGAGGCTTTCATAGGTTGAATTTCAATAAATTTGCCTGAAAGTCAGTGTACATTCGATAAATACCATCAAGGCCGTACTCGCCTATTAATAGTAATGCAGAAATGAACCTGCAAGCTCCTGCCCAAAAACTAAGACGAAATAATACCAGCATGCTTTCCTGTTACAGATATACAGTATATTGTGATTATTCCTTCCTTCTCAAGAAAGAATTCGTGTGATTTCAGATCTTATCTTTTTAGACATTTACTGCGAACTTCCGATAAGAAGAAATATTCAGTTAGAAGTTACAGATGAGCAAGTCGTGCAGTAAGATGCTGGTGTGACTGTGGCTAAAGAAAGAGGGTTGTCTACGCCAGGGAAAAAGCCAAGGAATGTTACGAAAGGTTGAGGGTAGGATACGACATCATTCATCCAGTTGAGCGAAAGTAGAGAAAAGTATACTTATTCTTTGATGTGGTACCACATCACCTTAACGTTCATTTACGTAAAAATAATGTTTTTGACAAAGAGCATCTCTTCTTCACCAAACTCATCCTAACTTTCGAGCTGCAGTACTCACTCGTGTAATTAAGGAAAAATGATAGTTAAGAACGATTCACACTGACAGATCGAAACTCTGAGGCTGAATTCCCACACGCAGATCGAAACTCTGAGATTGGGAAGATTTCAGTTAAGACACAGTCCAACAGACCAGGAGTTTATTTGTTGTAAATGGTCGTGGGAGCTAACATATAAGGTGTTTCTAAATTACCATTACACATTTTGATGTCATCTATTTATAACCAACTTTCTCATGTCCGGAAACGAACCGTTCACAGTTGTGAGTGAACACTCGGGTTAATTTGTGGAAAATTTGTTGACGGTCACAGGAAACCAATTGGATTTCCTAAACATTCCTAGTATTCCCTTCTGCTGCGTTGTTTCTTCTGCGACCTCATTCAGTGTCTCATTTGCGAAACCACAGTGGAGTTAGAAGAAACTTTGGTGCCGCATATAACGACAGTGGCAGATTTTGAAGCAAAACCTCTATGCAGATAGTTTCTTCATATCAAAATAGCTGTCTTCGCATCGAGACGTCGACGCAATGTGGCAAGAGTTGTACTTAGCATCATATGCTAGAGGTGTGGTGTTGTCGTTCTTGTTAGTATAATGAAACGGTCGTTTGAATTCTTACCAAAAATGTTAGAAATTCACACCTAACCGAAGTCCTCTAAGTGTGCGGTGGAAAATTGGGTACATATGGCATACTACGTTGTATTTTCCTTCACTACGATGCCATTACCTGCCATTACACCATTCGTTGTTGAAAACTTGATATTATAAGTAAAAGGGAAATGAAACTAGAAGAAATAACCCGTAGAAAGACTGGAAACTCCATTCGACAAAAATTGTTATTCATCAGTATACTGGAGTCAAATTCACGGTCCTGTCTTTCACAATGAATGATAAACACTCTAACTGCAAATATTGTAACTTTATAATCCAAAAAACATATTACAGGTTTAGCGTCACCTATTGCAAGCCCCTGTTGTATGCACTCCTAGGCCGTATACTGCAGCCAAAAGTCTTTATTACGAGTCCAAATCTATAGCTGAATATATACGTGCACTTCAGCAGAGTGCCTTTCATGACCCAATGCCATGGGAGTTGCGAAGTTATATAGTTACGTTAGTGTAGTTTTACATACCTTATTCGTACTGTTATCAGGCCATGTTCTGACCTTCCACTGACGTCACATAGTCGCCTCCGCAATGAAACATGTTCCGCATATGTTATACTCCATCGTGCAATACGCTGACGCTATAGCCTTTCCTTGACTTGTACATCATCATTTGCAATCATTATATAAAATAATGTGACAAACTATAATACTTTGGACTAACCGTTGGCAGTAAACCAACAAGGAAATTGCATCTGTTAAAGATGGAATAAAAATTCTGCAATAGACAAAACTACTAACTTGTCCAACAGTAGTGAATGATCCCCATAGCTTTTCTAGTAAGACATCTTACCCAGTGGTCAGAGTGAAAGCTAGACTAATGCTCGTTCGTACAGAGTAAGTCTCAATCAATAAAGTCCTTAGGTTGATGAATTATGAAATGAATTAAGCTGAAGCTCTGGAAAGTTATCTCTCTGACTGTCATTTGATTAAATTCAAAATAAAAATGCTCATATTAACACAACATATAAAATATTAAAAATAAAAAAGTCACTGATAATCATATGATTGTAACGGAACCAGACTGAAAAATTGGATCGGTTGCACTAAGTACGTTAGAGACACAATTAAGAAACCATTGAACATTTATTTAAGGCTTAAATAACAGAAAAGTATATATTAAAAATCGTAATCGCAAGGCAAAGCTTGATGTTCGTTGTATAACAATAACCACTTCAACACATGGAAACAGTATAGCACAAGTAAAATGGGAAGGATTCGTCAGATTACATGCACACGTGCATTCGTATCAACAGTTCACACGCAGTAAAAAGAGAAACCAAGCGGATCGTTCGGTACACCATACTTACGCACGGTGGGCCAGAGTGTGACGAGCTTTACAGATCAACCGCGTGGTTAGTAGCTCGCATAGAAATTCTGAAGTACAGGAAATACGTAAACATTTAGAACAAATACAAAGTGGCACAGGGTTTGAAATTCAGGTCGAACAACGAACTTCAATATATGATTATGTTGAACTGAAGGCTAACCACGTGATGTGAACATACGTGGTCTAATTCAAATACAAACCCAATGTGAAACACCTAATCCACGAAAGATATTCGAATAAAATAAAATTACACCTACACAGAAGGTTATAATAAAAAGGGAAAATAAGAGAATATGAAGGTTCAGTATACCACACGAGAAGCACTTGGTTGCTATCGCCGTCTCACGCGGCACAGAAAATGTGAAACTCACGAAATGAAACAAAACTCAAACACGTAAACAGATTTCTATCACGAACATACGGAAAGCACACAACAGGTTCACACGTAAGACTCTCACACTAACTGAAATGAGAGATAAGCTGGTCAAAGCAATCTCCCATCGCTAAGCTGCGATAAGACTAAGAATCGAGTTAAAGAAATTAAATATTAATAAGCATGATAGCACTTCCTAACTGAACTACATTCTAAGGCGTGATTCATCGTGGCTACGTCTGACGGAAACGTGTTAGCTTCTCAAACTTAACCAAGTTTTACAAATTTGTAACTTACCGTACTAGAAATGACCTGAGGAGGCACCCTCACTTACCGAAGTCCCAAAGTACAGTGCTGCACACACATTTCAGGACCGAGGTGCACAGGTGGCAAAGAAAGTACGTCCTAGCTACCTACAACAACCTGGAAAATGGCTGCTGACTATTTTCCACTAATGTCTCTTTGACGCAGCCGAGCTGTACTTAAACTCTAACAAAAGTTGTCGAAACTGCCACTACCACTCAGGGAACCCCTACCTGTGAACCAAAGTATATGGCAGTATCACGAACTGATACCTATACTATTTCTCTAGCTGTTGAGATAAGGAGCACAAAACGTAACACACGAATATAGCATGGATACATAATAAACATGTTTGTAGGAGTTCATGTATAAAAAAAAAATGTTCAAATGTGTGTGTGAAATCTTATGGGACTTAACTGCTAAGGTCATCAGCCTCTAAGCTTACACACTACTGAACCTAAATTATCCGAAGGACAAACACACACACCCATGCCCGAGGGAGGACTCGAACCTCCGCCGGGATCAGCCGCACAGTCCATGACTGCAGCGCCTGCGACCGCTCGGCTAATCCCGGGCGGCAGTTCATGTATACCTAATATACCTATAGATGTGTGAGACGTAAAATATAAGTAGAGAAATAGCAAAGTATGAATAATAAAGTGCCACTGTGCCTGTTTAATAAAACACTTTGCTGTTCATCCTTGTCCCCAGATTCAAAAGCACAAGTGCATAGACAAAGAGATTGCTAAGGCATACAAAAAATCCCAAATAAGGTCAACGAAGCCATATAGAGGCGTTTCAGAAGGACTACATCCCTCCACAATAATCCACACATATAAAGTCTTAGTCTGACCAATACTCCCTTTGGTAATAAAACGTACTTTGCATATTTCCACTCAATAATGTCTTATGGAAGAGTTTTCTTGGGTAATTCACCACTTAGTATTGATAGCACAAAAGAGAGCAGTGAGAATAATTAGTGGTGTTCACTATAGGACATCATGTAGGCACCTTTTCAAGCAGTTAGGTATCGTTACTGTACCATCAGAGTACATACATTCTCTAATGAAAATCGTTACAAATAATCCATCTCAATTCGCAAAGAACAGTGATGTTCATACGTACAACGCTAGAGGGAAAAATGACCTTTCCTATCCGTTATTGAAGCTGTAAGTTGCTCAAAAAGGAGTACACTATTCAGCAACAAAAATATTTGATCATTTGCCCAACAACATAAAGTGTCTGGCAGGTAGCAGATAAAGTTTTAAATCTAGCTTAAAATCATTTCTTTTGGACAACTCCTTCTACTCCATTGTACCTCTTAATGTAGTTGCATGTGTAGAACTAAACATTTCAGTAATATTAATGTTAACACTATTCATGTGCCTATACATATAATGTAATCTGACTTTTTCCACATCACATAGATAAAATAATCGGGAAAATGATTTACGGAACATGACAAAACTAAAACTAAACTAAACTACGTCAATGTCACATGGGCTACCGTTCCACTAAACTTTTGACATACGTAGCAACAAAAACATCACTTGCAGTGTGTATCAGATTTATTTATTGCAGCCGGATTTGGTGATAAAGGCCACCTTTTTCAACCCTCTCTACGGCACAGTGTGATCAGGCTTCAATGGACAACATCACTGTATTTCTAGTAAAAGGGGCAGAAACAATCAGCGTCCACGGAACTTGTTGCGTGTAGTGCAAGTTTTTGCAGCATGTCATCTCAGCTATTAATAGAAAATAGCGCTTAACTGAAGATGGTGTGTGTTGTATCACCGAGGTGCAATTAAAAATAAAAAACATGTCTTTTAAGACAACAATATTTGAAATGAAATTTACAATGTAAACCCTACCGTGTCAATAATTTTGAGAAAATGTAGATATCTTACATTTTAAATTGTTTCAGAATATTTTGCTTGTTGCAATTTCTATTAATGCTGCTCGTGGCCGGCGAGAGAATGAAGTGACAACAAAAAGTAGCTTTAAGGTTCGGGTCAGCTAGACTGCAGTTTATAAGGATTACGACGCGCTCACTCACCATAATCAAACAATCGAACTGTTCCCGTATAAAGCCTTAAGATATGAGAGTGTAGTTATCATATCTTCTCCTCTTCCAAAAGTTGTAATGTGTCTAGAACGAAAAAATTTAATTTTTATTGACATGCAAAAACATTTTGTTACTCCCACTGTTCTCCGCTCAGTGCAGAGTGCAGTTTTATTTTCTTTCTCTTTTTTATGGTCTCAGTATGTATGAAATGGCAAACATCTTTTATTTATTTTCAGGTACGAGGCTTATTCGAGATGATAAGTGAACTCCTTTTAGGTAAGGATATTTATTTACTTTTACGTGCAAGCAGGTTCTCGAATCTATATTTGTACAAACAATAAATCTGTAAAATTGTCTGTCTGTTTATCTGTTTGAACACGCTTCACCAAAACTAGTGGACGGATTTTCATGGGATTTTGAACGGTAACTTGAGCATACCTTGAGAAAACATATGGGCCTTACTTCATCAAAAACAGATTTCAGAAAAAGAACACAGTGATTTAAGTTTCACCTAAAACAGTTGTATTTGTTTCTCTGCCTGAAAACGCTAATCTACGAAACCACCTGAAAATTTTCATGGGGTTTTCATAGATAATTTGAGCATAGTTTAGGGGCACGAAACAGGATTTACTTCATAGCCACCCCTCTTTCAGGGGGTTTTCAGACGTAACTTGAGCGTTTCTTTGCGCACCGTATAGACTTCGTTTCTTCAAAATCGGATCACAGGAAGAAAGAGACTTCGTAATTGACAATTTTATCCACAGTAATATCATATATGCCAGTCTTTAACAATCTGTCAAAATGCTTCTATTGATTGATATGAGCCACATGACAGGAGTCAACGTTATGATTACAATGCCTATACAACGTTCTATGTGTTTAATCAATGCTTCCACGCTATTTTTTGCATAATGTTCACATTGTATAATGTATGACTACCTCAATATCATGCTACGTAGATGCGCACTCCTGCCCACACTTGTCTGTATGCACTACTCGGCAGCAATGCTGCACAAGCCAACGCATTGTGTGTTGAGACAACTATTCAGGGGGAGATCGGGATGCACATAATGAGCTATGCTCACCCAAACAGGCAGACACGCGAGGGCAGCTGACGTTGCTGCACGTATAGTAGTTTACTTACTCACCATCACCCATCATAGCAACATTACTGATATGTAAAAACTGCCATGAAAAACAGCTGAGTTTAAATAATTCTATACGTTACAGTGATTCTTTCTAGCTTCGTAAGAGACGTTTTACTTCGTAACGAAACAGACTCTTAAGAGAAAAAAATATGCACCATCAAGGATTTATCCGAATGGGATGGACATCAGTAGATGTGGTGCACATGTACAAAAAAAAATTATAACTGCTGAAAAGCTGGATGAGCTATTCATATTCAAAAGAGAGAACTTCACAAAGTCAACAACTCATTGCTCCACCTCTGACCATTATGCCAGCAGTTATTCGGCGTGTCATTGATTGATAGAGTTGTTGCTTGTCCTCCTGCTGTATATCGTGCAAAATTATGGCCACTTGATGCGGTAAGTGGTCAAAATCAAGAGTTAGTGGGAGGGCCCTTTCCCTATCTCTGTAAACTTGCTGAACTGGGAAGACATCTTAAGACCAAATGACGAAGATAGGGTTTGGCAAGCACGAAGACAAGCAATAGAAACTGTCGTCGTATATGGGCAGGCACTATCGTGCTGAAATGTAAGCCCAGGATGGTGTAATGTATCAAAATAAAAATTATTTGTGACTCTTTTTCTTTGCTGTCAGTGTAATGTAATAGAATGAATGTGAGCCGTGACTTATATAAAAATGAAACACACATTAATGCAATAGCTCAGCACAAAAGAGAAATAACTAATGTAGGAATATTATTAACAGTGTAATACGTCGTTCAATTTAGCCCGACGTGTATAAGCACTCAGTAAACTAGCTTCGTTCTCGGGGTAGTTATGTAATCGTCGATAATTAATTGTCCTTTTCTTATTTACCCAACACTACAGATATTATTTCAGGCTCGTGAGAAGTCGTGTTATTGTTGCTCCAGAGAATATTTGCCAAGTCTGTTCAATGTACACTACTGCAATACGTAACTTAACATCATGGTTTCGTGTCGATTCCACAATATAAGATAACAAGAGTAGCATCTACAAATGAAATCCTATAATGGAACTGGATACCTGTGACCAGGCCTTTTCTGCCTAGGATGTTATCCCGTTATATAAAGAAAATCTGTAAGTAAAATTGTTAAATTATTGGTAGCTGCCTCCGGTCTCGTGGGATCTGAAATAAAGTTAATTGTCCGAACCGACGGTATGTCTCGTAGATGAGCTAAAAGAAAAATGTTAGAGAGTTTTCTAAGATGGCGCCTAACAATGAAAATTCTTTGTTAAGGCCCATATCTACTTAAGACAATCCAGTTATCAGACTACCAATTGATTGTCCACAAACACAAATTTTTTTGACAAAATAACCATCACATTTTTCGGGTTTTAAGTACAACTTACATTATCAGCTGGTACAGCAAGATGAGCTTTACACAAGAACGTCCTCTTAGGTCCGAAACCAAGCAGATATGCGAAAGACAAAGGAAAGATAGTTCATGGATATAAGCGCAAGGGTCCATAGAATAACATGCCCATTGTAGTTCTATTTTTTCTTCTTTGGCGCACTTGTCGATTATTTATAAAATTTATGGTAATATTTCGTTTACATTTTTTTAAACCCGAGTCCATCCAGGAGAAACAGTACAATGAATTAGTTTGAATGGCAACAAAACAGGGCGTAGAATGTCGTCGATGTACCTCTCTGAACGATCGTTAAAAAGGAATGGCACTCCAGACCAACACTCCTGGTTTTTGGGCCGTTTGGCAGGCAACGGTGAGACTCGTATCCCACCACTGTAGTGGGCAACTCCAGACACGTCTTCTCTCCGGATTCTTGTCTTCAGTGATGAGTCCCAAATCGAACTGAGCCCTGATGATCAGCGAAGACGTATGTGGAAGCGCGCAAAAGAGCGGTGTGATACCAACCTGATTATCGCCCACCATACTGCCCAACAGTGATGATAGATGTGTGTGTTTGTGTGTTTTTGTGTGTGTGTGTGTGTGTGTGTGTGTGTGTGTGTGTGTGTGTGTGTGTGTGTGAGATACTTCACAGCGGTACGTCGACGATATTCGACGTCCAGTTTTGTTGCCCTTCAAGGCAAGCCATCTTGGGCCACCATTTCAACAAGACAATGACTGCTCACGCTTGGCGAGAGGTTATGCTGCTTGTCTTTGTGCTTCCCAAACGCTGTTTTGCCTTTCCAGCTTTAGGGGCAGGGCTCTCCAACCAGCTCAGGAGTTGGATGATCTAATGTCCCAACTGTATAGAATGCATTTTTTAAAAAGTATACTACTGGGTGGTAGAGCTATGATAGTAGGACTATCCCTGCATACCATTTTGTCACTGTTTTCTAGGACCGTTCTGTTAAGCATTACACATACAAACTTTGTCTTTTGCCTTAATCACAGACTGCTTTAATCAGACTGAACTAATTATCCAGTTATTGTTACTATGAATAGGTCAGTTCGTGTTTCAAGAGTTACAGTACATCTACAGGTATAAAGCTCTTTCTTAGAAAGCTACATGGGAGCTTAACAGAACTTCATATTTAATGCACCAAAACTGCGTCAAGTATAAGCGGATGACATCAGCGTACTGAGGAACGACGAGAACAGTTCCTGGAAGTATAACTGGTGCGTAGATGTAGAGGGTAGACAAAAATATGGAAACACCAAAAACACAACATTAGGGATATTTTAGAACCGTGAGTGTATACTGAATGTAAGTAAATTATACAGAACTGCAACCAGTCACTTTTTTGAATAGTTATGTTTTATTCCATGAACCGGTTTTCGAACCTTTTCAGGTTCATCTTCAGATGGTTTCAGGAAGTTACATCATTACTGGTAGCATAATCCTGGGTGCTGGCTCTATGGCAGAAAGATGGGTCACACTTTAATGTATCACCATGACTATAGCTTATCTGTCGATATGGATGTAAATTTAGTTTTTACATACTGCGACGGTATAGGCGGCTTTTTTCGGTTAGTGTCCATCTGTCTGCCTCCAATTTGATGTCTAGTAGTTATATCAGTACACACACTTCCACACGAACTATATTAATTTACAGTTTGACGGCAAGACTTTTCCAGCATCCAGCATGCGCTTTACAACTGTTGGTTGTGACAAAGATCCTGACAGAAAGATATGGCATAGGCCTACTTTGTACAGAGATGTAAGTTGTTGCTCTTCACATGTATTAAAGTCGATATAAGGGCAAGTATTTTAATTCGAATGGCGATAACATGAGAGCATAAGATAAATTAAATAAATAAATTACTACAAGAAAAAACTTCAGATGATCTGATATCTTATTTCTAATAGTATATTACATGCCGTTTATAGCATTTTTTTTCTTTTTTTCATGTTTGGCATTAACATGAATACAGAGTTATTGTATCTGCAGTGAGATGCAGCTGTCTGTATGACTAGGACTTTTGTATTTAAATTAATAACAAATCTTCAGATGATCTGTTGACTTATTTCTGTTCCTAAGTTAACATGATCTGGGATATTATCAAGAGTAGATTCTGTTTATTTTAGTTAAATGTATATGTATAAAAGTTATAGTGATTGTAATGGACTAAAGCTGTTTGTTTGGCTGTACACTTTATATTTAAAAAATCATGAACAAAAGTTCTTTAACTGTTGACTTATTTTTATGCTTACATTAGAATGATCTGCAATATTGGTAAAGGCAGCTTTAATTTTTTCCAGCTAGAATTAATATGTACACTCCTGGAAATGGAAAAAAGAACACATTGACACCGGTGTGTCAGACCCACCATACTTGCTCCGGACACTGCGAGAGGGCTGTACAAGCAATGATCACACGCACGGCACGGCGGACACACCAGGAACCGCGGTGTTGGCCGTCGAATGGCGCTAGCTGTGCAGCATTTGTGCACCACCGCCGTCAGTGTCAGCCAGTTTGTCGTGGCATACGGAGCTCCATCGCAGTCTTTAACACTGGTAGCATGCCGCGACAGCGTGGACGTGAACCGTATGTGCAGTTGACGGACTTTGAGCGAGGGCATATAGTGGGCATGCGGGAGGCCGGGTGGACGTACCGCCGAATTGCTCAACACGTGGGGCGTGAGGTCTCCACAGTACATCGATGTTGTCGCCAGTGGTCGGCGGAAGGTGCACGTGCCCGTCGACCTGGGACCGGACTGCAGCGACGCACGGATGCACGCCAAGACCGTAGGATCCTACGCAGTGCCGTAGGGGACCGCACCGCCACTTCCCAGCAAATTAGGGACACTGTTGCTCCTGGGGTATCGGCGAGGACCATTCGCAACCGTCTCCATGAAGCTGGGCTACGGTCCCGCACACCGTTAGGCCGTCTTCCGCTCACGCCCCAACATCGTGCATCCCGCCTCCAGTGGTGTCGCGACAGGCGTGAATGGAGACGTGTCGTCTTCAGCGATGGGAGTCGCTTCTGCCTTGGTGCCAATGATGGTCGTATGCGTGTTTGGCGCCGTGCAGGTGAGCGCCACAATCAGGACTGCATACGACCGAGGCACACAGGGCCAACACCCGGCATCATGGTGTGGGGAGCGATCTCCTACACTGGCCGTACACCACTGGTGATCGTCGAGGGGACACTGAATAGTGCACGGTACATCCAAACCGTCATCGAACCCATCGTTCTACCATTCCTAGACCGGCAAGGGAACTTGCTGTTCCAACAGGACAATGCACGTCCGCATGTATCCCGTGCCACCCAACGTGCTCTAGAAGGTGTAAGTCAACTACCCTGGCCAGCAAGATCTCCGGATCTGTCCCTCATTGAGCATGTTTGGGACTGGATGAAGCGTCGTCTCACGCGGTCTGCACGTCCAGCACGAACGCTGGTCCAACTGAGGCGCCAGGAGGAAATGGCATGGCAAGCCGTTCCACAGGACTACATCCAGCATCTCTACGATCGTCTCCATGGGAGAATAGCAGCCTGCATTGCTGCGAAAGGTGGATATACACTGTACTAGTGCCGACATTGTGCATGCTCTGTTGCCTGTGTCTATGTGCCTGTGGCTCTGTCAGTGTGATCATGTGATGTATCTGACCCCAGGAATGTGTCAATAAAGTTTCCCCTTCCTGGGACAATGAATTCACGGTGTTCTTATTTCAATTTCCAGGAGTGTATAAAAGTACTGATTTATGTTAGCAGTAGAGGGCTGACACTCAAAATGGTTTTCAGTCGTCTCAGAATGGACACAAACGGGTCCTGTAAGGTTTTCAAGGGAATCATTCTTCCAGAAAAACAGAACCAGTTCAGGTAACGATGACGGAGTTGGATAGCGATCACGCATTCTTCTCTCCAACTCAAACCACAAAGGTTGAGTAGTACTGAGATGTTCTTACTTTGGTAGCCCAGACGAATGCGACAGTTCATTCTCTTGTTGGACGATGCGAGATGTGTTTTAAGACACAGCTGCACCTTTGGGTAATAAACGTGGTACCATGAAATGGACGTGATTAGAAAACATCTTCACATAGTCCTCGATAGTAATGCGACCTTACAGCGTAGTCATGTTTCCATGGATTACCTAATCAGCACCATGAATCCATAATTCATTCATTGGGTATAAACTCTACCTGAAGTTGGTAACACTGTACAGTCAGAAACACACAACCTCATACACGATGCTGCAGTTTTCACGTATCTCGTTGTTTATGGCGTCTTATCTCCTGAACTGTAATAGGTAGGTGGTTCTTACCCCCAACAGCGATTGTTGTCTGACAGTGAGGTATAAGTGTACCAAATTTGGTTGCAATCGGTCCAGTAGTTGAGGTGTTAAAAGTCGTGTGATACACCCTAATGTCATGTCGGACCTCCTTTTGCCCGGTGTAGCGCAGCGATTAACGTGGCTTGGACTTAATAATTTGCTGGAAGTCCCCTGCATAAATACTGAACCATGCTGCCTCTACAGCCTTCCATAATTGGGGAAGTATTGCTCAAGCAGGACTTCGTGCGTGACCTGACCTCTCGATTATGTCCCGTAAATGTTGTATGGGACTCATGTCGAGCAATCTCGGTGACCAAATCATTCGGTCGAACTGTCCAGAATGTTCTTCAATCCAGTCGCGAACATTTGTGGCCGAGCGGTTCTAGGCACTTCAGTCTGGAACCGAGCGACCGCTACGGTCTCAGGTTCGAATCCTGCCTCGGGCATGGATGTGTGTGACGTCCTTAGGTTAGTTAGGTTTAAGTAGTTCTAAGTTCTAGGGGACTGATGACCTCAGAAGTTAAGTCCCATAGTGCTCAGAGCCATTTAAACCAAGCCGATTGTGGCCCAGCGACATGGCACATTGTCACCCACAAAAATTCCATCGTAGTTTGAGAACATGAAGTCCATGAGTGGCTACAGATGGTCTCGAAGTAGCTGAACATAACCATTTCCAACGAATGATCGATTCAGTTGGTCCGCAGCTCGTGGGCGTGCGGTAGCGTTCTCGCTTCCCGCGCCCGGGTTCCCGGGTTCGATTCCCGGCGGGGTCAGGGATTTTCTCTGCCTCGTGATGACTGGGTCTTGTGTGATGTCCTTAGGTTAGTTAGGTTTAAGTAGTTCTAAGTTCTAGGGGACTGATGACCATAGATGTTGAGTCCCATAGTGCTCACAGCCATTTGAACCATTTTTGATTCAGTTGAACTGGAGGACCCAGTCCATTCCATAAACGCAGGGCACACCATTATGTAATCACCACCGGCTTGCACAGTACCGTGTTGACTATCATCAGCTCTTACCAACTGAAATCAGGACTCCCTTGATCAGGCCTCGGCTTTCCAGTCGTCTATGGTGCAACCAGTATGGCCAAATCAGGGATGTCGCTGCAGGCGATGCCGCGCTACTAGCAACGGCCCTCGCGTCGGTCGTCTGACGTCATTTTGCAATCACGCCAGATTTTGCCGCACTGTCCTAACTTATGCTTTCGTCGTACATCGCACTTTGATTTCTGCGGTTATTGTATGCAGTGTTGCTTTCCTGTTATCATTCCCAACTCTGCGGAAACCCCGCTGCTCTCAGCCGTTAAGTACATTGTCAGCGGTGAGAGGTAATGTCTGAAATTTGGTGATGTCGGCACACTCTGGACGATGTGTATACAGGAAGATGGAATTCCCTAATGATTTTCGAAATGGTACGTCCCGTGCGTCCATCTCCAACTACCATTCCGCGGTCAAAGTCCTTTGATTCCCGTCGTGCTGCGTGAATCACGTCGGAATCCTTTTCGTATGGATCACAGACCTGCAGATGCACTGCCCCTTTATACCTTGTGTACGCGATGCTACCGCCAAATGCACATGCGCATATCGCTATCTCACGACTTCTGTCACCTGAGTGTACATCCAATTTTATGATGGTTCAAATGGCTCTGAACACTATGGGACTTAACTTCTGAGGTCATCAGTCCCCTAGAACTTAGAACTACTTAAACCTAACTAACCTAAGGACATCACACACATCCATGCCCGAGGCAGGATTCGAACCTGCGACCGTAGGGGTCTCGCAATTCCAGACTGTAGCGCCTAGAACCTCTCGGCCACCCCGGCTGGCGAATTTTATGATGTATATGGATTTCAGATATCTGAATAAAAATCTCAAAATTCGGAATTTAATCCGCAAACTGTTTCCGGGTATTTTTCGGCCGCTTTTCTCTTCTCTAACCTCTTGCAAATTAGTTACGTTTGTGAAAATTCACATCGTAGTCGAGACTCCACGTCAAACACTAAGCCCCCAGGAACTTCCTGGGTACGTCAGTTCAAAGCTAGACAGAGGATAAGGGTATACCACCTCGAATACGATCATATCCAGTTGAGAACTGTGGCCTGCATGCCAAACTTCGGGTTGGAGACAGGTTCACTTAAGGTCAAGTTCGATTCTGAACGCTGTATTAGGTGTGCTGTTATCTAAAATGTTTCCACAAGAGGTCTTCATTTACTTTGCCAATGAAAACGCCGATTTCCTAGCTCCAAACGGAAAACAAATCACAGCCATTGGCCTGGCATACACCAAGTCCACACAGGACCAGAAGAGAACCAAAACGTGTACTGCGACACTGTGAAGATTCATCTTACTAACCCGAAAAGTAATGACGCGATTGCATCACACTTAGCGGCGTCACGCATCCTTTGAAATCGATGGCTTCTGAGAAACTTAAGGATCCAGAAAACTATGTGCTTTCGAAAGATCATTCCGTCACCGAACACCACACCTTTGCAGCAGAGCGCAGAAAACGTCTATCATAACAGATTTGACGTTTAGAACACTTCAGAGTTACGCACTTCCTGTAAATTAACATCGTACACTTCATGACATTTCCATTTCAAAAAAATGTTTTTAACAGTGAACCTGAACACATTTAACCCCTGATTATTCTTTGTGACATAATGCCCGATGTTTTGCATCCCTGCAGTCGCGTGCAGTTTCATAAAGACAGCCTTTTTATCACACAGTTACAATTGATAATAATGTAAAACTATTAATAATTATAGTCCTGGTGAACATATGCGATGGCAGGCTCTAGTAGCCATCTTCAGAATTGAAGATGGCTCCTGGAGTCCCAAACCTGTTCACTTGCTTCTGTGGTAGCAATAGTTTCACTTACCTCTGTCTGTTGATTCGTTCTGACGGAAAATGAAGTTTTAACCCTGACACAATCCACCGTCTCTCTTGTTAGCCTTTGAGGCGCACAGCCAGCCCTCAGGCAGTTAGCATCCAGTGGATTCGCAGACCACCCTAGTTCAATGCCCTCTCCAACACCAACATTAATTCGCACCTCACCCCAGCGTGATTTTCCCCTTCTTAATTCGTCAGCTTTGTACGTAATGGGGAGAGCTTGCTTATGCGTAAGTTGAAGTTTGTGTTAGGGAGACACTGGACTAGGGTAGTCCAGGCAGAAGTATTAGTTACAATGCCACCGTGAAATTGTGGATAGCACATCCAGTGGCTTGTCCAAGCACTTCTTGCTGCTTAGCGTATAGTTGACCTGCGAATGTTCATTCAAGCATAATGATACAAGGAAAGTATCCCCCCACAGACACTTTAATTTGAAACAGCTGCGTGCGATGTCTCACATTTTAGAGTGACAGTTAACTAACAACTTTTTTTTTTTTCAGGTATCGCAGGAGGTCGTCACGGGTACGGGTGGGAATACCGTAAGTAGTCCATATTTTAGAGATTAAATGCTTCCGTATTGATTCACTTGGGCACTTGTAATATTTTGTATTAAATTTGTCCCCTGTTTGTACGGAATTGGCCGGCCGAAGTGGCCGTGCGGTTAAAGGCGCTGCAGTCTGGAACCGCAAGACCGCTACGGTCGCAGGTTCGAATCCTGCCTCGGGCATGGATGTTTGTGATGTCTTTAGGTTAGTTAGGTTTAACTAGTTCTAAGTTCTAGGGGACTAATGACCTCAGCAGTTGAGTCCCGTAGTGCTCAGAGCCATTTGAACCATTTTGTACGGAATTTGACTGCATTGGAGTTGTAATCTGTAAGTACTATGACAAAGTGCATTGGATTCGGGAAATTCTGAAGACTGATGTGGGTGAATTTCTCTTTCCTGTGCAATTAAGTATTGCTGGATAATTTGGAGACGTTTTTCTGTGCACAAATCGTGACAAATCGCGTTACCCATTACTGAGGGTGATACATTCACACACGACATACAGATTTTAGTCTGAAACACTCAGGGAAAGCTATCTCTCTTCATCGGCAAACACCTTTGATACTCATCCACAATACCGTTTAATGCCTAAATTACATAAACACATCCTTATTGAATATACACAAGAACGTTATTATCAACACATTTACTCGACCCTACCGCATCTGACAGATTCTGGTCTCAACATACGGCGAGAATCTCCACCCCGAAAATTCGAAGGTTGTTCGGGCATATGTTCTGACAATTTCGGCTTAACGAACTCTTGTCTCCAGCGACTCGTCAAAGAGTATTAATGTAATTAGATACGAAGTGTTGAGAGTTTTCGACATAAGCAAAACGGGCCGTATCTCAACACGCACTTGTTTGTGGACAAATACACTGAAGAAGCAAAGAAACTGGTACACCTGCCTAATATCGTGTAGGGCCCCGCCAGCACGGAGGTGCCGCAACACGACGTGGCATGTACTCGACTAATGTCTGGCGTAGTACTTGTGGGAATATGTGCCAGAAGCCTGCACAGCTGTCCATTAACCTGTAAGGGTTCGAGGGGATGGAGATTTCTCCTGAATAGCACGTTGCAAGGCATCTCAGATATGCTCAATAATGTTCTTGTCTGCGGAGTTTGGTGGCCAGTGAAAGTGTTTAAACTCAGAAGAGCATTCCTGAAGCCACTCTGCAGCAGTTCTGGACGTGTGGGGTGTCGTATTGCCCTGCTGGATTTGCACAATGGACATGAATAGATGCAGGTGATCAGGCAGGATGCTTACGTACGTGTCACTTGTCAGAGCCGTATCTAGATGTATGAGGCGTCCCGTATCACTCCAACTGCACACGCCCCACACTATTACAGCGCCTCCACCAGCTTTAACAGTCACCTGCTGACGTGCAGGGTCCATGGATTCATGAGGTTGTCTCCCTACTCGTACACGTCCATTCACTCGATACAATCTGACCAGACAACATGTTTCCAGTCATCAACAGTCCAATGTCGGTGTTGACGAGCCCAGGCGCGATGCAAATATTTGTGTCTTGCAGTCATAAAGGGTACACGAGTGGGCCTTCGACTCCGAAAGCCCATATTGATGATGTTTCATTGAATGGTTCCCACGCCGACACTTGTTGATGGCGCAGCATTGAAATCTGCAGCAGTTTGTGGAAGGGTTGCACCTCTGTCACGTTGAACGATTCTCTGCAGTCGTCGTTGGATCTTTTTCCAGCCGCAGACATGTCGGAGATTTGATGTTTTGGTGGATTCCTAATATTCACGGTACACTCGTGAAATGATCGTACGAGAAAATCCCCACTTCATCGCTACCTCGGAGATGCTGCGTCCCACCCTAGTGCTCCGACTACAACAACACGTTTAGAGTCACTTAAATCTTGGTAACCTGCTATTGTAGCGGCAAGTAACCGGTCTAACAACTGCGCCAGACACTTGTTACATGGGCGTTGCCGACCGCAGCGTCGTATTCTTCCTGTTTATATGTCTGTATTTGAATAAGCATGCTTACACGTTTCTTATAGGCCTTTTTTATAGTTCTGAGTAGCAATTACTACTATATGGGACAGTAATTCTTAAACAATCAATACTCCCAGTCCACTTTACGGTGTTTGGCGGAGAGTACTTCTGGTACCATTACCTCATTCCTCCTTCGCTATCGCATTCGCAAATGGCGCATAGGATGGATGGCTGTTGGTAAACAGTCGTATTATCGTTAATATTTAGGATAGTCTCGTTGAGGTTATTTCACGAGATCTTTGTGGGAATCAGTAATATGTTACGCAATTCTTCCTGGAACATACTTTCTCTCCTGTTCAAATGGTTCCGATGGCTCTGAGCACTATGGGGCTTAACACCTGAGGTCATCTGTCCCCTAGACGTATAACTACTTAAACCTAATTAACCTAAGGACAGCACACACATCCATGCCCGAGGCATGATTTGAACCTGCGACCGTAGTAGCAACGCGGTTCCGGACAGAAGCGCCTAGAACCGCTCTGCCACAACGGCCTGCTTCTCGCCTGTAGTGCCTGCCAGTGGAGTTTGTAGTCCATCTTCGTAATGCGTTCTCTCTTAATAAACTATCCTGTGGCAAAACCAGCTTTTCTTAGTTGGGTCTTCTCCAACCCTTTCATGAAACTAACATCGAAAGTGTCCCAGACAGAGATGCAAGACTCCAGATCCGACCGAATAAATGTTTTTTAAACCACTTCTATCGTGTATGACTTGCATTTTCTTAAGATTCTTCCTGTGACTCTGAGCTGGGCATCTGTTTTTCGTACATTTTGTTTTACGGTACTTGCTGTTTCCAGTGGGGTGTCACAAATAGTGAAATCGAATAGTTTTGGATGTCCTCTTCTATTTATGCGCAATACGTTACGTTCATTAAACATTATTTTCGATTGCTAGTGACCACGTTCCGGGTGGACTACCAATTCGATTTACGGCTTGGGCCCCTTACCTAGCTTGCATTTACCGCGAATTGCACGGCCAGCGCAAAGTCCCAAGGGACTGGAGAAATGTGCAGGTGACTCCTGTGTATAAGAAGGCCAAAAGAACAGACTCGAAGAATTACAGACCAAAATCCGTGATGTCTGTTTGCTACAGAATCCTTGAACACATTCTCAGTTCTAATATAATAAATTTTCGTGAGACCAAGAATCTTATTTCCACGAATGAGCGTGGTTTAAGAAGTTATAGCTCATGCGAAACTAAACTTTCCCTTTTCTCACATGATATAATGCGAACTGTGGATGAAGGGCAACAGGCTGATTCCATATCTCTGTATTTACGGAAAACTTTTTACATGTGCCCCATTGCAGCCTGTTAAGGAAGGTACTAGTGTAAGGAACATGTTCACATAAATGTCAGCGGATCCAAGACTTCTTAAGTTACAGAATCCAGTATGTTGTCCACGACGGCGAGTGTTCATCAAAGTTTTCGTCAGGAGCGCCCCAGGCCAGTGAGATAGGAACGCTATTGTGCTCTTTATAGTTAAATAATTTGGCAGACAGGATGGGCAGGGTGTTTGCCGAGGTGTGGTGTCTGAGTTGAGTGACTGCAAGAAGATACAAGATGACTTACACAAAATTTCTAGTTGATGCATGAATGGCAGCTAGCTCAAAATGCAATAAATGAAAGTTAATGCGGGTGAAGAGGAGAATAAACCCACAATGTACGGACACAACATTAATAGTGTCCTGCTCGGCACAGTCCGTTTAAATATCTGGGCGTAAGTTTGCACTGCGATATGGGATGCAACGAGCATGTGATGGTTGTGGTAGGGAAGGCGAACGCCGCGCGGGATTAGCCGAGCGGTCTAGGGTGCTGCAGTCATGGACTGTGCCGCTGATGCCGGCGGAGGTTCGAGTCCTCCTTCGGGAATGGGTGTGTGTTTGTCCTTGGGATAATTTAGGTTAAGTAGTGTGTAAGCTTAGGGACTGATGACCTTAGCAGTTAAGTCCCATAGATTTCACACGCATTTGAACATTTTGAAGGCGAACGGTCGATTTCGGTTTACCGGAAGAATCTTTAGGAAAGTTTAGTTCATCTTTAAAGGAGCCCGCATATAGCACGCTAGTGCGGCTTATTCTTGAGTACTGCACGAGTGTTTGAGAACCGTGCCATGTCGGATTAAACATCGAAGCAATTCAGAGGCGGGCTGCTAGATTTGTTAATGGTAGGTTCGAACAGCATGCAAGTGTTACGGGCAGCCTTCGGGAACTGGAGAGAAGGCGACATTCTTTTCGAGGAAAAATGTGCAGAAAATTCAGAGAACCTGCGTTTGAAGCATATAGACTGTCTTTTTCCCTCGCTCTATTTGCGAGTGAATCAGGAAAGGAAATGACTAGCAGTGGTACAAGTGGCGTTCAATAACTATTGCAAAACACCTGTTTTTACTCAGCCAATTTCAGTTCAAAATACGCGGAATTTGTTGTAGGGCGAAGTGGAATATTCCCGCTTCAGCCACTATAGTTTCAAGAAATTCCTATAGGTTGCGGTGCTATACGTAGCCTTCAAAATGGAGCCTGTAATCGAAGCTGGCTCCAAGCAGACAGCTGTCACAGAGTTAAAATGGGTTCAAATGGTTCTGAGCACTGTGGGACTTAACTTCTAAGGTCATCAGTCCCCTAGAACTTAGAACTACTTAAACCTAAGTAACCTAAGGACATCACACACATCCATGCCAGAGACAGGATTCAAACCTGGGACCGTAGCGGTCGCGCGATTCCAGACTGTAGCGCCTAGAACCGCTCGGCCACCTCGGCCAGCGTCACAGAGTTACTTTTGATGGAAAACCAGAGCGTCAAAAATATTCATAGATGCTTGTAGAATGTCTACGGAAATCTGGCAGTGAACAAAAGCGAGGTGTGTCTTTGCGTAAGGCGAATGTCATCTTCGCAGTCTTCGCAACAAGGTTACGAGAACCAGTCCGATCTTTCGCGTGCCGTGCGGCCTCATGCAGCTGTGACTTCTCATTGTTCGGAATGTGGACACTCTCTTTCCAGGTCATCGACGGATCACAGTCAATCAATCAATTCCCTCGCTGCTCACCTAGACGTCTCTGTGGTAGCCCTGTCACACTCGCCCATTAATTGGGATAGTCAAAGGAGTGTGCCAGCGACGATACCCAGCGGGCCGCCTAACAGAACACCGTAAAGAGCAACGAAGGATCGTCTGTGCGTAATTGCTTGCGCTTAACGAAGCTGATCGCGACAGTTTTTTATCGAACAGCGTCACAGGCGATGAAACATGCGTTCATGACTTCGAACTGAAAAAACCGGTAATCGATGGAGCGGCACCACACCGTCTCTCGTGCTAAGAAGAAGTTCAAACCACACTCTGCAGGAAGTAGCGGTGTGTGGTGGAAAGTTTATTAATGCAGCAAGACGATGGCTCCGGCGTGCGTGTAGAATGGTACGATGCAGGTCCTCCCAGTAATGAGGCGTAAGGCCGTCGCACTGGGAGTATGATGAAAAATATGGTTTTGTAGCTATTAGAGTGGGGAATAATATGGTACATTTGAATCCTTAATAAAATGAACTTCCTTTCAGAAAAAAATGTGTTGCATTACTTACTGAACGCATTCGTAGAAGCCAAGAGGGGGCAAACGTGGGTCTCGCTTCTCGCGCTTCCCTACTGGCTAGCCAGTGGCAAGGGTACGTTAGTGCATTCAGCAGAGAGCTGAAAGCATACCCTGTCAGCAGCTTTTACTGGAATGGACTACTTCTGTACTGAAGGACAGGCTGGCTTGGCACATAGGTCTTGCAAGAACTCTCTGGGAAGCTGCGTCTGTAGCTTACTTGCAGCTACACATATGAAAGTAAATTTTAAATTCTCAATTCAAAGTATCGATGAATTATCAAGACTTACTAGGCACCCCGTTGGTTAGCCTCCAAGATAAATCACAAGGTCACTTATTTAGGATGTAAAAAGACTAGGTATACAAACATATCTGAGATGAATTTCTTTTTATGGGGGGGCGTGATTAAGTCTTTAGTATACAAGACAGTAACAGATACTCCAGAAGAGCTAGTTGCCAATTGGCTGAAACTGCAGCGATGGAGCATGTTACACAATTATTAGCACGCAGATGCCAGTTGCGCATTAATGTAAACGGAAGACATTTTCAGCAACATTTCTAAAACAATATTCATCCCACCGGACTCTGAGGACCATCTCTGGAAACAGCTAGCACCAAAATCTTCATGATCGCCTAGCAAGGAAAAAGTGCCTCTGTGACAGTTTTGCGATATTAAAAAGTGTTCTTTTCATCTCGTCTAAAATTTTGTATCCATCATTCTTTCACACAGGTATAAGTGCAGACGTTTCTACTGGTGACTGAGGACGATGTACTGAACAAAATTGCATGAGTATTTGTGTCATTTGCAGACTAATAATTATATGTATTACGAGTACACTACTGGCCATTAAAATTGCTACACCGCGAAGATGACGTGCTACAGACGCGAAATTTAACCGACAGGAAGAAGATGCTGTCATATGCAAATGATTAGCTTTCCAGAGCATTCACACAAGGTTGGCGCCGGTAGCGACACCTACAACGTGCTGACATGAGGAAAGTTTCCACCCGATTTCTCATACACAAACAGCAGTTGACCGGCGTTGCCTGGTATAACGTTGTAGTGATGCCTCGTGTAAGGAGGAGAAATGCGTACCATCTCGTTTCCGATATCGATAAAGGTCGGATTGTAGCCTATCGCGATTGCGGTTTATCGTATCGCGACATTGCTGCTCGAGTTGGTCGAGATCCAATGACTGTTAGCAGAATATGGAATCGGTGGATTCAGGAGGGTAATACTGAATGCCCTGCTGGATCCCAACGGCCTCGTATCACTAGCAGTCCAGATGACCCCATGGCTGTAACAGATCGTCCAGCCACGTCACGATCCCTGAGTCAACAGATGGGGACGTTTGCAAGACAACAACCCTCTGCACGAACAGTTCGACGACGTTTGCAGCAGCATGGACTATCAGCTCGGAGACAATGGCTGCGGTTACCATTCATGCTGCGTCACAGACAGCAGCGCCTGCGATGGTGCACTCAACGACGAACCTGGGTGCGCGATTGGCAAAACGTCATTTTTTCGGATGAATCCAGGTTCTGTTTAAAGCATCATGATGGTCGCATCCGTATTTGGCGTCATCGCGGTGATCGTACATTGGAAGCGTATTCGTCAACGCCATACTGGCGTATCACCCGGCGTGATGGTATGGGGTGCCATTGGTGACACGTCTCGGTCACCTCTTGTTCGCACTGACGGCACTTTGAACAGTGGACGTTACATTTCAGATGTGTTACGACCCGTTTCTCTACCCTTCATTCGATCTCTGCGAAACCATACATTTCAGCAGGATAATGCACGACCGCATGTTGCAGGTCCTCTACGGGCCTTTCTGGATACAGAAAATGTTCGACTGCTACCCTGGCCAGCACATTCTCCAGATCTCTCGTCAATTGGAAACGTCTAGTCAATGGTGGCACAGCAACTGGCTCTTCACAATACGCCAGTCTGTACTCTTGATGAACTGTGGTACCATGTTGAAACTGCATGGGCAGCTGTACCTGTACACGCCATCCAAGCTCTGATTGACTCAATGCCCAGGCGTATCAAGGCCATTATTACGGCCAGAGTTGGTTGTTCTGGGTACTGATTTCTCAGGATCTATGCACCCAAATTGCGTGAAAATGTAATCACATGTCAGTTATAGTATAATATATTGGTTCAATGAATACACGTTTATCATCTGCATTTCTTCTTGGTGTAGCAATTTTAATGGCCAGCAGTGTAGTATGCTTTTAGTTTGGGTAGTTCCTCCATGTACATGTGGCAAGGGCAAGCCATTAGTGCATATTTTCCCCTGGATGGCTGCTCACTTTGTGAAGTCGGGACATATGGACGCAAAATGGTTAGCGAATACTGGCACGCGTAGCCCATCTAGTGGTGTAATTATGACCAAGCAGAAAACATGTGGTAGAAAATTATGTGGCATATTTGCGGGAAGACTTTGACTCAAAGGAAAAACAAACAATACCATAATGTGTGCGTATGTCTTAACGTAACACATATAAAAATATCTGCACTTATACCCGTTACATGTTATACACTATATAGTAAAGAATGTATCACACATTCCTGGAATAGACTGAAATTACTTTTACATTTATTCCGTTAACAACGACGTGTTGAGTTCTGTCTGCAAGGAAGTCTTGAAACGAGTCGCAGATCTGGTCCGACGGAAAGCTCGTATTTACTTTCATTAAACGGTTGCATGGGACAGTGTCAGATCCCTTCCTGAGGTAGAGGAACACGGCATCGACCTGAGCGCCGATGTCTACCGCGCTGTGAATCTCACGGACGGACTGCGCGGCTTTCGCAAGATCTCTTGTTTGGCGAATTCATGTCCATTTCCAGTTGGAGATATTTTCGTTCTCCAAAAATATCACAATACGCTGGCGTAATACGTGTTCCAAAAATCTGTAACAAATTGACGTCAGCTATACGGGCCTACAATTATTTGCATCTACGACTGTTCTGGAAAACGTGAATAACCTGCACTTTTCTGTAGTCACTGGTAACCCCTAATTATTCCCACGATACATTATAGCTAGAAGTGGAGCAAGTTCTCTCACATAATCTCTGTATAATCTCACAGGTTTCTGATCCAGTCCATACGTCCTTCAATTATCAAGCGACTGTTGTTGCTTTTCTATTCCGCGATCAGTTTTCTAAATATTTGCCACATCGGCGTTCATGCGGTAATTGAAAGGAGGAACCTGTTACATCTTACGGTGTGAAATAGTTTCGGAAGAAGGGTTTCATTACCTCGGCCTTACCGTTCTCATACTTTTTTTTCGTTTCGGTACTGATATGGTCACTGAGCGACTTAATACCTGATTTAGATACGCTTATTGACTTATTCGTAATTTCTTACAATTATAATCAGATCTGCTGGGAAAATTTTAATTAAAAATTCATTGTGTTCTTCTCTCATAACTCTCCTTACGTTCATTTTCGCTTCGTTCAACTTTTGTTTGAAGCTAAGCTGTGACTTCACTTAAATCTGTGATGAAACTCTCTTTGCTTTCGTAGCAACTTTCTAACATCGTTCATTAAGGCACGGTGGATCTTTCTAGTTCCTTAAAACCTTGTTTGGGACATATTGAACTATGCTCCATGTCTTCGTTCACATCATTGAATGTTTGATGATACTCCGAAATTTGAATACATCAACCTTGCTAATCAAAATATTTGCCTACCTTTCTTAACGTTCCTTGGAACACCTTATACGCGGAAGTGTTTTCACTCAGAGCTGTACATTAGATAGTACATTAGTTTAGCACGCTATTTTAACAAGGACGCCAGTCGTGGTGTTGTGAGAGCTATCCAGCTGATTGTTACTGTACATACGTATATACGAGAGAGTGGTATCGCCTTCCATATTCACAACACTGAACGTTATGTGGCTGCCGATGGAACGGACGAACCGTATGTGGATGATTTCTTGTGTTTAAGTGAAACGCTTAGGAAATGAAGAGATTGCATACATTTTTTTCCAAATTTGGTGTCCACACAGAAACGTTTATGTCGCTTATCGAGAACAGTAAACTTGTCTTCGTAGACTAGACTTAAAAAAGTAGCAAATTTATCTACCTTGTTTTTTTTCCTCTATAGCATCACATTGCATCATGCGCTCCTCGCAATAAAACACTACTAGCCCAACTATCTATGCATTTTCTTTCATAAATATAACCCAGTCTGCGAGGCAACTCTGCTACAGCAGTAATTGGGTTTCCATATTTCTTCAGAAACTCTTGTAGACCGTCTATTGATTTTTTCTAAGTCCTTCATTTCCAAAGAAGTGTAGCTAACTGCCCCGTATCGCTTACAGCAATTTCCAGGACACTCAGAAACAATTAGATAACTGGTTTCAGTTGTTGAACAACCATGTTCAGACATAGCCAAATAAAGAGCAATGGTTATCAATAACGAAAGATGTAATATAATTATTTATTTTTAAACATTTAGCGGTTAGGACAGTGTATCACAGTTCCTAACACGACCGTATCACAAAGCACATAGTGAGGTACAGCCAATAAGGATGCATTGGAAACGGGAAATTATCAGGGTGCTCAAAATGTGCCCAATGTACTTTGTCACTAACAAGAGTTTCCAAATTCAGAAAATGGAGATACGCATTTACAATATAAGTACAGTAACAGAAAGTGTATTTAACATTCAGATTAAATGATACGGAATAATGAAAGATATCAGTTTTTTTAAAATTGAATAACAACAACCTAATGCAAAATTTCATGAAGAATTGCTTATAACAACGTTTATTAAGGGATGTAATGGTTAACAGTATCAAGAAGAATGTAGGAAGGAAAATCACGCATGAGAACCTAGGACATGGAAACAGAAATACTCTTTAGATGTGGGAGTGATAAAATGTGACTATAGCCCCTGTTAAGAACCCAGAAGTGGAACTGGCTAAGGACGTATGTGTTCGGAAATTACACAACGTAATCACAAATTTGCTATAATGTGTATAATAAAGAAAGGTACACAGAAGAAAGAAAGGTAAATTTGTAGTGATTAGAGACTGCGTGTGTCCTTAGCTAACTAAACAAGAGTTACAGACAAAGTTAATGAAATGAAACACTTGAGAAGACTGATTGTCAATTAATACAGTTTTAATCTATGTCGGATATTTTTCC
The DNA here is from genome assembly GCF_021461385.2 of Schistocerca piceifrons. Lineage (NCBI taxonomy): Eukaryota > Metazoa > Arthropoda > Insecta > Orthoptera > Acrididae > Schistocerca > Schistocerca piceifrons. Next base: position 291,948,882 of record NC_060138.1, on the reverse strand, counting down.
TGTTGACTGAATCCCTCACTTCATAGAAGAAAATGTTTTAAACTACGTAAGTAAAACATTGTACATGCTTCAAATTGCCTCCAAAAACTTCATTTAACTGTGCAGGAAAGTCAGAAAAAGTCTGAAAAGCTCGTAATCGCGTTGCACGGTAGGTTTTACGAAGAAATAATTGTTAAGAAAAACAAAACGGTATGTTGCGCCGTTCCGAGTTAATTAGCACTGAAATTAGCCAATCAAGTCTTTGCGCGCACAGATTCAAGCGGCCAGCCAGACACAATTAATGTCAGTTGTTCACATAGCACTGATTGTAGCGAAGGAGACCGTTCAGCCTCTGGCCAGGGTTCGTTCCTTACTATCGTCTCATGTCCAGTTTTTGAATCAGTCTCTTGTTCGGTTTTAGGAAACCAAATGAAGAACATGTTTGGCGGCACCCCTTCTGGCGAGCTGCGTGAACTTGAACGCGTAACGCCCTGACTGGCTAACTTCAACTTTAATTAACTCGGAAACGGCGCATAGAATCAATTTTTTTCGTAGCAATTATTTCCCAGCGCAGCCTACCCTGCAGGCTTTCCAGACTGTTTCTGACCACCCTGTATAAGTAACGTAAATTTTCACTGTGCCCACCTGCGACTCGATGCGTCACTTGCAGAGTAGAGTCATAACGAGCCTTCGTCAGATTCAGCATGATGTACAATGTTTCCCTCCCAGACACACGGACGGAAAAATAATTATGAAGTGTTACATCAAAAGTAGACATCATTGTCTGAATGGGAATTCCGCGATCGTTCATTAATAAAATATGACGTTTCAGTCTTCGATCGCTATACTTTATTTTCAATTATCGGTTTCGGGCTAGCTGCCCATCTTCAGATCATATATTGTAGTTACAGAGTAACCTGTCCATACAGAACACTCGGTTCACTGTCGCTTATGACAGCGAACCGAGTGTTCTGTGCTGACAAGTTACTCTGTAACTACAATATATGATCTGAAGATGGGCAGCTAGCACGAAACCGGTAACTGAAAATAAAGTATAGCGATCGAAGACTGAAACGTCACATTTTATGAAGTGTTACATGCCATGTACAACATCGAATGTCCTTCGCTGCGTAAAAGGTGTGTATTTGATGTAGGCAAGTGATTCTCTGAAGGGGGAAAGCAGTAGGTACAGAATGTGAAGGCAGCAACTGGCGACAGATAAATTATCGACTTCTAAGTTGGACAGTTGTAGATACGAGGGCTGGAAGAGGCGGGCGGTTGTAGCTATTGGTGAACCCAGGGCAGGCCGACGATAGAGTTTTGCCCGTTAGTAGGAATCGGCTGCGGCCTTGCTAGTGGCGCATCGTTCTGTGTCGGTGCGGCTTCATCACGTGAGGGGACGAATCGGCTTGCGACAACGGTGGTAGTCGGCAGTGGCCCAGGGACCCTCAGCTGGAAGGAGGTGGCTGGCGCAATCGTTCCCCAGTATCTCGAAGCTGGGAGGACTCCAGATCGAACCCCGGCCCTTCCAAGATGGCAGAAGAACGTAAGCGGCCTCGTGGTGGCAGCCGACCCACAGCGGACACCAATTCGAAGGCCAGCTGTCGCAACATGCACAGCATGGACGGACAACAAGCGTTTGTATACGACGAGGCACGTCTTATTGCGGCTGAGGTGACGTACGCGTTCTGCCACGTAATGTCAAACCGTCTCGAGACGCTGTTCATGGCACCACTGCTCAGTAGTTGCAGAACCAGTGCATTGTTGCAAATGCTGAGCTGGCGGGTTTTGGGAAGCGCCTGGATTTCGGCACTTGGCCCGGGCTTCACCCCATGCCACTCCAACTCTCCCCTCCCGGAATAGCTTGGCTCACCAAAAAAAGATATTAAACGTAACACCACTTCTGTTTCAGCCAGACTATCTAATTGATAGTCTGGCTGAAACAGAATTGGTGTTACATTTAAAATCTACTCTTTTTTCCCTCTTTATATTTACTCTATCTACACCATTCCGCGCTCATGGGACGGTGTCACAGAGTCCTTGATTCTTGACTTCTACACACTTCAATTCTCCAAGATTCGGTCGTTTCCTCACATGTGCCAACACTGTCGACGAACGGGTCAAACGATGGAAATGGTTCGATTTGGGCCAGCCTACGCTCTTCTTGGTAGGAACAGATAATGTCTGCTATCACCAAAATGGAGAATGCAGCTAACATGGTAATTCTTACTGCGATCAGCCAGTGCTGACGTTCAGAATGGTATTTCTTCGTGTGACCAAGCAGATGTTCCAACGATACGTGGCCATTCTGAACGGACTGAATCTCGTCCAGGGAGACTATAAGAGTCAGGTATATGGTGACATTCACCTATGCTAGGTATCGTTTAGGCAGAATTTCGAAGGGAGGATGTGGTAAGTAAAGAATAGAGCAGGTAGTGTTCGCCGTTGTGGAGATGATGACAGGTAACTGGACACTAAGAAAGGACTTCAAGTACAAGCAGTAGGACACAACATTCGAGGGCCGGAGGGAACCTTTGGGAAACTACAGCATATGATGCAGAATAAATCGGTGTAGAACGACACTCGAGGGGAACATCAGCTGTTACGGTCCTCCTTTGCATGGTTGTCGGAGCAGCAATCCCAAACAACAGACTGATTCCCCCGAGTCCGACTGAACAGAAACTGGACAGAAGCAGGAATTAGACTCGTAAAGACAGTCTGGCACCACTGATGGGGAAGACTTAGAAAAAGTAAACATGATACAGCATCAGGTGCAGCCAGACGTGGAGGGTAAAAAAGGCATCATAGAGCTGCATACTAATCATCTGATAAGTGTCGAGGAAGGCGTGGTAAATAATATCTGACACTCCTGTTCCGTGGCCGTCACACATGTGACTCTCATTCAGGAGTCAACCCACGATAAAACGCAACATAGGCGTTATCAGGGTTCGCCTGCTTAAAGCTGACGTCCAATTAATCATTATTATTCTCCTGATGGTTTACCAGCACAACGCCTAGTTGCTGGATGATTACTAAGCCAGCGACACTGTTATAGGTTACATGATAGAAGTGAACACTTTGACACAACAAGAGCCAGCCAAGCCCCTATAAACACATCTTTATATGGGAGTATATAGTCTGGCAGCCACCATCTACTAAGAGAAAGTATCCCCAACTTACGAACCGGACATTAGTCTGCAAGTCGCAACTGTCAAACTCTACTTCTAGCTGCGGGCCTACCAGCTCTGCTGAGTTGAGTGCTGGTGTCTCAGTGCCTTCCAATCAGTGGTCCTACTGCAGGCCAAAAATCAGATGGTGCCTGTCTCCTAACTCGGCAGCCTACAGTTCGGATCCTGGGCAGTGCAGTTACTCACTCGTCTTGCCTGGGTGTCATATGACAACGCTGCTTGCGGCTGCCATTATGTGTCAGCGCTGTAGCTGAAAATCATCTCGAGTGCGCTGGGACATTGGCTGGATTCCGATCACCAAATAATGCTGCATCCTGGGCAGTCAGGTTAGTTGTCTCCCATCTGCAGCGCGGGCGACCGCTGCTGCTGAGGTCAGCTTCTAGGTGGGCCACTGCCAATACTGCTCTCCCAGCCATGTGGCTTGCGGCTGTGGAGGAACCTGCTAATGAGGCACCTCTTGTTACGTCATAAATGGGTGCACCTTGGAAGGAGTGGGCGCACCCACGCAGCGTCACATTTCTATAATTCAAGGGGTAATAAAATATTTTATTATTAATGACGTTCCCATGAACAAAAATTGGTCAGAATGCTGTAAACGACCCACCCTTTCATCACAACCATGCCACTGTAGAGTTTATCTACCCTGAGCCTCTGCCATCCTACAATTTCACAGTGGGCCCTAGACTGTCACAATGTCAAAGTCTATCGAATTCACAATTCCCTCTGAGTGAATCTCGTTGGCAAGACGTTGTGCACCCACCTGTCATCTTCTATGAATTTTTTCGTGTTAGGTCCAGACTGTGCCCAAGGGAAAGCGGAAACCTCCCAGTTTGATCGTATGCATCTTCTCAACCTGGCACCTCCTACCCTTTATTTCGTTAAGGAAAGTTCTTAAGAAGATTACATCTTGGTTTACACATATCAAAACAGGATAGCTTCTTTTGCATCAACGACCTCATTTAGAGATAAGCCTGCACTTTCGTGTGACTTTGAATTATGAGCTGCTACTATGTACGGTAGTAAAGCATCCCAGTCACAATGGTGACTATTTAATAATAATTTTCCTTATTGTTCGGTCCATCTGTCCTGTCTTCCCATTGGCTTGCGGATGTAGTGTACTAGTCCACAACTTCTTACTTCGAAAAGTCAACACAATTAATTAATCAGTTCCAACTTAATATCAGTGCCCTGATCTATTATTATAACCTATGACAACCAAAACCTTAATTAGTAGATGTTAACCATTGCCCGAGCAATTTTGCTTTTTAATTTAACACTTAGACGCATACAAATAAACAATGAACAGTGGCGTACGAAAAAGTGTGCTGTGTAAAACGTAAAATTTGCATCGTTCGGCAAGGCAGCGAAAAATTAGACCACAATTGTGTCTATTGAAGAAGGAAACCAAAGACTTGCTAGCGGACAGCGTTTACTGATCTAGGCAAAAACCCAAGCGGAAATTACCATCGAACTGTTGTTCGGTCTGAAAAACAAATCAATTTGCAAGTATCTTAATTACAGACCGCTGATGATGCTTAACTCAAATAAAGCGAAATGCTTCTGGTGAGAAAAACAAGCATGTTCTTGTAACGATTGAACAAAAATACCCTCAGGAATTGTTAGGTAGCTACGGATAATATGGCTACACAAGTGAATTAATTGCTTAAACGTTAGGCACCAATAATTTTCTGCAATCGATCATTCTGCAGATAATCAGCCTCCATGCCCTGCCAACATAGAATCACGAGCCTGCCTCAACACTATATCGTGTAAACTTCCCAGCATGAGCATTAGCGACCTCACCTTGTTTGTCTGTATAATACTCCATCGTCACCACTTAGCTGAGCTTCCAACGTGAATTATTAACGATCTTGGTCTTCAGCGTCAACCTTTCACCACTTGTCTGTAGATATACCAACACATTCCACAACGTGTGTTGAGGCGTTTGTGTTAACATCTTTCACTGGACAAAGTATGACTTCAAAATCGCCCTAAACGTTAAAGCCTATAGAATCAATGTGCTAGATGGCTCTTTATTGCCTAGAAGCCACTTCAGTGCTCCAAGATCTGTTACAACTTTAATATGCCGATCTTACAAGCATCAAAGGAAATAAGTGATTCTACAGATCAAACTGAGCATCTATTTTTCGGTAGTTAGTAAATTTTCTCTGCCTTTTTTAACAGTCTAGGAGCATAAACTATTGGGTGCTCTGCATCATCAATCTGCTGACTCAAAAAACCCTCCACAGCATCACTGCTCACACCACAAGATAATATAAACTGTTACGATAATCTGAGCAAGCAGGGATGAGACCAATGGTCAATAAATCTTTTAACTGCACAAAAACCTCTTCGAATTCTGGCGTCTATTGCAACTTCACCTGTTTCTTCAATAAATATATCAGAGCTTCCTATTTCTGTAAATTTTGGGACAAATTTCCCATAATAATTAGCTATCCCAAAATAGGACTGCTGCTATTTCTCTGTTTTCCCTGTCACGAATCCTTGGTCAATAATATGGCAAAATAGCAAGTTTCATTTTCTACTAAATTACTCTTTGTCAAATTCAATATCAGTCGTGCCATTTGTAACCGACTAAAGTTGTCATGTCATCCTACCATGTGCTTCTAGAAGTCCTTAGAGAAGGCAATAGTATTGTCCAGATACATCATGATTTGTCAACTCCATCCAGTAGATATTGAAATGTCACCAGCGAATTGTTAAATTCTAATGGCATTCACCGGTACTGAAAACGACCATATGGATCGATAAACGCAGTCTAGATATTTTCTGCAGCTATCTCTAACTAATGTAGATCAGAGCCCACACAGAGGCTTACCGACAGTCCTTTCCATGAACAATACGAGACTGGAATAGAAGGGAGAACCGATAGAGGCACTCAGGGTACCCTCCGCCACACACCGTCAGGTGGCTCGCGAAGTATGGATGTAGATGCACTTCACACATCCATTGTCATAAAGTAGAGGAACTGCATCCGTAACTGTCCTTTTATAAATCTTTAGACCTAACTTTCGTCTGAGCTCACCGGCACAATTCCTACCGCTGCTGCCCAAGGACTAATGTCGTGGAGCTGCTGGTTGTAGATGATGATTAATTTGATAAGGTTTTCTATACACTAGTGATTCATTTCCATTGGGAACCCTATACTATATCAGCGGCGCAGCTGTCAATGGCCCGAGAGGATTAAACAGCGCTGCGAAATCCTGTAGTAATCCTTCCGTTTCCTCACTATCATGTCCTTCTAAACACATAAACATATTCACCCACAATGTAGCTAAATCGATAGATTGTTCTGATTTCGAATATTCGTCCCCGAAATCTCTGTCTAATTCTTCTTCCTCCAAACTTCCACGTTAGCTATCAGTGCAGCCCTTGATAGCTACATTTCTTATTTATTTATAATTCAGTCATCAGTCGCCCGACTGGTTTGATTTGGCTGCCACGAATTTCTCTCTTGTGCTAACCTCTTCATCTCAGAGTAGCAATTCCACCCCAAGGTCCTCAATTGTTTCTTGGCTGTATTTCAGTCAACGTCTTCTGCTACAGTTTTTACCCTCAACACCTCCATCTAGTACCACGGAGGTTATTTCCTGATAAATCGCATAATCCTGTCCCAACTCATCGTTGGTATTTTCCGTATCTTTCTTTCTTCGTCAATCCTGCAGAGTACCTCCTCATTCCTTTTTTTACCAGCGCTCTGTAGCAACACATCTCAGATACTTCGATTCCCTTCTGTTCCAGTTTTTCAAATGTCTGCAGTTCACTACCATACACTTCTGTGCTCCGAACATACATTTGAAGATTTTCTTTCTGTAATGAAGTTGCATTTTTGTGTTTTGTCTGCTTTTTATGTCCGTTTCCTTCACCAGTCATTGGTTATTTTGCTTCCAAGTTATCAGAATTTCTTTGTTGACTTTGTGATGTGTGCGATGTCCTTAGGGTTAGTTAGGTTAGTAGTTCTAAGTCCAGGGGGTTAATGACCCCAAATGTCCTATAATGCTTAGAACCATTGGAACCATTTAGTTGTTCAATACTTTAACTGAAACTGACGGAATCCAGCAGAAGCTGCTGAAAGTGTTGCAGGGTTTTTTCTAGACACTTTAAGATAACTGCAAATTCCATTACATTCATTAATACCAACTTCAGAGGGCGTCATCAACGCGGCCAGCAGTCGACCTATATGTTTCACCAAATTAAAGAACATCTAGGGAAAAATGTAGAAGGAATTGGATGCCCTGCCCATATTCCACAATACTATGTCAACCGCTGCTGGACTCTAAACTATCGACAGTGAAATGATCATCAGAAAAAATTTCATTATATTTCCAATACGCACGGTAAGGAGAAAGAAGCTGACAGAGTTCTGCTTATCCGTTGCGGCAATAGTCAGTCTCTTCTATCTCACAGAAAAACAAGATGGCTGTCGTTAATGCCCGCAGTTGAGAGAAATCTTAAGCTGTGGATTTCGATAAAACAAGACAGGCCACCTAAAATAATTTCACATTTTCTTCAGTAGTCCGATCACTGAAATGTATTTCACGTTTCTGCAGTCAAACTTGACACTGTTTGAAAGAAAAGTGTGGAGGAAAATAAACTCTCGATATCTGGAATAAGAAATATATTAATCGACACTCGAAGATGCCCGAATGAAAGGAAAACTGCCAATTTTATTGCTATTCAGACCAATATGAATAAAAAACAAATTAAAGAATAAGATCAGTAACCAAGAAATATTTTTGAGTTCGAAATTTGAGGTAGAAACAATGGCTTTTCGTACCCTAGCATGTGCTTACTTATGGAAGTGAGGTGTTTCTTCTAATAAACATCAAGGTCAAATGGTTCAAATGGCTCTGAGCACTATGGGATTTAACTTCTGAGGTCATCAGTCCCCTAGAATTTAGAACTACTTAAACCTAACTAACCTAAGGACAGCACACACATCCATGCCCGAGGCAGGATTCGAACCTGCGACCGTAGCGGTCGCGCGGTTCCAGACTGAAGCGCCTAAAACCTCTTGGCCACTCCGGCCGTCAAATATCAAGTATTTCATTGGATGGCGCTGTCTGAAACCCCAGATTGGATGGTGATTGGAAACACTATTATATGCCTGACTAAACATGGTGTGAAAATTTCTGGCGACAATTGTTTTCAGGAGTATAGGTATGTGAAGAGCGTTTTGGTAGCTAAGAGTGACTCGAAAGAATGGAAGTCCAAACACACCGTGGAAGAAAGGTGGATTTATTTTCGTAAGGAAACCGAAAATCACGAAAGCAAATGACGACTGTTAAAATTGTGCGAGTATTTGTTTTCTATTCCCGGACACAATGTCACTGTGGAAGGAATGTTTTTACTAATGAAAGAAATCTGCTGATGCCAGGGACTGTTGAATCAATCTTACAGTGCAGTTTAACTCCAAGCTGACTTACTATGAGTTTTATAAATACCTAAAAGGGAAAAAAAGACTTGCTGAAAAAGGTTAAATCATCCTAAAAGTGTCGTGTGCAACTTCTTCGGTCGCAACAAGTTCTTCGTAATTGTGTTCCAGATAAAACACCCCTATCTCATGGAGTCCCGACGATGTCCCAACTAGGTACGGCAACTATGAGTAGGGCTGAAATATTGCATCCTTCTCTTAGATCCTTTTTAATTCGAGCACTTCGATCTCGGTCTCCCAGTCTCATCGCTCTCTCTTTGTTCTTCTACATATTGCAAATCTTTTCCCACAGCTCAGAATGTCAAACGTCTTGCACCATTCTACATTGTCGAACAATTTTTCTAGGTCGACAAATCCTATGAGTGTGACTTCATTTTTCTCCTATCTTGCTTCCATTATCAAGCGCTACTGCTTCGCTGGTGTCTTTACCTTTCCAACAGCCAAACTGAGTTTCGTCTAATAGATCCTCAATTTTCTTTTAAATTCTTAGGCTCACTTCTAGTGAATTTAAATTTTCCTCGCTGGTGGCACTATCCAATTTCTGTCAAACTCTTGTACATACAGTAAACTACGGCAAATAAAAGACTGTGAGTTATCCAGTTCTTCGTTTTCCATCAAAGACTTATCCATATACAAGTTGTTAAGAATAAAAATGCAGATATTTCTACTGATAACTGAGGACAGTGTACTAAATAATATTACATCAGTATTTACTTTATTTTAAGACTAATAATAATAATATCTAATGCAGGTTGAAAAAATGGTTTCGACAGCATAAAAATGGAAAATTCTTGCCAGATCAGAATATCTCATGATGTATGCAATATTGAAAGCAAAAATTTACCTAATTTACAAAGTACAGTTGTTTGTGAACAAAAAATTGATTAAAATCATTAACGTAAAGCACAAAGAAAAGATGCATTAACAACGAAACGCGATAAATGGAATGCCTTCGTTGCTAGCAAACGGGAGTATCCAACGAAAACTTTACAGTTTTTTGAGGAAAACAACACTTTCGTGCTACATGAGGACGCCACTCTAGTTTTGCAAAGAAAAATTGAATGGCGCCAATTTCCTACTCAGGCAGTTTCATAAAATTCGGTTGATTGGCATGAACCCAAAACCTCCAAAGTTATGTTCTCAGCTTAAAGTCCACACAGTTCACCAGTTTCAGACAATATGAAGAGTGATTACCATGGCGTTGCAAAGTTTCTTAATGACAATTAAAAAATATTATGTATTTCGAATTAATTATTAACTTTCCGTCAAAATTTCGTTAGTAAAGTTAAAGACATTGTGATCAAAACACCAAACTGATGTCATTCGATATTAAAATTTTTACACCAAAGTATCTGTGCAAGCAACTTTAGATATTACAGAAAAAATTACATCTTTATAAAAAAAAAAATCCTGATAAGCAGATTTCTGACTACATGAATTTCATTCAAAATGTAGTCAAATGTAACTGTTTCGACTTCAGTGAGTAGTTGCATCAGAATACAACCGTCTTGCAATGAGTGTGGTACTCTTGCAGACATATTCATAAATTACTTACAAGAAAAATATTTAAAAAATTTCACTCGCTAGTTTAGGTGTTCCAGATATGTAGGCGAAATTTTGAGTATTCACAGAGTGGCTAGTAACGGCACCGACCACCTCCTCAAAATCTTTTTCGGACTTTAAAAGCAAATCGCTTTCACATGTGAGCTCAAAAATTAATTTAGTTAGTTAAATTACTTGGATCTAAAATTAAGAATAGTTGATTACAATATTTGTTTCAATATTTTTGGCAAAAGAACCTACAGTGATCGTGTGGTACCGTCCTGTTCACCAAAGTTTCATGTTCACAAAAAAATCTTTTTTCTATTTTTCCATCCATAGAGCTGTTTCTACTCCTTTATCTGATGAAAACCTTGAAGCTCAGATTAATTTTGTTAATATTTTTGCAGTCAGTTATGGATATGAACCAACCATAGTGGCTAACATTTTCAAAAATAAAGACGATGATAGAATCACCATTCTTGGCACTTTTCCCAGTAACGAAGGCAATGAAAGGGAAAAAAATTCTGTACAATCTTTAGGACCTGTATCTTCTGGGAGTCAGCGTCTCCTTCAAAACAAAAACGACTTTAACGTAACATTTTTTGCTAACAGTACTTTGAAACATAATCTTATCCGTAATTCATAAAACCAGTGCAGTCTCCCTGGCAAAACTCAGGTGTCTATAAAATCAGCTGTGATACGTGCCCAGCCTATTAGATAGGGCCAACACGACGAGCAATTACTGTGAGATATAAAAAAACATCTCTTAGAAGAAAAGGTAAAAATATGTGTAGCTCATTTTTTGCTGATCATTTATTAACTACAGGCTACAAGTCTAAACAAGTCCATGACGTCAGTATCCTGTGCACGTGCTTGAGACTTGATATCCTTGAAGAATTATAAATTTTCAAATACCTTCCTCTTAGTGACGGTTTCATTCTGAATAAATATTGCGTAATAAAAATTTCTTCGGTGGTATAAAGCCCTTACTTAGAAACGCATAAAACTAACTCCTCTTTTCCTCAGATTAGATTCTAAAATATCGTCTTCGTCTCTCCTTTTTGTTTTTACGTTGGGTACGTTTTCATACAAAATTAATAGACCAATTACTATTGCGTTGTAGTGTATAAATTTCAGTTTGAATAATCCTGGCTCTTGACTTGTGAGATGATCGCTTATAGTTTTTTTTTTTTTTTAATATTGATGTAAGTACCTGATTTCCTCGATTCTTAATAGATGGTGCGACTTGTTTCTTGTCCAGGTTGCGGCAGCTTCGGCCTGTGAGTCTCTTAGTCTGATGACACCTACAGCGCCTTTCTTCTCTTACAGCTCTTAGCGGCGAGTAGTGCGCTACGCTGTGTAGCGATAATATTGGCCACCTAGAAAACAGGTCTCTTATGTCTCCTGCACTTCATGAGTCAATTTCTACCAATTTTGGGTCGATAAAAACGAATATGACAATGAAACATTTTCCTTAGCTTTAGTTTATATGATACACACTAGATGGAATTATTTAATATTAACGGATTAAAAGAAAAAGAGGCGTGTCAATTCAGTCGGTGAATTCAGAAACCAATTCAGTCACAAATTGCAAATTTTTCAGGAGAGAGAAGAAACGTCATAACCTCTCCAAATTATCAAATATTTTAACTTTTCTCCCTCTGTCATAACGTTCATTTATGTTGCTCTCATGCAAAACTTTCCTAATTTCGACTTAGATTAGGCTCAGGAAAATTTAAAATTTGAACCGGACTTACGCTGTTTCTGCACTCAGCTGTTTTTACTGACAGCTGAAAATTGGAAAAAGGTTTAAAGTTTATATTTTTTCATATTATATCAAAAATGAAATAACGGTATTGTAAAGTTATCAGAAAACAGGAATATAACAAAGTAAAACGCTCTTAAAGTAGATAATTCTCGACCACTGTGTCATTGTCATGTGCAGTGGTTGGCCTGGTAAATAGTTCATCATAAAAAACTTTGGAGTTTTCAGGAATATGAATTATCATCTTCTTGATGTCTTGGTGTTGATTGGACCTTTCCCTGAGGGGTAGGCTGCAATACTTGAAGGAAAATCTATATCTACGTTCCGGGAAGCAGGTTTCAGCAGCTGAGAGCTGTGCTATTGTAATCCATCTATGGAACTCTGTATATCGAGTGAGAGCATACTTTTGGCACACTCTTCCCTCGACACTCTCTGCTAGTGGGTTTTTTGTGCAATATTCCTTCCACCATCTATCAAAATATTTTATGTCAGTGGTGAGTAGCTTGGCGATGTGAAGGTTGTTACTGGACTGAGTACACAAATCTTCATATTCATCAGGTGTATATATCCGATCATTTTTAAATATCATCCTCTTAATAGTACCAAAATCTCGATCGTTTGGAAGATATGAATGCCCTCGACCAGAAAGTAGTGAAAAATTTGTTCAAAACGTCCTGCATCTGCAGGAGCAAGGCAGAACCTCATCATGATGTGATTCCGATTCTGTCCGCAGGTGCCATCGGAAAAGAAATACAGATTCTAATATTTTATGGAATATTAATGTCAATGTATTTCAATAGCATGCTGTATATCTCATTGGCTCCTTTGTAGGCTACTCCTTCGTGGTACAGGAATATTTCAGATTTCGTAGAAAAAGACACCCTGTATCTACTGATCTACTCAACAGACTAATGTGGTTCTTTCACTCAACACGCATCTTGCCTTTCTAAGCATCTTTACATCGAAAACGAATTTCTGCATTTTTGTGACTAAGGTGGTTTCTGCACTCACCCATTTAATTTCACATGCTAACAACATAGAAAGTATATTTGAATTTTTTGAATGGTAGTTACATTTTAAGAGTTCTAAATTGCTGGAAGAAAACCTCGCAAACGGTTGGGTCTGAAGAGTGTCATGTGGTGGCTGCAAGAGATTGTCGTCTTTTAGCTTGGCTCTTGTAACTGAGTTCCGGAACATACCTACAAGAAGACCAACAGTAATCCGCAAGTTTTGCTTCATTCCAATAGCCCTAACATCAGTGTTCCATAACAGAAATGTCCTGATGGGATATTTCTCCATGTTCATGGCTGACAGCTCTATAATTAGGAGGGGGAAAGTCTAGGTTGGGATGGAGAAAATGGATTTTAAGGGACTTGTTGCATCCAAGGTTGTGGTACTTTTTCAGGAGCACTGTCAGCAGCTGAGTGTAGTTAGTATCTCTTTTGTTGCCTAAGAATCCACTCCCTTGAAGGCTTCCCAAGCTTTCTTTCCTTTCCGCTTCAAAACTTGGTCAAATGCAGGATCCTTTACAAGTTCTCGAATTTGTGGCCCGATAAATATACTTTCCTTAACTTTTGCATTACCTAATTTCGGAAATTTCTCTCTTACATACTTAAAGGCCTGTCCTTCTTGGTTCCTACCTTTGACAAAATTTTTCATTAAACGCAGCTTGGTATGCAGGGATAGAAGAAGAACACCTTTTGGGTCCACGAGAGGCTGGGCAACGACATTTTTCTCCCTAACGTTAAGATTTCTTGCAGGTCAGTCTGCTATAATATAATGCGTTTCCCTGTCCGTACTGTCTCACGCACATAAGAAGCTGCAATACTTTGTGTACCACAGTTGCATTTCTAAGAGTATGGCAATGACTTCTAAATCACTAGAAATTTTCCATTTGTGTTCATGATATTTGACTAAGTCCAAGAGGGCTGTCATATTTGCATATGTCTTCTTCATGTGAACTGCATGACCAACAGGAATAGAAGGAAGACGGTTGCGATTGTGAAGTAACACAGCTTTCAAACTCAGATTGAGTCTACGAATAGTCTCCATTGAGTTGGATCATGGCTCAAAATCGAAGATTTCATCAAGCCATTAATGACACAGCAAGCAACAAGATTGTTTCTCTTCTCAAAAAAGGGAAGCAGTTTTCTGTGTACTGTGAGACTGTGACATCAGTTTCGATAAGATTCCATTGCTATAGTCGAGACACAAGAATTCTTGCCTCTCCTTTGACAGGTCAAGGTCTCTAACGAGATCACACAATTCCGCGCTACTCAGTATGTGCGGTTTATCATCTTTTCCGTCAAAATCAGGGTAACGGAATGTGGAAAGTTCGTTTGGTTCTTCTTCTTGTTCCATACAGTCTTCATTTTCTACTGCAAACACACAATTTTCGGGTGGATCAGGAACTGGTAAACTATCTGAATGCGGAATGGATCTATTGGCAGATTGACGATTCGGGTACTGGCCTGTTATTCATTTCTTCAGAGAAAATCCTGCCTTTATCGTGGAGTCAAGCAGAAATAGCTGTCGTCGCTATGATTTTTAGGCTCCCGCCACACCACAGGCACAGCAAAAGCCGTAGATCGTTTCTTCTTTTTCAGCCATTCTCGCAGTGTAACTGAACGTGCGATACTACATATATATGGCGGCCGAGACTTATCTTGTTCCTCTACTTTCATACCGGCATAATGCTAATAGGCAGTCTTCACAAGAGGCGTCACACTGCGCTTCTGTGAGAAAAATTTTATTTCATCAGAAATGTAACAATAATTATTTGCCCATTTTTGTGGCATTTTTGCGACTTTTACACTACAAAACAACTCTCAAACCAAAAAATACTGCTTTAATCACAGCAGAAACTATAAGAAACTCTCAGCCACAGCAACAATATCTATGTTTATGACTTACAAACAGCTTAAGAGCATTTGCGTCTTGTTATTCGGCATGCGTGCCAACTCCTAAAACAAAATTTCCTTCAATCTCAAAATGTTGGCTATAAAAATGAAAAGTCACTTTATCTCCATAGCAAGAGCTAATCTATTACTTTCATGGTGATATTTTTTATCCAGCCGATGGAAATACACGCGAATTAACTATTTTTGAGCCCGAAACATTTTCATTGTTGGCCAGTGTAACTTTACTACCAATGAACAGTTTTACGTCATTTAAAATGTCTATAATTTTTATATGGTTTAAATATCACATTTTTGTAAAATATTTTATACAAAGAAGGCATTTTCCTCGTAAATCTCTTCGACTGTTACAACATGAGATTATAGTATTCTCACTAATCTCTTAGGTATAATAACCATCTATTGCAAGTTTTCTCTTTGTTAATGTTTTGTAATCTTTTTATGTATTTGTCTGGATTTTCTGATGAAGACACCCATAATCGGTGTTGAAAACAGGTTAACATAAAATCTTGTTGCAACTGGTTGGTTGTATTATACGAGGGTTGCCCAAAAGCTAATGCATTGCCTTTTTTTTTCAACAGTTCTTTATTGAACGTAATGAAAACTATACACGCGAAAGAATGGTATTCTATCTACACACCCTGTTTTACCTCGTAATCTCCTTCCCGTTCTATGGCCTTCCTCCAGCACGAAACAAGGGCGTCGGTACCAATCCCTGTCCTGGTGGCTAAGCCAGCGCTTCACTGTGTAAACTTCCTTTGTTGATTGGCAGATGCGGCGCCAACTGCCGAGTCGTAATGCGTCTGTCCTCGCGAATGACATCATCAGCTCGCTGCAACATGTCAGGTGTCAGGTGTGACAGCCGTGGATGGTCTCCCCGACAGCTGCAAATCGTGGACCTCCGCCGAAGCGTCTTCTGATTACCTCACCCTCCGTGCCCAGCGATTGGCTGAACTTCTGTCCACAGCAGATGCTCCATAGACTCCACAAAAGCTTTTGTGAATGTTGCCCACAATTTATTTCTGTGCAGTGAGAAATTCAATGATGGCACGTTGCTTGTAACGTACATCTCCTACAGACACCGTTTTTAAACTATCCTGCAGCTACGCTATCTGTCGGAAACTTGGCGCGCTCGCTCAGGAGACTTCAAATAATACATACGTAGCGTTTCACATTCGTAGCATTGTTTTCGGCTGAGAAAAAAACCTGAGAAAAAAATTTGGTGCATTACTTTCCGGGCAATCCTCGTACAAATCTAATTATAGCTATTACGAGTAGCATGTTTTTGGGTTGATTCGTACTCCAAGTACGCTTGGCACAAGCAAGCTACTAATTTCAATTTTCCCCTGGACAGCAGCTGTGGTGTGGACACAATTGACGGGAAAGGAAGACTTTATACTGAAAGGTGTAGATCACTTTACGGCACAGTTACTACTGTTCCGAAAACAGCAGGAAGTAAATTACGTGATTTGTTTGCGGGAAGATTGCTAGACGCGGAGAGAAACCAACTCACACACTGAAGTTGGTACACATTAAAGTACAAATAATCATAATAGCTCTACCCTAGCATCCTGTTTAATTTAATGACTGGTGTGTCTCATGAATTGAGTCTAAGATACCTTGTCTTCAGCGTAGTTGACTTCCCCAATGGCCGGCCGTTGTGGCCGAGTGGTTCTAGGCGCTTCAGTCTCGAACCGTGCTGCTGCTAGGTTCGAACCCTATCTCGGGAGTGGATGTGTGTGATGTCGTTAGGTTAGTTAGGTTTAAGTAGTTCTAAGTCCAGGGGACTGATGACCTCAGATGTTAAGTCCCATAGTGTCCAGAGTCATTTGAACCATTTTGGTGAACTTGCTCAATGTCTGACGTGTGCCTTGCTACCGGTCTGTCCTCTTGGCAGTAAAATCGAAACGGAGCGATGCTTCGTGCAGCTCCACAACGCGGTGTTGTAGATCTACTTTGGTTTCAGTAAATCTAGCAAAAGTGCTAAACATAGTCTACCACCGATTTTGCGTGGGAATGCTTCGTGCTGTTCGCTGAGAACGCTATACAATGGCTGCACCGTTCCATCTTTTACTTAACGCTGCGGTGCGAGATACCCCTTCTCAACCCACCCTCATGTTAGCGTATACCTGTGCTGGAAGCTCGTTCAGGGTGTCCAGCCTTTATATTTCTTACATTGCGACTTACTACATTTTCGTTGTATGTGGACTGGCTGGCCACATCAACAGTAGTCTCAGTGTTAAAAACTACTTTCCTCTCTCTAGGCTTGATGAGTGCATAAATCTCGGCCGTAGCTCCCGCAGCTGTTTCAGCCCCGTTTACAATTTATGGAAACTCTATGCGCACTTTACGTGACATCACAGCAGGAAAAGCCAACAAAAATACATCCAGAACCCTCTGTTTTGCCTCCTGTAAAATAGCCCTATTGACGTCATCTGCTTGTAATGTCTACCTTCCTTATTCGATCCACAAGGCTATTCACCGACTCTCCTGTTTCTGACTCACCTCACTGACTGGTGACTTGTTACCAGTAGTGTCTAGTTGCGCTGCTTCTTCTACAATGCTCCACTACTTTTTTCCGGCAACTACTGGAAGGGCTGAACATCTTGCAACTCCTCTACATCTACATTTACATAGATACTCTGCAAATCACATTTAAGTGCCTGGCAGAGGGTTCATCGAACACATCACGTAGATTCTGGTGCTACCTGCTAATTTCAGTCGACCCATGCTTAATAACTGCTGGTCATTCCTCTTCCGTAATTTTGCAGATGCATGTAAATTATCAAACAGAATATCCTCTTCAGATTTCCTCCAGAATGGACTCAATCATGAGGCAGTTCTTGCATCTAGGACAGATGAGAAAATGTAACGAACTGACTGTTCCCTTCTTGCCTCCTATGCCTGTGTACCACCTTACGTAAACCCATATCAGTCCACACTTGAGCTAACTCATCTAGCAAGAGATAAAATGTTTACTGAGTTGACGGTATTGCAGTCACTGTCATTTTCCTCAAATATCGTTATCAAAATCCTACAGTATACCTTAGAAATGAAAGAGAAATGACCATACTGGACTACACAAAAAAAACCTCAAAGTCGGTACTTGGTTGTACATTTTTGTCGACCGAAACAGCTGCACTGCCATTGCCGCCATCGTCATACCAACCTCCAACCATCCTCTGACACGACTTGTAAACTGTGTGTCTATTGGGTGTGGGTGATTAGTTCTCTGGTGTAGGAAGAGAGTAGGTACAGAAGAAGAGGGCACCAGTGGTGACAAATTATTTATTGACTTCTACGGCGCCCACAGGGGGCACCCAGGAGGCAACGTCGGATGCAGAAGTGAACAGAGGCTGCATCGTGCTGGCAACATTACATCGGTGTCAGCGCTTTGGCCAATACAGCTCGGCTATCACCTTCATAACGACGCATCGTTCTGCCTTGGTGTTGCGTCGGTTAATGGTGCTTCACCTCTCGTAGCTGCGATCGGAGCGAGAAGGCGTACAGCCCCAACGGGGCTGGGGTCTAACACGGTACAGTTGGCTGGAGGGCGATGGCTGCTGATGTCGGCCCCAGTGGGTCAGAGCTACGAGGACGTTACCTGGACCCCTGGCCACCCAGGCTGCGGCTGGATACCTGGCAGACGGTCGTATGTGGATGGCGGAAGAGCTCTGGTGGCCTCGCCCCGTGGCAGCCAGCAAACAGCGGACGCCGATTCGAAATCCAGTTGTTGCAACATGCCTAGCCTGGATGATGATCAGCTCTTAAACAGAACAAGACTGGTCTTGTTACGGCTGAGCTCACCTGCATGGCCCGCCAAGAACCACCGAAGCATCTCGAAATGCCAGTTTCGCCCCAGTGCCCTGTTCGCAGATGCAGAGGCGCTGACAAGGAGTAAGTGTTGAGCAAACGTACGTTGCCAACCGCCTGGATTTCAGCATCGGGGCCCGGCTTGAGTATACTCTGCTCCACTGGAAATGAGTTTATTTGATTATCACTTTTTGTGTCTCTGGAGATGGGTTGTAGTTTTAAAATACACTACTGGCCATTAAACTTGCTTCACCAAGAAGAAATGCAGATGATAAACGGGTATTCATTGGACAAGTATATTGTACTAGAACTGACATGTGGTTACATTTTCACGCAATTTGGGCGCATAGATCCTGAGATATCAGTACCCAGAACAACCACCTCTGGCCATAATAACCGCCTTGATGCGCCTGGCATTGAGTCAAACAGAACTTGGATGACGTGTACAGGTACAGCTGCCCTTGCAGCTTCAACATGATACCACAGTTCATCAAGAGTAGTGACTGGCGTATTGTGACGAGCCAGTTGCTCCGCCACCATTGACCAGACGCTTTCAGTTGGTGAGAGATCTGGATAACATGCTGGCCAGGGCAGCAGTCGAACATTTTCTGCATCCAGAAAGGCTCATACAGGACCTGCAACACGCGGTCATGCATTATCTTGCTGAAATGTAGGGTTTCTCAGGGATCGAATGAAGGGTAGAGCCACGGCTCGTAACACATCTGAAATGTAACGTCCATTGTTTAAAGTGCCGTCAATGCGAACAAGAGGTGACCGAGACTTGTAACTAATGGCACCCCATACCACCACGCCGGGTGATACGCCAGTATGGCGATGACGAATAAATGCTTCTAATGTGCGTTCACCGCGATGTCGCCATACACGGATGCGACCATCATGATGCTGTAAACAGAACCTGGATTCATCCGAAAAAATGACGTTCTGCCATTCTTGCACCCAGGTTCGTCCTTGAGTACACCATCGCAGGCGCTCCTGTCTGTGATGCAGCGTCAAGGGTAACCGCAGCCTTGGTCTCCGAGCTGATAGTCCATGCTGCTGCAAATGTCGTCGAACTGTTCGTGCAGATGGTTGTTGTCTTGCAAACGTCCCCATCTGTTGACTCAGGGATCGAAACGTGGCAGCACGATCCGTTACAGCCATGCGGATAAGATGCCTGTCATCTCCACTGCAAGTGATACGAGGCCGTCGGGATCCAGCACGGCATTCCGTTTTACCCTCCTGAACCCACCGATTCCATATTCTGCCAACAGTCATTGGATCTGGACCAATGCGAGCAGCAATGTTGCGATACGATAAACCGCAATCGCGATAGGCTACAATCCGACCTTTATGAAAGTCAGAAACGTGATGGTACGCATTTCTCTTCCTTACACGAGACATCGCAACAACGTTTCACGAGGCAACGCCGGTCAACTGCTGTTTGTGTATGAGAAATCGGTTGGAAACTTTCCTCCTGTCAGCACGTTGTAGGTGTCGCCACCGGCGCCAAACTTGTGTGAATGCTCTGAAAAGCTAATCATTGGTATATCACAGCATCTTTTTCCTGTTGGTTAAATTTCGCGTTTGTAGCACGTCATCTTCGTGGTGTAGCAATTTTAATGACCAGTAGGGTAACAGAGTCATTTTTTTCCGTTACTGCAGCGTTCAGTGGGTATCGTAGGGTTTGTCTCACACTACACGCTATGTGTTTCAGTCTGGGACGGTTTCCCCTACATTGAGGCCATTCTTGGAATTCTCAAGATCATCGCCGCTCTAGTGCTCATCTTCGGAGCCAACAAGGTAAGCGTGATTAATGCTTTAAAAATAGTTTTATAAATTAGTTTTACAAATTTCTGTGAGTAATAATGATGCTAATAACAACAATAACAATATTATTTATTCATTCTTCGAAGGTTTTGTACAATGATAAGGGCTACTCACATAGAAAGACGTGCAGGGTGTTTCGAATGCATAAATGTATTAAGCTGTAAAACAGAGAACTAAGAAGCTTGGGGCACGTTATTACAGAACTCTCGAGTTTAAATTTCAGGTGGTCAATAAGTCCTCCACCAGTGAAACGAACAATATCACATCAACACTCGAATTCTTCCCCAACTCGGGTAAACATGTCCATCGTCACTGATGTTATGGCAGTAGGGACCGAATTCTTCAACTCTTCCAGGTTCTCTGGAACTGTTGGTGCAGAAACGTTGTCCTTAATGAAACCCCACAGAAAGAAGCCACAGGGCGTCAAACGGAGTGACCGTGGAGGCCGGCTGAGAAATGCTAAGTCGCCGGCTGCTTGACGACCAGTCCAACGGCTAGGTACAGTTTCACTCAGATATTAACGCATTTAGCGACTCCAGTGAGTAGATGCCCCGTTCAGCCTCGGACAAAATAAGTAACATAGCAAGATACTGCTGCACGTAAACCTTATTGCCACAATAGAAAAATGGGCTGTAAACTGGGATGTCGGACACAACAGATTGACTAAGGGTGCGTCTCGTACATGTACAGTGTCTGCATGTGGGTCCTGCAGGCGCCAAATTCGAAATTCAGAATTTTTTTCTTGAAATTTCTCTCGCTATGGTGCAAAGTAGCTTCATCACTAAACACGATGCGTTGTGCGAAAATGTTATCATCGTCAATAGCATTCCGACGCTCGTCAGAAAGTGCCACACGTTTCCGTTTGTCTTCATGGCATAGAGCCTGTGACTCCTGTAACTTGTACTAACCAACCGACGACTCAAAACACGCCAGACTGTTGTTGTAACTCCCGATTGGTAAGACGAGATGATTTTGTAGGACTACGTTGGAAAGCGGTATGGATTCATGCGACACTTTCGAGGGCGGCCAGGACTCTTTCCTTTACAACCTGCAAACATGAATAAGTTAGAATTCAATATCCTTTGTGTAGCGACGGAGCTTAAAACACTTCAGAAAGGCAAATCTTCCGATAACAGATTACGTAACAGTCGGGTTCCTTTCAGAGTATGCTGATACAGTAGCTCCATACTTAACAATCGTAGACAATTGCTCGCTCCGTAGAATGATCCGTACCCAGAGAATGGAAAATGCGCAGTTCACACCAATACCCATGAAAGGAAATGGAAGTAATTCAAAAATGGTTCGAATGGCTCTGAGCAATATGGGACTTAACTTCTGAGGTCATCAGTCCCCTAGAACTAAGAACTACTTAAACCTAACCAACCTAAGGACATCACACACATCCATGCCCGAGGCAGGATTCGAACCTGCGACCGTAGCGGTGGCGCGGTTCCGGACTGAAGCGCCTAGAACCGCTCAGACACTCCGGCCGGGTCTTTCCTTTACAAACACATCCTATGTGTACATACTGTCGATAACATCTGAGAATGTTCCATCCAGTCGGAGGATCAACTTGGTACGTGAGCCTGAAACGCCTTTGCACTGTACTCTCGGAAATACACTTCGCAAACTCGAGAACATAAAATGATTTCTGCTGGGGAGTGGCCCTTTTGCAACATGTGCGGTAACGCGGAAACAGAAAACAGCCAGCGGCAATAAATATAAACTAGAAAAAGTATTGACATTTGATGACGTACAAGGTATGGTGGATGACTGATGACGGTGAATCCAAGGCGTTGGATTGTGCAGTAGTCACAGCCCTTACGTGTGGTATGGAATTGTCGTGTTGGAGAGGAGTGCGCCTCTCGAATCCGTGCTATCAGTTTTGTGAGCTGTTTGTGTGCACAAGAAATGCAGGTGAACATAGCATTTTGTCAGTACACAGTTGGACAACAGAGGAAGACATTGCCTGTGTATGTTATTCAATACCCAAGAGTTGACAATTACTGACATCGACACCAACACACAGCGCCTTGCTGAGAGCTTTGGGGGTTTCCAGGAACGCCATCGGCTGATCTTCTGGTGTCTCATCATCAACGTGGCTCTCCTCATCATAGACGCCGCTCTGTTCCCGTTGACCATCGTCATATTCTTTGTGTATGCGAATACCGTTGATGCGGTCGTCACTCTACTGCTCGGTCTCGGAGACTTCGGTAAGTAAAGCTCTTCTCCAGAAACATTATCTATTACCCGATTTAGGAAAACGTATCTGTTTCCGTCTAATTTACTCATAAATGATGACTAACTGAAACCCTCAGCTGCCGACAGGTGTTGTTGGTATACCTCGATGTGGACAGCTGAAAATGTGCGCCCCGAGCGGGACTCGAACCCGGGATCTCCTGCTTACATGGCAGACGCTCTATGCATCTGAGCCACCGAGGACACAGATGAATAGCGCGACTGCAGGCACTTATCCCTTGCACGCTTCCCGTGAGACTCACATTCCCAACTGTCCACAATTCTACTTATGTAATGTACCTTATAGACATTTGCCCATCCACTCATTACTCGCGCACGGTTTGGCGATTCCCGTAAGAGTTTGGGCAACCTGTGCGCATTCGCACAGACAAAGGTCAATGGCTGGGTAGCCTTTTAACTATATATATGAAGACAGTACCTGTTCTCGAATGAACAGATACTGTAGATGACCGTGCAGCTTTTCCCTGGAATAAATGATGACTAACTGAAACCCTCAGCTGCCGACAGGTGTTGTTGGTATTCCTCAATGTGGACAGCTGAAAATGTGTGCCCCGACCGGGACTCGAACCGGGGATCTCCTGCTTACATGGCAGACGCTCTATCCATCTGAGCCACCTAGGACACATATGAATAGCCAAGCCAAAGCGTGCGCGAGTAATGAGTGGATGGGGAAATGTCTATAAGGTACATTACATATGTAGAATTGTGGACAGTTGGGAATGTATCACGGGAAGCGTGCAAGGGATAAGTGCCTGCAGTCGCGCTATTCATTTCTGTCCTCGGTGGCTCAGATGGATAGAGCGTCTGCCATGTAAGCAGGAGATCCTGGGTTCGAGTCCCGGTCGGGGCACACATTTTCAGCTGTCCACATTGAGGAATACCAACAACACCTGTCGGTAGCTGAGGGTTTTAGTAAGTCATCATTTATTCCAGGGAAAAGCTGCACGGTCATCTACAGTATCTGTTCATTCGAGAACAGGCACTGTCTTCATATATATAATTTACCCATATTCCAATATCTGACAGTTTCTCACTTTGATTCATGCTCAAGTATTCTCTAACAAGTCGCCGTTGTCTGTGAGCTTAAAGCGTTCAGTAACACGATTACTGGTGGCCTAATACTTCATTCACTGTAACGGACTGGATTACCTGAGCAATGTTTTCCGTTTGTGCTCTTATTTACATGTGACTCAAATTCGATATTCGATGCATCTCCCTTTCCCCCCCCCCCTCCCCTCCCCTCTCTCAATATGTTTGTCTGTACGTACACATATGGGGATTCGTCACTGATTGCGTACTACACAATATAGTATGTGATTTAAGTCCGGTACGCCAGCAATTAATGGAATGGACCTCCCTAAACATTTTATGAAATTTTTAGTTAATTTATGAATTCCTTCCAATGAACTGAATAAAAACTTAATACGTTGGCTTATATGTCCTTCCATCACAGATTACGTTGAGTACAATACGTGAGTTAAGTCTGGTACAATAGCAAATGACGTAATGTAGACTACCTCTTCCACGTTGCTATCGACTGTTCTGCAATGTTAGCCGTAGGAGTATCTTCAGGATTACGTAACAGCTGTTTATAGTTTTCAGTCTCGAGTACTCTTAGTTACAGTTGTTATTATGTGACATTTGATGGTGTAGCGTTTGGACAGGATTCTGTCCACACGTATTGCTTAATTATGGCGTGTGACCATATTTGTGTAAGACAAATCCATTATATACATATTGTAAAACGCAATGCACTTACTTTATGCCATGCATGCAAGTAGAACTGTTATACTTTAATGTTGTTATGTGTATGTAATCTGTTAATGTTTTAATCTATATCATTATGTACGCAGACAATGCTATTCTCTTCCATGTTGGCATATCACGACTTCACGTGCTTGAAAATGACGCAAAGTCGAAATTAGCTAACCGCACAAACTATGTACATAAAGAATGTTAATATACAAGATACAGCGATCCATATTTCCATTTGATAAATTTATATGATTTGTGAATTTGACCATGCTACAATACTGCTGTCACCATCTTATCTCCTAGGGAAGGTTAGGGGTTACGCTAAGAGAGAAAGGGCCCAGTGAATCGTAACGTGCCGTCTCCTCTACCAACAACAGAGCCTATGCAATAATTAAACTTCATATCTTTACACCTTGCAAGACGTCAGTTTCTCTCTTTGTCACAGATAAAATGGATTGTCAAAGGATACTATGGTTTTACGTTTCTCGAAGAGTGCAGCTAAGCGTTATTCTGCACTAGCAGTAAGTTGCCAATATTTCAGTAGGCTGGCGTTTTTCCACTAATTGGTTACTGCTGTAAGTTTTAACTGACACAGTTCCCTCATTCATAACTCCATCATCTGCGAAAAGCTCAAGATTCCAGCTGACGCTATCTGCTAATTTTTTAATTTTGAACATGAGCAGCAGCGGCCCTAATACTCTGTTCTGGGGCATACCGGATGATTTATTTATTGATTTTATTTCAGATGACTTTAAGGTCTCATTTTACAAAGTGTAATGAACTTAAGAAACCCTTTATAAGATTGACAGTTCCTAGTACTTATATAATTATTGATAACTTCATGTCCAATCCGGTTAAGAAAAGGGCATACGTTCATGGGAAATTTTCTTTTTGAAAATCACGAATACTATCACTCCTCAAACCATATAGCTCACGATCTATATCGATTTTGGGTAATTTGCAAGAATGATTGCCTATCGAACGCGTGGGCTCCTAACGATATGTATCGAACGTGCGACTCGATATAGACCATACGATTTTGGTGGCGCGAATTATGGTAAACGCGTAGTGTGTTGCCAGGGGGACATACTTTATCGTTTGCAGTTTCGAGTGCCGAGAGCCGCACATGACGAAATCTAACTCCTCGTTCATATAGCGTGGAAAGTTGTATCTCTTCAGATATCTATATTTATACAACTTGAGGTTGCCTGGAAAAATTGACCCTACTGATACTCTCCTGCTATCTCTCGACTGACATAGTAAGAGCGTACCCGGGTTATGGGAAAAAGAATTGCTGCTGGCAGCTTACACAACACTAGCAGTAGTGCACGAATAAGATGTGGCTGACGAGTGAAGTAAGTAAAGTTACTACTCGTACTTTCATTTGTTATTAACTGTAACTTAATAAACGTTCGTCTTTTGTCGTTGCTCTAGTCAGTATCCAAACTCACGCCACCAGAGTCGTGTGGTCGACATCGCGTCGCACGTTAGATATACATCGTTAGAAGCTCACGCGTTCGATAGGCAATCATTCTTGGAAATTACCCTATTTTGGAACGGCTGGTAACAAGTGTTTACAAAAGGCTAGAAAATACCGGCCAGAGCTGCATTCTTCGATAAGGTAGATGAGCAAGGTAGATTCTCCATGAAGCTGTTTGAAAATCACGGACGTCATTCGTGCTGAAGATACGTAAGATGTCGTGTTGACAAAGGAATATCCTCACAGTCCTCTGGTAGCACATTTTGCAGGAAATCAAAAAACCGTATTCCATCAAGAGCGTTATCTAATACAACTGGAGAGAAGAGTTGGCCATCAATAATACCGCACTACACTTTCACTGAGAAACGACTTTGAAAATTTATTTCCACAGTAGAGTGCAATCTTCGTCTGCCCAAAAGTGAAAGCCGCGCGCTATCACCTTTCGAAGTAAATACCTTTCCTCCTGACTCACCCTGTGAAACGTCCCCCTAGAAAAATTATAAATGAATTATTGTGCTGATAAATCTCTTACATTATCTGATTTTCAAACAGCTGAGCAAAACTGAACGTACTCAGACATTACTCACTTTACTTATTCTGATCAACACTAAACTGACACACAATATTTTTAGAGCAACGCAATCTGACTTTCAATAATACCTACAAAAGAATGGCCCTGACTAACATTAACCTATACGTTTCACAAATCACTTACCTCATAAAAATCTTCGTTACTCGAACTACTGCAACACAGCAAGCGCCACTACTGCCAGCTTAATAGTGTTCAAAATTCATAATATATATATCAGTTCTTGACATACAGTCTTACAAATGTACTGTATCTGATGGACACAAGTCCACTTCATCCGCTCTCAAAACTCCGCCATTTCTCTCCCCACATCCACCACTGCTGGAGGGTCACCTCCAACTGCGCAACGCTACGCGCTGTTCACATCCAACTGCCCACTACAATTGAGAATTTTTCAACAATGCAAACGAGACACAGACTGCACACAGCACAGCCAGTGATTTTCATACAGAGCGCTACTTGGCGTTACCAATATAAAAACCTAAACAGCCCACTTACACCTGTAATTAGGACGAGGTTGAGCTTCGTAAGTCATCCACGGATCCCGTTGGTTTACTAATTTGACAATCACGCAATTAATGTGGAACAGGACTTTGAATATCAGTTGACTGGTACCACGTTTCCCCGATAAACACGAAATTGGCACTGTTGTGAGAAATATCCTACGACCTTATCCTGTTAATAACTACGGTTTGTTTTTATTCTTGCAGAATGTTTCTTTCCTTACAAGACAGAGTAATCTAGGCAACGTCTATTCAGATGAATGATCTGATAATGATCTTGCTCTCGACATGAACCTTGAAGTTCGGTGTTTGCGATTCGGGCTGAGTAGGGTGGGAGGGGGGGGGCACCCGGTTTTGCTTGTATAGTTGAAATCGCCGCTGTTAGACCACCTAAGACGTCTGTGTCTGTAGATGACTTCTCATCCAGGTCCTGTGCTGTGTTCTGGCTGTCGGCAAATTTTTGTGTTCACCACAGCCTCTGGTCTGAAACAAAGGTTGCAGTGCGTTTGTGTCGGTGTTGCAGGTCTGGAACTGTACTTTCTGTGGGTGGTATTCAGCTACTACCGCATCATAGAGGAGCGAGCGCCGGGCGTCGTGGCCTCCGTGTAACACGGGACAGCTGCCAGCCGTGCTACGGTGGTACGGCGGGCACGTCTACATCGGGACGATGGAGCACCAGAAGCGCCAAATCGCCAGCCGGAGTCCTGCGTCCTGGAGGGAGAAGTTGCTGTCGGCGTAACGCAACAGTGATACCCACGTCACACACATGACAAAGTCAACCGTTATTCTACTCGTATTAGTTTGCTAGGCAAAATCATGTGCAGCACGAATTTCATGTTAGTCAAATGACTACTAATATTATGTTCCTGATCCATCCACTATCACCCACTGATCCAAACACTAACATTATTCGTACTTGTATGACTCACTTTCAAACACTATATTACAATAACGCGAAGCATTATGGTCAGGTAGAAAGTTTGTTAAACTTATTATATAATTGAAACATTCTTTGCAAAATTTACTTCCAGTCATAGGCGTCCGCATGACGGGGAGGAGCAGAGGTAATCCGGAGTACAGAGTCTTTGCTCATTACATACACTGTAGATAAGCATCGATTCTATGAGATGTAACAAGACTTCGGTATCAACTGTAAAATTTAGTTCTTGTGGCAGGAAAAGTATCGAAACTGACAACCCCATTTATAGCAAATACGAAAATTTATAACATCCTTCCTCCTCCCTTCCACAAATAAATTTAGGCGAACACCCATGGGCCCAATTATAATACATACTATATTTTATATTTATGTGACATTATTCCCAGTGATAAATGTAGCTTGTTTCCAAATATTTTCCTGCTCAATTAAGTGTTCCGTATTGTAGATAATATTATTGTGTAAATAAATTCCAATTAACTGAATCAATGACACCATTATGCCAAATGTCACTTTGGGGTGTCTAACTTACCTCTCTAATACCTAGTCTCCTGCAATGTGAACAAACATCTTCATTGTACAGATCATTCTTTAATGACAGCAGAATAAAACATTGTTGATCCCTTACTTTCTCCAACACTTGATTATTTTCTGAATTATTACTGAATAAGATTCGATAGGAAAGTTGAGGTACACAAATGTTAACTTTTGTATGCCTCCTGTCAAAAACCCAAAGGTTTATTCGACCACTGGAGTTCGTTATAGAAACAGTTATACTGTAGGTGGTACGTCAGTGCCTTCCTAATGGGAAAATTCGAGAAATTGTGTTAAAACTGACGCTTACCGACAGTTATTCTTCCAGTGCGTGTAGAACAGGGAAGGAGGGATCAGTTAGTCGCATCAGAACTACGCTCCGCCACACACTGTCAGGCGGCTTGCGGAATATTGATGCTTACGTAGATGTAATCAGAGAAGCGACAGCTCTAGCGAGTTTTTAACGTACAATCCCTATTACGGTGCAACGTGTCGTGTCTTACACTGCTACAGACGAGAGGCTATCTAACGTTTCTTTGTTGCGACTTGTAAAAAATCTGTTTTGCTTAGCATCCCCACTGCCTCACTGATAAACTAAAACCTCTGTTTTCCATATGAAGGTTAGCGAAGGTTTGTAGGCCACGTGTCGTACTTAGGATTTCTTTTTTTCGATAGTAAAACATACGAGAGGACTGCTATAAACGAGGTCAGGTGGATGTTTACGCTGTATCTCATTACTTCTTTCTGCATGTTCCTCAAGCACATAGTGGAATAAAACATTTTACTTACAAGTCATTTATAAAAATAAAGAGTTTCTGTCTCCAATATTTCTAGAAGTACCCGATAGTTACATGTAGATATCTCAGCTCCGACAGACCTATCTGCTAGAGAAATATAAGTTTTATGCAGCTGTGCAGGCAGTATGTAATAATACTGAGCAGAGCTACCGAGAAATGCATAAGCAAAAAACGCATAATTGGGCAATATACAGCCTTCTCCTTTCACAGGATGGCGTTTTAAACCACTTGTTGTTGTTGCGGTCTTCACTTTTATACTGGTTTGATGCTTCTCCGTGCTATTCTATCCTGCGTTATTCTCTTCATCTCCGAGTAACAACTGAAACCTACATCGTTCTGAATCTGCTTAGTGTATCACCTCTTGGTCTCCCTCTGCGATTTTTACCCTCCACGCTGCCCTCCAGTACTAAATTGGTGATCCCTTGATGCCTCAAAACAAGTCCTACCAATCGATCCCTTCTTCTAGTCAAGTTGTGCCAGAAATTCCTATTCTCCCCAATTCTGTTCAGTACCTCCTCATTAGTTACGTGATCTACTCATCTAATCTTCAGCATTCTTCTGTAGCACCACATTTCGAAAGCTTCTAGCCTCTTCTTCTCTAAACTAGTTATCCTCCATGTTTCACTTCCATACATGGCTACATTCCATACAAATACTTTCAGAAAATACTTACTGACGCTTAAATCTATACTCGATGTTAACAAAACTATCTTCTTCGGGAATGCTTTTTTGCCATATCCAGTCTACATTTTATATTCTCCCTACTTCGATCATCATCAGTTGTTTTGCTTCCCAAATAGCAAAACTCATTTACTATTTTAAGCACCTAATTTAATCTTCTGATTCCCTCAGCATCACCTGAATTAATTCGATTACATTCCATTATCCTCGGTTTGCTTTTGTTGATGTTCATCTTATATCCCCCTTTCAAGACATTGCCCATTCTGTTCAAATGCTCTTCCAAGTCCCTTGCTGTCTCTGACAGAATTACGATGCCTTCGGAAAACCTCAAAGTTTTTATTTCTTCTCCCTGGACATAAATTCCTACATTTTTTTTTCTTTTGTTTCCTTTACTGCTTGCTCAATATACAGACTGAGTAACATCGGGGATAGACTGCGATCCTGTCTCATTCCCATCTCAACCATTGCTTCCCATTCGTGCCCCTAGGCTCTTATAACTGCCATCTCGTTTCTGTAAAAATGGTAAATAACATTTCGCTACCTGTAACTTACCCGTAGAATTTCAAACAGAGCATTCCAGTCAACATTGTCAAAATCTTTCTCTAAGTCTACAGATGCTATAAACATAGGTTTGTCTTTCCTTCACCTGTCTCCTATGAGAAATCGTAGGGTCAGTTTGCCTCGCGTGTTCCTACATTTCTCCGGAACCCAAAATGATCTTCTCCTAGTTCGACCTCTACCAGTTTCTCTATTCTTTTGTAAAGTATTCGTGTTAGTATTTTGGAACAGTCACTTATTAAGCTGATAGTACAGTAATTTTCACACCTGTCAGCACCTGCTTTCTTTGAAATTGGGAATATTATGTTCTTCTTGAAGTCTGAAGGTATTTCCCCTGTCTCATACATTCCCCCTGTATCATACATTCAGCCTGTACTCCTGCCCGTCCACGTGCGGACACACAGCAGTGGCCAGTACTGCGCCGCGTCGTTGCTGCTCGCTGAGCCGAGACCTATGGAGCCGACATCCACCATGTTGTTCCTGCCCTGCCAACTAATGGTGCGGGCCAATAGTACAGCGCCAGCGAACCACGCGTGGTTACACTATATAATCACATGACCGTTGACAGAACACTGGTGGGAGATCAAGGCAGCGTTATAACTTCCCACCAACACCGGATGGAAGAGTTCTGTCATCCGCTGGTCCTCCAAGGCTGACGAAATGTTATCTACTCCTCAAGCATTGTTACCACTGAAGTCTTTTAATGCTTTGTCAGATTCTTCATGCAGTATCATATCTCCCCTCTCATCTTGCTCTGTGTCCTCTTCCCTTTCCATAATATTGACCTCAAGTACCTCTCCCTTGTACAGACCATCTATCTACTCCTCCCACCTTTCTGCTTTCTCTTCTTTACTTAGGACTGATTTTCCATCTGAGTTCTTAATATTCAAACTGGTGGTTGTCTTTTCTCCGAAGGTCTCATTAATTTTCCTGTAGCTGGTATCTATGTTACCGCTTGTGATATATGCTTCTACATCCTTACATTTGTCCTCTAACTGTTCCTGCTTATCCATTTTGCACTTCCTGTCAAAGTCCTTTTTTAAATGTGTATTCCCTTTCGCCTGCTTCATTAATTGTTTAATCCCGTGTTGTGGCTGTTTCCTTATGCAGAATAATTAACCATCTTAGAGGGAGTACAGTTGACTAATCTGTGGACAGTAAAATTACCTGAACGGAATGTACGATCCAGAGTTACCCACAAACTAAATTTTTCCACATGACGCATCATATACGAAGCACTTATCTTCAACTGAAATTAACTATAGTATGTGCTCGAAAACAATGATGGTTCTGATACATTACGGTCATGCATTTGTTTGTTTCAACTTTTGAGCAAATCAAATGCAAAAGCCAAGAAAATGGAAAGTAAGCATGAGTAATAATCTTGTAATCATAGTATTTAGTGATTTTTTTAATTTTTCACATCATGAAAGGGCAAAGAAATAGCTTAAAGTTTTAGATTTACATGATGTAGAAATAACATTCTCTCTTTGTAATAATGTAGCATCAGAACAGTCAAATATAAATAATATTTAGTGCGAAACACATGATGGAAATAGCAGTAGAAGTACTGACAAACTTTTACGCTTGACAGTTCTAATATTTTAAAAAGCATGAGTGAAGTCGACTTTGGAATAAATGGTTCAAATGACTCTGAGCACTATGCGACTTAACTTCTGAGGTCATCAGTCACCTAGAACTTAGAACTAATTAAACCTAACCTAAGGACATCACACATATCCATGCCCGAGGCAGGATTCGAACCTGCGACTGTAGCGGTCGCTCGGCTCCAGACTGTAGCGTCTAGAACCGCACGGCCACTCCGGCCGGCCAACTTTGGAATAATTTATAGGTTTACAGCCGTGTGTACTAAACGGTCCCTTGCATTTCCTAAATGATAAAAGTGAATAAAACAGAAATAATAGTAAGTACGAGAAATTCACCTTTAGTGACAAAGAAACATAACTCATACTTTTTTATTATTGTCATTCACAAATCAACAATACAAATATAAATTCCGGGGCCAACCCGATTGAATCATAGGCTAAGTGATTATGCACATACTGGTGGTGGTGGTGCTGGTGGTGCATGGGAGAGGAATTAACCACCTTATCTTGCTACCTGATAGAGTCGGTGTGTGCGGATGGCTCTTTTGATGTCAGCATGAAAAGTCAACGCCCACTGAACCTTTATTTGTCACGTGGTATCTTGCTGACGGGTGCCAGCTGTCATCTTCGTGTTTTGCGTGTTTTCTGGGTAGCTTAACTCTTTCCTTATTCCGATCTGCCCGGCGATCGACATAGTGTTATTGTATACGTGCGTGGCGTCTACTGTCTGTAGTGATGAATTGCAGAGAAGTGTGAATTTTATATTTAGGATCTGAGATCACACGAAAATAGTGCAGGCATTATGATTAAAAGATTCAAGCATCGAACCACATGAAAGACTATCAGCCGCACAGTGAAAAATGGGGATGTAGCAAAACCCAAATCGACGTTGCAACAAATGTAAGGATTCAACTCAGAATCTAAAAACTGAGTCGACGTTATGCTGATATGCTTGGTATAGCACAGGCTAATGGATGAGAGGACTGGTAAGACTCTGGCCCATAAACGGCAACAACACTGCATAAACCATCCTTATTCAACAATAAAAAATTTCTTTATCAAGGCATTACTCATTACTTGTATTAAATTACAACAGGTCCACACCATTGCAATTTAAGTCCATCAGAGATTAGCATAGGCAGACACTCGTTAAGACGCGACGTGTGTCACCTTAAATAAAACAAGCATTCACTCCAACAGAATTAAAATGTACAATTTTGCAAATCGTGACCTATCTCATCTTGGAGAAACACAAGACGGCCTAGACCGAATCAAGAATATAATATAGCTAAACGTGACGTATGTCGCCTTTAAGAAACCAGGAATTTATTCATCCAGAACTAAAACATATAATATAAATAAATGTGACCTATGGCAACTTCAAGAAAACAAGAATTTAGTTAAACGGGATACAAAGATAAAATATAGCTTACCGTGACGTGTACGTTTTACTTTAACACAATCAAAAGATGTAATACAACTTGTATGTGACATAGATCATTTTTATTTTTTTAAAAAAATAAAAGTTTACTTCAGAGAATCCGAAGATATGATATAGCTTAAAGTGACGTACGCAATCCCAGGATTTAGCAAAAACAACACCTTTAATTAAAACCACCTCAAATTGTACACTAGCTGGATGTGAGGTGCAGTACCCTTAAACAGAAGCGGATATCCCTTTGTGTAAACAATCTAGACCCATGTCAGTGTGCAAAACCATATGCCCACCGGTCAAGCTTGAATAGGATGTAATAAGAAAATTGTAACTGCCAAGGCTCGCTATGAAACACGCTTTCCAGGCCAGGGACGTCTCGCCTGTACTCCTGCCCGTCCACATGCGGACACACAGCAGTGGCCAGTATTGCGCCGCGTTGTTGCTGCTTGCTCAGCCGAGACCTATGGAGCCGACATCCACCATGTTGTTCCTGCCCGGCCAACTAATGGTGCGGGCCAATAGTACAGCGCCAGCAAACCACGCGTGGTTACACTATAGAATCACGTGACTGTTGACAGAACACTGGCGAGAGATCAAGGCGGCATTATAACTCCCCATTTCTGTTCTGTATTTGTCAATGGATTTCCTGCTAACATCATTACGTTAAATGTGGCTTGTTAAAATACGAGTATTGGTGATGAGTTATTGTTTCAACAGCGTGCCTATTCGGTTTTACAGTAGTTACTCCTTGATTAACTTTGCGAACTGCTGAAGCACATACGGTGTTCCATTACGCACATGTGCTATGTACAGTGTATAATGTAAATACTGCTTATGAGTAGAGACTTGGTCTGAAAAAACGTTTCTTATAATTGTTCAAATAATACTTTGACTTAATGACAACATAATCGACGTAAACAAAGAAACCTGTAATGTAAATACACTCGTCGTCATCTCATTTAACCTATCAATTGTTCCCTCCACACGCTAAATACTCGTATAACACATTTTTAATGGAAAGTTCTTTTCTGGTTTGAATAGTTTGCTACTAGAGAATATCAGCTGCCATAGAAATTCTAAGTCACTGCTTCGCATTTTGAAAGCTGTGAATACGACTCGAGAAACTACTACAAAATTCCAACTATCACTCTTGCTCAACTCTTACTGGAGCAGACCAGAGAGGAAGCAGAATGCTAAACTCTGAAGTGATCATTTGTCAGTTGTTGAAGGCAATCATTAAGCAGACTAGTAATACCACGTCGTGAATGACAAAGGGACGAGAATAACAATTATATTGTCACGTAGAGGAAGGTGTAATTAGATGAATGACGAACACTAACTTCACTTAACGAAGGTTTATTCAGCACTTCCACATACAAGAGCATGGAGCAAACTGCCTCCGGCCAGATCACATACACTATATATACATCTACAGAACATTCCTGTACAATGATTCTTGACATCTGTGGATACTTCTAGAATCTACTCGAACAGAAAACAGAAAATAAAATTGTACAGTCCAGGTGAGTTCTGAACTCACGACCCTCCATGCAACATTCTACTATCATAACCAGCACACCATGGTGCTACTCGGGTTCTGCTGCGATTATATAACAATTTTTATTTTCAACAAAATTTAGTATAACAATGAACTCAGCACTGATCAAATATTTCGTAAGGAGACAACAAAAACTGACCACAAATTAATTAATGTCAATTAAATAATATTGTTTTTGTAAGTTAGCTCCGTACACATAATTTCTGGAAAGCTTTTGTCACCCGTTTTCCCAAATGGTGATTTTGTATCTTGAAATATTCAAATAAAATTGATTTTGTAGTACGATGGCTTCCTGTTGATTCAATGTTCATTATTGCTTCATCGATAGATGTACATATACTGCTGCGAAATTCTAACATAGCTCATGACAAGAGCACTAGCATTACATTTCTTTGCCAGCTTACCCTTGCCTTACTGCAAGCGGTACGGTGTCACCAGTCTTGACCCGTTAATCGGGTCGCCACAAAATTCCAGTGTGCCAACCTCTACGGCTCTGAGTAGTTCGTGCAACCTAAGTTCTCAATTATTTGCTGAATGTCTTCCAATCTGTCTTCATCTTCAGTTTTTGCCATTTGTCACCGTTTTCCACACATTCCTTCGATTCTGCGCACAACATCCTCATTTCTTACCTTATCAATCCACCTAATTTTCAACATTCGCCTGTAGCACCACACTTTAAATGTCCGATTCTCTTGTGTTCAGGTTTACCACAGTTAATTTCACTACCATACAGTGCTGTGCTCCAGACATAAACTCTCAGAAATTTTTCCTCAAATTAAGGTCTATGTTTGATACTAGGAGACTTCTCTTGGCCAGGAATGCCCTTTTTTGCAAGTGACTGTCTGTTTCTAATGTCCTCCTTGCTACGTCCATCATTGGTTATATTGCTGCCTAGGTAGCATAATTCCGTAACTTCATCTACTTAGTGACCATCAATCCTGATAAGTTTCTCGCTGCTCTCATTTCTGCTACTTCTCATTACTTTAGTTTTTCTTAGATTTACTCTGTCCATATTCTGTACTCAATAGCTTGTTCATTCCACTCAGCATACTATGTAATTCTTTTTCTATTTCGCTCAAAGAAAAAAGATAGCAATGTCATCAGTGAATCCTATCATTAATATCCTTTA
Organism: Schistocerca piceifrons; assembly: GCF_021461385.2. Classification (NCBI taxonomy): domain Eukaryota; kingdom Metazoa; phylum Arthropoda; class Insecta; order Orthoptera; family Acrididae; genus Schistocerca; species Schistocerca piceifrons. The sequence continues at coordinate 291,912,573 of NC_060138.1, read as the reverse complement.
TTTCCATAACTACTTATTCGATGTATTGATCAAACAGAAGAGCAGAAAAGACTACATCCCTGTCTTACACCCTTTTTAATCCGAACGCTTCGTTCTTGGTCGTCACTCATATTCCCTCTTGGCTCTTGACCAATCTCTCCGTATAGCTTACTACTATTTTCTCAGAATTCCGAACATCTTCTATTTTACATTATCGATAGGTTTTTCCAGGTCGACAAATCCTATGAATGTGTCTTGATTTTTCTTTAGTCTTGCTTCCATTATCAGCCGAAACGTCATAGTTCCCCTCTGTGGCACCTTTACCTTTCCTAAAGCCAAAATGGTCGTCATGTAACACATTCAAATTTAATTTTCTTTTCTACTCTTCTGTATATTATTGTTGTCAGTATCTTGGGTGCGTGAGCTGTTTATTGTGCAATAATTCTCGCACCTGTCAACTGTTGCACTATTCTGAATTGTGTGGATGATATATTCCTGAAAGTCAGATGATATGTCACCAGACTCATACATTCCACGCCCTAACATTCATAGTCGTTTTGTTGCCACTTCCCCCCAATGTTTTTGGAAATTCTGATGGAATGTTGTCTAACTCTTCTGCCTTATTTGATCCTAAGTCCTCCAAAGATCTCTTAAATTCTGATTCTAGTACTGGATACCCCGTCTCTACTAAATTCACTCCTGTTTCTTCTTCTGTCACATCAAATCTTCCCCTTCTTCACAGACGCCTTCAGTGTACTCTTACCACCTATCCGCCGTCTCCTCTGCATTTAACAGTGGAATTCCAGTTGCACTCTTAATGTTACGACCGTTGCTTTTAATTTCATCGAAAGTTATTTTGACATTCCTGTATGCTGAGCCTCGCGACGATCATTTCTTTTTCGATTTCTTCACATTTGTAATTCAGCCACTTTCTCTTAGCTTCCCTACACTTCCTAGTTAATTCATTCATCAGCGATTTGTTTTTCTGTATTTCTGAATTTCCCTGAACGTTTTTGTAATTACTTCTTTCATCCATCAAGTGTAGTATTTCTACCATTGCTGATGGTTTCTTCGCAGTTACCTTCTTCGTAGCTGTGTTTCTCTGTCCAACTCCTGTGACTGCCTTTTTCAGAGATGTCCATTGGTCTACAACTGTACTACCTACTGAGCTATTCCTTAATGTTTCATTTATAGCGTTAGAGAACTTCAAGCGTATCTCGTCATTCCTTAGTTCTTCCTTATCCCACTTCTTTGCGTCGTCGCGCATTAATTCTTCCTGACTAATGTCTTAAACTTCACCCTACTCTTCATCACTACTACGTTGTGATCTGAGTCTATATCTGCTCCTGGGTACGCCTAACAATCCAGTTTCGGAATTTCTGTCTGACCATGATGTAATCTAACTGAAATCTTCCCGTATCACCCGGACTTATAGGCACTCAGTCCGGAACCGCGCGACTGCTACGGTCGCAGGTTCGAATCCTGCCTCGGGCATGGATGTGTGTGATGTCCTTAAGTTAGTTAGGTTTAAGTAGTTCTAAGTTCTAGGGGACTGATGACCACAGATGTTAAGTCCCATACTGCTCAGATCCATTTGAACCATTTTCACCCGGACTTTTCCATTTATACCTCCTCCACTTGCGATTGTTGCACCAAGTATTCGCTATTGCTAGCTGAAATTTATTACGATCTCAATTAATCTTTCTTCTCTCATTCCTTTCCCCAAGCCCATGTTCTCCTGTAACCTTAACTCCTTTCCCTACAACTGCATTCTAGTCCCCCCATCATTATTAGCTTTTCGTCTTCCTTTATGCACTGTATTGCACTTGCAGTATCAACATATACTTTCTCTCTCTCTGTCTCTCATCTTCAGTTTACGACGTCGGCATGTACACCTGAACTATCGTTGTCTTCGTTGTTTTGCTGTCGATTCTGATGAGAACAATCCTATCACAGACCTGTTGACTGTAACACCTTTTGTCCTACCTTTCTGTTCATAACGAATTCCATTTCCATTATACCAATTTCTGCTGCTGTTCATATTACGTGTACACTGATCCAATACCGCATCTAGATTGAGTCTTTGCATTTCCCTTTTTAGATTTTCTAGCCTCCCTATCACATTCAAGCTTCTGACATTCCACGCCGAGACTCGTAGAACTTTATCCTTCCGCTGATTATTCAATTTTTTTCTCAGTCACTTGCCCTTTGGCGCTCTCCTCCTGGAGATACAAATGGGAGACTATTCCGGGATCTTTTGCCAATGAAAAGATCATCGTGACACCTTTTCAGTTACAGGTCACATGGTATGTGTCTTTAATGCATTGGTTTCCACTGCCTTCTGCATCCTAATGCCATTTGTTCTTGCTGATTCTTCCGTCTTTAGGGGCAACTTCCCACCACAAGGGGAAGGGAGTGCAATCGCTTATAGAAGTTATTTAAACCACCTTATGTAACTTGTGTTTACTTGCCTCGAACTTCCTGTTCTATCAGGACTACCCAGTAAGTTCGCTCTTACTGGTTTATCGACATGAAATCAATCTCACACAGTTACTATCGATTTGTATGTTACTGATGTTTTAATTGTATCTTGTTTACTAAAGGAATACGAACTATTGTGAAGCAGCAAATGGCTTTCTGTAAAATCTGCCTGCACTTTCCTCCCACCTCTTATCTTATCCTAGGGCGTCCATTGAGATTTCAGCTATGTTCACAACAACATTTTTTATACATTTTGACAGTCTTTCAAAGCAGGTAAGAGGTATGCTGTAACAGCATGAGACACTGTCTCAACAACTGGAATTTCAGCATCAAAATTTATACATGAAACAAATGGATTTGTCTGCATTATACCCAATGCTAAAGATACATTCACTGAAGATGCTAAAGGCACACTCTTCAGTGTCGACACAAGTTCCAAATTCTGAACCTCTTAGTGGCTGGTGAATGAGTAATGTTTCGTAAGCAGCTTTGAGCTTAGTAACAGTAGGATTACTGTTATCATCACACCTCCTGAATGAACTGAAGAACGGGTCAATGTGGTCTTGTAACCCTTGTATGTCAGTAAGAATTAAAGTTTTGGTGTTGGTCTGTTATAATCTCCTTAAACCCTGCCTCAACATAATCAAGGAAATCAGTCTTTCGGTTTGTATACAAAACGGAGGGTCCATTTGCGCCCATCCTTAATTCCTTTTTCAGCTTCGTCCTGTTATCATAACATATGGTTAGCTGTTTGCAATGACATAAGTGCTTCATCTCCTTTGGCAACAAGTTCCTTCTACTGAAACAATCAACAACACAATCCATAAAACGTGATATAACTATTGGCTCATAATCTCTGCAGTCTTCTAGCTGGAAAACTTTGTCAAGGAATTAGAGCATTCGCTACACTGCTACTCAATGTCTGTGCAGTAACTGACATTCATTTTATGACACTACCATGTTCCATCCTTACTTTTGTGGTAAGATGAAGTGTCCCCATTCTCTGTAAGGCAAGCAGTTTCAGTACATATTCTCATTTAATACGATGTATATTGCCATCAAAAATTGAGCTCTTACTAGCTAAGGTATTACACACTATCTTTAATATGTGAAGTATAGCAAGAAAAATGCTCACATTAGCATTACACAAGGGGTGTTTAAAAAAAAATTTCATGTTAGACACTGAAAAACAAGCACCTAGTTTCCCTACCATTACAGTATTCCATCAAAAGTTACTGATATCATCTCAATATCAGCATCTAAAGCAAATTTTAAAGCCTCGTTTTGTAGTGTAGACTTTTCAAGAGCACTTATTCCATTTACTACAAAGTAACCAACTGCATGTTTCCAAGAATTATTAACAGTATTTGCCACATAAATCAGTGCCTCGTTTGGGACAGGAAGGATGTCATAGCAGAGCTCTGCATCATAGTCAACAAACCAAACAAACTTATTTCCGCAAAATTCAGTGAGTTTCATTATAGTAATTTTATCATGAACTACTGACCTTTTATTCTGTGAGCAACTACTGCTTCTTTGAAGATCCTGGACTCCCATCGACAACACTTTACCATTTTCTCAGTGTCTTTGACAAGTAGAGGCTGATTGAAATTCCTCCTTAACGTATCTGTATGCCTTGTTGCTATAGAAATTGAGTCAAAGCAGACATCTGAAGAGCTGCTGGGTACTTTTCTCTTGTTTGACCTGAGCTGCCACGCCTCTGAGGAATCTGGTGGCACCATGTGAATGCAAAATGACGCCCTCAGAAGAGAACTGTAAGGGTAAGGCAACCTGTTCAGCAAACATTCTTGCAAACCCTTCATTCAAAAGCTGTCAATCCTTCCACTTCCCTGTATGTATGTACTAGAAACTTGTACACGTATGGTATAAGAAAGTTTTTGAGACAGCCGGCCGGAGTGGCCGAGCGGTTCTAGACGCTACAGTCTGAAGCCGCGCGACCGCTAAGGTCGCAGGTTCGAATCCTGCCGAGGGCATGGATGTGTGTGATGTCCTTAGGTTAGTCAGGTTTCAGTAGTTCTAAGTTCTAGGGGACTGATGACCTCAGAAGTTAAGTCCCATAGTGCTCAGAGCCATTTGAACCATTTTTGATTTTGAGACACAAATACAAACTTCAGTTTACAGGACCATGACACAAGACAAAAAGGAAAGTCTCATGTCGAGTCAGTAAGGACATCAGATTTTAGAACTTCTACTACAAATAGTACAAATTTCTAACAGTCTTCCAATCAATATTCGTTCAGTATTAGTACACTTTGTCATATGTGTCTAAACTCTTATTCACACATGCTCTGTACATCCCACCACGAAGGAGACCCTAAATTGATGTGATGAGAACACAACAAAACAGAATTAACAGAGACGATTTGTGCGCAGTGCTTATGACCATCTGTACTAGATTTAACAGAGTTAAGCTTTCAGGAGAACCTCCACTTTGACAAAAGTTGCTGCTTTCTCATTTGTATTAAACCGCTGTTGTTTATCTACAACAGTTAGCGTAATATTTACATGAACATACTGATACTTGTCAAAACAATGCCTGGATCTGTGGTAACAGAACTTTGCTCAAAATGTGTGCTACTTCTCATGTAGCTAACAGCCTCAATATTATAATCTAGATTATCAGATAATTTATAAAATTAATAACAGTTTGGAATGTTTTCAATCTGTAAACACTCGGAGTACAGAGTATCGTACGTTAAATAAATCAATCATGAATTCACTTATAAAAATATTCTTCTGAAGATAGGTTATTAATAATTCAAAATTCAAAATTTTCTTCTCTTCCTGTGAGTTGATAGCTGCAAATTAATTTCCTGTTTTTTCCCTGAGTTGCTTTTTCACAACACTTGTCACTTTTCTGGTTATACAAGGAACAGCCAAATCATTTTCAGTAAAACTGACTAGTTATCTAAAACGTTTGCTTCTTCCAGCATTCGCTTCAAAACTGGAATGGTGGCTGAAAACTATAAAGCACTTCTCTGCTGCACCGCTGAACTAAGCGAAAATTTAAACGAAAGAGAATTTTTCCTTTTAGTCTAAAGCATGTCACGCCACTGTAAGTTGTTATGACACTGGTGCTTGAAACATTACTTTACTGAAGCTATACTTTTACAGCTGCGAATTTTTCCTCTTAGTCTAAAGCATATCACGCCACTGTAAGTTGTTATGACACTGGTGCTTGACACATTACTTTGCTGAAGCTATACTTTTACAGCTACTGCTAATACCCTCACAACGACGCATTAACATATCGTAAATATCTAGACCTAAGGAGACGCTTTAGCACGTGAACTTTAAGTTAATCATGATTTGTAACTTAGAGGTTTATGAAGTTCGTGTTTATTTATCGTAAGATGTTCAGGAAAACCAAATTTTATTGGCACGGCATCACTGTGTAGCCACTTCCGTCCAGTCTTCGCACTGTGGAAATAATTCTCCTGGATGTGTTTGGGACAAGGCAAATGTACGAAATAGGCTTGAAATTTTTTCGATTCAGCAGCTGTATCCAAAACAGCCTGCATCCTTCATCGTTAGGGAACTTATAGGGAAGAAAAACAGTATGATTGTGGAAGAATGCTCCAACGAATTTTTGACACTGTGATGTGCACCTGAAAACATATGCAACACTGTAAACCGATAATTTGTAACAGTGTCTTCCCGGGTACAAACATATTTCAGCTATATTGTAGCAGTTTCAGGAATTGCAACTATATTAAACTAATAATACTTACACTTGAAAATTAATGTTAGTGCCCTTTAAAAAAGCTGTCTGCACAATCATAAGCGCAACACAACATCATTGTCTTGCCAATAATCATATGGTATAGCTATAGAGACATCGGTGCCAACAAAATGACGTTATGCTCAGTCAGCTAATATCTATGTTCGAAGCCAGAAACACACTCCTCCCCTCGCCAGCGAATAAACGTCCACTCCTCAAGGAACAGGCAACGTCCTCTGGCGAAGTCGTAAGGTACTAAGCAATTACGTGGCTTTTATGATATCACCAGAGCATGTAGAAATCGCTCATGGTACTCCCCCTGACTTGTCGTGGTTATGACGAAAAAGGATTTCAAAATAAAATTTCCTATCAAATGTTTATTATTTACGAAATATACGTTATTTTAAAACCTTGGAAAGACAAATATTTTATCCAAGTTTAAGATATTTTTGGTCGTTTTCTTTTGTGTTCGTGTTCTCCAGTGTCTAATTAAGGATCAATAATATTCTGCCAACATGCTGCAATTCCATAGCTCCAGAAACCGTTTTTCCATTATTTCTGGTATAATGTCCCGGTGAAAACGATCCTTGTGTTCATCATTTGGATGTTCGTTCAGAGGGAGAAAGTCAAGACGGTAATTAAGAAAATGTAATTCTCTTGACGTATAAAACTTCATACTTTTGAATCATTATTTTTTTATGCAGTCTCTTTGTAGTCATCATATTTACGATAGCCAAAAACGTGCATACAGACTGACTTGGAGGCGTTCCATACATCTTCAGTCTCACGTGACGACTTAGTGAAATCTATATTTTGCATTTGGGGGCCAATTACACTCCCTCTTCAGTCTTTGCGTCGCTGGTACCGTAAATCTTCGTTTTCAAGTGTGTAAATGCTTACCCTTATCTGCCAGCGCTTTTACAGACATCTTAGTTAACCCCATTTCAACATGCAGGGATGGGAAACACACATCTTCAGGAGTTACTGACTGCTCATATGACTTATTTTACGTGGAATGTAGGTGTTTCGCTCAGACGACGGTTTACGTACTTGACGTTCTTCCTTGTTGCTTCTATCCCACTCGCACAGAAGGCAGCAGTACTTCGTGTAACCTGGTTGTGTACCAGTCAATAACCCTATTAGTGCCAGAAATTCACACAGTTTACAGTTATACATATCAGACTGTAAGTAAGTGGGCAAATCTCGCATAGTTTCATCGGCTTTTCTTGTTAAGAGTTATCCAATTGAAACTGAGGGATGTTTATTACCATTATGGAGGACTGCCTTTACATTTGATTTAAGGGAACAATAAGGAATTAGGCTGAAACCTTTGATATCACTACAGGACACAAAACTCTTTGGAGGAAGAGTAAAAGATTTCAAACTCACTCTGGCGTCTCCTACATAAAGTCACTTCGATATTCTGACCGAGTAAATTTAATCCTCGCTATCGCAAATCTAGTAGCTCAGATGTTGCCTGTGACAGATTTAAGCCCATACAGAGGTCGTTAAGTTCTCCCTGCCTAATACCATGAGGTGATGTTGACTCTGGTGGCAATTACTCCCGACCGACGTATGCTGTGCTGGTTGCTGCTGTTGTTTCGTTCACACTGCTGTGGGATATCATCACTTTATGTTGTTCATCAATGATTCAATTACTTGGTCGGTAAAGAAGTACAAAAGAACCTGAACTGGCCGCATGGCTGAGTGCAGGTCTGGATATTGAAGATAATTTTTTAATTTTGTAGAATACACTCTCACTTTGGTCAAGCAAAAAAAGCAATCAGTGGCATGGTCCTTCTGTTCCCGCCAAACCTTCGGCACCATAAATGAGACTGATGCTCGAGAACCCTAGAGCAACTTACGTAAATTACTTGCACAAGTGACATAATAAAGATCCTCAACTCTGCAGCCAAAATACAACTCTTGTGCCTTCTAACAAAAGTACGAATATGCCTCTGCTTTTCACTGTAATATATATTCCCCACGTAAGTAACAAAAAGTATTAGGGTTATTTACACACTCTCTGGGCAATTTGTACAGAAGTTTTTGACAGAATATATTTGTTTATCATAAACTGCACATAAGCACAACACAAAATACAGTAGTAACTGCCATTTCAGCATAGCGCCAATAATCTTTCTTTGAAACTGCATGAAAACTCAACTGGTGGCAACAAAAGGCAAAATTGTCTTCTGTTTACGGGAACTAACACTCGGTGGGTCCGCCGCTCGTGGTCTCGCGGTAGCGTACTCGCTTTCCTAGCACGGGCTCCCGGGTTCGATTCCCGAACGGGTCATTGATTTTCACCTGCTCCGAGATGGCTGGGTGTTCTTGTGTCGTCTTCATCATCATCATTCATCTCCATTACGTTCGGGGGAAATCAACGGCAAACCACCTCCGTTAGGACTCTGCCTAGTACGGCCGTGCGGGTCTCCCGCATCGTTTCCCTACGCTCTGTAAAGCAGCATAGGACTTAATTTCCATTTTCCAACACTCGATGGATAAACAAAGAGATCAAAATACAGAGGAGAAAGTTTCCCTATGACATGTGAATTCAAACTTATTTAAATTAAAGGCTTATTAGAGAAAAAACTAATATCCAAAAGGAACTGTAGTTATGGAGAAAAAGTAACATCTAATCTGGATTCAGCAGTCAGAAATCAGTCATAACCACCTTCTTTCATGCAGAGGGCAAAATGTTGTGCAGTGTGATCAGCTGCCTGTGACGGTGGATCTGAAAATGGGAGTGTCATGAAAATTGCCTCTGTGTGTCTCACAATAAAGAACTGCTCCACGTCACACGTAACATTACTGATTGGCTGAAAGATCTATCGTGTTGCTTTTAAATCCTAGTTTTAGTTAAATACTGTTCTGTTTCTTTTGTATCCTCTTTTTACACTAGTTTCGTGTGGCAAACTATAAATAAATATGCGAATTAGTATTGCAACGAACATGTTGTGTACGTTCAGAGGGCAAATTTTCGTGGAGAACTGATGAAGTCTAGTAATAGAAACTCATCTTGCGTAATGTATTTTTTTTCACATTTGAAGACATTGTCCAATTTCCGCTTTCTGTTCTTAAACTGTTGTTACCTTATGGAATGTATCTTACTTTAAAGGCCCTGAGCGAACCGTGTCTCTAGGACAATTAGATCAAACTCGACAGAACTGGTCCATATCGTTGGAAGCAAATTTTAACATCGCCAAACCTCTTGGAGCACGTACACATAGGTCATAACAAAGACGGTGTTATTAAAAATTGTTTTAAGAGGGGCGAATAGGGTATGTATGTCGCCGACGATTGCGTCATTAGAGATGTAGCATATGCTAGGATTTAACAAAGATAGGGATGGAAATCGGTGACGTCCTTGACTTCAATCAGTTAAGGAAAACTCACAGGAAATCTTACTACAGGTGGCTGGACGGGGATTTGAAATCGCTCCACTCCGGTGGGACATAAGTTCCTTAATCACCGCGACATCTCGCTAGATAGCCCCGATACACTTACTATGCACCAATTATCTCTGGTAACTAGTAGATATGATCCACATTAACACACTGACGCGTGGCGATACCGCTATGCTCTCATTTCTATTAATAGAAACATTCCACTTAAATTAACACCTGCCGCTCCAGCAACAACGCTTCTCGTCGGTTTAGTTGTTAAACTACTTCCTAAACTTTCTTTGATCTTTTAAATAGCGTTTCAGACCGCATTTCTTTTGGTCCAAGCTTAGTCAGCCCCGCTACATTATTTGAAGTTCTTCTTGGCCGTATAAACAGAAAAAATAGCAGCCAAATATACCAATTTGAATTTGTGAGTAAAATGTAGAGATTTTACAACGACCTACTCATCGTTATCTCAGCCACGAATACGAAAATGTCTTTCTGTAAAACGGAAAATAATTTTTTTGCTTAAATTTCACTTCTAAATCACGTAGCAAAGGTCTGTTTCATATGACGTGCTCTACTAAGGTCAGCGGAGATACAGACTGCCCACGTAATTTTCCGCGAAATAGTATAACGTCAGCGGAGATACAGACTGCCCACGTAATTTTCCGCGAAATAGTATGCTCTCTGTCTTTGTTTTTATTTACAGTATCATCTGGAGCTTTCATTCTTTGTTTTCAAAGATAATATGTAGTCAATTCCGCTAATGTTCTATACGGCTGACAAAACATGTCAACTTGGATAAGGTTTTAGCAAATAAAATTAGTATTTCGTACCGTCTCTTATGGTTTTAAGGCTGTTAGCCTCCTACGTATCGGAACCATATTTGCAGCTTCGTCTTTTTTGCTTTCTTAGTGTATTCGAACTGCATTTTCTCTTGTACCAACAATGTACTCTACTCATATATTGCTTATTCAGTAAAGCAGACAGTTTTATATCTGACAGTCTATTGCTCGGGGATTGACAATGTTTGATGCGTTTCACTGAAGTATCTTCATTCCAATGCTGCAACACGCTTTGCGCTTCTAGACATATTCTCTTTGGAATATGAAACTTCACACATGTTTTAATGCAGGATTTCTCAACAAACACGCCGAACAAATTTTATCGGGTTCACAGGCAAGTCACAAAACCATTGTCCATAATCTTTTCCTCAAGTTCTTTATCCCTGGCCCGAAGACTAAAAGGGTTCTTAAAGACGGTTCTGTTAGTCCGATGATAACCCTGTAAGATTTCTCTAGATTTTTCCATTCTTTACGAATTACTCTAAATGAATATGCCACAATAAATGTCGTTTGAGAAGGGCTACACCTCACTCCAGTTACTGCGCAATACCGTGGTCTGCCCCATGTGTTTTGCATTTAATAAAATTTCTGTACAGATCTTCATTCAGTATGGTTTTTACCGTGTTTCAAAACGAGGTGAGTGCGATTCTTCTGGCTTGCTCCCCCCACTGCTCAGCATCATCGCCTTAAGACTGTGAAAAAGTGCTCTGTCAAAGTTTTATCAAGTTGAAACGGTACCATTCAACCGAAAACCAGAGAACGATCGTATTGTATATTACATTGACAACACCTTAAACTGTTTTAAAAATATCTTTTTGGGTGTTGATATATTTGCCTTTCCTCACACAAGTAATAATATATTGCATTTACTTTCATCATCAACTACCACACGTACTTTCAGAATATTCTTAAAGTTGCTACTGCAGTCTTGCAAAGAATTCGATCGAAGCTCTGTTTCTCGGTGGCTTAAATGCAAATCCAGCACATTGCAACAAATTTCCGGTGTTACAGACGTTAAGGTAAGTTGTGATAAGTAAGAAAAGTACGATGATGAGTAACAGGAATATTGTTCCAATCATAAGCAACTCAGACGGTGTTGTTCACGAAGTTCGTTGACGCCGAATCACATCTGAAGTTTCTTCTGATGCATGATAAGACTGTTTACATAATTTCAGCTGATGTCCCACGTGCCTGCAGCGGTAAGTACGTGACTTCGTAATAAGCGTTACTTTTGACTTGCTGCTAGAAACCACTTTTTGAACTTAACGACCCGGTCTACGTTGTTACAGTACAATGGCAAAGAGAACTTTCATATAGGACATCGGTAAACCTGGCTTATGGTTACTTGAGACGTTAGAGTTTAGCCTGAAAAACACATTCTTTTTAATATTATCTCGTCTGAGGTTTTCAATTTAATATTTATATTCTCGAACTAAATACCGTTTGCACAACAATCTTTGGTTCTTTCAAACTTTCTAGGTTTCACCTCCTTAATTTCTTACCTCTCTCCAATTTTTTCAGTTTTGATCTGCAGTTCATAACCAATTGTTATGATCAGAGTCCACATCTGTTCCTGGAAATGATTTGATGTTTAAAATCTAATTTCGGACACAGTCTCACCATTATACAATCTATTTGAGACATTTGTGTCGCCAGGTGTCAGCACAGCTGAACCCTTTCGCGAAAAATAGCGGCTTTAGTTTCTCCTTACCTTCAGCCGTTCGCAGTAGTAACATAGTAAGGCGGTGTGGGCTAATGGACGCCATGTTTGTTTAAAAACTAAACTCCGCTCGATCAGACCACGAAGGCCCAACGGTACCGACCGGCCGCCGTGTCATCCTCAGCCCACAGGCGTCACTGGATGCGGATATAGAGGGGAATGTGGTCAGCACACCGCTCTCCCGGCCGTATGTCAGTTTACGAGACCGGAGCCGCTACTTCTCAATCAAGTAGCTCCTCAGTTTGCCTCAAAAAGACTGAGTGCACCTCCCTTGTTTAGCCTCTCCGTAAACGCCCCTTCGTTATGCCTACTACCTATTCGTTATGGTTGTATCTAAAGTACGGATACGGTACTGTTATACATATCACTGAGGCACGAAATCTACCTCGTGTCGATAATGCTCATTCTTGGAGGATAGAGGTTTTCCATCATACGTTACAAATATTTGTGAACCCTATTCTCAGTAACGGATTACAGTCAACTGGCTGCTGTCATAGGAAGTGAGGTTAATGCTTTCCAGGAGAAAAGTAAGTTACGACTTGCATGTTAGGAAGTAATTCACTATGACCATCATTCTTTGTATTACCTGTCTGGTCTTTTGAATTAGTAGGTTTATCTCATTGTTCATCTGCGGGTATTGTGTATTTCATTCTTTTTTGCGCCTCTTGTGGCCTTTTCCGGTGTATAGGGTATATCCGACGTATCGAGAGCACATTTTCCGTGAAAAGTTATGGAAGAAGTGATCGGAACGTGTGTTATTTTTCCTGAGCGTAGAATTCTAATACCCGACTATAGCATGGAGGCAATGGTGAAGCAATCTCAGTAATCTGTTCCCGAGAAGTGTCCAGCTGGCTTTTTCTGTATGTCAAGAGTCATCTGCGATAAAAAATAATGTAATCAGGTAGTTTGCGGAAAACCGAAGTTACGTAAAAAAAAGTGAACCGACTATCAGAGGCAAGGAAAAATTCAGAAAACGGAAAATGAACACATTGGAAGACATCATGTTTGCGCCAGTGACTGTTAAACTTTTTATTTCCTCTACTGCAATTTCGCCCTTAGGCCATTATCAAGTGCAGATGTTTTGCCTTTAAGCCATGTCAACTTTATACACATCTGCACTTGATAATGGCCTAAGGGTGAAATTGCAATAGTGGAAATAAAAGGTTTAACAGTCACTGGCGCAAACATGATGTCTTTCAAAGAATTTTATATGACTGTGAATCCCAGTTATGAAAAGTTAATAGATCGCATTGGAATTCAAACAGCTCGTTGGAGCCGCCGACGGTAGCAGTACAACAATAGTGTGCTAATGACATGTGTACTAGTCGCAGCTTTAACGTTCAGAGGTAAAAGGTGTGAAAAGTCGGTTTTATACGACAGTAAAGAAGACACTTGCCATCACGACTGCAGAGTGGATAGAACAGCCTTTGCACTGTTAAACTTTAACGTTAAGTCACAATGGATATTTCACTACTGCACAGAGTGAGGTGAAATATGGGTTTTTGGTTCCTTTACAGTAAGTGTGTAATCGGGAACCGGTTCAGTTATTACGATGTTTAAATAATGGTAAAACGGGGATTCCGAAACCAGAATTTAAACTGCAAAATATTTTCAGTAGCAGATGTGGATTCTGACCGTAATTTGTTGGTTATGAACTGCCGAAGAAAACTGCAAAAATTGGAGAGAGGTGTGAAATGGGGGAGATGAAACAGAGATGAGTTAAAAGATCCAGAAGTTTTGAGAGTTTCAAAGAGATTATTAAGCAACAGTTAATGAAACAGGAGTAAGGAAGAAATAAGAGGAATGGATAGCCTTGTCAGATGAAATAGTGAAGCCAGTAGTGGAGCTGTTAAAAAGAAACAGAAATCACAGTAAAAATCCGTGGATAACGCACCAATGTTAGTGTTTCATTATGAACAATTAGTCTGATTTTAAGGAAGCGTGCAGCAGCAATTTCAGTATTTCCAGGGATGACTGACCTCGCCTTATGACATCAGCCCGCATCACTTTGCTGTGTTGCTACTGCGAGTGGCAGAAGGCAGGGGAAACCTACGCAGTCATTATTCGTGAGGGCACGCAGGTGTATTTTATAGTTACATCAGACGGCATCCTCTTAGGTAGGAAATTCGGAGGTGAAATAGTCTCTCATTCGACATTCGTATTTTCGTGCGAGGACTTCTCAGGAAGATGTATTCAGAAAACGAAAACTGGCATTTCACGAGTCGGAGCAGGAACTGTAGGATCCCTTAATAGGGCAGATAAGCACAAAAATTTAAAAAAGGGAAATGAGTAGGATGAAATTAGATACAGCGGGAATCGGTGATGTCTGTTAGAGAAAGAAAGGACTTCTGATCAGATCAGTACAGGATTATAAATGCAAAATCAAATAGGTGTTACACAGCAGTAGGTCTAATTGTGCATAAGAAAACAGAAATTCGAGTAAGCATCGTGAACGCCTTATCGTACCAAAGATAGACACGAAGCTAGCACCCATCGCAATAGCGCGAGTTTTAATGGTATGTAGATGTGCCTATATTGAAGAGATTGAAAGAAATAAAAGAAACTAACAGAGACGAAAATTTAAATACGATGGAAGACTGGAATTACACTCCTGGAAATGGAAAAAAGAACACATTGACACCGGTGTGTCAGACCCACCATACTTGCTCCGGACACTGCGAGAGGGCTGTACAAGCAATGATCACACGCACGGTACAGCGGACACACCAGGAACCGCGGTGTTGGCCGTCGAATGGCGCTAGCTGCGCAGCATTTGTGCACCGCCGCCGTCAGTGTCAGCCAGTTTGCCGTGGCATACGGAGCTCCATCGCAGTCTTTAACACTGGTAGCATGCCGCGACAGCGTGGACGTGAACCGTATGTGCAGTTGACGGACTTTGAGCGAGGGCGTATAGTGGGCATGCGGGAGGCCGGGTGGACGTACCGCCGAATTGCTCAACACGTGGGGCGTGAGGTCTCCACAGTACATCGATGTTGTCGCCAGTGGTCGGCGGAAGTTGCACGTGCCCGTCGACCTGGGACCGGACCGCAGCGACGCACGGATGCACGCCAAGACCGTAGGATCCTACGCAGTGCCGTAGGGGACCGCACCGCCACTTCCCAGCAAATTAGGGACACTGTTGCTCCTGGGGTATCAGCGAGGACCATTCGCAACCGTCTCCATGAAGCTGGGCTACGGTCCCGCACACCGTTAGGCCGTCTTCCGCTCACGCCCCAACATCGTGCAGCCCGCCTCCAGTGGTGTCGCGACAGGCGTGAATGGAGGGACGAATGGAGACGTGTCGTCTTCAGCGATGAGAGTCGCTTCTGCCTTGGTGCCAATGATGGTCGTATGCGTGTTTGGCGCCGTGCTGGTGAGCGCCACAATCAGGACTGCATACGACCGAGGCACACAGGGCCAACACCCGGCATCATGGTGTAGGGAGCGATCTCCTACACTGGCCGTACACCACTGGTGATCGTCGAGGGGACACTGAATAGTGCACGGTACATCCAAACCGTCATCGAACCCATCGTTCTACCATTCCTAGACCGGCAAGGGAACTTGCTGTTCCAACAGGACAATGCACGTCCGCATGTATCCCGTGCC